>NC_086381.1:29284370-29918954 GCF_036588685.1 Mytilus trossulus
TCCTGTCTCGCTATGTATAATCTTAAAATGTTTGTATATATTGTCCTCTTGTACACAAGTATGTGTCTGAGGTTATGGATGAAATCTTGAATCTTAAAATTTCTGCAGCGGATAATGATCTATTATGATTAAATGGTACAAATGACTTGACTATACATGTATTTTATATCATTTAATGGTTTACCTTTAAATATGAATAAATTAAAGAATTTTCTTCAGAAAAAAGTATATGTACATAAGTTTCTGCAGGAACGAAAAAAAATGGATAGCAAAATCTAGAAAAGTTTATAATTTTCTGAAACATAAAATGCATTTAAAATTTATATATCTAGTTCCTGCCATCCCTTAAAACTGTTGCAGGTGTATAGGTTAGCCTGTACTCAGAGTAAAATTTGTAGTGTAAATACGGCCATTTTAGCCAAAAGGTTATGATGAACCTTAAATGAAAATGAAAAATCTTGCTTCAATAGTGCAAAAAATGAATAATCTGTCCTCTCAGTTTACAAAAATAAATAACCGATCAAAAAAAAATCCTCCTGCCCCCCCCCCCCCCCCAGAATATCAAATGGTCGTCCCCTAAGGGGTATTTGCCAACCTTGATAAAAATATAGACACGACCGTATATCAAAACAAAGACGTCTATTACGTAGTTATACGCCCTGATAAAAAAATATTTTCATTTCATATTTCTGAAAATTAAAAACTTACTTAATATGCGTGTCTATTCTTCAGGTCTGCCTCAATCTGCAGATGACATAAAAAACAAACACCAGAGTTTCACGTGATACGGTCTACTCAGTCACTAAGTTTAAATCACCAATATTGTTAGCCGTGTCGATTCATGACTACAGTTTACTACATTTATTGAAGGGAACATCTCAAACATTTTTCGAAAGACTATATTTTGGACCAATTTTAAGCTGGGGTCACACATTCACGATTTTTACTACCGTCCTCGACAGGACCATTCCCGATTAAAGTTTATCAAAAGTCTGATCAAGATCCTGTGAATCGTGGATGGAAATTCAAACTTAAATCAAAATTTGTAAAAAAAAAAATTTGATCACGACAACAATCAGATAGTGTTCAGGAAGCGACGATATTCAACCGTTTCTAAGCGAATTAGTACCGATAATCCCGTTCTGAAGCTGCTTCTAACCCGATTTGTATTTTTCGCCAGGTAAAATTCGACCGAGCATGACTTTTTGTCACGACTTCGTCCCGACTCTACCGAACGTAATCCGACAGAGATCAGACAGTGACCAGGGACCTTATTCACGAAGGATCCGTAAATATTTCAGTTGCGGAAAGCTTACGGATGGTTTACGGAAGAAATCCGCATCTAATTCGCAACGTTTACGCCGTATTCACAAAACATCCGTAAAGATACCGTAGTTTACGGAAAGTTTGCGCAGTACTAATGAAGTCTAAACCTAATGAAATTAAGTTTGATCAACATGTCTCATATAACTTGTATTTGATTATCATAGTCTACGCTGTTGTTTTCTTTGGTCTTTTTCTAAGAAATAAAATGTTCTTCATATTGAGCCTCGATTTCAGACATCTTTCTTTTTTCTATGTTGACTTGAAACATCACTTCGAAAGTCATTAGCTTAATTACTTCTTTTTCAAATAAATAATAATATGTTTGTTGAGAGTAAAGTATACATGCATCCAACAATATAATATACATGTATAAACATATAACCATTTTTAAAAGAGTCATGTGTCGTCTGTACATTTCGTTTTCCAAAATACTCCTCATGTCGATTTAAGACGTGTAGGTCAATGAAAAATATGGGTTGATGGATGACGGTCGAGTGTCCAGCGGCAAATTGATAAGTTCATTCCGAACGATAACATATTAATGTTAAATGATTATATACCCTGCTTTGTACTAAACCGACAATCCCAGCAAATATTTTTTAGTTCACAAGGTAATAAGTCTTCTGGACACATAAAATTTACTCTAAGCCGGCGAGTCTTTGCTCTACTCCTTAGCATGACGTGTTTAGCGGATAAGCTGCAATTGTCAATCTTAACCGTGGCGTGTTTTATTTGACCTTGCTTCGATTTGATATAAGAACTTCCCATACTCGAGGTGAAGACGCTACCAATCATGGGCCCTTGTCAGGCAAGATACAAAAACATCATATACAATGATTATATAAACATTAGTGAAATACACAATAAGTAATACACAAATAATAAATTGATAATATGAGCAATGTAGGATATAATTATAGTAAGAGACATTGAGTGCTACCACAACAGCGAGGCGATGTACACACGTCAATTAGAAGTCAGTTTTTATCTGTTAAACTGAACCCTAGAAAACCGTACTTTGAATCTATTAGATATATAGTCTATTACTTACACAATTTATACATTTCAACACTCTATCATATCATAATTTCATCCACTAATTTAAAATTCAAGCGAACAATCGATCAATCAATTAATCAATCAATCAATCAATCCATTAATCAATCATCCAGTATCGAATGGAACTGATGACGTCATTAATATGACGTCATTTTCAAAGAAACGTCAGCCATGGAGGAAGCGAAGAAAACAAAGAAGCCAAGATTTACAGAAAAAGAAATAGATGCCATTGTGAACAATGTCAAAGAAAATTCTGTCATGTTGTTTAGCAAGTTTTCTGATGTTGTTTCTAATACAAGAAAGAAAGAAGCATGGAAAAAAGTACAAAACGCGGTAAACGCAGTATCCTTTACCAGCAGAACCATAGAGGAAATAAAAAAGAAATGAGATGACATCAAGAGAGGGACTAAAAAGAAGGCTACATCTATTACAAATGAGCGGAAGAAAACAGGAGGCGGTTGCGATAACATGAAGGAATGGGTTTTTTTTTCAGATTGAAAATTTATGTTTTTTTTCTATGCTTCCGTTATAATGCAAATCTTTTCGAAATAATGTAAAGTTATGAATTTTATCCATCATAGTATTATTATTTTTTTTTACAGAGAGAGTGAGTCGTTTATCATTCAATGATTCCTTAAGTTTTTAATACGGTACAGTCTGGTGTATCCGCACACCTAAGACTTTTGACTTCACTTCATTCAACTGATAAAACCAATCATTGTATAATATTGTGTGAATACATTCATAACAAACTTTTATTTCATAAAATTATCAGTTTGTAAGGTTTCACTCTCAAGATTTTGTGTAATATGTGTCCAAAAGTTGGAAAACCCCTGTTCTGAGAGTTCCTCCAATGTCCGTTGATTTCGCGCATGCCTTCCGAAAGTAGCTTATTTTGAAGAGAAGGAAAGATTATCTGCTACGAAAGATAGCTAAATTCAAACCAAGCACGCTGCCAAGGATTCAGAGCAAAAAATATTTCAATCTGATAAAAAATTTGACTTGAGTAAAACAAATTTTATCTGATGCTGTATTTTTTTTTTAATGGACATTGGCCAAATATTGTGAATCACGGGATTGCAGTTATTTTAATCTGGAACTATACATCATTATCAAACACTGCATTGAATGAATATTCTATGTTTAAATGAAATAATTTAAAAGCAGTGTTTTGAATATACATATTTGTATCTGAATTTACTGTCTGTCTGCCAGTATAATCCGGTTGCAATATAAAAGTAAATCACAAATCAAAAATATTATAATTGATATAATATATATATAAAAATAAAGAAATACTTGTATCTCAACTTAATGCAAATAAAGAGTTTATGCGTGTTCTTATTTCACAAGACAGTGGACCAATATCATATTTTGCTTTCAGACACCAATAAAAGCGTCATGTGCTGAGACTGCTGCATCTGCCGTTATGCCTCCATTTGGAAATACTACTGGGAGTATCACACATGTGCTACATGTAGATCATACACGACAAACTCCCAAAAGGCCAACAGAATCAGAAAACAACCTACCAGTAAAGCAGAAGAAAACGGATAGTGAAAGGTAAATAACACTTGAATTTAACATTATCATGAAACTATCACAAAAAAACTGTTTATGTTTAAATTTAATGATATATGAAATAACTATGTCATTTCAAAGCATCCACGGTCAGCGTCTTTGGTGTGATGAAGGCTAAATTAATCTTTTTCCTTTGCAGCAAGGCTACTTTACATCTGAAAAGATACAATAAAAATATAATATGATAACTCAGCACTACACATATACGTTTATTTTGATTTAGAAATATCAAATAGTTTGACAAAGTTATTATACCCCACGCAACGAGTTGCATGCGGAGGGTATAATGTTTTTGACCCGTCTGTCCGTCCGTCAGTCCGTCCGTCCGTCAGTCCTGTTTCTTGTCATCGCAACTCCTCTCAAACCGCACAACAGAATTTCACGAAACCTTTTCAGATAATAAGGACATACTATGTAGTTGTGCATATCGACGGGAAATTTTATTTACGTTTATTTACGTTTATTTTCCTGTCATTTGATTACCCTAAGTTGCTAAGTTTGTTATAAGAACGCTTGATAACTGACCAAAATTTAAGAATGATTTTGTGTTACCGGAATTAGTCAGAATGTTTTAAGATAGAATTAAAAATCGTTCTTAAATCATGCACTTTTTCAAACATTAAGGGCTGTCAATCATTCTAAGATAGGTCTGAGGTAGGGTCTTGTTACATTCTTAAATCTTAAGACGCCATTCAGACGTTTTTTTTGTTAATCATTACAATTTTGGTTTGTTGAGAGAAGTGTTAAATATAAAAATTTGTTTACATTTTTGCCTATTGCGTCTTTTTATTTAACGCATCGTTATCAATATCGTGGAATTTGACAAGACTGTCATACAAGTGAGAGGTTCAGCTCTTTAAACCAGGTTCAATCCATCATTTTTTACACTTTGAAAATGTCTGAAACAAGTCAGGAATATGACAAGTGTCGTCCATTCGTTTGATGTATTTAATCATTTGATTTTGCCATTTGGTTAAGGACTTAATTTCCGTTTTGAATTTAACTTGGAGTTAAGTATTTTTGTGATTTTATTTTCTGTAAGAAGCCGGATTTAAAAAGTGAAAAAAATATTGTTTAAAGTGAAAAAAAATATAAGAAGATGTGGTATGAGTGCCAATGAGACAACTCTCCATTCAAATTACAAATTATAAAAGTAAACCAATCAAGCAGTGATTTGACCGAAATGAACGGTAGGATAGAAAAATAAGCCTACGTAATTTGAGACTCGTCATTTATACTCGATTCAAATCCTACCATTGGCCTGTTGAATAATAGGCCCCCCTCAAAAGGACTGTCCTGAGACAAGCATATTTTTATTAGAATAATAATGTTCTATAAGCAGTTGAAATAATTCCATGTTAAATTTGAAGCGGTGCAAATTTTTTATTTCAATTTTACTTTTATCAAAAAAGGGCACGCGGAAGAATGGTGGTCTGCGGCCAGAACTGTTTTCAAATCAGTCATTATTATCATCTTAGTCAAACCACTGTCCTGTGCGTATTCCATGTATCACGATAATGACCATTTTTTCAAGAACTATTTATATTTTATTTCAAGAATAAGCTTCTATTATTGGATAAAAAGGGGTCACATGACATTCAATATTCTTCAGTGATAAATTCCATCGGTCATTAACAAAACAAAACAGAACAAAACGATCCAGAAAACCGGTCGTTAACAAACTTTTACATGATAGTGAACGGTGGGGGCGTGGTTTACGTCTGATAATGACCGTTTGGGCGTGGTTTGCGTCTGAATATGACCGTTGGAGCGTCTCATTAAAAGAGAAACCACGCTCCAATAGTCATTATCAGACGTAAACCACGCCCCACCGGTCCATATCATGTAAAAGTTCATAAACGACCGGTTTTCTGGTCCGTATTGTTCTGTTAATGACTGAAGGAATTTATTACTGAAGATTAATGAATGTCATGTGACCCATCTTTATCCAATAAGAGAATCTTATTCTCAACCGATATGAAATAAAAAATGATACAGAACTTGACCAATTATTCATATACTGAAAAAAATTTGCACTGAAATGGATGGCAGTATTACTACGACTGGTCTTTACTCTTTGCCATAAAATAATACAACTAATTGAATTTGCTTTTAAATAATGCATTTTGAAATTATGCGAATTTTCCAAAACATGGTTTCTCAATGAAATAAACATAATAGTCCTTCAAAAACTGGTCATTATCGTGATACATGATGGACTGCCCGTAGGACAGTGGTCCATATCATGTACTAGTTCGTTAACGACCGGTTTTCTGGTCCGTTTTGTTCTGTTAATGACCGATGGAATTTATTACTGAAGATTAATGAATGTCATGTGACCCCTTTTTATCCAATAAGAGAATCTTATTCTCAACCGATATAAAATAAAATATGGAAATATTTTACAAAATTTCTGAGTGTACTGTTTTTTGTGTGTGAATGCCATGCTACCCAACAAAATTAAAGACCCTTACTTCCAATCTAATTAAAATATCGATCTCTGATTACGTTATACTATAAAATTAGATTGCCTTACTTCAAACATTAAATATTCTTTTTCTTAATCGATAACTAGATAATATTTTTTTAAATAAATTGATAATATCTATTTACAAATAAGTTTAGAATGCACACATCTTTAACAGTCCTACATCTATCGTAAGAAATATCAACATGATTTTAACACCTTTATAAAAAGTTGAAATAAATACTGCATGTTTAGAAACTTTGCTTGTTTATATAGTTTTTAAGATCATGCCGTTGGGTTGTAAATTTTCACATCATAGGGATAATAAACCATAACAAATGAGTGATTAGATACACTACCCTTAAAAGATTGGTCATCCTGCTGGTGCTGTTCACTATCAAACTTACAAAAGACCAGTTTGTATAGAATAATGAAGTAATTGAATGATGCACAGAATATAAATATTTAGGTATACTATTCAAGCCATCAGGAATTTTCACTAATGCTGTAAATCTCCTATGTAAAAAAAGCTTCTAAGGCATTGTTTTGTATTAAAAAAATACTCTACTCAGATAAGATGGATGTTTCTTCCCATATGAAACTATTTAATTCTTGTGTTAGCCCAATATTACTGTATTGTAGTGAGATATGGTCGCTAAATATTGTGAAGGACAACAAAACTCTTGAATCTCAATATTTATCTATGGAATCAGTAAAACTCCAAATCAAATTTGCGAAAGGTCTTCTAAATGTTAATTCAAAGGCAGTAAATACAGCTGTATTAGCTGAATTGGGAGTGTACCCTATTGGTATACAGGCCCTTAAGTCTTCTGTAGGATTTTGGTTACATAATTTAAAGTCAAATGAAAATGAGTCTTTATTATATAATGTTTATAAAGCTAACAAGCAGTTAAATGATGGATTTGCTTCAAAAGTTAAAATGCTACTTTCAAAATTGAATTTCACTCATGTTTGGGAAAATCAATGTACCTTCTCTAAAAAACGATTACTTTTAGCCGTCATGAAGAAGCTCAATGAAAATTACATTATATTTTGGAGAAATTGTATCTTTAATGACGATAATTCAATAAATGGAAATAAACTAAGAACCTATAGAAAATTTAAACTTAAGTATGCACTAGAAAAGTACCTTTTATTGAATTTACAAAAAAATATGCTCAAATAAGAATAAGTAATAGTATGTTGGCTGTTGAACGTGGTAGATACAACAAAACAGCTCTAGAAAATAGAATATGTCCTTTATGCCATAAAGAGTTGGAAGATGAATTCTATTTTATCATAACATGTTCAGAAAAATAATAAAACTGTCTGTTTGTTTGTTTTTGTTGTGTATTTTAGTAACAATCATATTGTTTGGATTTCAAACTAATAAAATACTTATTCTTATTCTTATTCTTATTCTATCAAAGATTTTAAAATGACAGAAAGTATCAAAGAGATTGCACGCTTACTTCAATATTGTCAACAATTAAACACTTGAGAGACATAAAAAATTTAATTGTATGACCCCCCAGTAAAGTAACATTCTGATGGCACCCCCCCCCCCCCCCCCCGCCCCCGCCCCCAGGCTATGTGATATTTTTGGTAATGATTCCCTCCTTAAATGCACTGACCCCCTCAGCTGATAAATAATGACTGTTCCCTATAAATAGACTTGTTAAGAAAGGATATAGTTACGATACTGTTGTCAGGTCATTAAAGATTGCATATTTTTGCGTTGATATTTATTCACTATAGGGTCTGTGTATCGGAACTAAACACATTTATTCAAAAACCAGTTGTTGGTTATGTTCTTCTCATATATAGGATGATGGTATGATACTAAACCCCTAACGGGAAGGATTGTGCCTGATATTCATATGATGAAATCATAATCTTTCAATCAGTTTAATTGAAATTTGGAGCTGGCATGTCAGCTAACTGCTAGATGTCTGTTGTCATTTTGTTTATTTTCTTTGGTTACATCTTCTGACATCAGACTCGGACTTCTCTTGAAGTGAATTTTAATGTGCGTATTGTTATGCGTTTACTTTTCTACATCGGCTAGAAGTATAGGGGGAGGATTGAGATCTCATAAACATGTTTAACCCCGCCGCATTTTTTCGCCTGTTCGAAGTCAGGAGCCTCTGGCCTTTGTTAGTCTTTAATTATTGCGTAACCCCTCAGTTACGTAAACCCCTGAGGGTTTACGCAGTATATATTGGACGAGTGATGTAGTCTTTCGGAACACCGGATGTTATTCGGAACACTTCTGTTCTTTGAATGACCACCTTTCAAATACATGCGCACTAGCTATGACCACCTTTCAAATGCATGCGCAATAGCTTACTAATCTGTTGAATAGTTTAAACTTATTTTATTGTCCAAAAACATTGACAATAGGATTAGACACAAGTTTTGCAACTTAGAACGTATTCTCCAGTTCATACAAATAATAAATAACCGAACAAAAATGTAATACATATTAATAACATCATAAACAATATTAGTATGAAGACATGAAACTAACGAGAATTTAAACGACATGGCTCATCTATTTCTAAAAGTCGAGTTGACCGTAAATTTTTATGATAGACCTACCTGGTAGGTTATATTAATCTTGGAATAAATATTCCCTCAAAAGGTAAGTTTTTACTGTATTTTAAACAAATAAGTTAAATTGTTGTTGTCAACTGATGTATATATCACAGTGTAGACACTATTCTGTACGCTTTCCGGAAGTCGCGATTTTCGAAGCGAGAACTTTTTGGATCACATTTTAAATTAGTCGGATATACTATATTAAACGGTAAGATGTTCATCTGTACATTGCTTAATGATTAATTCAGCTGTCATCGATATTCGCAAATGGTTTATAATTAAATTTAGCACATTCATTATTCGTATCATTGCCTTAATCAAGAGATTTTCAAGTGCATCATTAAGGAAAATCAGTCGGTGAACCTAAAAACAATCTTTTTGCACCCTTACTGTACAAATTAACGTAAAATCCAGACTTGATTTACTAAATAATGTATATTTTAAGTGGTGGTAAAAGTTTCAGCCAGATCTTTGAAGCCAGAAATAAGAAAATTACACTTGTTTGAATTTCGCACTGTACGATCAGTCGCGCTTGTATATTTTGAAACTGTATGATCAGTCTTTATTTTACTGTATTCTAGTAGTGATTTCAAAGTTATTTACGATACATTAGAAGATGGCATTTTTCTAAATAACACAAATATATTTTAATAAATTCACATCCTGTAAACTTTTCAAACATGTTTTAGCTTGATAGGGAGTACTCGACTTATTACATTAAGTATAAGGATGTTTGAATGTGGCTGAAATAAGAAGAAGGTTTGTTTGTTTATATAAGTTTCAGAAATGTCCTCCGTTATACCTAAAATTGTACAAACACACAGATTTAATTGTTATATTGATGCATGTATTTACAAACATTCGAGGCCGTACTGTAGCCTATAATTGATAACAGTTCCTTTACTTTGTTTTGGATGTAGATCTGTCTCTTTCACACTCAATTGTACACCACTTTGTAAACCGATGGTTTATAGTGATGACGAAGTCCGTTATCTGTTCGTCTGTTGGACCGGTACAACATGTTTCGCCGGTTTTGCAAGCGCATCTCCTCATAAACCACTTAATATACATTGGGGTTTCCAGACATTTTTAAATGGAGAGGGGGTCCAATCCAGGAGAAAAGAGGATTCTAAAATATAAGTTCCCATACAAATGCATTGTAAGTTAAAAAAGAGTTTCAAACCGCCGGATCCCAATTTTCTTGAATCCTTCACTGGTATAACTATTAATTATTTTTTTCTCGGATTCCGTATCATAAATTATAAGATAAAAAAGAAGATGCGGTATGATTGCCAAATAGACAACCGTCCACAAGAGATCAAAATGACACAGACATTAATAAATACAGGTCACCGTATGGCCTTCAACAATAAACAAAGCCAATACCACAAAGTCAGCTATAAAAGGCCCAGAAATGACAATGTAAAACAATTCAAACGAGAAAATTAACGGCCTTATTTATATAAAAAAAAAAGGAATGTATTTCGAATTTAATTAAAAATCTTTTATGGGGTTTCTTTATATAAGATACGGACTTGAACATTGCATTATATGGTATTTCCAACCGTGACCCTCAAAACCAATTGTTAAACTTTTCTAAAATTGCTCCATTTTTAATCATTTAATGTAATATGGAGCTGCTATTTCGAATTTTTGGTAAAAACATTTTTGATGTTTCTATATCTTAAATACGGACTTTGTCATAACCTTATATTGGTCGTACCTATTTTATATCCACAACTTCCTTCAGACAAGTGTCATAACTTAATGAATCTTTTTCAGATTCCTTACAATTTAATTCAATTGTGTACCTCTTATTTTGGTTTTTCGAAAAATCATCAGTTTTTTATTTCCATGATAAGGACTTTTCCACAAACTTGATGATGACTGATGTACCCATATTTTGGCAGTTTTATTAATTGTGACTGTTTATTTAACGCATCATGTAAATATGGCGGAATTTGATGAGACTGTTATTAAAGAGAGAGGGTTAGCGCTATAGAACCAGGTTTAATCCACCATTTTCTACATTTGAAAATGCCTGTACCAAGTCAGGAATATGACAGTTCTTGTCTATTCGTTTGTGATGCGTTTTGTTATTTGGTTTTGCCATGTGATTATGGACTTTCCGAATTGATTTTCCTCTGAGTTCAGTATTTTGTGATTTTACTTTTTATTGGGTGGTACCCGTTTACTATACGCAACTTTCAAAAACTTACCATATACTAGTATTAACAAAACTTCCTCATATTCGTTATTAAATGATGCCCTTGTGCACCTATAATTTAGTTTTTCTGGTGGTTTATTTTATTCCAAAACATGGACTATGGAAGTGGCGGGGTATAATTTTGTTAATTCTTTCCTCAATACATGTACCTAAAGTTTTTCTCTATCTATTTTTTGTCATTTTAAAAGAGACAGGCTTGATGTATGTTATCACCAATTGGTCAACAGCAGACGATGTAAATAGTCTTTAAAAATGTAATAATTAAACAGATAACTGCAACGACACACTAATACAAAGTCCACAAGCAAATCATGTATTGCTTTTTAGGCATTTGATTATAAGTAAGACTTAACGGAACAAAAATATAATTATTTTGCCGTCTACAAAAATCATCAGAAATATATTTGTATTGTCTGATGAAAGAAATTACACGTTATAGTTCCAAGGACACAATCATAATTTCACATAGAGACGTATATACCTTCAAATTGCCGTTGTTTTTCAGTCAAGATCGTTAAAAACTTCCATTTGTTGTTGTTTTTTTCTTCAAAATCACGACTGGTCATACAGACAAAAAATCTGAAATCGCTACTAGAATACAGTCAGTTTTAGACTGATCGTACAGTAATTTATTTTGGGATCCTCAAGGAAAGCATATTTGTTATTTGAAATACGAACATTCTACTTAAATACGATAGGAATATTGAAACAGTATATATTTAACTGTAAACTGATGCAAATATTTGCAATAAAAGATTATTTGCTTTGTACTACGAGAGCAAAATTGTCAATCGATTTCACTTTTTTCTATGAAGATGGTGTGATGCACACGTATAATTTATATTCTACTGCATGTTTTTGTTACAGTTACTCATATTTATGATGCTATTCATACATTTAAGATGTGCAAAGCACTTTATAGATATAGGAGTAAACAAATGATGAGAAAAGGCACCAAAACAAAACCGTTCTGTTAGCCAGTTTGAAATCTTCGCTTCGAAAATCGCGACTTCCGGATAGCGTACAGAATAGTATCTACACTGTGTATATAGTTTTATATACTAAAATCAAATTGATGATCCATGTCTTAGGAAAGAATGAACAATTTCATTCGAAGTCAACAAACAGTAAACTAATAACATTGTTTTTGGTATATATTTAACCATAATCGTCTATAAACTATGAAAAGCGATTGGTCTCTTTAATATAATTCTGCACTTTTATAAAAATTAGCCTGTTTATGTTAAAAGTAAACAAAGCATTGCCGTACATTAAATTTTCAAAAGTCGGTAGATATATTTTCTTTTCTAAGTTCAAAAAATAAGGTATTCCTTTGCACTGTATAATTTTTACACGAGAGGAAATAATGTTGGGCATTTTCGTATAAATAACCACATTGACACATTGCGTTAGTTTTAATATTAGCGTGATACAGATCCATGTTCAGGGCACTGCATTTGTTTCTTAATCTTGCGTGTAAATCATTTAGGCCAAGTTCGGATGGAACTCGAGTACTGACTCTAGTTCCATATGAACGGTAAATTATTTTGAAGAGTTTGGACTCTAGATTACCGGAAATACAAGGCCCCTACTCTGAATATGTTTACATTCAAATTTGATTGGACAACGTCATAACATCCGGGATATCGAGTCGATCTCTAGTAACCCTGCCACAACCCAGAGTTCATTGAGTTCTAATGGCGGGAAAGCTATATCCAATCATAACAGGTGTTATATATGACCATGTCAATCCTATCTACTCTAGATTTCAAAGATCTGCCATATATTGTGGGAAATTAAAAATCTGAACTTGGCCTTAAATATCTAACGTCAATATTAAAATATGTAGGGGTGATTTGTTTTTATAATATTTCTGTTTAATTTTTAATTTAAACATATTTAAAGAAAGTTCATTTCTAACACTTAAATCAAGCGAATTCCACAGTTTGATACTAGATGAAATAAATGATTCCTGATAAAGAGACAGTCTGCTAGAGGCACTTTGGTATATATTTTGACTGCTTCGTAGATTGTAATTGTTTGTTTCTTCAACTGTAGGGGGTATTAAATCTAATAAGTATTCTGGGCATCCTCTTCCATAATTTTGTAAAATAAGGTTAATTGTTGAATATGCATTAGCATCTTAATAAGTTGCTATAGAGATATTTTACGTATGATCTGAAATTTATTATGTTATAATATTTTCTTGCACACAATTACAAGCTGCTAATATTAACCTACATGCGTAGTATTTTGATTAGTCAAACGATGTAACCAGCTGTGTTTAGATATGAGATAAGATTTCATGTAAACAATGCGCTTTATTACGGAAGCCGATAAGAGCCATTCAAAAAAAATTATTTTATGTCATTATTACGACATATTATGTCGAAATTACGACATAGCGATGTCGTAATAACGACATAACTATATTTAAAAGAATATGTATTATGATTGGCAAGAGACTAAATGACACAGAAATTACCAATTATACGTCATCATAATGCCCTCGATAATAAGGAAAGCCCCCGCATAGTCAGCTATAAAAGAGGGAGGAAAGGTACCAGAGGGAGAATCCCCGAAATGCTGTGTGGCAGACAGTGTTATTATTCAAATATTTTATTCAAATATTTTATAGTTAACACCAGACAAATATGTAGTTATTTAAGTCAAGCTTTTGAAGCTCGTAATAATAATCTAATGTCAGTTGGTCTACCATAAGTATAATACTATGTAATACAGTGATATTATATATATAATTGGTACTTCAAATGTTTTCTTTATGTTGTATTTGCATAAATTGTCATGTTTAATGTGTTTATATCTTGGAATACGCATTGTATCATATGTGCTTTGTCCAATAAAATATTTGAAATTTGAAATTATTCAATTATTAGCTCCCTTGGTAAAACTCCAAATTTCATATTTAATGTATTCTATTGTTAAATAATTTACATGAAGCTTAATAAGTATAAATTTGTTAATTGCATAGCTTTTGCTATTTGAATTCATTGGTTATAGATATTTATTTATATTGTAAAGTCTAATATTTGCATTGTCACAAAATCTTTGGTGACCTTCTTTGGATACCTTCAGTGAGAAACTTATATATTTATATAGATACCAATTAAGATTAACACAATAAATACAATCCATTCAATCGTGTCACGTAAAAGTTGTCAGTTTTATTTGATAATGTGGATTCTGACAAAATTGATAATTTAGTGTATGAAGAGGTATTTATGTTTGGTTTATTTGGATCTATCAAAGGCGTAAATGTAAGTTTTGTCAATTTCATGTTATCTGTAGCGAGATATTGTATCTTCAGAAGAAGGAATTTACTTAAAAATTTAAACAGTAATGTTGATCTTATTAGACTATTTAAATACACTGTAAAACATTATATAACTTACCTGTATGAATATTTGTGTGATGCAAGATGTATGAGAAATATTTTTGAGAAACACTTTTTAAAGAATAATATTCTGGTACAAGAAACCGAAGGTGTAATAACATTTAATTTCTAAATATTGTGCTGATTATATATGATTATACTTAAAAACATTGCCTTGTGATATTTTGTGTAATATGTAATATATCTGTTGTATATATATGTTGAAGAATTGAATAAAGATAAAAAAAAATCGTGTCACGTCTCAGTCATTACAGCTGAACGGACGTGCTGGGCCAGCTCTCCTTTACCCGCTATCATCGATGAGGGTTTACAGTTAGACGTTCAACGACTTACTACTTAAGATGACAGAAACCAATCCATGCCGTACAGAGAGACGTAGTAGTTGGCGTACCCGCGTTAACATGCACTCCAAAACCATTGTATCATGGGGAGTGTTATGCCGATTAACGTCCGAGGGCTGTATCCTAGGTGTTGGGTGATACGACCTTCATTTCACTGCCTAACGGCTTTGGTCCTGTGATACGGTGCTTTTTGTCCGCAATTTGCTTTTTGTCCGCTTTTGCTTTTTGTCCGATTATTTTGCTTTTTGTCCGATACTTTTGCTTTTTGTCCGTTGCTTTTTGTCCGTTTTGCTTTTTGTCCGATAATTTTGCTTTTTGTCCGATACTTTTGCTTTTTGTCCGTTGCTTTTTGTCCGTTTTGCTTTTTGTCCGATAATTTTGCTTTTTGTCCGACACTTTTGCTTTTTGTCCGTTGTTTTTTGTCCGTTTTGCTTTTTAGCTCACCTGGACCATAGGACTAAGTGAGCTTTTCTCATTTTCTCATTATTCGTCGTCGTCATTAATTTTTACAAAAATCTTCTCTTCAGAAACTACTGGCAAAATTAAAGCAAACATGGCCAAAATCATCCTTAGGGTATTTAGTTTAAAAAAAGTATCCGATGACCCCGCCCAATAATTAAGATGGCCGCAATGTTTAAAAATAGAACATCGCATAAAATGTAGATTTTGGCTTATATATCTGAAACAAAACCATAGAGACAATCTAACAAGGGATAAGAACATTTCGCCTCATAAAATAATGTGGACCAGTCTGAACTTTTCATGTGGGACAATATGAGCTCTTAATTTAAAAAAAAGTGGGACAATCGGGAATAAGCCCTACAGACTTGAGCAATTTAGAAATAAACACTGTTGATGTATCTTTTTTAAATTTTCTATTAAAAAGTGTTTTCCATTTACGAATGCATTATATTGTATCTGTATCTAAAATATTAAACGCATTTATTTCGTGATAGAAATTAAGAAAATGCTTAAGTAACCATTTTATTACTTTTCCCCCTCTTTTCGAGTTTGTCAAACAAAAATAAACTACTTTGTTGAAAATGCTGTTGTGTTAACCAAAGTTTCCTTAATCTTATTACTTGAATAACCTCGAACTTCCTCGTCATTTGGATATAGTTGCTAAATAATTCCGAAATGTATGGATTAATACAGTTTATCTAAATAAATAGCTACACATGTATTACGTAAACTTTGTGATAGTGTTCCAAAAATGAAGTTTGTTTGTTTGTTATATTTGTAATATTTGTAATGTTTAAGAAAAATAAAGTTGTTGGAAATATGACGAAAATATTACCAGACTTAAAAAAGTTTTTTTTTTAACTGAAATGTAAAATATTTTGGAGCGACTGTCAATCGGCCATTCGCATATAAATGCAAATGGTGACTATATATTATTAGCGGGAAGAAGAAACTGTGCGTTTAAGCAATAACATGTGGTAAATGTGTGCACTTCCACATGTAGCAAACGCCGACACAATTTAACATAATGATAAAACTATTCAAACGAGAAAACCATTGATTTACAAAACACTTTACGACAAACAAATACAGAAACAAACAACAACTATTGAATTACAGATAGAAACTCCGTTCCTGACTTATTCGTATGATTATCATATATAATATTTAGCGCGGTTAAACATCAATTTAGAATTTCAATAACGAAACCATCACTCAAGGATTATTTGATTTGATAAATTTCTAAACTATTCTAAAGTTTCGAGCATATAAAAAAGATGTGGTATGATTGCCAATGAGATAACTATCCACAAAAGACCAAAATGACACAAACATTAACAACTATAGGTCACCATACGACCTTCAACAATGAGCAAAGCCCATACCGCATAGTCAGCTATAAAAGGCCCCGATAAGACAATGTAAAACAATTCAAACGAGAAAACTAACGGCCTTATTTCAGTAAAAAAAATGAACGAAAAACAAATATGTAACACATAAACAAACTGCAACCACTGAATTACAGGCTCCTGACTTGGGACAGGCACAGATTTGAATAATGTGCCGGAGTTAAACATATAAGCGGGATCCCAACCCCCCCCCCCCCTAACCTGGGACAGTGGTATAAAAGTACAACATAAGAACGAACTATAAAAATCAGTTGAAAAAGGCTTAACTCATCAGATAGACACAAATACCAGTGGACGTGGGCGGGTACTTATACATCCCGACACAAAAAGACACAATGAACAGATCTGAGAGTACTCGAAGTTATCTGACAGCTATTTCAAAGCCACTAACAACTAATAAAAAGTCATGCCTCTGAGACTTAACGTTCGTTTAAGTGTTTGAATATCCCATGTATTCTACAAATTGGTGTACGTACACCATTGCTCACAGACAAACTTACGACCAGAATGAATAAGAATTAGTCTATATAACAAGATCTAAAATATTCTAGTGTAAAAGACTTCAACCTCGCCACATTATTTATGTATGTGCCTGTACCAAGTCAGGAGCCTGTATATTCAGTGGTTGTCGTTTGTTTATGTGTTACATATTTGGTTTTTTTTTACATAAATAAGGCCGTTAGTTTTCTCGTTTGAATTGTTTTACATTGTCTTATCGGGGCTTTTTATAGCTGACTATGCTGTATGGGCTTTCCTCATTGTTGAAGGCCATACGGTGACCTAATGCTGTTAATGTCTGTGTCATTTTGGTCTTTTGTGGATATTTGTCTCATTTGCAATAATACCACATCTTCTTTTTTATAATAATGTCAACTCCTCACACGTACAATTATTACTTCATTTTCTTTTTTTCACTCATCTAATTATTATGTCTATTTTAATTCAATATTATATCCATATAAATGAATATGAACGCTTACATATATATAATTATTGCGATATCATATATAAGAGAGAGGCAAAGTGTACCAAAGGATAATCACACTAAAAAGGATTGAAACAAACCAACAAAGCCGCAGCTGAATGAAAAACAACAAGATACACAACAGTCCACAAAACAAATGGTCCGAGAACACAATTAACTCGTAGTGCATTTATTTTAGAACATAAATGAAAATTAAATAAATCCCACCTGCGCTTTCTCAATGAAACTTTTGCAGTGTGTTGTACTAATTTTGGAACAAATTATATCAAAATTATAGAAAACTTCATCGCGTCTAACTCAAAATATGGACAATTTTGTGTTTAGGGTGTCTTGAAATCTTTTGACAGCTTCCGAAGTGCTAATTTTTAACCTTTTTCAGCTGGACCAAATCACTACTTTCCTGTAAAATTCTGGACCCAAATTTTTTTACAGTGTAATTCCCCCCCCCCCCCCTTACTTACAATTTGAGGCATTAAACAAGGAGAAATAAATTTGGAAGGAGTACAAAAATTATTGGCAAGTAACCCACTGTTATCACTAGGGACTAATAACGAAAATCAAGGGACGACAATTGTGGTCTCGGACGAAATCATTGAAATATAAAATCTGAACAACAAGAACCAATGCAACTGTGATGATGTATGGTTAACTGGAAGAGTAAGATAATCCTGCTCCGTCCATTAAGTTTTAAAAAGTCATTTTTTTAAACTCAAACTCTCGAACACGTTGTCTTGGAAGATCTTTATTCCAAGGGGGTCCTTAATAGTTGCTTTTTGATAATCCTATAAGGAGTTTATAATTTAACTCCTTGCGAACACTTTCATAAGGAACGAAAATTCCCATCTGCATCTTTTTGAAAAGATTGCAAATATTGTTTAAATTAAATAGGGTATCCCATTTCAAACCAAGCGTCTCGGAAAATCTCATTTTAGGGCACTAGACAATGATTAAATTTGTAGTAATTCGATAATAATACATGGATTTCTCGCGAAAACATCGTTAAGGCGAAATTTAAAGTTTGTCATGGCTGATTGAAGAAATTTCACAATAAAAACTGGAACGCAAAAACGCATAAAGATGTTTATTCAGGACAATAACTTATATAAAACAACAGCAGAAATACATATACTGTATCACCAATGGAGGTTGTAAAATACTGTAGGTGATACTTAAACGTAATGTTCTATTTATTTATTTTGTCGTTAAGGGGACTGGAGGGTATTAATCCATTATTTTTTTAAATATACATGTAGGATTTTGCTTGTTTTTCTATAGATGAACTTTTATCATTTACTAAATAGAAAAATCAAATAAAAACATGGGGTTGTCGTTCACTTAAGCTCACAATCTTCCCTCGAAAGAAGCAACCATTTTTGTTAAGGTACTTTTTTTAAGTTGAACTAATAGGAGAAAAAGAGAGATATATATATCGAAATAAAAAAAGAACTAAATTACAGAAATCGATTTAATTTTACAACTGTTTAGTTTAAGTAAAGCAGATTTGAAAAATATCTATAGGTCACCGATGAGTTGAAAAAGAAATTTTAATTCTAATGCCAAAACAAAATGTCATTATTGCACTAAAGGGAGACAATTTGGAGCTTTTACAGTGATATGAACATTTGAAAAATAAATCTGAGGCCAAAATCATTCGATTTTTTGGGTTGATTTTTGAGCCAATTCATAAAGATATAACTAATAGTGTAATAAATAAAATTTGTAATGAAAACAAAAATGATAATTTTTTTGCTGAAATTACCCTCGAGCCTCCGAAAGAGCAAGTATTGCACAAAAAAAAGGTATCATCCTTTAACGGAAACTACTCTTGAAATCATCGGCTATTCGTCGATTACTAAAGGCTATTTATTTCTGAAATCTAAATTTTGTTTTGCTGTTCTGAGTGTTCAAGATGTTACATGCAGCTAAAATATTGGTAAAACATTTGAAAAAATATACTGATCTGTATAAAATTTACACAAAAGTATACGAATGAAAGCCACTGGAATGCAGTCCAGGACTCGGATAAATAAGCACATTTAAACAATTAAGAGTGCACACACTGAAATGTCTCACCTACTTTACTCATCATTAATATTATGTTGATAGCCCTAAGTATAAAAATTTATTACAACTGCCACATAAACTTAACATCAACCAAGATAGCTAAACAAAGACCAAATGAATTATGAAAATGAGGTAAAGGTCAGACGAACCATACCAGGCAGACATGAACAGCTAAAAATTCTTGATACAACAAATATACTTCACCTATTACTTATAGTTTAAGAAAAACAGACCAAAACACAAAAACTTAACACTGTGCAGTGAACCGTGAAATTGAGGTCATGGTCAAATAAAACGTGGGAGACTTACATATAGATCATAAAATATTTTCATGCACCAAATATAGTGACCTTTGGCATATAATATTAGATAAACAGACCAAGACAGAAAAATTTAACTATAACCACTGAACCGTGAAAATGAGGTCAAGGTCAGATGACACCTGCCAGTTGGACATTTACACCTTACAGTCCTTCCATACACCGAATATACTAGCCCTGTTGCTTATAGTATCTGAGATGTAAACTTGACCACCAAAACTAATTCTAACCTTTGTTCACTGATCCACGAAATGAAGTCGAGGTCAAGTGAAAACTGTCTAACGGGCATGAGTACCTTGCAAGGTACGCACATACCAAATATAGTTATCCTATTACTTATAATAAGAGAGAATTCAACATTACAAAAATTCTGAACTTTTTTTTCAAGTGATCACTGAACCATGAAAATGAGGTCAAGGACATTGGACATGTGACTGACAGAAATTTCGTAACATGAGGCATCTATATACAGAGTATGAAGCATCCAATTCTTCCATCTTCTAAAATATTAAGCTTTTCAGAAGTTAACTTACGCCGCCGCCGCCGCCGGATCACTATTCACATGTCAAGCTTTCTGCAACAAAAGTTACAGGCTCGACTAAAATGACAGGTTATATGAACTGAGTGGCAATAAAAGCACAAGTCTAACACTTGCTTTTTAAAAAATTAAAATCTTTATTTAAAATGGTAATCTTTAAACAAACAAAAATTGAATATGAAAATTTACAATTCCAACAATAGATCGATATTAAACAGAAATGTTTCATTATCATTTTTCGGCTACAATTCCAACCAAATGTCAAAATATCAACATAGAGTATTTACAAAGAATGTTTCTGTTATGTTGTGCAACTTAATCTCTACAGCAAATGGTAGTGACAACACTAGATGTTAATTAGGATCCAGCGAAAAGCCAGGCTTTTGTCCACGAAGGTAGAAAATTGTCGGTGTGACAATCGCTGACGGCTTTTGGTAACACACGATATGGTTGTTGGTCATGTTGTTATCACCAAGGGAAGGTCGTCGTGCTCTTAATTTCCACACAAACTGATATAGCTCCAAAGGTTTAACAATGAACACCAATGAACACTCATGTCAATTGGAAGGCCACGCGGAATCAAATGCATCGGTCATGCTGGGCTTTTGTTGCTTAATGTCTAAATGGACATGGCCTATAATTAAAAGATCCTTTTGCGGAATTTGTGGATTATTTGGTCAACTGTATACAGTCTACGAGCAATTGCATCCTGGGAAAAGCCTCATTAGATAAACCCCAATTTGTTTGTAATTGGTTGTCAGAAAGACCTGGCATATAGTCTTATATTTATTGAACTTACTTACTTACAATAAGGGATAAGCCAGCGAGTAAGTCAGCAAAGGGTTAGGGAAGTACCTTGGTATATAAAAAAGTCGAAATAAACAATTGCCGGCTGGCCAAGAGATTATCCACGTGGGGTATGATGCCAGAGGTAGAAGTAGGCTTTGCCTTAACAATGGCATAGAGCACGTAGGCCCAAGACCCGTACGAGTTTGACAACAATGAATTTGCAACGAAGTCGAAATACACTTTAATAATTGCCGGCTGACCAAACTAAAAGATTCTCCACGTAGGCCATTTTACCAGAGATAGAGGAAGCATTGCCATACAAATTTCTTATAGCACTTATGCCCTAGACCCGTACGAGTTTGACAATAATGAATCAAAAGGGGGAGATGGTACCTCTGTTTACAACAAAGTCGAAACAAAGTATTGCCGGCTGGCCAAACTAAGAGGTTCTCCACGTAGGCCATTTCACCAGAGATAGACATGGTAATTGCCTTTAAAATGGCATATAACACTAATTCTAAAGACCTGTACGATTTTGCCTGCAAGGGGTTAAAAATAAAAGGTGTTACATTTGTTTACAACGAAGTCGAAATAAACCTCTACCTCTGGTATAATGATCCACGTAGAGAATCCCGGAGTTTGGCCTACCGGCTACAGTTATTTTGACTTTAATGTGAACAGAGGTACCACCTCCTCATTTTAGCTCTTTACTGACAAACTCGTACGGGTATATGCCATATAAGTGCTATAGGCTGTTTTAAAGGCAATGACCACCTATATACATATTTGTTACGTTCGGAGGACGTGTTTTTTAACAGACTGTCGGCATCCCAATGGGAACAAACTGTGCCCCTCTACTTGCTGACTTGTTTCTTTATTATTATGAGGCTGACTTCATGCAGGAATTTCTTAGGAAGAAAGATAAGAAGTTAGCAATATCCTTTAACTCTACTTTCCGCTTTATAGATGACGTTCTTTCACTAAACAATTCAAAATTGGTGACTATGTGGATCGCATCTATCCCATCGAATTGGAGATAAAGGATACTACAGATACAGTTAAGTCGGCTTCATATCTTGACTTACATCTAGAAATTGACAATGAGGGTCGGTTGAAGACAAAACTTTACGACAAAAGAGATGATTTCAGCTTTCCAATTGTGAACTTTCCATTTCTAAGTAGCAACATTCCAGCAGCACCTGCATACGGGGTATATATCTCCCAATTGATACGATATTCCCGTGCTTGCATTTCCTATCATGATTTTCTTGATAGAGGGTTACTGCTCACAAGGAAGCTATTAAACCAAGAGTTCCAAATGGTGAAGTTGAAATCATCCCTTCGTAAATTTTACGGACGCCATCACGAGTTGGTTGACCGTTATGGAATAACCGTTTCACAAATGATATCGGATATGTTCCTTACGTCGTAACTACAATCCCCTTCCCTTTCATGAATTTGACCTACCGAATTAGACTATTTACCGGATTTATAATCACATAGGCAACACGACGGGTGCCGCATGTGGAGCAGGATCTGCTTACCCTTCCGGAGCACCTGAGATCACCCCTAGTTTTTGGTGGGGTTCGTGTTGTTTATTCTTTAGTTTTCTATGTTGTGTCATGTGTACTATTGTTTTTCTGTTTGTCTTTTTCATTTTTAGCTATGGCGTTGTCAGTTTGTTTTATATTTACGAGTTTGACTGTCCCTTTGGTATCTTTCGTCCCTCTTTTTCTATACCTCTGGTAGCATGGCCCATGTGGTGAATCTCGTAGTTTGAACAGCCGGCAATATTTCATAACGACTTTGCGATATACTAGAATACCCTCCTTTCCTTTTGCTGGCATAAGTGCTATAAACCATTTTAAAGGCAAGCCCCGCCTCTACCTCTGGTATCATGATAAACGTGGATCATATTTTATTTTTGGCCATCCGGCAATAGTTCATTTCGACTTTGTTATATACCAGGGTACTCTCCTTACCCTTTGCTGACAAACTCGTACAGATCAATGGAATAAGAAGTATGGGCCATTTTAGATGCAATGTCCACCACTACCTTTGTTATATATAATGGCCTATGTGGAGAAATTTCTTTGTTTGGCCAGCCGGCAATAATTCATTTCAACTTCGTTGTAAACATAGATACCACCTCCCCCTTTTAACACTTTGCTGAAGCACTGGTACGGGTCTACGGCATAAGTGGCCATTTTTGAGGCTATGGCCACTTCTACCTCTGGTAGCATGGCCCATGTGGAGAATCTCTTCGTTTAGCCAGCCAGCAATAGTTTATTTCGACTTTGTGATATACTTAGGTACCCCCCTTACCCTTTGCTGATTAACTTACACGGGTCTAGGACATACGTGTTATGGCTATGTTAGAGGTAATGCCTACTTCATCCTCTGATATAATACCCCGCGTACAGAATCTCTTAGTTAGGCCAGTCGGCTTAATTTATATTTTCGTTCTAAAAAGAGGCATCGCATCCCCCCTTTAACCTTTTGCTGACAAACTCGTACAGGTCTAGAGCGTTAGTTTTATTAGCCATTTAAAAGGCAATGCACACATTTAACCTAGGATTAATGGCTAACTTGGAGAATCTCGTACTTAAGCAAGCCGGCAATAATTTATTTCGACTTCTTTGTAAACAGAGGTTCCAACTCCCTTTTAAACCCTTTGATGATACCGCGTACTTCTGTAGGGAATAAGTGATTTAGGCCATTTTAGAGGCAATGGCAACCTCTACCTCTGGTATCATGGCCCACGCGGAGAATCTCTTAGCCATCCAGCAATAGTTTAGTTCGACTTTATTATATACTAGGGTACCAATCTTACACTTTGCTGACTAACTCGTACGGGTCTAGGTCATACCTGCTCATGGTCATTTTATAGAGGCAATCCTCTCTCTACCTATAATATTATGGCCCGCGTGGATAATTTCTTACTTTAGCCAGCGACAGTTTATTTCAACTTCGTTATATACCGGGGTAATTCATCCCCCTTTTAACTCATTGTTGACAAACTTGTTCGGGTCTATAGCATAAGTGCTATGAGCCATTTTTAAGAGAATGACTACTCCATCATCTAGTATAAGGGCGCATCTAAAAATGTCTTAGTTTGGGCAGCCGTCACTATTTTTGGTGGACTGTGTGATATACTAGAGTATTCCCTAACCCTCTTCTGACCAACTCGTACGGGTCGAGGACATAAGTGCCATGGCCCATGGACCATTTAAGAGGCACTGCCTACCTATACCTCTGGTATAATGGCCAACGTGGAGAATCTCTTAGTTTGAAGAGCTTGCAATTGAGGTTTATTTTTACTTCGTGATATACCAGCGAAACTTATGCCCCTTTTAATTCGTTGCTGATAAACTCGTGTAGATCCAGGACATAAGTGCTATAAGCCATTTATAAGGGTTTGACTATCTCTACTTCTGGTATAATGGCCTACCTGGATAATGTCTTAGTTTAGCCAGCTTTCAATAGTTGTTTTTTAGACTAAGGGACATACAAGAGTATTCCCCTTGCCCTCTGTTGTCCAACACCTACGGGTCTAGGATATTAGTGCTTCGAGCCATTTTAGAGGTAATGCGATATATTGTAAAAGACATGAAATTTCATGTACAAATCAATGTGAGTATGGTCTGTATTTAACTCCTAAAAGGACATGGTATTTTGAAGTTCAAAATGAAACCTGCCAAAAATTTATACATTTTATATCGGACATAAAGCAAAATTATCGGACAAAAAGCAAAACGGACAAAAAGCAACGGACAAAAAGCAAAAGTTTCGGACAAAAAGCAAAATAATCGGACAAAAGGCAAAACGGACAAAAAGCAACGGACAAAAAGCAAAAGTTTCGGACAAAAAGCAAAAGTTTCGGACAAAAGGCAAAACGGACAAAAAGCAACGGACAAAAAGCAAAAGTTTCGGACAAAAAGCAAAATTATCGGACAAAAAGCAAAAGCGGACAAAAAGCAAATTGCGGACAAAAAGCACCGTATCAGTCCTGATAACGCTTCCTGTCATCTATAATACTACGTCCGAGATCATCTACCAGTACTCCATCATCGAGGTTAGCGGGCTGACAAGCTGACCAAACTGGCTCTGAAAGCAACCGTTGTGAAGTAACAAAACAACAAAATAGTAAACAAAAGAAAAATCAACTCACCAAAACCAAGATGGCGGCCTCCATTCGGCGTCCTTTGTTACCCGTTCCTGACCCACGGCACAAAATATTGAAATGCTCACCAATCGTCTTCGGGCACCGAGCCGACCGTGCGAGGGCTGAAAAGCCAGTCAAGGTCGTTAAACACTTCCATATATAAGATTAACAACGCCCATCATGCAAAGTCTATGCAGTCGTTTAAAACTTCCATTTCATGATATATCAACAAGCTATCGGTCGTAGAAGAGCTATGCCGTCACACATGTTGAAAGATTGAAATGTGGAATTATCTGATAGAGGACTGTATTTGTACAACCAAGTCAAGCCAAGCTTTCCTTCTCCCTTAAAATAAGCGCAAATTACATGGCTTCTTGGTATAAGGGTGTATTGATACGGAAGCCGATAAGGGCCATTCAAAAAAAAAAATTTATGTCGTTATTACGACATAGGATGTCGTAATTTCGACATAACATGTCGTTATTACGACATCGCTATGTCGTTATTTCGACATAACATGTCGTTATAACGACATCGCTATGTCGTAATTTCAACATATCATGTCGTATTAACGACATCACTATGTCGTTTTAACGACATAGCTATGTCGTAATAACGACATCGCTATATTTAAAAGAATATGTATAATGATTGGCAGGAGACTAAATGACACAGAAATTAACAACTATACGTCATCATAATGCCCCCTATAATTAGAAAAGCCCCCGCATAGTCAGATATAAAAGAGGGAGAAAATGTACCAGAGGGAGAGTCCCCGAAATGGTGTGTGGCAGACAGTGTTATTATTTAATTATTAGCTCCCTTGGTAAAACTCCAAATTTCATATTTAATGTATTTTATTGTTAAATAATTTATTTGAAGCTTAATAAGTATATATTGTCGAGCCTGCAACTTTTGTTGCAGAAAGCTCGACATAGGGATAATGATCCGGCGGCGGCGATGTTAGCTCACTTCTTAAAAGCTGTATATTTTAGAAGGTAGAAGACCTGGATGCTTCATACTTTGTATATAGATGCCTCATGTTACGAACTTTCCGTCAGTCACATGTCCAATGTCCTTGACCTTTTTTTCATTGTTCAGTGACTACTTGAAAAAAAGTTAAGATTTTTTGTAATGTTAAATTCTCTCTTATTATAAGTAATTGGATAACTATATTTGGTATGTGCGTACCTTGCAAGGTCCTCATGTCTGTCAGACAGTTTTCACTTGACCTCGACCTCATTTCATGGATCAGTGAACAAGGTTAAGTTTTCGTGGTCAAGTCCATATCTCAGATACTATAAGCAATAGGTCTAGAATATTTGGTGTATGGAAGGACTGTAAGGTGTACATGTCCAACTAGCAGGTGTCATTTGACCTTGACCTCATTTTCATGGTTCAGTGGTTATAGTTAAGTTTTTGTGTTTTGGTCTGTTTTTCTTATACTATATGCAATAGGTCTACTATAATTGGTGTATGGAATGATTGTAAGGTGTTCATGTCTAGCTGACAGGTGTCATCTGACCTTGACCTCATTTTCATGGTTCAGTGGTTATAGTTAAGTTTTTGTGTTTTAGTCTGTTTTTCTTATACTATATGCAATAGGTCTACTATAATTGGTGTATGGAACGATTTTAAGGTGTACATGTCTAGCTGACAGGTGTCATCTGACCTTGAACTCATTTTTTTTATGGTTCAGTGGTCAAAGTTAAGTTTTTTAGTTTTCGTCTATTTTTCTAATACTTTATACCTAAGTCTAGTACCTAAGTGTTTCCAAACGCAGGAGATCAGCTTGCTCCTCTATATTTGGCTCTATTTCATTGTCACTATCACTGTTGATTACTGTGCTACCTCCGATCATGAAGTTGAAATCTACTGTGTAGTCGTATATCATAGGATGTTCTTTCCAATATTTATCTAGTCTTCGTTCGAATGTTTTAACGTTTTTGGCAGTTACAATTGTCTCAGGAAAACTGTTCCAGACTTCCACTACTCTGTTGGTGAAATAACACTTTCTAAGATCTAGCCTACTCCTGTTCTTGACTAACTTCAAAGAATGCCCTCTTGTTGTTGAACCACTACTTAGTGTAAAAATACCACTTGATGCCCTTTCATCATAGATGTTATTGAGAATCTTATACGTCTCGATCATATCGCCTCGTAGTCTACGATATCTAAGTGTTGGTAATTTCAAGAGTTTTAATCTTTCTTCGTATGATAAATCTTTCAAGTTTGGAAGCATTTTTGTAGCCCGTCTTTGTACGTTTTCAGCTGATTCAATATCCTTTTTCTTATATGGACTCCAAACACTGCTGGCATACTCAAGATGGGGTCTAAGCTAGTGCTTTGAATAGTAAACAGAAACTCTTGTAGTCTTAGTACCTAAATGACCTTCGGATTAGTCCTACTAGTTGGTTGGCTTTGTTAACCTGTGTTTGTATTTGCTTGTCAAATTTAAGCTTAGAGTCTATGTTTATACCTACATCTTTCTCACATTCCACAGTTTCAAGAGTTGTTTCTGCACCATCATATGTTGGCATCTTGTATCTCCCATCTTGGTTTTTTGTTTGTTTCGTGGATATTGGCAGCACTTTGCATTTATCAGGGTGGAACCGTAATAGCCATTTCTCGCTCCATCTGAACAACTTGACTATGTCTTTTTGAACTATGTCTATATCATTTGGGGTTTGTATATCTCTATATAATTTTGTATCGTCTGCGAACATAAATACATCAGAGTCCACACAAGAGAAGGCCTTCATAAAATCAGTGTAGATAGCATCAATAGATCCTCCCTTATCTAGAATTTCAGTCCAATGGTCAAGTACTTTTAATAATTGTAATCCTGTTGATCGTCCCCCGATAAATCCAAACTGTCTATCACTAAATAGGCCGTATTTGTTCATATGGTCAACAATTCTCTTTCTTATTAATTTTTCCATGATTTTGCATATTATACTTGTAAGGCTAACTGGTCTGTAATTCGATGCAAGCTTTTTATCTCCCTTTTAAACAGTGCTGTTATCTGACCAATTTTCCAACCTTCTGGTACAGTACCGGATGAAAACGAACTATTGAAAATGATACAAAGTGGAATGTCAATTATATCTGCAAGTTCATATAAAACTTTAGGATGTACCTGGTCAGGCCCTGGTGACTTTGATGTATTTAAATTTTTAAGTAATTTGTTAATTTCTTTTGGTTTAAAGACTTCATCACTAGATGGTTCATCGTACTTAATATCTTTTAAAAAAGTTTCATCCTCATCATTTTCTTTAGTGAATACACTTGTAAAAAATTCAGCAAGTATTTCAGCCTTATCAGTGTCGTTGCTTGCAATAAATGTTTTGCCATCTCTTTTATCGTGAAGTTCAGAAATACCACTTTTCGACTTTCTCTTTGAATTAATATATGACCAGAAATTTTTACAATTAGTCTTTGCAGCAATGTCTTTTTCACGGTTTTTACGTTCTCTAATTACAGTTGATTTTGCCTTGTTCCTAGCTTTAGTATACTCCCTATAACTATCATTGTCTCTATTATTTGAGTACTTTTCCCATGCTCTATGTTTTTTCCTTATTACTCTTCTAGCTTCTACGCTTAAAGGTTCTTTATTATACTTCTTTTTCGATATTTTCTTTTTAGGAATGTGATTGTTCATTGCTATTTGTAATCTATCCATAAAAGCACTAACTTTTTCTTCAGTACATTTGTCTGCTAATAATTCTTCCCAATTAACATTTAGATCTTGACGTAACATTTCAAAGTCTGCTTTAAAATAATTAAACTTTTCCGACTTAGATACTTCTTGTTTAATATAACATTTATACTCAAAGACTAAAACGTTGTGATCACTATGCCCTACTGGCTCTTGATATTCTATATTGTTAATAAAATCTTTATCATTTACCAATACTAAATCTAATAGTGACGGTTCCTGGTTTATGCGATATCTCGTAGGTTGATCTACCATTTGCTGGAAGAAGCAGTCTCTTATACATTCTAAAAAGTTTTCACTTACACTGTCTTTGGCGGACCAAGCTTCCCAATTTATAGACGGAAAATTAAAATCTCCAGTTATAAGTATATGTGTATATTTTTCTTCAAGATTACTTATTTTCAATAATAATTCATTTAATAGTCTATGATTCTCTTCTGTTGATGATGGACTCTTGTATATGCATCCTACTAAAAGTTTATCATTATTCATCAGATTAATTTTAGCACATGTGAATTCCTTAAAGTCGTGTTTAAAAGTTATCTCTACTGCTTGCAGCTCTTGCTTGATGTACATTAATATACCTCGACCATTATTTGGTGGAAAATTTTCTGGGAAAATGTCATAACCCTCTAATGCTAATTCTGATTTATTCACTATATATCTACTGTTCTTTGGAAGAACTTCTGTAACCATAATTATATCTGGGTTTACTTCATTGTTCATAAATCGCAATTTAAATTCGTCGAACTTGTTTATAAAGCTATCAACATTTGTATAAATACACTTCAGTTTCGTAAAAGTATTATAGTCTTTTTGTCCATTAAAATGCTTATCACCACGATTCTTCAACACATTTACATTATTTACATTGTTTGATTCTGTTAATTTTCTTTTGGCACTCTTATTATTTTCCTTGCCCAAGGGGGCCCTCTTACTATGTACAAGTGTTTCCCCGACTTCTCATTCTCATTTTTCTCCTTAGCTTCTGACAATTTAGCTTTATTTTGTTCTCTTTCAGTTTTAGTCATATCGTGTGTGACACTAATATTACCAAATTTACTTTCTTTGTCAACTGCTTTCAGCTTTGTTAAATTTTTCATAAGTTTCTTTTTAATGTCTACATTTTCTAATGTTACCTTCATTGGCAAAACTAAATAAAAATGTTAGAAAACACGAACCAATATTAAAACAAATTCAATATATGTTTTGAATTATGTTTTTACAGCTCTTGATCATCTCCTAAGTAATATCTCGTATATTTGAGGATTAGAATAAGAAAGCTATGTGGAAAAAAAACGGTTGTCCCCGTCCAACGTTACATTTATGAAAAACTGTTTTAACTCTTATGTATAGTGAACCTATTTCTTATTCTCTGATGTTCTTGATTCTTGACAGGAGCAAAGACATGTGTCGGTTTTTTTGTGGCGTTAAAGCCGTTATTTTAAACATTTTTATTTTGTTTTGCGGATGAAATTTCGAAGATTCTGTTTTAAATCTTAGGGGTTGTAGGAACATCGCGCGTGTCCAACGTTTGAAAGTAGAAATAGAGCAATCAATACTTCAATATAATTACATTAGATGTAAGTTTCATTATAACGTTATTCTGATAGGCTAACATGTTATTCCGTAAACAATTGCATCAGACAATAACATTTATCATGCATGATGACACGAGGTCCCACAAAAAAGTGCACAGGTGAATTAAATAAAGCTGGATAAAAATCGTGTTTTCATGATTTTAGCTAAAAAAAATGTAATTATAAGTATTGAATACTTCTTTTTGAAACTTTATAGGGTTGTAAAAGCGTTGACCGTGCGTACATTTTTAGAATGAAGCTCTTCCTACAAAATGTACTTCGGTCAACGCTTTTACCACCCAATAAATTTACAAAAAGAAGCATTCAATTCTGAATTCTAATGCAACAACGTTTGTAACGTTCATTTTGATTGGATAACGTCACTTTCTTACATGGCATCAATTGACATAAGATGTTATGGGACGTACGCGCAAGCGCAGACGGCATTTGGCAGATTTTAAATACATGTTTTAACGTTGTTTTCTGTCAGTTTCATTAGAATGGAGACGGGTATTTGCGACCATCAATTTGGGATTTGATGGTCGCAAATACCCGTTTACTGTCTCCGCTAACGCGTCGCCAGTAAACTTAATTTGCGACCATCAAATCCCCGGCTGATGCCGTCGGAGCTTAAAATACAATACAGTTATCTCCTAAATACAATACGCATGGATGTCCTGAAAATAAACTATTATCTGAATTTACATGTTAAACACGTGCTCTCTTTCCATGCTTTTTTGTTTATTTTTTGTCGATTGTTGACAAACAGGTGACCATCGTTAAACTTCGGCTTCAAAACACGAACTTTAATTACCTGCCATATTTTCACAACACTGACCCAGTCTATGGAAGGTGCGATACGATAAAAACTTTTCTTATATCAATGAGCGATATTGTCTTTTATCATATATTTAGTACAAAATACAGCTATTTTGTATATCTAATAAAGGTTCTTTTTTCCAGTCTGTATCACCTACCCTGTATCGCATACCCCGTATCGCATGGCTAAACCCGTATCGCATACCCCGTATCGCATGGTAAAATCCGTATCGCATACCTTTTTTTTTTTTTTTTTTTTTAAACTAAAGTCAGTTTTTTTTTGTTTTTTTTTTGCTTAAGAATTTTTTCCTAAAAAAAGGTCAATTTTTTGAATGACGTCATATTTGGTATGTAACGTCACGAACATCAAGTTTTCATATTGTATGTGACGTCACGAACATCAAGTTTTTACAACAAATTTTTTGGCACACTAAATGCAACTATAAAAAATACAAAACACTCAAATATATACAAAATTAAACAAAATATTTTCAAAACAACAGATTGTAAGGTAACCTAGGTGCTTCGTATAAATAATTGAGCAGTTATTTCAAAGCTTTGAAACAAGACAAAAGCAGAACTGAAGGTAACCCATTGCTATGGATCAGAAAACAGTTCATATAATATAAAACTCTTCTGTTGAAATATATGATAAAGCGTATAATACATGGCAAAATCCGTATCACATGCCGTATCACCCTCGACCAATATCATCCCTCGGGCCTAACGGCCCTTGGGCTGATATTGATGTCTCGGGATGATACGACATATGATACGGATTTTGCCATGTATTATTCTCTATATATCAACGAGTTGCATTGTGGGAAATCTCAGACGAATGTTTTCATTTTTTTGAAGGAACGAAAATTTCTCGGTATAAAGTAATGATTCTTTTCTTAAAACAGGATGACATTTACCATGACATACGTCTGCTGTATAATTTCCATTAATTATTTTATGTAATAACAAGCAAGGTGTATTTAAACGAGAAAATTAAATTGTTGAATAAATGAAACATAATTGCACGATTTATCATTTGTAGGTGAACACATTCAATAAAAATCATGTAGCAAATTTAGTGGAATGTAATTGAAATGAATTCAATTGTTTACTAAGCCAAAATCACCTATAAGTCAAAGTTACTGCTATATTGTCTAATATCAATGCGATGTTTGTCTTATATCATAGCGATACTTTTTTAATATCAAAAATTTATGAATGCGATACTTTTTCTAATATAACTGCTATAGTTTTCTAATATAAAACGAATACGAGGAAACGTCACAAGGAATGTCAAGAAAACCGCAAACATAATTCACAATCTTAGTTCATGACCGGCTTAATGTTTTAGGATCAATATCACTAAAATTTCGTTTCTGCAACAAAATTAACGCTTACATGGACTTACCTTTTCGAAAATGTTGCTTGACCCTACTGTTAGTTGAAAGTGTTAACAACCTGTTCAGTCTATTGTTTGGTAATCACATGCTTTAACCCACAATTTCTATTTGAAGTGATGATGCAATGGCGGAATTTGAAAGCGGTTGTAAATAGTCTACCAACCGATTAGATTCTAATATAGGTCAAGTGGCGGATCCGGAGGGGGTCCGGGGTTTGAAACCCCATTTTTGGCCGATCAATGCATTTGAATGGGGACATATGGTTGAACTCTCTCTATCCTTGGTTTGAAACCCCCCTTTTAGAAACGGCTGAATCCGCCGTTGAGGTCACACTCCTATAGCCTATCCACATGGGTAATATCGAAATAAAAAATATATCAGTACTTAAAAGAAAAGAAAACATTCATTCAAACAATCTAATCCAATACAGCTCCAAATAACAATGAATATCCAAATGGTAAAATAAATATTCCAAACAAATTAAAATGTACAAATGCTGATGTCCTGAAGATACCAACTGAGTAGCCTCAGACTATAGATTGAACAACTTCAGATCGAACGAAAATCAAAAATCTTGTAAAACAGAAAATGTATTTATTATCAACATGGACGCTTATTTACGGATTTAGCTATACTTTTTGGACCTTTTGGATTATAGCTCTCCATCTTTGATATAAGCTTTGGATTTCAAATATTTTGGCAACGAGCATCACTGAAGACACTGCATTGTCGAAATGCGCTTCTGGTGCATAAAAATTAGGACCGTTAATGTTATTACTACCACTGGGTCAATGTTTCTGCTGGTGGACTGCTAGTTCCTGGGGTATCACCAGCCCAGTAGCCAGTACTTCGGTACTGGCATGTACATACGGATTTTTTGTGTTATTTAAACTTTCTGTAACGAATTTTTAGAAATTATGATAAATGATGGAATGTATCTCCCTCATTCAAAGCTCTGATTCCTTTCACGGATTTGACTATACATTTTGGACTTTTTGGATTATAGATCCTCATCTTTTATATAAGCTTTGAATTTCAAATATTTTGGCTACGAGCATCGCTGAGAGACATGTATTGTCGAAATGCGCATCTGGTGCAGGAAAATTGGTACCGTTAATGTTTTTACATCGCGACCACCGCAAGAACATTCCGCTGTATATTGTTGCCAGAGATTTGACCTTAGTTTTTGACTAGTAACCGCTAACATTTCTTAGTGCAAAATAACAATCTGTATCGCTTGTTATAAATTCATTTCTACAATGAATACTAAAAACAAATTTTTAAAAAACAAATAAATAAGATGTAAATGTCTGTTGACGTTAGAAATAAACTCATCATAGATATATGAACTAAATTTTGTATATACGCCAAACGCGCGTTTCGTCTACAAAAGACTTATCAGTGACGCTCGAATCCAAAGATGTGTACATCTTTTCTATATTTAAGAAAAAATTCAGGGAAGACATAGATTGTTGGAAATTTACACATGGATTGGGCCATGATACACGGTGGGTATGGTTGTCCTGCGAGAGAACGTACTGTGCTGGTGATTTGGTCCTGACGGGTGCTGGTGGGTCCTGATTCTGTGCTGGTGGGTTTGTTTACATTGTATCAGAACGGCAATAAAACGACTGTTTTGTTGCTTAATTTTTCTCTGATGTGTCACAAGTACCATGCAAAGTATATTACAACAATATTATATTGCAAAAGTCGTGCAAGTTCGTTAAACGGAATTGTCCTGACGCTGTGCTGGTGATAAGAAAAACGGTCCTGGTTCTGTGCTCCTATGTCCTGGTTCTGTGCTTTTATGTTTTAGTTAAAAGTGGCATATATTCAAGATCATTGATGCTGTACTGTTATTGACTTATTAGCTGTTGTCTGCTTTCTTGAAATTGACATTGTTGTGAATCTGTTTACTTGTTATTATGAGTAAAAAAATACCCCTATTTAAAAAAAAAAAAACTAACTGTTATCTTATTTATTGGCCTGTTAATGGAACCCTTCTTGCCCCCTTTTAAGATAAGAAAATATGTTTACGATTTTCGGGATAACGATCATTATGCAAGATCACCAAAATACGTTGTAATTTATACAATACTTATATAAAGTAGATGATGTGGTATGTTTGTTGTCAATGGACAAATTTCCATAAGAAACCAAAGGAAGTATGTGTTAACAACCATACGTCATCGTACGACCTTCAACAATAACCCATAAAATAAAAATATAAAAGGTTTCGCATAAAAATGGAGAGCAAAAATATAGAACAAATGACTTTCTGAGCGTTTGAATCATGTCTTTAGCAGCTTAAAACACATTTGATTGTGAACAATTGAGTGCTGACTATAAGAATGACAATAGTATTGAGGGTTTGTTTGTTTGGTGTGGGGTTGTTTTTTTTTGGGGGGGGGGGGGGGGGGGGAAGGATGGGGATAAGTTGAAGCGAGGTTACAGTGAAAGCTTGGAATAGTTTCCCGTAAGATTTAAAAGTTGTATTGTAAAAGAAAAATGTATCGTATAGCTATTGAGAATCACTTGCTGTAAGATTTTTCCAACAATATTTTTTTGTCTGAACGGTTATCAGTTTTTTTTTCGAAAGTTCGATAGAACACTAAAAAAATCACTATTTTATGAAAGGGCAGGCTAGAATATGTCAGAGAATGAAGACGAGATAACCTAGAGAACACTAATGAAATTAAGATTTCTTAGCTTTTTTCATTTCAAAATAAATATTTTTGATAAAGAATTACGGGGGAGGAAGTGAACAATGTGTCCTTCTTTTCTATATATAAATATTTTTCATGAATAAAAATAAAATGTGCCTTGATTATAATTGAAAATGAGTAAATGAAAAAAATACCCAACTAAAATACACTTTTAATTTAATATTGATAATAACACTAAGCTTTTAAGTTTTGTGTGTCAAACACACCATCTCTGTAGTAATGACTCCTTACTAAGATATTTCACTTCATTAATTTTTTTTCTGCATTTTTTTATATTGTGAATAATAGAATTATTATATTAAAATGTAGCCTTAATTTATATTTAAAAAAAAACTGAATCTAAAGCCATTTATATCAAACATTTTTGTTTCCATCTATCCGTTTTCAGGACTTTAACAATCAACAATAACACGCCTGAAAAGTAAAATGCGTACTCGGCTGTCTATAATCGACCATTTTAGACACTCCAGGCTCCTAAAAAAACAAGCCGGGGTTGGGGTTCAAAGATGCAAATTAAGTACTTATATCAATATTTTATCTTTTCGTGTACGGTTTATGACCCCTCCTGTGGCATGTCAATTCCGAAATGTGCAAACTGCAATAGTATCAAAACAGCACAGACAATGAGTAATAGAGATATAATTTTGTACATATATCCAAGGGGAAACTTCTTGCAAAGCATTATTATTTATAGTTCATTATTGCATTTAGTAGAAAAAGAGAATTTAGTGAAAATAAAATCACTATTTTTGTAGAAAATTCACAGACCTTTGTACAGAGATTTTTGTTATGTTTAGCAGGGGATCAACACAATGGTTCATTACCGAGTAAAATATTCAAAATGTCTATCTACCTTGCACATTTCAGAAAATTCAGATCAGATAACGAAACTGGTTCAAGCAACATTTATAAGCAATTTAAGATTGTGACCCTCACAGTTTCCATTCACCACAAATATTCTCGTTACAACGAATCATTTTAAATACAAAAATACGTGTTGCATGCAGCCTTTTGTGTATCTATTAATATATGTATACGGATAAAGTTATGAAAGGAAGCAGGGTCATCAGGGTGAGGAGTCCATGTCATCTGAAATAAATGCTAAGCATAGATCTAGAAAGCGACATATAATCATGACATTTAAAAAAGTCTTCTTTTCGACTTTTTTCGAACAAATTGACACATAAAATGAATTATAAAGTATTGTGGAATCTTTAACTTATTTTAGATACTATATATTGTTATCTGATATTGGACGAAAGATGTTTCCCTTTCATGTTATTATGTAATACAAGTTCAGATCATTTGAAAACACATATTAAACATCCAAATGGATGCACAAGAGCTAAAATAGGAGTCATAGATCCTGTTGGCAACACTTATCTGGCTAATTTTATTGATTTTGTAACATTTGTTTCAAATATGACCAACTTCTTATCTAAAATCACCAGCACCGTATCAGGACCCACCAGCACAATGACAGGACCCACCAGCACAGTATCAGGACATGAATAAATTGAGAAAATGCTAAATTTTAATAAATTGCAATGTTTTTTCACAAAATTGTTTTGTCGTATGGATTGCGGTCTAGAAAGCGGACTCTATGAGCATTTTTGTTTTATTTTTTCAGTTCGAGATTTTCTGAAAATGAGCCTTTTTGTGTTACGCTTACTGAAACAGTTTAGAGGGTCATTTTTTTAATGGTTTACATATGAACCCATAAGAAACGAAATTGAAAAATCTCAACTGTTTTCTTCCATTTTTTATGAGTGAAAACATCAAAAATCATCATTTTCGTCTTTGTTTACATTTTTTCATTGATCACCAGCACCCGTCAGGACCGAATCACCAGCACAGTACGTTCTCTCGCAGGACAACCATACCCACCGTGATGATATTCGAATTTTATTATGTTGATTTCTCCGAGCTCTTGTGCATTACTTCTTTTTATTATGCATCTGAATAAGAATAACAGTTTTTTTTAATTGCACTTTTTAAAACAATTAAATCGGCAAATAGGTTCCAGTGCATGTACATTTACGCGGGAAGTATATTGTACATAACAGACATTATTATGTATACCGCTAAGTATAGATCTATCGAGAATTTTGTCACAGTGTTGTTTACAAAGCGAAAGAAGCACGTCATACTAGAATTATAAATTAGATCTTTCAGTGATGTTTATTTGGTATTTTTATTGACGTAATCGTTCTTGTACCATCATAATCTGTCGTTATCGTTAAAGCTTTAGAAGTGTGCTAGTTTATATTGCACTGTACAAAAGATTAAGCACCCAAATGACGTTTTTAGAGGTCTGGAAAACAGTTATTTATAAGGGGATATTTTAAAGATTTATAGATATAAGAAGATGGTGCATGATTTCGAATGAGACATTTTGTCACAAGTTAGTTTCATTGTTATCAATAAAGAAAGTCTTACATGCGTGCATTGCGAGCATATCAGATATATATTATTTCGGTGCGTTCATTATAAAATTGCTAAAAATTAATGTTATATAGTATGTGAACAATAATTAGATACTTAGCTATTTTATTACGACATTGTTCATTAAACCCCATCGGTACTGGCATTTTTATATTTGAAAATGGTGGATTGAACCTGGTTTTATAGCGCTAAACCTCTCACGTGTATGACTGTCTCACCAAATTCTGTCATATTTACAACGTTACGTTAACAAAACTGACATAATGGGTAAAATTGTAAAAATATGGGTACAGCAGTCAAATATTAATACTAATATAACTAATATTGATATAACAAAAACATCGCTATGATATTTTAAAAGTATCGCATTGATATTTTAAAAGCATCGCATGGCGTATTTATGTATATAAGAAAAACACAGCACTTCAATTTTACACGGACATAAACTTTAGCTTCTACCTAACTTCTGAATGTATATTTAGACTCAATGGTTGTTTATATTTGAACAATAAGTTTTAAAGTTAGTATTTTCTTAATTTTTCGTTGCCAAAAACAACATTTTCCGCATGAAATGTCTGCATGTTTACAATTGATATTAGACAATATCGCTTATTGATATAAGAAAAGTTTTGATCGTATCGCACCTTCCATAGACTGTGACCGATTGAGAAAAAAAAATGACGATTATACGAAATTTACACGAAAAAAATGATAAATTCGTGCACAGAAGACAAAGTTTATTATGTTTGTATGCATTAGTTCAAGAATTGGAAGAACATCATTTTTCACCGGTCACTCGTTTCTTATGACTTTAATAACCATTTTTTTTTTATTAAAGTTGCAATATTTAACCAAAATAATAACTGTAGTTTAATCATATGCAAGAAAGACTTCCCTTTAATTTCAGTATACAAAAATAAATAACTTGCTTTTTACAACATGTGCATCTTCACTAAACGAAAAATCTAAAATAAAATGCTACTAAAACTCTTTCTAAAGATTTTATTTTTAATTATTCTCGTTCAGAATATGTATTGTGATCACCGGATTTTTAAGAGATGGGTCACACTGAGGTCACTTTGCATACGGAAAATATGTCGGGGGAATTGCTTGCTGGAAGGAAGCAATTAAAATAAAGTAAACTTCTTCTAAATATGAATAAATTAAATACTTTTCTTCAGAAAAAAGTATATGTACATAAGTTTTATAATGAAAACTATCCATTTAGTTATAAAAAAAACATATGTATTATTTTTTTTTATTTGAGGTTTCTTATGACTTTAAAAAATAAAATTTAATAGATATTGAATATGAAAAAATAAAATATTTTGAACGAGAACAATTAAAAATAAAATCTTTTAAAAAAGTATTAGCACTTTTCGAAATTTTACGTCTAGGATAGACCAAGGACATGGATACGTGCCTCAAATAGGTGTAAAAACGGGGATTTTTAAAAAAAATCGTCTATTGAAAATAACGTTAAAATTAACTATGAAAGTTATGTCCGTATTTATTTTCATTAAAATTGCAAATTTAAAGTTATTTTCTTTGTTTAGATATTGCAACATTATTTACTTTTTTTAAAAACAAGGAGGTCACATAAGAACCTCTGAATCCTTTTCGTCATTAGAATGCAACTGATAAGTATAGATAATCAATATAAAAGGGGGGCGAAATAACCGTGACTGAAATCTAAGTCTAAAATTTATTTTTGAAAAATACACATTTGACCATGCAGATGTAAGAAATGATACTTCAAGCAATGAAACAACGAATTTTAAATGTGCCACTTTAATTACGACTTATAACCTAAAAATGAATCATGCATGCATTTTTAGCAGACTTAACCAGGCCGGCGATAAGATATCGAATATAAAAAAGAAGATATGGTTTGGTGTCAATGAGACAACTATCTACAAGAAACCAAAATAACACAGAAATACAAACTATTGGTCACCGTATGGCCTTCGACAACAGGCAAAGCACGTACCGCATAGTCGGCTATAAAAGGCCCTGAAATGACAATGTAAAACAATCAGTCAAAAAGGAAAATTAACAAAGTCCGTATCATCGTATGCGTAACTTAGTTGCTCACCAGAGGAACGCTACGCAAGCGTTTAAACCCGCGTTCCATAAGTTTGAAGTACGTCGAAATGCAAAGGTATACGCTTGGTGAACGCTTTTACTTCAGGAAAATTTTAATGGAACATAAAAAATTTCATTCAGCTCAAGCGTTTGTCAAGCGTATACCTGTAAACTGCACGCACATAATATACACGCTACACGAGCGTTGAAAACGCTACAGATAAGTTTGAGACACGTTAAGGCCCCGGCACATTGCATACAAAAATACTCGTCGCCTTAATTAAAGCTTTCATTCAGGATACGGGTGAAACTTTATCAAACCTACAGAAGATATTACACCCTCTCCAACCATGCAATATGGGACTAGACATAGAAGTACAGGAACTACTCCCATTAGTTTGAGCTGTACAAGATCTACAAAAATATCCCGCCTGCCTCAAAGGTGCATAGGATCGACCATGGTCCAGCACTAATGATACAAGTATTAACCAGAGTTACAATGACGTGGTAGTAAGTCTTTTAAGGCCACCGAACGGCCTCCAAAAATGAAAAAAACACTATTTATAGTCGGCTATTAAATGCCCCGACCATTTAGATTTAAAAACAAAAATCTAACAAAACTAAACAGCCTTATTGATAAAAAAAAGTGGACATAGACGGACTGGTAAACATGTAAACAGACGGGCGAATGTGACAGACTTATTGACAAACATTCACATATAGACAGACCTGTAGTTGGGAATGTAGAAAGACTAGGGGAAACACTTAGGTACGCTTTACGCACACCCAAAACACGCTTTAAGCTCGTTGTGCACACGATACAGATACATGTATGATTGACAGCTTAAATGCATCAAAAATACTAGCGTATTGGTAGCGTGCATGATTGTTTTGGACACTGCCGACGTACGTCGGATCTATACGTTGATGTGTGAAGCCGGTGTCCTATAGCCATTCTTCCCCCATGCCAATTTTTCCTGGGGGAAAAACTGGATCGATCCAATATTTCCCCCCGGAAAAATTGGCATGATCAAACTTTTCCCCCTCAACGTTATAGGGGGAAAACGAGGATCAGGCCAATTTTTCCCCTTTGCGGCATGATAAGCTAGTTTTTCCTCTTTATAAATTTATAACGTCGGCGACGTCAGTTAGAAATTTTTATTCTAAAGAAAGAATATTAACTTTTTTGATTAGTTTAGCGGTACCAAAGCTTCATTGTACTACTATAAATTGATATGTATTTATATATACCATGTAAACATACAAGTTATATTTATACACACGAAGCACATTCTGATGCAGTGATACAATCCATTCTCATTCGTGAACCCTTAATATCATTGACCTACTGAATACAACTACTTAAACCACTTCTGGTCAGTTTGAAGATTTTGACTTTACATGATAAATCATGTTTGTACCACAAGGTTAAAGTACCCATCAAAGGCATGGATAGAGAAAGATACTCATCGCATTTTAAAGTTTTCATTCAGGAGAAGAAGTTCGATAAGGATGAAACTTCATCAAACCTAGGTGAGATATGTACCCCCTCTCCAACCAGCATGGGAGACGTGCAGTGGAAACGTGGAAGTACAGGAATATTCCACCTGCCCTAAAAGTGTATACAGTGTCGACCACGATCTAGCACTAATGATACAAATATCCACCGGAGTTACACGGACATGGTACATTTAGTAAGTAATAAAAGGCCACCGTACGGCCTCCACAAATGAACTAAAAAACCTATATAGTCGGCTATAAATTGCTCCGACCATACAACTTAGGGAACAAAACAAACAAAACTAACAGGCTTATTGATTACAAAATAATTTACAATAAATACAAACTCAAATGACATGAACCAACAACAACCAATGTACCCGGTAATATATATATACATGTTCCTGGCTTTGGAATGGACATTGGTACATACACAATGTGGTGGCCATAAACTCAACCCTCCCCAATGAACCCAACCTAGGACAACACATCGCAAGGAAAAAAATATCAGTTGCAATTGGTTTCACTAAAAATGTTGATAAGTCGAACAAAAATCACTTACACAAGAACAATAGAAACAAAGCACCGAAATAAAAGTACTAGCAGTTACTGAAATCTATTTCAAAGCTAGTGAAAATATATAGACGGACTAGTGGACATAGACAGACTGGTAAACATGTGAACAGACGGGTGAATTTGTAGACAGACTGGTAAACATGTAAACAGACGGGTGAATATATAGACAGACTTCTCGACATGTAAACAAACATGCAGTTGAAAATGTAGAAAGACTAGGGGACACAAAGAAAGACAGATTAGTTGAAACATAGACACTCACAGACTGATAAACCTGTAGACACAACTTGTATTAATGTAAAAGAGCTAACAAATTGTATCTATAAACCTATTTCGGTTTCATTTTTAGACGTGTACATATATACGGTGATATCTATTATATAGGGGGAAAGATTGGCATGGGGGAAAAGTGACTATATGTATACGTATTGTCAAATTTCCGCGGGGGAAGAATGGCAATGATCCAAAATTTCCACGGGGGAAATATTGGCTCATGCCAGCCTTTCCCCCGGGGGGAAAACTGGCATGGGGGAAGAATGGCTATATAACACCGGTATTACATTAAGTAAACAGGCAATGTCAGTTTCTAATTCTTATGCACAACAAAAGTAATATAAGACAATACATCTTTATTAAACAATTATCTAATATATATATATTGCCAAACAAGCATTTGGGTTTACGATTGCATTTCTTTTTTTTTAAAGAAAGCAACTTGTTTTAATTTTAGTTTATTGTGTACAATTTAAAAATTAGTATGGCGTTCAATATCACTGAACTATAGTATCTATTTGTTTGGGGGCCAGCTGAAGGACGCCTCCGGATGCGTGAATTTTTCGTTACATTGAAGACCTGTTGGTGACCTTCTGCTATTGTTTTTTCTATGGTCGGGTTGTTGTCTCTTTGACACATTCCCCATTTCCATTCTCAATTTTGTTATGTAATGTATGTTACTGGAATCATTCTGCAAATACGAGACCTCCATATCATCACTGCATGGAAAGACAAAAGTAGTGATAATTAGAAGATGTGGTATGAGTGCTTATGATACAACTCTCCATCCAAATCACAATGTTCAATTTTCTTCAATTTCTACTAAAGATTTGCTGTCAAACCCATTTTCAATAACAGTTAACTGCAAATACAATCTCAAAATAACAGATACATTTTGTAACAATAAAAATCATAGTCCTATAACAGCTTACAAGGAATAAGACAATAATAGCTTAACAGTGAATATATCTGCAGAATAACAGATAACAATTTGTCAAAGAATTAAATTACCCCAATGGTCATAACAGCATAACAGTTAAGGGACTTATCATTTTTTATCTGGGCTGGTCAAAATACAGGGGGTCAATTTTTTTCTGTATGTGGAAAAGGGGGGTTCAATTTTTTTTGTGAATTCAAAGTGGGGGGATCAAGTTTTTATACACATGAAAAAAATGTTTTACATACTTCAAGAGACAAAATGTCTAGAAGAATATTACAACAGTCAAATCAAAATATATTTTTAACACCATTTATATACAATTATCAAAGTAAGACATCAAAAGACTTTGGTGATGTAGGAAGCTGCAGCTTCATTATTCAAATAATTCAGTCGTAATACATGTACATGTATTTCACTCACTTTGATCACTAAATTGACAAGCAAAGCCAAGCTTTATTTTAATCAGCTTATTAGTTTGAGAGAAATTATAAATCCAAAAAAAATTTACAGCGATTTGTGCAAAGTTTTGCTCAAACATACAAAGCACGCCACATTATGAAAAAAACAGTGTATGAAGCAATAAATTATCCTATAAATAATTAAATATTTATCTACTCTGCATTTGAATATTGATACACATTGATAATGATTCTGAGATGAAGTGCACCACAATGTATCCTTTTGTTTTCATAACAAGATCCCTTTGGATACATTTTTGTCGAGCCTTCGACTTTGGTCGAAAAAGGGAGACTAAGCGATCCTACTTTCCGTCGTCTTCGGCGGCGTCCACAAATATTCACTCTGTGGTTAAAGTTTTTGAAATTTTAATAACTTTCTTAAACTATCATTGGTTTGTACCAAACTTGGACAGAAGCTTGTTTATGATCATGAGATAGTATCCAGAAGTAAATTTTGTAAAAATAAAATTCCATTTTTTCCATATATACCTTATAAAAGGACTTAGATTTTTCTGCAGGGAAACATTACATTCACTCTGAAAGTTTGGTTTGTACCCAGGGGCGGATTCAGGATTTTCAGTTAGGGGGGCGCAATGGTATAATTTTTTTGAGGTTTTTTTAGGTAAAATTATTGAAAAATTCTTCTAAATGGGTGAAATGTAGATATCTCAAACTATTGTGTAGTAAAATTAGCGTGAAATTAAAGTTTCAAGCTGAAACCGCCTTAATCCACATCTGACAACAATCTACAGATAGACGGGCGGACAGACGAACGCTAAGTGAGTCGAGACAGATCACAATTGCTCACCTGATCATTATATTTTGCAAACGAAAATTTCTACTTTTACCAGCGATTTTTAATTGTCCTTTCATAATATTGTTTTTTATTTTTTTTAATTTTCGGAGGTCGTGCCAGAGTAACACAGTTATAGTAGTCTCAGGCCAGACTTTACTGTGTTCGTCAGGAACAACTAAAATCAGAATGAGATGCATTTACGCAGTTATGATTATTTTCTTGGGATTTCAAGCATGTAATACGGTACAGAATTCGGCTAAATATTAAGGTTGCAAGCGAGAAACAAATATAGTCACATAGATACAAATTAATAAACTAACCTTTCGCTTGAAACAGTATTTTTATCTTTCATTACGGAATGTTTTGGAACTTCGATTATCAAAGAAATTGATTATAAAAACTGGAAATACAATGTAACATTTGTTTTTTTATACTTAAACTGCTAAAACCTATTATATAATATTTGTCATCAAACGCAGCTCCGCGTTTGACACCTACCTTTGAAATAATTTATAGAACTTTAATAAAGCGTAGGTCAGTTGATTAATAAATTAATCACGTTGATTCGGTTAAACCGACTGTTTTATATACCAGGCTCAAGCTAGCAGCCACTCGCTAGCAGCCACTGAGATGGCAGTTAGGTCCGCTGCTGTATGCGCTGAGGTAATCGGTGCCCTGAGGTAATCGGTGCCCTGAGGTAATCGTGGTAATGCGTCATTGATTAAATACGCACGAAAATATAGTACTTATTTAGATAGATCTTAATACCAAATTTTAATGTGACCAAATACCAAAGATGTCAACAAACTTCCCAAATGATTTTATTATTTGTATTCACCGATCATTCATTTCGTATGTACGTGTAGGGTTGGGATGGGTGGTAAAATTATAAACTTTTTTTTTTATAAAAGTTCATTTATGGATCTGAAGTATTCATTCATGACAGGGTTACCTGAGGTAACCCCAATTATAACAACAAATACAACCATTAAACTCAAGTCAACTGATGTAACTTTATATATACATCACATAAACAATACAAATCTATGAAGTCCTACATTCTAAATTAAGAAATTGTGTAATTAAAATATAAATGTATACACTAGCAAAGTATGTACTGTAAATTCTTTCATAACAGGGTAACCTGCGGTTACCCAATCAATAAAAGCAAATACAACTTATGTAACTCAAGTTAATTCAGATCACCTTTACATATACATCACATAAACAACATAATTTCAATGAATTCCTACATAACAAAAGAAGAAAGTGGTTTATTACAGCATAAATGCCATATACTAGCAAAGTATCTACGACGTATTTTGTTATGACAGGGTTACCTCAGGTAACCCATAAAAAAGCAACAAGTATTATCCATTGATATCAAGTTAACTAAATTCGCTTTTCCGATATATCACATAAACAATACACATCTTTGAGGCCTACATGTAAAATAAAGAAATTGTTTGATTACAACATAAATGTTTTCACTAGCAAACCAACTAATAAGCATTCTTTATAACATGGGTACCTGAGGTAACCCCAGACATAATTACAAATATAACCCACTTATCTCAACTGAAGTAAACTGAGATTACTTTTACATGTACATCAAATAAACAATAGAACTTTCATGAAGTCCTACATTTAAAATAAAAAAGTTTGTTTATTACAATAATCTACGAATCTACGAAGTATTCATTCATGACAGGGTTACATGAGGTAACCCCCATTATTACAATAAATACAACCTTTTCAACTCAAGTTAACTCAGGTTACATTTTAATTACCTCGCATACATAATACAAATCTATTCCCAAAATAACAATAAATATAATCCATTCAAATTAAGTTAACTAAAGTCGCCTTTCCTGAATATCATATAAACAATACTTATCTATGAAGTCCAAAATGAAAAAGTAAATGGTTTATTAGAAGTTAAATGTATACTCCGGAAAACTATCTACGACGTATTCTTACGTGACAGGGTTACCTCAGATAACCAAAACAATCACAACAAAGATAACCCATCTAACTCAAGTTCACCAAGGTTACCATTAAATATATATACATCACATAAAAAATACAAATCTATGAAGTCCTACATTTCAAATTAAAAAATTGTGGAATTACAATATGAATGAATACACTAGCAAAGTATCAACTAAGAACTCTTTTAAAGCAGGGTAACCTGAGGTAACCAAAAACAATAACAGCAAATACAATCTATTTAACTAAGGTTAATTCAGATCACCTTTACATATACATCACATAAAAATATAACTTCAAAGAATTCCTACATTAAAAATTCAGAGGTTGGTTTATTACACCATAAATGCATATACTAGCAAAGTATCTACTAAATATTCTGTCATGCACGGTTACCTCAGGTAACTCATAAAATAGAAACAAGTATTATCCATTCATATCAAGTTAACTTAAGTCGCCTTTCCGATATATCACATAAACAATACCCATCTATGAAGTCCTACATTTAAAATAAAGAAATTGTCCGATTACAACATAAATGGATACACTAGCAAACTATCTAAAAAGCATTGTTCATAACATGGGTGCCTGAGGTAACCCCAGACATAATTATAAATATAACCCACATAACTGAAGTTAACTGAGGTCACCTTTACATATGCATCACATAAACAATACAACTTTCATGAAGTCCTACATTTGAAATAAAGAAGTTAGTTTATTACAATTAATGTAAACACTAGCAAAGTGTCTACGAAGGATTTATTCATTACATGGTTACCTCAGGTAACCATAACAATTATAACAAAGATAACCCATCTAACTCAAGTTAACTGAGGTCACCTTTATATATATACATCACATAAACAATACAACTTTTATGAAGTCCTACATTTGAAATAAAGAAGTTTGTTTATTACAATTAATGTAAACAATAGCAAAGTATCTACAAAGAATTCATTCATTACAGAGTTACCTCAGGTAACCCAATAATAACAAAAAATACAACCCATAAAACTCAAGTAAACTCAGGTATCACCTTTAAATGTATATGCATCACATAAGCAATACAAATCTATGACGTCCTACATTTTTAAATTAAAAAATTGTGTAATTAAAATATAAATGTATACACTTACAAAGGATATACTAAGAATTCTTTCATAGCAGGGCTACCTGAGGTAACCAATACAAAAACAACAAAAAGAACCTATTCAACTCAAGTTAATTCTGATTACCTTTACATATACATCACACAAACAATATAACTTTAATGAATTTCTACATTAAAAATGCAGAAGTTGATTTATTACACCATGAATGGATATACTAGCAAAGTATCTAGTAAATATTCTGTCATGACAGGTTACCTCAGGTAACACATGAAATAGAAACAAGTATTATCTATTCATAATAAGTTAACTTAAGTCGCCTTCAAAAATATCACATAAACAATACACATCTATGAAGTCCTACATTTAAAATAAAGAAATTTTCCCAATACAACATCAATGTTTACACGAGCAAACTATATCAAAAGCATTCTTCATAACATGGGTACCTGAGGTAACCCCAGACATAATTACAAATATAACCCACTTTACTGAGGTAAACTGAGGTCACCTATACATGTGCATCACATAAACAATACAACTTTCATGAAGTCCTACATTTAAAATAAAGAAGTTTGTTTATTACAATTAATGTAAACACTAGCAAAGTTTCTACGAAGGATTCATCCATTACAGGGTAACCTCGGGTAACCATAACAACAACAACAAAGATAACCCGTTTAACTCAAGTTCACTGAGGTAACCTTTAATTATATATACATCACATAAACAATACAAATCTATGAAGTCCTACATTACAAATTAAAAAATTGTGTAATTAAAATATAAATGTATACACTAGCAAAGTATCTACTAAGAATTCTTTCATAGCAGGGCTACCTCAGGTAACAAATACAAAAACAACAAAAACAACCTATTTAACTCAAGTTAATTCAGATCACCTTGACATATATATCACATAAACAATATAACTTTAATGAATTCCTACATTAAAAATGAAGAAGTTGATTTATTACACCATAAATGGATATACTAGCAAAGTATCTACTAAATATTCTGTCATGACAGGGTTACCTCAGGTAACCCATGAAATAGAAACAAGTATTATCTATTCATATCAAGTTAACTTAAGTCGCCTTTCAGAAATATCACATACACAATACACATCTATGAAGTCCTACATTTAAAATAAAGAAATTGTCCGATTACAACATAAATGGATACACTATCAAACTATCTCAAAAGCATTCTTTATAACATGGGTAACTGAGGTAACCCAAGACATAATTACAAATATAACCCACGTTTCTGAAGTTAACTGAGGCCACCTTTACATGTGCATCACATACACAATACAACTTTCATGAAGTCCTACATTTAAAATAAGTTTGTTTATTACAATTAATGTAAACACTAGCAAAATGTCTACGAAGGATTTATTCATTACAGGGTTACCTCAGGTAACCATAACAATAACAACAAAGATAACCCATCTAACTCAAGTTAACTGAGGTCACCTTTACATATATATGCATCACATAAACAATACAAATCTATGAAGTCCTACATTTCAAATTAAAAAAATGTGGAATTACAATTAAAATGTATACACTTGCAAAGTATCTACTAAGAATTATTTCATAGCAGGGTTACCTGAGGTAACCAATACAATAGCAACAAATACAACCTATTTAACTCAAGTTAATTCAAATCACCTTTACATATGCATCACATAAACAATATAACTTTAATGAATTCCTACATTTAAAATGAAGAAGTTGGTTTTTACACCATAATTGCATATACTAGCAAAGTATCTACTAAATATTCTGTCATGACAGGGTTACTTCAGGTAACCCATGAAATAGCAACAAGTATTATCCATTCATATCAAGTTAACTTAAGTTGCCTTTCCGGTATATCACATAAACAATACACATCTATGAAGTCCTACATTTAAAACAAAGAAATATAAATGTTTACAATAGCAAACTATCTAAAACGCATTCTGCATGTCATGGGTACCTGAGGTAACCCCAGATATAATTACAAATATATCCCACTTAACTGAAGTTAACTGAGTTCACCTTTACATGTACATCACATTAGCAATACAACTTTCATGAAGTCCTACATTTGCAATAAAGAAGTTTGTTTATTACAAATAATGTAAACACTAGCAAAGTATCGAAGAAGAATTCATTAGTTACAGGGTTACCTGAGACCCATTCAACTCAAGTTTACTCAGGTAACATATATCTATACATCGCATAAACACTACAAATCTAAGAAGTCCTACATTTTAAATTAAGAAATTGTGTAATTACAACATCAATGCATATACCAGCAAAGTATCTAAGAATTATTCTTTCATACCAGGGTTACCTCAGGTAACCCCAAAAATAACAGTAAATATAATCAATTCAAATAAAGTTAACTTAAGTTGCCTTTCCTAAATATCATATAAACAATACACATGTATGAAGTTCAAATTTATAAAAAAAGTAAATCGTTTATTACAACTTAAATGTATATTCTGGAAAACTATCTCCAAAATATTCTTACATGACAGGATAACCTCGGGTACAGTTATAATTTAAATTATATATTTGTCGTCTTTGAAATCAGTGTTATACAGTAGTCCATAGATATTCTATTCATATAAGACTCATAGACATAGATATAAGAAGATGTGGTATGAGTGCCAATGAGGCAACTCTCCATCCAAATCTACAATTTGTAAAATAAAATGTAATTAAAAGAGTTTTTCCTTGATATTTTGGCGGTTATTTTATTTTCGCGTTTCACTTCTGACCGCGAAAATAGCGAAAATAAAACTTCCGCGAAAATTTCCATGTTTACAGTAACCATAACAATAAAATCAAATAAAATATACAAATCTATGAAGTCCTACATTTTTAATTTAAGAAATTGTGTGAATAAAATACAAATGTATACACTAGCATAGTATCTACTAATATTTTTTTCATAACAGGGTTACCTGAGGTAACCCAAGTAATATCAGCAATTACAACCAATTTAACTGAAGTTAATTCAGATCACCTTTACATTTACATCACTTAAACAATATAACTTCAATGAATTCCTACATTGAAAATAAAGAAGTTGGTTTTTACACCAAAAATACATATACTACCAAAGTATCTACTAAGTATTCTTTCACGACAGGGTTACCTCAGGTAACCCATAAAATAGCTACAAGTATAATCCATTTAAATCGAGTTAAGACAGATTGCATTTTCTAAATATCGCGTAACCAATTAACATCTGTAGAGTCCTACATGTAAAATAAAGAAATTGTTTGATTACAACATAAATGTTTCCACTAGCAAACTATCTAATAAGCATTCTTCCATAACAGGGGTACATTTGTACCTGAGGTAACCCCAAATATAATTGCAAATATAACCCTCTTAACCGAAGTTATTTGAGATTTCCTTTACATATATATCCTATAAACAAAATAACTTCAATGAAGTCCTACATTCAAAATGAATAAGTTGGTTTATTACAATTAATGTAAAGACTAGCAAAGTATCTACGAAGTATTCATTCATGACAGGGTTACCTCAGGTAACCCCAATTTTAACACCAAATACAACCCATTTAACTCAAGTGAACTCGGGTAAAATTTACATATAATCGCATAAACAATACAAATCTATGAAGTCCTACATTTTGAATTAAGAAATTGTGTAATTACAGCATAAATGCATATTCCAGCAAAGTATCTACGAAGTATTCTTTCATAACAGGATTACCTCAGGTAACCAAAAAAATAACAACAAATATAATCGATTCAAATAAAATTATAACATAAGGTTGCAGTCTTGTTATTGACTGCTCCATAGGCTTACATGCAAAACAGCTGATCTTAGAAAAAAAAATTCATGTGCATATCATGGATGTACCATAGTGAAATTGTGATTTAATTGAAAAAAGGGGGTCTTGCCACGAAGAATAAAAAGTTACGCAATCCTGAAGTCAACTCATTTTTTTTTCTACTTTCTGTTTGCTATTTTTACTAGACCTCACCACTTCAAGTGAACATGATATCCTTCCACTTTCCTGGAATTATATCCCCAAAAGATGCAAGATTTCTTAAAAAGTCTATATTTATGTTTCCATTCACAATAAACCTATAAACAAACAGAAAAAAATGAGTTCAGAAAAAAATTTAGTCTACTAAATTCTCTGTAAATCTCATTCTTGTCTATCTTTATGAATAACCTGACCATGCACAGTTGTACAGTGGTTCACTGAGGTAACCTGACCATGCACAAGAGTACAATGGTTCCCTGAGGGACCATGACCATGCACAGTAGAACAATGATTCTCTGAGGAGACTTGACCATGCACAATAGTACAAAGGTTCCCTGCACAGTAGTACAATGCTTTCCTGAGGTTATCTGACCATGCCCAGTTGTAGAGTGGTTCCCTGAGGTAACATGACCATATACAGTAGTACAGTGGTTCATTGTAGTAACATAACCATGCACAGTAGTACAATGATTTCCTAAGGTAACATGGCCATACACAGAAGTACAATGGTTCCCTGGGGTAACCTGACCATGCACAGTAGTAAAATGGTTCCCTGAGGTAACCTGACCATGCACAGTAGTACAATGGTTCCCTGAGAAAAACTTACCATGCACAGTGGTAAAATGGTTCCCTGAGGTAACCTGGCAATGCATAGTTGTACAATGCTTTCCTGAGGTTACCTGACCATGCATAGTTGAACAGACTGTGGTTCCCTGAGTAACCTGACAATGCATAGTATTACAATGGTTTCATGAGGTAACTTAACCATGCACAGTAGTACAATGGTTCCCTGTGGTTACATGACAATGCACAGTAGTACAATAGTTCCCTGAGGTTAAATAACCATATACAGTAGAACAATGGTTTCCGGAGGAAACCTGACAATGCAGAGTAGTACAATGATTCCCTGAGGTACCTTACCATGCACAGTAGTACAATGGTTCCCTGAGGTAACCTGACCATGCACAGTAGTAGAGTGGTTCCCTGAGGAGACATGACAATGCAGAGAAGTACAACGGCTCCCTGAGGTAACCTGGAAATGCACAGTTGTACAATGCTTTCCTGAGGTTATCTGACCATGCATAGTTGTACAGTGGTTCCCTGAGTAACCTGACAATGCACAGTAATAAAATGGTTTCCTGAGGTAACTTAAACATGTACAGTAGTACAATTGTTCCCTAAGGTAACCTGACTATGCACAGTAGTACAATTGTTCCCTGAGGTAACCTGACTATGCACAGTACAACAATGGTTACCTGAGATAAACTCACAATACACAACAGTACAATGGTTCCCTGAGGTACCATGACCATGTACAGTAGAACAATAATTCCCTCAGGTAACATAGCCATACATAGAAGTACAATGGTTCCCTGAGGGACAATAACCATGCACAGTAGAACAATGATTCTCTGAGGAGATTTGACCATGCACAATAGTACAAAGGTTCCCTGCACAGTAGTACAATGCTTTCTTGAGGTTATCTGACCATGCCCAGTTGTACAGTGGTTACCTGAGGTAACATGACCATGCACAGTAGTACAATGAATTCCTTAGGTAACATAGCCATACACAGAAGTACAATGGTTCCCTGAGGTAACCTGGCCATGCACGGTAGTAAAATGATTCCCTGAGGTGACCTGACCATGCACAGTAGTACAATGGTTCCCTGGAAAAACTTACCATGCACAGTAGTACAATGGTTCCCTGAGGTAACCTGGCAATGCACAGTTGTATAATGCTTTCCTGAGGTTACCTGACCATGCATAGTTGAACAGTGGTTCCCTGAGTAACCTGACAATGCATAGTATTACAATGGTTTCCTCAGGTAACTTAACCATGCACAGTAGTACAATGGTTCCCTGTGGTTACATGACAATGCACTGTAGTACAATAGTTCCCTTAGGTTAAATAACCATCCACAGTAGAACAATGGTTTCCTGAGGAAACCTGACAATGCAGAGTAGTACAATGATTCCCTGAGGAACCTTACCGTGCACAGTAGTGCAATGGTTCCCTGAGGTAACCTGACTGCACAGTAGCAGAGTGGTTCCCTGAGGAGGCATGACAATGCACATAAGTGCAACGGTTCCCTGAGGTAACCTGGCAATGAACAGTTGTACAATGCTTTCCTGAGGTTACCTGACCATGCATAGTTGTACAGTGGTTCCCTGAGTAACCTGACAATGCACAGTATTACAGTTGTTCCCTGAGTAACCTGCCCATCACAGTAGTAAAATGGTTTCCTGAGGTAACCTGACCATGCACAGTAGTACAATGGTTTCCTGAGGTAACTTGCCATGCACAGTAGTACAATGGATCCCTGAGATAACCAGACCATGAACAATAGAACAATGGTTCCTTGAAGTAACCCGACCATGCACAGTAGTACCATGGTTCCCTTAGGTAACCTTACCATGCACAGTAGTACAGTGGTTCCCTGAGGCAACCTGGTCATGTATAGTAATTTACATATGACCTGAGGTAACCTTGTCATGTACAGTAATTTACAGATGACCTGAGGTAACCTGGTCATGAACAGTAATTTACAGATGACCTGAGGTAGCCTGTCCGTGAAAAAAAAGAACATAGATGTAATCTGGACTAAGCTGACGAAGGGAGTTATGAACATTCAATTGTGGTAACCTGAGGTTTGTAGAAAATTAGCGTTTTGCAAAGTTTATCTGTGGTAACATGCAGCTGATACAATGACCATGAAGTTGTGACCTTAGGTAACCTCACCATATTCTAACATACAGAGGTATTCTGAGGTTACATATTTATACAGTAGTTAAGAAATGACATTAGTTAACATGTGCACTTGGACATATGTATAGAAATGCAGAAGTGCCCTGAGGAAAACTAAAAAAATAGTGTTTTGTAAAGTTTATACAAAGTGTGGTAATACGAGTATGTGCAGTAATACAGAGTAACCTCACTATGAACAGCAATACAGAGATAATATAAGGTAACCTCACAATGTTCAATCATACATATGTGACCTGAGGTAACCTCACCATATGAGCAATCATAGATATGATATGAGATACAGGAAATACACAGTAATTTAGAGATGACCTCTCGCTAAAATCTTATACGTTGTTACATACACGAGAGAATCGTAAAATTTGGGATATATAAACACCATAAGATGATGAAAAGGGAACGTCACCATCTACAAATGGACAATTAACAATAGGAAATGAAAAATCATCTCTCTTATCAACAATTTTTGTATTAAGCTTCCCGTTTATGATATATATATATCAAGATCGAGGAAAGGGCAGTGGTCATTGTTATCATTAGCTTTATTTAAAGTAATTTCTACAGGATAAATTTCTTTAGTATACATACGGAAGTCGTTATTATTGAGAGCCAATATATCATCCAAACATCTAAAAGTATTGTTAAATTTTTGTATCAAATATTGTTTTGATGGGTCTTTGCTAATTTAAGTCATAAATTGTAACTCATAACAATACAAAAACAGGTCCGCAATAAGTGGTTCACAGTTAGTCCCCATTGGAATTCCAATAACTTGACGGTACGGAATCTCCAAAGCGAACAAAAATGTTATCAAATAAAAGTTCAAGCGCATAAATAATATCAAAACATGTCCAATTGACATAGTTCTTTTGTTTATTGCTACTAAAAAATGACCGCAAAGAGTTTGAACATATGTACTCGCATTCCGATTTTTTGAATGCCCAGTTAATTAGGGATGTGATTTTTTTCTTAATAAGAATATGGGGCAAAGTGGTGTATAGGGTAGAAAAATCAAAACTTTGAACAGATTTAAAATCACCAATATATGCATGCAATTTATCAAGTACTTCCAACGAGTTTTTGACACTCCAAAAGTAATTAATTCCACTTATTTCAAAGGCCTTATTTGAACAATTTATTATCAGGATTTTTATTGTACCAAGTGTACTAGTAAGTTAAACAGACAATTTAGTAGTTGAACAATGGACAGTGGCGGGTCCAGGGGTGTTCTGGGTATAGGAACCCTTTTTTTGGAGATCAATGCATTTGAATGGAAAAATATAGTTGGAACCCCTTCCTTGTGTCCTGGATTGGCTATGGGTTTTTTTAAAGTTTGTTTCTAATTGTTTGAGAAACAAATAATTTGTTTTTGACCCTGAGAAAAAAAAATGTTTGTTTCACCCTCAACTCCCTCAACTGCAACTATATGTAATGCTAAAATTGAAATGAAAGAAAAACAAAAATGTTTTCGACCTGTCTCCAAAAAATATTGTCTTTCGCCGAAGGAAAAAAATCCATAGCCCCCCCCTCCCGAAAATCAAATGTTTGCTGCCTTAGGCATGTGTGGATAACTTTTATTCTTTAATAGTTAGTTTAAATATTTGTATATACATTTATTTACATAAATCTCTATGAAACCAGTTTTTGACAACTATTATTATAAAAGTTTAAATCGCCATTCAAAAAGAGTTTTCTTTTTAATTATTTTAAGTCATTTACGTTTCACTAAATAAATATCTGTTCACGTTGCAATGATCACAAATAAACCAAATATTTGGATTTTTTTCGTGAATTATTTGTCGTAACTTATTGTAAAAAATTGTATGTGTTCCTGTTTTCTCCTATTTTTCGAACATATACTGTCAGTCGAAATAGAAAGTACAATGATGTATTTTTGGTTTATTCTATTTTTAGATCATGTTATTACTACGCATATGGACACTATTGCCACGATTACCTGAGGGCACCGATTACCTCAGGGCATACAGCAGCGGACCTAACTGCCATCTGCGCAGCCACTACGCTAGCAGCCAGTTTTCAGATATGTCTATAAACCCAAAAGTTGCATAAGATTCAAACGTACTTTAAATGTTTTTATCAATCATATAATCACAAAATAATCTGTTTTTATATATGAGTGAGCAGCCGAAGACACTATTTGATGTTTGTTTCTTTCAAATTAACAATACATGTAATTTCCTGTTCATTACTTTATTCGCTTTTCATATACCAATTGCAAACAGCGTACTGCGCGCAATTTTAAATATATAGGGTATGAAGAATAGTAAATAAATATACACTTATTTAAATGCTGGGAAAATTGTTGCTACATGACATCGACTTTTCCATATGAAATCAATTTTGTGATTTTGTAAGAAATAGCTTTCCATAGTCTCGGCATCCTGTCAGTCAAGTATTCCCAAAAAAAGTATCAATAGTTGTAACACTATGCAGTGATCGAAAGTATTGAAATTATTAAATATAATTTCTAAAGTTTATAAATGTATGTATTATTGTTAAACTACAAACGTGACTTTCTATTTGTAAATGTTTTAGCTTAAGGGATATTCAAGTTTATGACAATTGCTTTTTCATTCAGCAACGCGTGGTCATCGTATTTAATTAGACTTTAATAGTTTGGCTTTAATTAACCCAACGTTAAGTATATGAGGCCAAAAGTAATGGTCACTTTTTAGAATCATTTTATTTGTGGCTTTGGGCTTTTTAAAAGTAAGTACCTGTCAAAGGTAGAAACAAACAACATTCTTTCTAAATTCAAGTCACGTTTAAGTCACGTTTGTAGATGTATAAAAGAACTGTCCCTAACAAGACAGTTCAGATTGTAACTAAGCACTGAATAAAAATTAGTTCCTCTTTAGCCATTGGATTTATAGTGCCACATATAGGGTTGTTTTGGTTGCCGTGACCAGGGATCTTTACTCTTGTCAGAAAAGGTAAGACAAATTTTTGCATTTTTAAAACCGTTACTTTCTCACCATGGCTGAACAAGAGGGACAACAATTTGGGGTGGCATTTCAAAATTTCTCTCATCAATTACAGGGATTATCAATAAAGTTAGGGGCTCAAGGGGTAAATCAAATTATCCCAACATTTTCGGGCGATCAAGGCGAATTCAAAAATTGGATGAAAGCAATTGAAAAATATGCAATGTTAACGAACTTAGAACAAAATGATACAAAATTGGTAGCTTATCAGTCAAGCACAAGCTCGGTAAGCGATTTTATACATAGATCTAAGGATTGTAGTAAAACTAAACAAGTAAATGCTTTTGACCAAATTTCAAAGTTAAACAAATTAATAGAATGCTGGAAATGTAGAAGAAGAAAATAGATATCAGGGAAACTAGGACGCTCTCTTTGTTCCGAAGCCGACAAAGAGAGAATTAACAAATCAGTAACGACAAAAACGTATACAATAAATTTATCAGGAAATCCTAATAGTTGCATCATAAATATTAATAGACAAAAAGTTTAGATCATTAGTTGATTCTGGAGCGGAAGCGTCTTTGATGCATTTAAATGTTTATAAATCTTTAGCTTAATTGCCAAAATTAAATAAAAAGACAGTTCAACTGAAATCAGTAAATGGAAATTCTCTTAACGTTTTAGGGTGTATAGAAATAGACTTTTATATAAGAAGTACAAAAATATCACGATTATTTTAATATTTGGTTTCGGACATGAACAGAAATTTAATACTAGGTCGTGACTGGCTTGTTAAAAAATGGAGTAAGGCTTTAGTTTGATTGAGGAATATTGAAAGTAGGAGATGAGTATGTTAATTTAGAGTAAGATATTCATATATCAAGTATTTCAAGACTTTCTAAAGTACATGCACATCTTAACTGCACTCATTAAAACGTGGGATAATCCAAAATCAAATGAAATTCAAAAGTTAAGAAAAAAAAAGCAGATTCGTTGTTCCACCGGAATCGAGCGTAAGTGAAATAGAGGTCGACAATGAAGCAAATGAGACAGTCGAAAATAGGACCTTATTTCAAAATCGGTTATACAGAAAAAATAATCATATGAGTGAGACACATCTTCGGATGAGGATGAAATTCCTTTAATGGATTTAAAGAAGCGAACAAATACATGTATTCGTAATAAAAGCTTAAATAGTAAAGACGTTTTAAGTAGTGAGACTGATGAGGATGATAAAATTCCTTTATTGGAACGGATATTAAATTCTGATGCGCGCGACGAGTCGGATGTTACCGACACTTTTTCAGATGGAGAAAAAATATCAGTTTATTTTGTAAAAGTAAAATCTGTATGTAAACAGAGTATAAATAACGATATTTTGTGGTTGCACCATGAGAGTTAGTGTGCTCAGAACAAGACGCAACTATTTAAAATCATTTTAAGGTTTTATAACCAGAGAAATGAAAATTAGGTATTTTGTTTAATAGTAGGAAATGGGACGGACGGCTGGACATATAATTCTTACACTTCTTTTTGGTTTTGGCGAGCTGGCTTTCATATCTGACAATATTGTATTTGACAAAGTAAATACTGTTACCACCACAAGGTCAAAATGGTTGGTAACCTTCATAATTGTTTTAAAACCTTTTGAAGGATTTTTGAACAGAATATCCCATGACATGGTAAAATCCTCTGCATTAGCACAAACTGTTTTGAGACGTTATGAACAACCTGGAAAAGAACATTTTTATAATACTTTTGCAAATTTAGAACAAGAATTTGATCTGTTAATGGACATGCATCGTTCAATAACTGATACATTTGACGATTTCAAAACTTTACATCGACACAAACGTTCTGTTTTGCCGTTTATAGGTAGTGCAATGAGTTTTTTGTTTGGTACATTAACCGAAGACGATATTAATTTGATTAAGGGCAACGTTCGTACATTGGCACAAAATCAAAAGCAAATTTCACACATTTTGACTGAGAATTTATCAATTTTAAACGTAACTAGGCTAGAGGTATCTCAAAATAGAGACGCCATTAATAAATTATCAAGGGGGTTGCAAGATTTAGACATCCGGTTGGTTAATATAACTGAGGCTATTGAAAAGCAAATAATAGATTTGGAAAACTTTGTGCAAATATATATTCAATTAGATTTAATAACTGGGGATTTAAAACAATTAATCCAAAGAGGATTTTTCTATTTAGAACATATAAAAGATCAGTTAAGTATGCTTTCATTGGGCCATCTTTCACCAAGTACAATAACACCAAATAATTTACAAGGTCTTCTTATTGAGATAAAAGATAAACTTCCAAAATATTTAGAATTGAGTAACGATCCAAAAGAAAACCTGTGGTTCTTTTATAGGTTCTTGACATGTTCCACTATCCTGTATGACAGTAGAATATTAGTTGTCATTTCAATACCTCTTCTCGATTCAAATAATAAATTTGAAATTTATCAGGCATTTAATTTACCAATGCCCATGCAAAAGAATCATACAAGTATAGGTATGGTTGCAAAATACGATTTGGATGTAGAATACTTTGCAGTTAATGCAGAAAGGTCAAAATATGTATTGCTTAAACAGCAAGAAATTCAATCATGCACAAACACTTTTACGAAATTTTGTAAAATTATAAGTCCTGTTTATCCTATTAATTTAAGTAAAAAATTGCATAACTTCTTTGTTCCTAAAGAAACGAATTGATATTGATAAATATTGTCGTGTCGTAGTTGAACCAAATTCAGTTCTTCCAATGGCAAGTTATATATCATCTGGTTCGTGGCTAGTTACCACTAACACACCCTTACGCTTTGCCATTGTTTGTGAAAAATATAAGCAAAAGACAACGTTTACAAAAATAATTAACCCTCCTTTGAATATTTTAGCGTTAAATGAGACATGTACCGCGACTAATGACTATCTTACGCTTTTGCCGTTTTATAGTAGACAATCGTCATATACTCTTCAGGATGATCCATTTACGAAAGTTATTCAAAATTATAATTTAACTTGACTGAGCTACCAAAAGAGTTGAAAAATATTAAAGAAATTCCAATGGATAATCTGATTTACCAATTGAAAAATTTACAAACCATACAAGAAGATTCAAGTTTTCCAAATTGGGTGTATAACGTAATTTATCTAGTAATTTTTCTTTTGTTAGGTATTATCATTTTCATATTATGTAAATATAGAAATAAGTTACCTTGTTCAGTCAAACGAGGAAGTGGTTGCAAGATGCAGAATGTCGCCCCTAAGTATGACAGAGTGAGTAAACTGGTGTCGGCTAAGACCGAGGGTGATGTTAACACCTCCAGAGATGTTCCCTCTGCACCAATGTTAGACAACTCAAAGGAAGAAGTGGCTAATAATTTATATCCACTGCTAAAATTAGCAGAACAAACAGTGCGAATATAAATCGAAGTAATAGCATAAAACACAACGTGTAAATACTGAAGTACTATTCGATTATAACGAACAATGTTTTAAAACACTATACGATCACATATATACTGACTTTATATTTATTCATATATATATACAAACATGACAATTAACTGTTCTTTATACATTGTATATACAAATGGCGGAGTTATGGATGATGGAGTAATGATGTCGGAGAATGGATATCGGATTATGGATGTCGGAGTTAAGGATGTCGGAGTTTAGGATGTCGGAGTTTAGGATGTCGGAGTTTAGGATGTCGGAGTTAGGATGTCGGAGTTTAGGATGTCGGAGTAAGGATGTCGGAGTTTAGGATGTCGGAGTAAGGATGTCGGAGTAATGGATGTCGGAGGTATGGTGGACGGAGAAATGGTGGACGGACAAATCGTGGACGGAGAAATTATGGACGGAGAAATTGTGGACGGAGAATGGTGGACGGAGAATGGTGGACGGAGAAATGGTAGATGGAGAATGATAGCATAGAACTTTTGACAATAAATTGAACAATTATGTAAAATTTATCAATTGATTGATTTATATAATATATATATTTATGTTTTATTTCAGGTTTGTGTATTGATTCTTTATTTTAGGTATCTTTCGATCCTGTAGTGTTATATTTGTAGCAAAGAAATTTATGCTATATTTCTAGAACATTGGGGGGTATGTAACACTATGCAGTGATCGAAAGTATTGAAATTATTAAATATAATTTCTAAAGTTTATAAATGTATGTATTATTGTTAAACTACAAACGTGACTTTCTATTTGTAAATGTTTTAGCTTAAGGGATATTCAAGTTTATGACAATTGCTTTTTCATTCAGCAACGCGTGGTCATCGTATTTAATTAGACTTTAATAGTTTGGCTTTAATTAACCCAACGTTAAGTATATGAGGCCAAAAGTAATGGTCACTTTTTAGAATCATTTTATTTGTGGCTTTGGGCTTTTTAAAAGTAAGTACCTGTCAAAGGTAGAAACAAACAACATTCTTTCTAAATTCAAGTCACGTTTAAGTCACGTTTGTAGATGTATAAAAGAACTGTCCCTAACAAGACAGTTCAGATTGTAACTAAGCACTGAATAAAAATTAGTTCCTCTTTAGCCATTGGATTTATAGTGCCACATAGTTTTGCATTACAAGAATAGAAAATTGCACTCGTGCTTTGCTATTTTTTTGTCAAACAAATTTGTTTTGACAAAAGATTCTACTTCTGAACAAGCGGAATGCGCTCACATTTGATTATACGAAAGGTTTATTTCTTGTACTTAATGTATGGTGTGCACGGGAAAAATAAATTAGCAATTTATAGAAGTAATCTACCTATAGACCTATGGTGAAATTTTCCAACCTGGACCTTTTGACCCATTGGACCTTAGACCCTAATCTATCATTTGCACCTAGTGGGTAAAAAAGAATTGCCGTAGGGAATTTTTGACCGACTTTTGAAAATTTGGGGTAGGCATGTTTGACCCTTAAGACCTAAGTTCGGACCTATGGTGAAGACAAACTATGAGTTGTCCCACCTGGACCTTTTGGCCCATTGGACCCTAGCCCATTACCTACCATTTCCACCTAGTGGCTAAAAAAGTATTGCCGTAGGAAATTTTTCACACCCTTTTAAAAATTGAGGTAAGGCATTTTTTTAAATTCTAACTTTGGACCCATGGTGAGGACAAACCATGAGTTGTCCCACCTGGACCTTTTGACTCATTAGACCTTAGACCCTTTCCTATCATTTGCACCTAGTGGGTAAAAAATTATTGCCGTAGGGAATTTTTGACCGACTTTTGAAAATTTGGGGTAGGCATGTTTGACCCTTAAGACCTAAGTTCGGACCTATGGTGAAGACAAACTATGAGTTGTCCCACCTGGACCTTTTGGCCCATTGGACCCTAGCCCATTACCTACAATTTCCACCTAGTGGCTAAAAAAGAATTGCCGTAGGAAATTTTTCACACCCTTTTAAAAATTGAGGTAAGGCATTTTTTTAAATTCTAACTTTGGACCCATGATGAGGACAAACCATGAGTTGTCCCACCTGGACCTTTTGACCCATTAGACCTTAGACCCTTACCTATCATTTGTACCTAGTGGGTAAAAAAGTATTGCCGTAGGGAATTTTTGACCGACTTTTGAAAATTTGGGGTAGGCATGTTTGACCCTTAAGACCTAAGTTCGGACCTATGGTGAAGACAAACTATGAATTGTCCCACCTGGACCTTTTGGCCCATTGGACCCTAGCCCATTACCTACCATTTCGACCTAGTGGCTAAAAAAGTATTGCCGTAGGAAATTTTTCACCCTTTTAAAAATTGAGGTAAGGCATTTTTTTTAAATTCTAACTTTAGACCCATGGTGAGGACAAACCATTAGTTGTCCCACCTGGACCTTTTGACCCATTAGACCTTAGACCCTTACCTATAATTTGCACCTAGTGGGTAAAAAAGTATTGCCGTAGGGAATTTTTGACCGACTTTTGAAAATTTCGGGTAGGCATGTTTGACCCTTAAGATCTAAGGTCGGACCTATGGTGAAGACAAACTATGAGTTGTCCCACCTGGACCTTTTGGCCCATTGGACCTTAGACCCTTACCTATCATTTGCAGCTAGTGGGTAAAAAAGTATTGCCGTAGGGAATTTTTGACCGACTTTTGAAAATTTGGGGTAGGCATGTTTGACCCTTAAGATCTAAGTTCGGACCTATGGTGAAGACATACTATGAGTTGTCCCATCTGGACCTTTTGGCCCATTAGACCCTATCCCATTACCTACCATTTCCATCTAGTGGCTAAAAAATTATTGCTGGTGGAAATTTTTCACACCCTTTTAAAAATTGCGGTAAGGCATTTTTTTACATTCTAACTTTGGACCCATGGTGAAGACAAACCATAAGTTTTCCCACCTGAACCTTTGGACCCATTGGACCTTAGACCCTTACCTATCATTTGCACCTAGTTGGTAAAAAAGTATTGCCGTAGGGAATTTTTGACCGACTTTTGAAAATTTGGGGTAGGCATGTTTGACCCTTAAGACCTAAGTTCGGACCTATGGTGAAGACAAACTATGAGTTGTCCGACCTGGACCTTTTGGCCCATTGGACCCTAGCCCATTACCTACCATTTCCACCTTGTGGCTAAAAAAGTATCGCGTTGGAAATTTTTCAAACCCTTTTAAAAATTGAGGTAAGGCATTTTGTTAAATTTTAAGTTTGGACCCATGGTGAGGACAAACCATGAGTTGCCCAACCTGGACCTTTTGGCCCATTGGACCTTAGACCCTTACCTATCATTTGCACCTAGTGGGTAAAAAAGTATTGCCGTAGGGAATTTTTTACCGACTTTTGAAAATTTGGGGTAGGCATGTTTGACCCTTAAGACCTAAGTTCGGACCTATGGTGAAGACAAACTATGAGTTGTCCCACCTGAACCTTTTGGCTGATTGAACCCTAGCCCATTACCTACCATTTCCACCTAGTGGCTAAAAAATTATTGCCGTAGGAAATTTTTCACACCCTTTTCAAAATTGAGGTAAGGCATTTTTTTACATTCTAACTTTGGACCCATGGTGAAGACAAACCATAAGTTTTCCCACCTGAACCTTTGGACCCATTGGACCTTAGACCCTTACCTATCATTTGCACCTAGTTGGTAAAAAAGTATTGCCGTAGGGAATTTTTGACCGACTTTTGAAAATTTGGGGTAGGCATGTTTGACCCTTAAGACCTAAGTTCGGACCTATGGTGAAGACAAACTATGAGTTGTCCGACCTGGACCTTTTGGCCCATTGGACCCTAGCCCATTACCTACCATTTCCACCTTGTGGCTAAAAAAGTATCGCGTTGGAAATTTTTCAAACCCTTTTAAAAATTGAGGTAAGGCATTTTGTTAAATTTTAAGTTTGGACCCATGGTGAGGACAAACCATGAGTTGCCCAACCTGGACCTTTTGGCCCATTGGACCTTAGACCCTTACCTATCATTTGCACCTAGTGGGTAAAAAAGTATTGCCGTAGGGAATTTTTTACCGACTTTTGAAAATTTGGGGTAGGCATGTTTGACCCTTAAGACCTAAGTTCGGACCTATGGTGAAGACAAACTATGAGTTGTCCCACCTGAACCTTTTGGCTGATTGAACCCTAGCCCATTACCTACCATTTCCACCTAGTGGCTAAAAAATTATTGCCGTAGGAAATTTTTCACACCCTTTTCAAAATTGAGGTAAGGCATTTTTTTACATTCTAACTTTAGACCCATGGTGAGGACAAACCATTAGTTGTCCCACCTGGACCTTTTGACCCATTAGACCTTAGACCCTTACCTATCATTTGCACCTAGTGGGTAAAAAAGTATTGCCGTAGGGAATTTTTGACCGACTTTTGAAAATTTGGGGTAGGCATGTTTGACCCTTAAGATCTAAGGTCGGACCTATGGTGAAGACAAACTATGAGTTGTCCCACCTGGACCTTTTGGCCCATTGGACCTTAGACCCTTACCTATCATTTGCAGCTAGTGGGTAAAAAAGTATTGCCGTAGGGAATTTTTGACCGACTTTTGAAAATTTGGGGTAGGCATGTTTGACCCTTAAGATCTAAGTTCGGACCTATGGTGAAGACAAACTATGAGTTGTCCCACCTGGACCTTTTGGCCCATTAGACCCTAGCCCATTTCCTACCATTTCCATCTAGTGGCTAAAACATTATTGCTGGAGGAAATTTTTCACACCCTTTTAAAAATTGCGGTAAGGCATTTTTTTACATTCTAACTTTGGACCCATGGTGAAGACAAACCATAAGTTTTCCCACCTGAACCTTTGGACCCATTGGACCTTAGACCCTTACCTATCATTTGCACCTAGTGGGTAAAAAAGTATTGCCGTATGAAATTTTTGACAGCCTTTTAAAAATTGAGTTAAGGCATTTTTTAAATTCTTAATTTGGACCTATGGTGAGGACAAACCATGAGTTGTCCCACCTGGACCTTTTGACCCATTGGACCTTAGACCCTTACCTATCATTTGCACCTAGTGGGTAAAAAAGTATTGCCGTAGGGAGTTTTTTACACTCTTTTAAAAATGGGGGTAAGGCATTTTTTTTAAATCTAACTTTGGACACGTGGTGAGGACAAGCCATGAACTGTTCCACCTAAGTAGTTTGACCCATTGTACCTTTGACCATTACATTTCATTTACACCTGGGTATTTGGCCAATTTGACCTTGAATTATTACCTACCAATGTGTCTTTGTGACAGAAAAGAGAAAAAGCCGCATGATAAACACAAGGTATGTCCGATCAGAGAGAGAATATGACTCAGGAGGTAGAAATCTTTAGTTGCCAGTACCCAGAATCTAAATCATTAATTTATTTATAGGAGCATACCGAGGAGGGGTGTCTTTGAAGGTGCTGGTAGCACCTAATATCAGACCGGCTTCGTCATTGAATTGCTGACCACGTGCACGCCTTAAGTAAAGTCCATCACCATAGGTGATCCGGGCGTTTGAGGCTTTGAGGTAGAGATTGTTACCACTGGGATTCACTGTGCAAATAAACTCACCATAATCACCTGAATCGAAATATCTTAAAATTTCAATAGCATCCACCAAGTTTCAGGTAAAATCATGATCCCAATACCTTGTTGACGGGTACACCACCCAAAGCAATCAAGTCTCCAATACCTAAGGCAGATAGAATGGTTTTAGATACCATGTGAAATGCCCTCATTGTCAACCCTACGAACATGGGTAGGTATCCACCTACTTTTGGCATTTTTTCTTTATCTGTGTTGTACTCAGCTCCAGATTAATAACACCAGTAATTTTTGAAGAAGTTTGATAATCTTTTGAACCTACCGAGAGGTGAACCACATCTTGTGTTTGCATAACTGTTTAGCATGGGACAAACAAATGGAGACTTGACAACATTTCTTGGCAGCCCAGTGTACTGTTTTTTCGGTCTCAGCTTCGGCAGATGAATCCTTGCACCACAGCTGGTTGAGACCTTGAGATTTGAAGAACATGGTAGTGGCAAAGCCTGGGTTATTGATATGTTCGATTAGCTGGCCTGAGAGAAGAGATACATGATTCCATTGTGAAAGAGAGACAATAGATCTGCATCAGCATATGCACTACTGTCGTTTTTTTGCAGTTGTCCCTCTACCAAAAGATAACTTTCAGCGGGATGGAGTAATAAGTCTTGGGTTTCGATATTGATTAGGATATCACCTTGATTATTCAGGTTGGCACCAGTTTGAGGTTCGTATTAGTGAACCTGATAAATCCCTTGAGACTTTCATCGAAAGTCAATCCTTCGGTGATTGTAAGGATGTCAGACATAATGTATGTATTTTTAGCGTTGACGCCAAAATATACCACTTTACCAAGCACATGGTCGACGGTTCAGGAGGCCCTTAACACCTTTCAAGGCTACTGTGTCAAACAGTCCTCTACCACCGTAGTCGTGCGTAACCTTTTTTTATTTGCAACATTTATTTATAGGATGCTACGATGAAGCACCTTATATTCCTCAATGCTGTTATGTCTATCCTTTTCAATAGCACCAATACTCGACACAATTCGGTTGCCCACACCATTATATTTTGCTCGGTAAGCTACAGCACACAGTTTCAAGCGATCGGGAATCTGCTTGAAGTTGGCAGGAAGAAACACGGCTGGCAGCCCACTGACAAACTTATCCCTCTGGTAGATGTGGGATACGATTTCCTTCCTTGTAACTCTTGTTCGCCTTCGCGGTTTTCAAGAGGGTGGAATTGCCTTGATACATGGCACCGGAACTTTTCAGGATCTCTGCAGTCGTCAAGGTCGTCAGCATCGAATGAATCTGGTTTCTTTTTCACCATGAGTTCCCAGAGGCCAAGGGTTTCTTTGTACCTTTCACCATTCACGAAGATATCATCGCAGTCAAAAAGTAACTGATCAACTTCGGATGAAAAAAACATCGTTTTCAGATCGCAATCCAAGGTTGTGGTCGGCGGAAGGAGTCTACTGAGCTGCACATAACTGTTGTGCTCGAGGTCCGTGGACGGTGTCTGTAGGTGGTGCAATGGGTAGAGGGTCGACAAACTCGGACGTTGGAGAAGGGAGGGCTGGCACAACTGGAGGTAATCTTCGATTGTTTTGATGATTTTTTTAAACTGCTTTCCGCTGAGCCTTTATCTCAGGCTTACACACTTGGGAAAGGTCCAATCCTGTCAAGGCGATGCTGCATGTTACAGGATTGAATGGTCCGCTTAGTTACATGAAACTCCTTTGAGAGTGGCTCCCGCTGCTTTTGGGACGGGAATTTTGATGAACGTCATTTATTCATAGCGTTGGAACAAACACCCCTAGGTGTTGGTGTGAACGGCTTCGAACGCCTTCAAGGGTTCGATTGCCTCGAACGCCTTCAAGGGTTCGATTGCCTCGAACGCCCCAATAGTGTTGGTTCGAATACCAAATCGACCCAGGTCGATCGATTATATGCGAGGGTTCAAGCGTGGGTCGAATGTTCATCTTCTGAAGATTCCTTAGTCTAAGACATACGTATTTACGCGGTTTGCATCGGTGATTGCACTGATGACCGAAAATAGTCTTTATATAGATTAGACCGTTTGTTTTCCCGTTTGAATGGTTTTACACTAGTAATTTTGGGGTCCTATATAGCTTGTTGTTCGATGTGAGCCAAGGCTCCGTGTTGAAGGTGTTTAACCTATAATGGTTTACTTTTTAAATTGTTATTTAGATGGAGAGTTGTCTCATTGGCACTCACACCACATCTTCCTATATCTATTGGCGGGCATTTGGGTTGTTGTGGGCGTTGGGATCTTTCATTAAGTTTATAGGCAATTCAACAGACTTTCATCCATATCAGGACATTAATAATGAAACACAATCCAACCACACTTGTAACACAGTCTTTATACCTTACCCGGGGCCGACTCATTTGCAGGGCCATTCGTATTTCTAAGGCTGGGGATCGAACTCTAGCTCCAGTTCCTTTCAATATCTGACTATGAATACTCTAGGAACTCTGCATCCTTGTACTTCGAGGGGTTATCTTTGTAACAATTCATTATAGATACTATACCTATAAAACTCATAAAATTGCATCGATATTTTCCATTTGCCTTGGTGCTTTAATATCGATGGTTACACATTCATAGTGTTTTGACCAGCAATGTTTACACCGAATGCCAAACTATTCCTTGGTGAGAATGTTGCAGTGATTGATGTATTCACCATTGTTGATCACTAAGCCGCCCTCCTATCGCCTCGAGGATTTTTAGCGATGAGGACATTTAGGTATCCATCAAAAGACTGATCAAAACACATACCGCATCGAAAATGTCTTGCGTAGAAGAACATGGGGAGGGATAAAAGAGCTTAACGTCAAGTTCAACTCTTGGGTCAAAGCTGCGGATGTGCAATAGACTACTAGTAGTTCATATGACTTTAAAAAAAAACCTGCTGTGTTATCATATAGTTGCGCAGGTCCTCTTCAGATATGAGATTCGATTTGCACCGTCTCCTGTCCGTCGTGTGATAAGATTTCACCTTCAATTCAATGGTATTGATTGTCTCTAGAACCGCCATGCTAAGAGCCACATAGTTCTTTGGATATACCATCCTTTGGTCACTAGTTCTTGTGCTGCAAGGTATACAATTTCCCACTTTTTTCTCGATACCAACAAGGTGTTTTTTCATGTCCTCGAGAGCTTTTTCACGATCGATTCTAGCGCAGCCTCTAGCTCAATGTTGTCTTTTATACCATCTTTCAACTGTTTGGTCACCCACCGTTTTGTAACGGTATCCGAACTGTCCTTGGGATATCATAGGCTAGTAATGCGATTGTTGTTCATATCGAAATGCTGCACGATCCACCAGACGGATATGCAATGTCTTGCATGGGATCCAAACTTATCCATTTATTCATAGAGCGAAAGGATTGCATTTTCCACGATTTTGCCATTGTCATCATCTTCAACACGGACAGACAAAAGTGACTACACACCACATCCCCTCGCGTCAGTAGTTCATCAGTTTTGAAAAGGATCTTAGGCTGCAAATAGTCAACCATCTCGTCGGGCGTTGGCAATCCATAAGAGTCAAAGTAATACTTTTTCGGTCTGCGCTTTTACCAACACGCCAAGTGCGTTGCACGGTCATTCCAGCTGTCGTGGTTAAGGTTCCACATTTCGTGTGTCAGACCTTTGGTAGTAGTGTATCAGGCATGACCGCACCCCAACACTATTGAATCTTCGTGGTGGTTACAGCCTATTTGAGCTGAGCGTTTTAAAGGGGGGTTCCAGGGGAGAACTAAATTATGTCCCCATATGCCGCTCATTTATTTACGGTTGACGATTTTGTAGTGGCCACGGGCAAGGCATCTCTTGTAGTTTTCAAAGGTAATTTTTGACGATGCACTTCTTCATCCCTTAAGCCCTCTTCGCTTCGCGAATGTCAACCTTGAGCGCGTATATCTTTGAACGCAAATCAAGACTCAGTCATGTGGACTCCGGCTCATTCATCCTTGAACATTCCAAGAATTTTCCTGTTCAGACCTGATTTGATACCGGAAGTGTTGTCACATGGTGAGTTGAATGTGCCGAACTTCTGCCGCCCGTGTTCGTTGGTGTCTTTGTAGACATCTGGAGGTTCGACATTGTAAACGATACTGTCGGTGTAACAGATGGTTGTCGGCTTGTCAAATTTAATTGGTCGTACGCATGTGCACGGCTGCAAGATACTCACTGAAGTTAACCTGGTGATCAAAATTGAGCTTGGTGACGAGCTTCATCACTTTTTTCTCGTTGGTAACAATTCGGACGTCAACCCTCTTGTGGATATTTTCTATTGTCTTTCCGACACCGCATTGTTTATGAGCTTGAAAAAGTCTTTTTCAAACTTAGTGGTGGCAGCGGCTCTCAGCGCGGTGGTTAGATCTTCTAGTATATAAATCTTCAGCCATAAGATCCGGTTTAAACTTATAACCGTGTGGTTTTCTTATCTTGAGTCTGAGCGCAAGTACTGTTTTAGGTTGACGTAGTGTACAACATACCTCAGTTTGTCTCCGAGGTTTGGCACCAGTATCTTTACTTTGTTCAGCTGTTCAGTTTCCGGGGAAAGCGAGTAACCATCGTGGTAGTCATGAAGTTCCTTGAGATATTCGAAGTCTACCGCCAATATAAATCCTTGGTCGTCTTCACTGCGAGGGTCTCCAAGGTTGGTTACGTCGGTGTTAATCATTCAAAGCCACCGGTCGGTGGATAGCTACTTATATCTCATCCATACAGGTTATCGGCATCCGCATACATCGAGGTGTTGGTGGGCTTGTCGGCATTGAATCCTTCGACATAAGGGTTGTTGACTTTGGCAAACCGCTGCGTCGCGACTGTTATCCCACCTCTGATCCCTTTTTCAAGCATCAGAAGCATGTCAGGGTACGATATAAGTTTAGGTTTCACAACTGTTTCGGTAGTTTTCAATGTCGCATCATAGGCAAGTATTGGTGCTGTTCGGCACCACGTGGGATCAAGTTCCTAATGCTTCAAGTATACATCTTTGAAGTTCTCAAACACATCGCACAGCTAGAGTACATCCGTTTTCAGAAACAAGTCATGATACTCTCTCATGCTGGTGATATCCATCTCTTTTCACACACTTGCTGCGCGTATTAGTTCATAGTCTGCGTAGCTTACTCCCTCACCGGTGATGGTATAGTAGAATGCTTCACTGGGTGGCAAATCGGTCTCCCGGAGTTTTTCAAACCCATCCACGTAGTCATAAGGGTACACCCCATTTTGCAAGAGTAAACATTCATCAAGAGACTTCCCCGGCGCGTCAACAGGTTTATCATTACCTTCATCCATGACTCCCTTGACTCTATGTGAGCACCTGGCGAGCTTATTGTCCTTGTTGATTGTGCTGCCATTGACCTACAGCGATCCAAATTCAATACATTGTCTTGTCAGCGAATCGAACGCTGCCATCAATGCTTTTTCGTCTTGCTTGGTTTACTCAAATTGCTTGAACCCATCCATATAATCAACAGGGTACACACTATGTTGCAAGAGTAAACTTTCATCCATGGCCAGTACTTCAACTGGTATACCATAGCCTTCATCCATGTCTGGTGAATGTGATTTTACATCACTTGACCTCCTTGAAATTCTATGAACAAACGGCGAGCACCCAGGAAATTCGTTCTGGTTGCATAATGTCCTTGTAAAGCACGATACCGTCAATACCAAGAGATTCAACTTCAATGTCCTGTTCTGTCAAGTAATCAAACGCCACCATAAGTGCCTTGTTCTTCAAACTACAAATTACATAGTTCACCGTACTTCCATCGATGTTGTAGTCGGTGCCCCTACATTCCTTTGATTTTTTCGCCTGCTCATAAAGGTACGACTGCAATTTAACAATAAAGTCTGTGATATGTCTCACTCCTGATACCATTTCGGATCCTTCAGTGTAACCTTGGCCTGCTTCCCACTCAGTCCCACTAATGATGACCAGTATATGATAAAAAGATAATTACATGTCATTTTTCATATCAGACCCTTTATCGGCCCTCGTTCATGATATCAGCCCTCGAGCCTGTGGCTCTTGGGCTGATATCACAACCTTGGGCCGATAAAGGGTTTGATATGAAAAATGCCATGTAATAATCTATACATATTCGTGATATCGCGGTTCTGTGACTGAATTAAAGAATATAACTATGCGTAAGCCTTATTTTAGTATTGGTATTGTCATCTGATAAAGTCATGCCAATTATAAGATGAAGTTTTCTCTGCTTTCAACACCTTTCTGTTTGAACCCGTCGACCTGGAACTTATCAATTATTGGTATTATTGATTTTGTTTGGAAAACAAAAGTCCCTGGAAAGGAGTATTTTTTAATCAACAGTTTTGTTCTTTATGAGTTATAAATAAAATTGAATTCTTTGATTCGCTGTTTTACGTCATTCCGGCTAACAAATTGAAAACTGTACATGCTGTACCTATACGCCTTATTTGAAGCCCAGATGTTTATTATTCGTATTGTCATCTTAGAAAGTCACACTGATATAAAGTACTACAATCGGGAACAATTTGACAATGATTGAATTAAGTCGTGTCAACCCTGTGATTTCGACCCGTGTATATAGCAAAATCTTAAATACAGCGTTTGGTGGTACGCCTGTCAGATGCGGAACGTACAGATAATGTAATAGTTAACAGGCGAATATATTTTTGGTATCGATTTGACCCGGAACTTCCTAATTATCGGCAATATTAATTCTGTGGAAAACAAAAGGGTCTGGAGTGGTGTAATTTTTAATCAACAGCATGGTACTATATTAGTTATATATAAAGTTGAATTCTTTTATTCATCGTTTTTACGTGATGACGGCTGACAAATTGGACCTCGTTATTTTAGTATTATAGAAGTGTGTATTAAATTGCTTCGCCGAACGCAGTTGGATACGACCGCAGAGGTCCAACCCTGGACCGTTCTGACAAAAATGGACACACTATTCACGCTTGTTTCAGGTCTGAATTTGGAATGTAACTAAATATTTGACACATAATAGGTTTCTGACACAGAATAACTGTAGTCAAAGAACTAAAAATTGGTTATATAAGTTGAATTTATCCTTAATCTTTTGCTTTTGCACTACGCTGTTGCGAATTGACCCACCCCCCTCCAAAAATTAAAAAAATATTACTCCTTTTTTGTTGTTTTGTGCAATAAATTATGCTGTTGTATACTGACCCCAACCTCAAGAAAAGAAAAATGTATCCCCCACTTTTTTCATTTTTAATATCTGAAATCTGATATGGGGAAAAAATCTTTACACATAATTTTAAAGCAGTGTAAGGGAGGTAATCAAACATGTCTGGATTACCTCAATATATTTGGATTACCTTCCTTACACTGGTTTCAAATTGTCTTAATTGACCATTAACCAAAAAAAACTTGTTTTTCCTCTTTTTGCCTATAATTCCTAAACGGCTTGAGCCATAACACCTACCCCACCTATCCCTCCGAGCAAATCATAACCATCCCTTTTGTAGTTTGGAAACTTGTGGTATAAATTCAGAGAGATTCATACACTTAATGACTTGAAACTACAAAAATGTTTATTTCGACCCCCTTTTTGGCCCTCTAATTACTCAACAGTTAAGACAATAACCCCCCCCCCCCCAAATCAATCCCAACCTTTCTTTAGTGGTTATAAACCTTGTGTTAACATTTAATTGATTTCTATTTACTTATACAAAAGTTAGTATCCTGAAAATATCTGTCTTCGGCGACGCTGACAACGACGACGTGATAGCAATATACGACCATTTTTGTTGCAGTCGTATTAAAACATGTAGATTTATACACATATATTGTGCATTTCTGAATAATAAATATATTTAGATTACTCGGGATTGTAATTAAGATATGTTATGACCCAATATTTTTCAAGGAGAACCAAATATCTGTCAGAAGTAACTTTTCATTGCATTTTTTTTTATCTATGTTGGTCAGCAATTGCAAATAGAATTTTACTTAAACATTTACGATTTTCAATCATATTTTAGAAAGGCATGTCACAGCAATGTTTGGTTCAAAATAACTAGTTTGTGAATTTAAATTCTTTTAAGAATATATTTCGAACTATGCTATACATAAAAGTCGAATTAGTTTCGACAATTTTCCATTTATATTTTCACGTGAGTGATCCAAATCGATGAGAAAGAAGCCCCACAGAAACAATCAAGATCCGTCGTCAAAAGTAACTTTCCAGATAACGAAAAAAATATTCAGATATGAAATTTTCAACCTTTTACATTGATCCTAACATGGGATATGGGGAAAAAATTGGTAGCAAAAATAACAGAAATCCCCAGACTATAGACAAGCTTGTATGTGAGAAGAATTGGAACGCCAATAACAACAACGAGAAGAATTCACAGTAAAACAATACTAGAAGTTAATACTCCATTAATATAATTATATTACAATTAGTATATATTGACATAATAACGAGTATCGGTTTTTTTTGTGCTTCTGTTACAAAAAAAACCCCAAAAAATAATAAAATTGTGTGGACTTTAAATAAAATCAAAGAAGTGCTCAGCAACAAATAGCATTCCTCTTAAATGTGTTGTTGCTATCATCTGGACCTAAACACAAATTTGAATCTTTTTTCGAGGTCCATTGTTACCAAAGAAGAACGATTTAAAAGATAGTATTCTTATATGACTTGTAGTTGATTATATTTTGTATCTTAATGTACCTTAACCAGAATTAATTTAGATCAAGTAGTTATCAAAGGTACCAGGATTATAATTTAGTACGCCAGATGCTCGTTTTGTCTACATTTAAGACTCATCAGTGACGCTCATTTCAAAATATTTATAAATCCAAACAAGTACAAAGTTGAAGAGCATTGAAAATGACTCTTTTTTCATGGACAATCGTTACTATCCAATAATAGTAAATCATTCTTTTTTACTCACAGTTTGTTTCAATCTTTACCTAAATGCAAAACTTAGATGCATGCTTTTTTTATTAGTTGTTAGGGGACGACCATTTGATATTCTGGGGGGGGGGGGGGGGGGGCAGGGGGATTTTGAAAATAAATAACTCAGCCTTGATAATCACAAAAATAAATGGTTTGTTCTGTGGTAGTTTGAAAATAAATTACCTGACTTGCAATGTATTGAAAATAAATAACTCAGCAGGTCTATAGCTTATTGGGCCTTCAGCTTTTCCAAAACCCTTCAAAAAAAAATTTGTTTAACCATACTTTTGAAAGAGGCTAGGTAAAACCAAACTAAATTAACTTTAATACTTAGTATGTATGTATGCAATATGTGTATATTGCTAGGGAATATAAATGATTCATTTCATTAAGAAAAGTATAAAATACTTAATCTAATTATACCAATTGTCTTTTACTTATTACTATGTATTTGTGTTTCGTTTGTCCTGTCTCGCTATGTATTATCTTAAAATGTTTGTATTTATTGGCCTCCTGTACACAAGTATGTGTCTGAGGTTATGAACGAAATCTTGAATCTTTAAATTTCTACTAGTATTCTGATTAAATGGTACACATTGACTTGACTATACATGTATTAATGGTTTATCTTTCTTTTAAATTGGTTATTTGGACGGAGAGTTGTCTCATTGGCACTCACACCACATCTTCCTATATCTTATTATTCATAATTAAGTACACAAATATTTAAAAAATTGTATGTTTTCGAATATCATAAATATAGTGGTAAAAAATGAATAATCAGTCCCTTGCTTAAATGAAAATGAAAAATCTTGCTTCAATAGTGCAGAAAATGAATAATCTGTCCTCTCAGTTTACAAAAATAAATAACCGATCAAAAACAAATCCTCCTGCCCCCCCCCCCCCCCCCCCCCCAGAATATCAAATGGTCGTCCCCTTAGTGGCTTTGAACTAGTTGTCAGTAACTCCGAGTACTCTCAGATCAGTACTTATAGTGTCTTTTTTATTGTTGGGATATACAAGTACGTACCCGCCCACGTGCACGTTCACTCTATTTTCTTGTTAGATCATATGTATTTATATTTGTACCCTCTGATGAGTTAATATAAAAAAGAAGATGTGGTATGATTGCCAATGAGACAACTATCCACAAAATACCAAAATGACACAAACATTAACAACTATAGGTCACCGTACGGCCTTCAACAATGAGCAAAGCCCATACCGCATAGTCAGCTATAAAAGGCCCTGATAAGACCATGTAAAACAATTCAAACGTGAAAACTAACAAGCCTTTTACAACTGATTTTCATAGTTCGTTCTTATGTTGTTCTGTTACGCCACTGTCCCAGGTTAGAGGGAGGGTTGGTATCCCACTTACATGTTAAAATCGCCACATTTCGTATATATGTGACTGTCCTAAGTCATGAGGAGCCTTTATTTCAGTGGTTGTCGTTTGATAATTAATGTGTTATATATGTTCCGGACCATATGAGTATTTGGACCATACGCGTATGGTCATGGCCATATGGGTCGGACCATACGCGTATGGTCGGGGTAATTTACACTCTGTTACAGTTTACTTTTAATACTTCTAAACTCTTCATATGGTATGACCGTTCATTCAAAGACGCTATCATATAGATTATTGTATCATTATATTATAATAAAAAGATAAGCTAAATAAAAATAAGAAGTTTCACATTGTTTATTTTACTTAATTGTCAAATTTAAAGTAAACACATTTTATACCGATGGTCATTACCCACTGGGGTAAAGCTGATGACCGTAACTGCATTCACGTTCATCCCAAGATGTCGGATGAAAAATTAGGTCAGTATTTTTATTGTCTGTTAAGGTGTTTCTACATCATTTTCTTTACAAAGCATACTTTGATACGATGTAAATTTATAAAAGATTCACACGGAAGTCACAAATCTCTACCGAGGAACGTGTATAAAATGGGAATTTGGATTTGAAAAATTCGCTAGGATGACCGTAAATCGTAATCGAGATGACCGTAACAGGATTAGCGATTCATAACAAGGCTGACCGTAATTGGTTAAAAGATGACCGTAAATTGTTAAGGATGACCGTAACTTTTAAAGGATGACCGCCAATTCTGAAAAAATATTAATTTTTGTATTCATAACTGTTTGTCGAGTTTGTCTCAATAGGGGTTCGTTTAGCGGTTATAAATATGTTTAATTTATCGATTTCTTTTCAACTATTTGCCGTATTTAGAGTTTATGACAATGATAGTAAATTGCATATAATTTCTCGTAAATAATTAAATATTTAAGGAATGACTGTAATATTTTTTATATCTATGAAGAAATAACATAAAAAAAAATGTGGTGCACACTGAATAACGCGCGTAGCGGATTATTTAACAGTGTGCATCACATTTTTTATGTTATTTCGAAAAGACAGAAAAAAATATTACAGTTATTTCTTATAATTTAATTCTAAATTCCATTTTAAACCATAGAAAACCATGAAAAAAAATGTTGATGACGTTACGGTCACATGTCTTAATTATGTCTATGGGCTCATAACAAAATAACGTCAGCCAATCAGAAGACGCGTTACATCCAAAATTAAATTATTTATTGATAACAACGTTGAAATTTGAATACAAATCAAATATTTTATTTTTGCAATCAGGGTCACAAAGCAATTACCAATAATAGAAGTATATGCAACAATCATTGAAAATTATATAACGTGACAGATATTATAATAGACAAATGACAATAAATTTGTTCATCTGTATATAGGAGACACCAATTCAAGGGACGGTGCTGTAGGATAAACTGTTGATTGCGATAGGCAAGAACAGCAATCCTCCTCGTGTCAGAAGCAGATGAATAAAAATAAATAGAGAAACTGATTCTGTCACTTAAAAAATGTTTTTTTTAAATAACAACAATAACTAAGTTTGCGAAACATGGAATATAAATCTGCTATTTGCAGTGTTTAACCAGGAATATACACAACTCTTTTCATACAGTTGAGTTCTCACAAGACAGCAGCCGTAGCAATTTCTATTGGGAATTTAAGTTAATGAAATTGGAACATGATTCAGATGTGATATAAATCGTGTCTGTCTTCGTTATAAATTTGGGCAATAAAAGAGAAAATGAACTTCATTTTCAATATTACCAGAATTGCATTGCTGACATACGGTCTAAGGTTAGGAGGAGTACCCTGGTTTCGTTCTATTTTAATCTACAAATGGTGAGATGACACCCTCAATTTTGTTAATGATCTCCTACGCTAAAATTTTGTTATGATATTTATATAGATACTTTTCTAAGCCATAATTATCCTTAACTGTCACATAGGTGCGGAGCTCTCCTTCTGATTTCTTTGTCAGTTGATCCTTCCAAAATTTGTATGCACGTCTCTTTCAATATTTTCCCCATCATTTAGATTTGCAAAACCAGGAAGAGTTTTTAAAATGTGTTGGAGAAAGCTATACCATGACGATTTATACTGAGAATATAGAGATTTGAATGCTTGTATGCATCTTGTAATAAAGGAAATTATTCTTATTTTTGAGTCTAAACCAATAATTCAAAACAGACCTCACTAATTAAAAGTACAGTGGAAACCGACCAAGTTAATATAAGGCTGAGCAATTTGTGTTTTTATTTGTGCCGACCAGAATGAATTTACAAAATTTACTGTTATAGCTTTTCACAAGTTAAATTTGAATACATTTTATCCATGAAAATTAGTAGGTTTCCATATCTAAATTTTGCTATCAAGGGATTGAATAAGCTCCAAATTTTACTTCATATAGAGGAATAAGCTTAACCATGCTCAAAAACATGAATACAGTGTAGTAGTTTTTAAGGATTTAGAGATAATATGCCTATTAATATTTACATGGTCTAGAGATTTTTCGAAATAATTGGGAAGGTCATTGATGAAAATCTTAAACAGGTTAGGACTTATGTTATCTCCTTGCACAACTCCAAACTGTGTAGGGAAGAATATAATACAAATTGACAGCGATGCGACGAAAAGTTGAAGAAAAAAACATTGATTAAGCATAAGATTATCCAGCGGAATCAGATTAAAATCTTTACATCTGCTTTGAAATATACAAACAGTCCATTGACAACACCGGATCCGATGGAACTGCAAAATTTATTCGGCATTCAGTTGGTTTGACTGAGATTAAACATTCCGTAACAAATGAAAAGCAATATGTTCAGTAAATATTCCATTAGATAAGGATTTCAATACGGAAATGAAGTCTTCGTATCGCCCTATCTCTTTTAGTTTTGCTTCAATGTTTGGCAATAGTTCATAAATATAAAAAAGATGTGGTATAATTGCCAATTAGAAAACTCTCCAAAAGACAATTCTCCACTGGAGACCAAAATGACACAAAAATCAACAACTATAGGTCACCGGACGGTCTTCAACAATGAGTAAAGTACATACCGCATAGTCAGTATAAAAGGCCCCCTAAATAACAATGTAAAATAAATTCAAACGAGAAAACTAAACGATCTAATAAAAGTATATTTTTAATTCCGTTGGACACCCTTCTTGGACATAATCGCCACTGACTTTAAAATTGGAGGAACATCTTTTGAATGCTAGAGTTAGTTCTTCTAAATTTATAATTTGGTTTTCACTTGTATAATTTAGATTTTTTACAGGTGCCCTCCAATAATATATATGCAACACTATCGTGCAAAGCAGGAGCAACATATATACACCTGTTTCCTTGGGTTATAAGTTACAGGCAGGTTAAAATGTTTACATAGTAATCAAATTGTCTACAAGATAGCTCATGTTCAAAGTTTGCAAGATTCCTCTTTCATTCGGATACGATTTAATACAGTTAGTGAACTATGTATTTGAAGCAAGTCTTATTTTCTTCTACCTATAGGATAATGCAGTCTTATAAATACGTTTTATACCAACACAATTAATTATTTGATACAAAAAAGGTTAAACAAATACGGATATTTGTTAGAATCGATGGTCATCCTTTATAAATTACGGTCATCCTTTACCAATTACGGTCATCTTTTTACCAATCACGGTCATCCTTGTTTTATGTTACGGTCATCTTGAAAATATTTTACTTAAGATTTACGGTCATCTTAGCGATTTTTTCAAACCCAATTTCCCGTTTCATACACATTTCTCGGTAGTAATGTGAGCTTTCCGTGTGATTCTTTTATACATTTACATCGTACAAATGTATGCTTTGTAAAGAAAATGTTTTAGAAACACTTAAACAGACAATACAAATACTGACCTAATTTTTCATCCGACATCTTGGGATGACCGTAAATGCAGTTACGGTCATCAGCTTTACCCCAGTGATTACCGATGGTCATTACCGATGGTCATTACCGATTTGTTATTACAGGTAAATGGCAATATGTCGACTAAAAAATTAAATTCCAAAAATTTCTTAATGGAAAGTAGCATACTATTAGTTTATTTAAGTTGTGTTGTGAAGATGGTGTATTGCAGTCAATCATTTTACGATACTTGAGATCTAGAACTTCTTAAAAACACCGTAGACATCAGAATTGCCAAAGACCTCGGTATCACTGTACGCAGCTGCAAAAAAGGCTTGTTTTTCACTCGCAAACGAAATGTTTAAATGAAAAAGATCGTGCACAAATTTCTTGCAAATGAAAAAAAGCTATGATACCGTGTGGAAGTGAATGTCATCCAAGCCTACATGCACAAATGTTACTAGCGATGAAAACTAACTATGGCATCAACATTAAATTTTTACGTAGTTTTTTGGATTATAAAATTAAAAAATTGTCATGTTTTAAACCATCACTGTTTTTTTAGATAAAGTTCTTGTATTATTGAAACGTTTATAATGTAATTTGGAAAAAATAAATATACCTATATGGTCCAAATACTCATATGGTCCGGCCCGTTAATAACCAAACGAGTATTATACTCATATGGCCCGACCATACGCGTACGGTCGGACCATACGCGTATGGTCGGACCATATGAGTATTCGCATATGGTCATGACCATACGCGTATGGTCCAAATACTCATATGGTCCGGAACATATACATGTTAGTTTTTCGATCGTTTGTTTGTACATAAATTAGGAATGTTTTTCGTTTATCATTTCGGGGCCTTCTATAACTGACTATCCGGTATGGGCTTTCCTCATTGTTGAAGGTCGTACTGTGGCCGTTTAGTTGTTAATTTCTGTGATGTCATTTTGTCTCTTGTGGAAAGTTGTTTCATTGGCAAGCATACCACTTATCTATATATTAACCGTGCAAACTGACGAACAAACGTAGTAAACGTTTTATTCATCCCCACAAACTCAATTTTCATAAGAGATGATAACTTTAAATGAAAATGTTAAACTGGGTCTTGAAAGGGTAAATTTTTTATGAAAGTTTATATTTCTATATAAGACTGCTGATCATATTTAGAAGACAATCTACTTGCCGTGCTATAAAGCTTGTAAAAAATGGAATAATTGATGTAACATTATGTTAAACACCTACAGTGAAATGCTTTAAACTGCATTTTCCATATCCGTTAGATACTTATTCATGTAAAAATGCCAAATTCTGAAAATCGATGCCAAAAATGACTCTATCATGACATATATAAGCTAGCGTAATATGGCACTTATGTGTAATAAAAAGCTGACTGTTTTATTTAAAAGATAATTAAGCTTTTTAAAACTGAGTACGGACTATAAAGTGGCACCTTGCTAAATTTCTTCAGTAGGAAATGAACTCGAGAATATATCATACAAGTTTTCCTTCTATATGTTATTAAATAAACTTTTTTTATTTAACTTACATTTTGCATTTCGTAGTTCTTACGACGGACAGAAAATCAATACCTCAATCATAATCTTTTCCTTACTTATTTCAATCAGTTTTAAATATTGTATGCTGCCTTATGATAACATCATTTTAATAACTTTTTAAATTTGTTTGCTGGATATATATTTTATATATAATGGTGCGAACACTGCATATAATGTTGTGAGCACTGCATATAATGTTGCGAGCACTGCTAATAATGTTGTGAGCACTTAATATAATACTGTGAGCACTGCATATAATGTTGTGAGCACTTTATATAATGTTGTTAGCACTGCATATAATGGTGCGAACACTGCATATAATGTTGTGAGCACTGCATATAATGGTGCGAGCACTGCTAATAATGTTGTGAGCACTTAATATAATACTGTGAGCACTGCATATAATGTTGTGAGCACTTAATATAATGTTGTGAGCACTGAATATAATGGTGCAAGCACTGCTAATAATGTTGTGAGGACTTAATATAATACTGTGAGCACTGCATATAATGTTGTGAGCACTTAATATAATGTTGTGAGCACTGCATATAATGGTGCGAACACTGCATATAATGTTGTGAGCACTGCATATAATGGTGCGAGCACTGCTAATAATGTTGTGAGCACTTAATATAATACTGTGAGCACTGCATATAATGTTGTGAACACTGCATATAATGATGTGAGCACTCCATATAATGGTGTGAGCACTGCATATAATGTTGTGAGCACTTAATATAATGTTGTGAGCACTTTATATAATGGTGTGAGCACTGCATATAATGGTGTGAGCACTGAATATAATGTTGTGAGCACTGAATATAATGCTGATCATTAACATAAGGCAGTCATGGCGTTCCATAGATTCTCATGCGATATTGCTAATAATGTTGTGAGCACTTAATATAATACTGTGAGCACTGCATATAATGTTGTGAGCACTTAATATAATGTTGTGAGCACTGCATATAATGGTGCGAACACTGCATATAATGTTGTGAGCACTGCATATAATGGTGTGAGCACTGCTAATAATGTTGTGAGCACTTAATAAATACTGTGAGCACTTAATATAATGATGCGAACACTGCATATAATGTTGTGAGCACTGCATACAATGGTGCGAGCACTGCTAATAATGTTGTGAGCACTTAATATAATACTGTGAGCACTGCATATAATGTTGTGAGCACTTAATATAATGTTGTGAGCACTGCATATAATGTTGTGAGCACTGCATATAATGTTGTGAGCACTGAATATAATGGTACGAGCACTGCTAATAATGTTGTGAGCACTTAATATAATACTGTGAGCACTGCATATAATGCTGTGAGCACTTAATATAATGTTGTGAGCACTGCATATAATGGTGCGAACACTGCATATAATGTTGTGAGCACTGCATATAATGGTGCGAGCACTGCTAATAATGTTGTGAGCACTTAATATAATACTGTGAGCACTTAATATAATGTTGTGAGCACTGCATATAATGCTGCGAGCACTGCATATAATGTTGTGAGCACTGCATATAATGTTGTGAGCACTTAATACAATGTTGTGAGCACTTAATATAATATTGAGAGCACTTAATATAATGTTGAGAGCACTTAATATAATGTTGTGAGCACTTAATATAATGTTGTGAGCACTGCATATAATGTTGTGAACACTGCATATAATGATGTGAGCACTCCATATAATGGTGTGAGCACTGCATATAATGTTGTGAGCACTTAATATAATGTTGTGAGCACTTTATATAATGGTGTGAGCACTGCATATAATGGTGTGAGCACTGAATATAATGTTGTGAGCACTGAATATAATGCTGATCATTAACATAAGGCAGTCATGGCGTTCCATAGATTCTCATGCGATATTGCTCATTGCCAGTTACTCCCATTGAACTATGTTACTCCTGTATCAGGAATTGTGTCGCACTGAGAACGGCAAAGTCGTATGAATATACCTATCTGCATTTCGTCTTTCAAAAAAATATATGTACAAAGTTGAGGAAAATATTTAACAAAATTATAAGAACTGAAGAATACAATAAAGAACGGTAATGCTATATACAGGTACATGACGTGGATGATATTGGAGGAGGTTTAATTATTATACAGCGGTAATCAATTAGTTAATACCATTGTACGGTTAGTCAATACTATTTACTATTTCACCTTGACACTGTTGATATGTGTTGCGCAAGATCAACAAAAAATGAAATAAGTCTGAACCAAAAACGAAAAAAAATTAATCAGGTTGTATACACTTCTTAATCATGCATGTTGTATAGATGTGCCAAATAAAACTGCTGTTGTAGTCTTACGGTTCAACGTAGTTACAGATAGCAGTATGAAGGTGCTATTTTACTTATATATCACCTGCAATAACGTGGCAAGATGATGTATAAAAAAAGATATCTATCATGATGACATTGACAATTTTGAGATATACATATTATATAATTGCTTTTCAAGAGATGGAACTTTGTATAATTAATTACTGATGACATAAGAGACCGTACTAGTAGTGATTGGGAAGTAATTATACTGAGACTATGATTACAAAAAGTGAAACATGTTAAAGTTAGCTATATAAGGTACAAATATAAATCATAAGAACACATGAATTGTTATGAGTGGCCATTGGCGCCGGATTTTTTGCGGCTTCAGATTCGGCATATGTTATGAGTTTGCCTTTTGAAGATGGTCGACTCGGGATTCTATTTCAAGTCGCCTATCTCTAGCCTGGAGCTCAAGTCTCCCAAGAAAGTCCATAGTCCCTGGATAGCAGAACAGAGAGCAGAACTCCATAAATGCGGCCATAGTATTGACAACGTGTATTTGATGTTGATTGTCTTTGACTAGGATTTTCCCGTCGACTGTCCCCGTATCTTGGATCATTCGTTCGATTTTGATTTGCCTTGATTTATAAGTCTTATAAGCAATATTATTGCGAGTTTTTGTCAGATCTTCGTTCATATGGACTTTGTGGGTTTCACGCTTGTCCTTCAAATGCCGTTTACATTTGAGTATGCCGTTTACATTTGAGAATTGCTGGGTCCCTTAATCTGACGATAATTTGTCTCGGTACTGTGTTTTTGTTGTTCCAGTTACCCCCGTTTTTTTATTTTATTTTCTGGTTTAATTTTACAAGCAGAATTCATATGTGAAATTTATAAAAAAAATCCATTGTGTAGTTTAATTACGTACACTTCGCCTTAATTAATAAATAATGCGTTGTAACTATTTCAAAAAAAATGTTTTTTGAGAATAGGATTACGTTTTCTTTTATAGGCTAGCACAATATATATATTTAAGATAAAGAAATTTTATGTGTTTGATTTCAAAATGACCAGCTTCCTCCCAGGTAAATAATGACAAGTCCATTACCCCTTGCCTCCCCTCTCAACTGAGTAGTCGAAGAGATTGATTGAGATTGACAGGCGTGCATCACCTGGTCATGCCGAGTTACAAAGTTAATCAATCGGATGACTGCACGCCTTCCCTGGTCGGCAGTTTCTAGTGGCAGTTATCATAAGTGTTCCAAAACAGTAAGTCATTACAGACACTTTTTACATTTCACCAAAGCTTTTGTTACATTGGACAAGCACTTTCAAGACCCTTTATTATTTTTCAAGAGCAGTCGACCATTTTCATCGTCGGTGTACGTGGTTGCAGTGGTGATCACTGGTTGTGAAAAAGGTACACAAAACATTAATTCCCACCCGTGGCATGTGTTGCTGGTCTATCATTTCTCAATTGTTTTGTATTTATTGCATTCGTCAACATTTGCAAGAATTTGTGTGTCGGCTATTTTAAACCTTGCTAGAATGATTACATCTGGGTAGTCCAAATAATTATGACGTCTTGAAAGGCTATTAGAGTGGGGTGCTCATTTTCGCCACATCTTTTCATGTTTTCTACAGTTTATGTTCAGGTCTAAATGTTTTCGAAGTATACTGATGTTTCTATCATGTCTATATGAAGATAACTTTAAATGCAAAATATTCTTAAGCTTGAAAACGTGTTTGTTTGAATATAATCATCTGAAAAGTAAGATTAAAGGGCGTTTGAAATTTCCTAATTTTTTGTCAATGGGGGACACATATTTGCCGTTTTTACACATCTATATGAAACCAAATAACCGCAGATTTATACAACATTGATCAAATCAATTTCGTTATAGATGAATAGCAGACATTTCAAAGGTGTTAAGAACTGAAATTTCGGGCATTCAGTCAAATAATTACTTAGAAATACTTCTTTGAATTTGTGTTTTTTCTTCAGGAAATTGGCCGAAAATCATTGTCCGATTTCGGTGATTTTCAGCAGGTGCTGCAATTTTGTCTTAGTTTTAAAAATTAATCATGTTAGTTATATAATATCATTAACCAGTATATGTCTTCCATTTAAGCCATCCTTTCAAGTTTTTACACCTCAAAATCATAAAACGGCGAAATTGTGTCCCCGGCGAATATGGGCGCCTCACTTCGAAGTAAGGCGTTGAAGAAAAAAATTATAATAGGTATTCAAGACGTCATAATTATTTGGACCAACATCTGGGTAGTGTTGTCAGTGGCGGATCCAGAACTTTTCCTAAAAGGGGGGGGGGGGCTTTGACTGACCTAAGGGGGGCCTCTCCTGTCATGCTTCAGTGATTCCCTATGAAATCAACCAAATTTTTCCCACAAAAGAGGGGCAGCCCCCCCCCCCCCCCCCCCCCCAGGCCCCCTGGATCCGCCTATGGAACTTGTCACAGGATAGAAGTTCCTTCATAATGGTAAAACTATTCTGGATTATTATTTCCATAGGAATAAATATTACAGTAGATGTTCCTAATGGAATAAATAGTATAGAATATTTGTTCCAACAGGTACAGGTATTATGACAGTGTTTATAATAAAGTTTCCACTGGAACTTCTGTTAGGTGGAACAAACATACATTGACAGTGTCTAGGATAACAGGTTGGGGACAACCTGTTAAATGCCAATAAGGTCACACCAATTTAATTTCTTGTTCTACGTTTTTTTGGAATCCAAAATTTGGGGCGAGTGAGCGATTTGAAAATTTTAATTTGCAAATTTTTGAGGCGAAGCTTGAAAAGTAAAGGCGAACACTGATGAATTTTTTTGGTAAACATATAATAGTAGGTTTTGACAATATTAAAACTTATTTTATCACTTGTACTTTGACATTTCAATTTTCTGAAGTATTTTTTCCCTCTGTACACCAAGAAATAATTAAATCTGGTCTATGTATGTGTGACTGACAATTAGACAATTCTCCATCCAATTCATAACCAGTTTGGGGGCAACCCCTTAGGCAGCAACCATTTGATTTTCTGGGGGGGGGCTATGGATTTTTGTTCTGGACAAACTGTTGCAATTTTAGCATTACATATATATATAAATAAATTTGGTGTATTTACCGTCTTCTGATTGGTTAAAATTATTAGTTTTATTTTCAATGTTGTTAATTTTTATGGCGACACGCCCACTCTGACGTTGTATATCCATACGCCAACTTGTGAGTACGTTGTTATTGTTAATATAAATAATATAAAAAGTTCTTTGAGCCTTATTTTTGATAGAAATTTATTTATAATGAATGGCAATAATTTATTTTGATTTTATTGAACCATAAAACTAATTTTTGACTCTTCACATTTCACATAATCCGCTTCGCGGATTATTCAATGTGAAGAGTCAAAAATTAGTTTTATGGTTCAATAAATTCAAAATAAATAATAGCCATTCATTAAATAACAGTCAAAGATATAACTCTATAGGGTTATTACAGAAAATAACTTATGTGTGTTATTATAGATACTTTTCTTTAAATTTTCTAAATCTGTAATAACAATATGTTTGTTATTTGTAAAATTATTTAATCTATAGTGGACTCTAGGGAACTCTTGAGACTTTGTGCAGAAACTAAATTGAAATAATACATTTTTGATTAACCATGGTTAATCAAGACAATGAGACAAGGCTATTAAGGAATTAACTTAGCTGTGATAACAAGGCTTAGTTATTAAGGGAATGTAACTTATTATATACAAGACACTTGAGCAGAACCTCATTACATGCTCTGGTCATTGTTTCTTACAATAAATTTAAATACATTGAAATTAAGCATGATTTATGTCTGAGCAAATGCTTTTAAGTGATATAGAGAAGCCGTGATAACACCCTTTAGTTATTACAGGCATATTTTTTCTGTAATAACATATAGGTGTACCATTCAAAATCAGAAACTATGAACTGTTATATCTTTCAATAGTTACAAATGTAGTATACATAAAGACAATAGTAATATCAATAGAACTTGTATACATTTTAACTTAACTTAAGATGTATATTAATTGTCCCTTTGAAACATGTAACATACATGTACGTACATGTATGTTATCAAAGTACTTTGATTTTTTAGTCCACAATAACAAATCAAATGTTTGTTATTTCCTGTAATAACCCTATAGAGTTATATCCCTGTATAATATATAAATATCCCTTTTACATCTTTTATGAGGGATCAATATAAGTTATGACATATTTGTTTGTACAAAAGGGCTCATATTTTCTCAAAGAACTATATATATCTATCTGGTATTAAATGGTCAAAACATGTCCAAGAATTTTTTATCTTATTTCTGGACTTTAACCAGGTTAACTTAACACATTTACTTTAAGGAGACTCAGGTGTCTTCCTCCATCTTGGATTTTGAATAAGCAGATACTTTGGTCTATATATTTGGTGAAATGTGCAAATTGTGAGAGTTGTATGTAATTTGTGTTCAAGACTTTTGATATGAATATAGAAAAGTGTGTGTTTAAACATAATTGCAGTTGTAATTTTGCAAAACCACCTTGTTTCTGATGCATTAGATTTTTTCAAAATTTGCCAAATAAGGGGAGATAACTCCAATAAAGTAGTTTTTACAATAGAAAGTGTTATGAATTTACCTATTTCAATATGTAGCAAGAAAACAAGTTTGGTGACCCTATTTTTTCTTTTGTTTATTTGAAAGCATGTTATAAGAGCAATATCCTCACATTTTATCTTCAAGTTCTTATAGAAGTTTTCTTTTTATCACACAATATTTGATTTTCCATGAATAATCTATACAAAATCTGACAATTTTGAGCAACCTGTAGCGTGAAAAAAAATTCCAGTGACCCATACTTTTAATACAGTTTTGAAAAAAGCATGATTAAAGCTTCATTTTGACAAGTTATCAAATAATTCTGTCAGTTTTAATTAAGACGCCCTTATTTTCATTTATGTTCTAAAAGAAATGCACTATGAATTAATTGTGTTCTCAGACCTTTTAATCTAATTTTAGAACAAAGATATTATTTGAATAATTTTATTTAAAATATCTACTTTAATTTAAGTGTAAAAAATACAAAATTCCAGTGATTTATGCATGAACTATTATCATTATAAGATTCACATGGAACCTGTTCATGCAAGTTTCAAGTATATGCTTGTTTGATGTGAAAATCAAACAATATTAATATTAATTTAAATGAGTGGAAATCCATGTGCAGGACAAAATAAAATTATATGGGATTCAGTAGAATTTTATATTGCATTACTAGCTATAGGAACTTTACAACAGTCAACAGGGGAAATGAAAATAAAATATGGACCATAAGGCCAACTAAAATTAATTAGTAGATTTTCATCCAATTTTTGAAAAAAATGGGGAGGCTGGGAGGATTTTAGTTTTTAAATTTTATTTCATATGAAGCACTGGTCATGAGTTCTTCATACCGCGGAGTATATGCTAGTGGGAAACAAGTTGTATAATGTATATACTTGCTGTATAAGGAATCCTACACTATTTTTTAAACTCTTAAATAAAAATCCCTGATTGGCAACCACTGTTATACATGTAATTTTCGCTTTAGAAACCTATTTATAGTATACATCAAAAAGAAGAGAAATGCTCTCTTCAGTTGGACGATACCTACACCAAATTTATTTTGCTTTCTAAGCAATGGTTTGTAGTCCCCATAAAATCAATAAAATGTATTGGTACAATTGTATGCAACACAAGTATTATGAGTACAGAATAAAATTTAAACTCAGTGTTGAAAGTAGTTATGATGTAAAACATGAACTTAACCAAAAAGTAGTTGTTGTTTAATGACTAAATTGAGGGTATTTGGACAGTTACAGAAGGTGTTTGCTGTTTGTCAACAAAAACAACAGCCATGGGTAAATATAAGGGCTTGTTATAATTAAAATGCGTGTTTGTCGACTTTTTTCTCAATACATGTATAAGGTCATAAATCAAACAAGTTAGTGCTTGTGTCAATTTCTTTAATCCAATCATGTTTTTTTGTACCAATGTGTTCTACAATTCTTGCGCTTTGGAAATCATTCAGTCCAAATTTCCTGACACAAAGTCATAGTATAAATAAGGTAAAAACCACGGTTTTCGATTCACTTGTGACTACCGCAATTTGCGTTCAAGGACAAGGCGTTTTACTTGCAACTCAAATATATCATGCCCTTCTCGTTATCAATCTCTTAATTCTCGGTAGATGATGTTGTCATCATAGAGCAGCAGAATATGTCGACTTAATCATTTTCGTTAGATTACTCGAAGAATTACAAAAACCAAATTTGAAACAGGAAGTTTTGAATGAAACGAAATTATCGATGGATCCCAGTGTCATATGGTATTTTGAACCCCATGGTAAAATGACCCCAGGGTCAAAATACCGCTATGGTAAATTGAACCCCCCCTGTATGGAAAATTGAACCCCCCTTTTTTTCTTCATTTTAGATGATAAATAAAACATTTAACATTATATAAAAGCTAATCAAATATTAAAAAACATTTATACAAGAAGGGGAGGTCAATTTTTAATGATTGGTTAAAAGAAAAATAATTGCTTGGTATGGTCCGAGAACACAATTAATTCGTAGTGCATTTCTTTTAGAACATAAATGAAAATTAAAAAATTCCCACCTGCGCTTTCTCAATGAAATTTTTACAGTGTGTTGTACTACTTTTGGGACAAATTATATCAAAATTATAGAAAACTTCATCGCCTCTAACTCAAAATATGCACAATTTTGTGTTTAGGGTGTCTTGAAATCTTTTGACAGCTTCCGAAGTGCTAATTTAAAACCTTTTTCAGCTGGACCAAATCACTACTGTAAAATTCTGGACCCAAATTTTTTTACAGTGTAATTTCACCCCCCTACTTACAATTTGAGGCATTAAACATGAAGAAATAAATTTGGAAGAGGTATAAAAATTATTGGCAAGTAACCCACTGTTAACACTAGGGACTATATTCGTGAACAACGAAAATCAAGGGACGACAATTGTGCTCTGGGACCGTATAAGTGCTCTGAAGTCTTAACCAACAAAATTTCATCAAAAAACTTCTTAAAGCATTAAAACTAGACCATGTAGCTTGGACACTATAATTCTTTGAAATTTAAAATATTTGTATAGAATGGTGGACTTATAAGTTTTAATTCTCCATGGTAAAAAAGGGGGAGGGGGTCACTTGATTTTAAAAAGTAAAATTTTCAAAACATCTTTTCAAACTAATAGAATAAATACAAACTACTAATTGGAGTATAATAAATATGTTAAGGAGTTACAGTAGCAAGATATTTTAACATGAAAGGTCTTTAGATGTATAGTAGGGGGTTCAATATACCATGGTACAATAACATGGCTAAGTAAAATTTTCAAAATATCTTTTCCAGAATGTTAAATACAAACAAACTACTTATTGGAGTATTAAAACTATGTTAAGGAGTTAGAAAAACTTGGATTTTTGAAATTCAAGGTCTATAGGAGGGTGTTCAATATACCATGGAAGGGGGAGGGGGTCAAAATACAATGGAATTTTTTTTTTCTTCAAAATATCTTTTCAAGCATGTTTTTAAAATGCATGCAAACTACAAATTGGAGTATAACAACTATGTTAAGGAGTTAGAATAGCTAGAATTTTTGAAAATCAAGGTCTATAGAAGGGGGTTCAATATACAACAGGGCGTCAAAATACCATGGCCAAGTAAAAATTTTGAAATATCTTTTCCAGCATGTTGAATACATGCATCCTACAAATTGGAGTATTGTTACTATGTTAAGGAGTTAGAATAGCTTGAATTTTTGAAAATCAAGGTCTATAGAAGGGGGTTCAATATACCACAGGGGGTCAAAATACCATGGCTATGTAAAATTTTCAAAATATCTTTGCCAGTTTGTGAAATACATACAAACTACTTATTGGAGTATTATAATTATGTTAAGGAGTTAGAATAGCTTGTGTTTTTGAAATTCAAGGTCTATAGTAGGGGGTTCAATATACCATGGTAGGGGGGGGGGGGGGGTCAAAATACCATGAAAATATTTTTTCTTCAAAATATCTTTTCCAGCATGTTAAATGCATACAAACTACTTATTGGAGTATTATTACTATGTTAAGGATTAAGAATAGCTGGAATTTTTGAAATTAAATGTCTATGGTAGGGGGATCAATATACCGCAGGGGGGTTAAAATACCATGGCTAAGTAAAATTTTCAAAATATCTTTTCCAGCATGTTATATACATACAAACAACTTATTGAAGTATTATTACTATGTTAAGGAGTTAGAATAGCTTGAATTTTTGAAAATCAAGGTCTATAGAAGGGGGTTCAATATACCGAAAGGGGCCAAAATACCATGGCTAAGTAAAATTTTCAAAATATCTTTTCCAGCATGTTGAATACATACAAACTACAAATTGGAGTATTGTTACTATGTTAAGAAGTTAGAATAGCTTGAATTTTTGAAAATCAAGGTCTATAGAAGAGGGTTCAATATACCGCAGGGGGTCAAAATACCATGGCTACGTAAAATTTTCAAAATATCTGCCAGTTTGTTTAATACATACAAACTACTTATCGGAGTATTATAACTATGTTAAGGAGTTAGAATAGCTTGGGTTTTTGAAATTCAAGGTCTATAGTAGGGGGTTCAATATACATGTACCATGGTATGAGGGGGTTAAAATACCATGAAAATATTTTTTCTTCAAAATATCTTTTCCAGCATGTTAAATGCATACAAATTACTTATTGGAGTATTATTACTAAGTTAAGGATTAAGAATAGCTGGAATTTTTGAAAATCAAGGTCTATAGAAGGGGGTTCAATATACAACAGGGGGTCAAAATACCATGGCTAAGTAAAATTTTCAAAATATCTTTTCCAGCATGTTGAATACATACACACTACAAATTGGAGTATTATTACTATGTTAAGGAGTTAGAATAGCTTGAATTTTTGAAACTCAAAGTCTATGGTAGGGGGTTCAATATACCACAGGGGGGCAAAATACCATGGCTAAGGAAAATTTTCAAAATATCTTTTCCAGCATGTTCAATACAATTTACAAACTACAAATTTGAGTATTATTACTATGTTAAGGAGTTAGAATATTCTAACTCCTTAACATAGTTATAATATTCCAACAAGTAGTTTGTATGTATTGAACATGCTGGAAAAGATATTTTGAAAAGAAAAAAATATTCCATGGTATATTGACCCCCTACCATAGACCCCAAAGTTCAAAAATTCTTGCTATTCTAACTCCTTAACATAGTTATAATACTCCAACAAATAGTTTTTATGTATTTAACATACTGGAAAAGATATTTTGAAAATTTTACTTACCCATGGTATTTTGACCCCCCCCCCCCCCCTGTGGTATATTGAACCCCCTACCATAGACTTTGAGTTTCAAAAATTCAAGCTATTCTAACTCCTTAACATAGTAATAATACTCCAATAAGTAGTTTGTATGTATTTAAAATGCTGGAAAAGATATTTTGACCCCCCCCCCCCCCCCCCCCTTGCGGTATATTGAACCCCCTACCATAGACCTTAATATTCAAAAATTATAGCTATTCTAACTCCTTAACTAAGTAATAATACTTCAATAAGTAGTTTGTATGCATTTAACATCCTGGAAAAAATGTTTTGAAAAAAATTAATTTCCATGGTATTTTGACCCCCCTGCGGTATATTGAACCCCCTACTATAGACCTTAAATTTCAAAAAATCTAGCTATTCAAACTCCTTAACATAGTTATAATATTCCTACAAGTAGTTTGTATGTATTGAACATACTGGAAAAGTTATTTGGAAATTTACTTAGCCATGGTATTTTGACCCCCCTGCGGTATATTGAACCCCCTACCATAGACCTTCAATTTCAAGAAATCTTGCAATTCTTACTCCTTAACATAGTAATAATACTCCAATAAGTAGTTTGTATGTATTTGAAATGCTGGAAAAGATGTAAGAAAAAAAATTAATTTCCATGGTATTTTGACTCCCCTGCGGTATATTGAACCCCCTACCATAGACCTTAATATTCAAAAATTCTAGCTATTCTAACTCCTTAACTTAGTAATAATACTTCAATAAGTAGTTTGGATGCATTTAACATCCTGGAAATAATGTTTTGAAAAAAAATAATTTCCATGGTATTTTCACCCCCATGCGGTATATTGAACCCCCTACTATAGACCTTAAATTAAAAAAAATTGAAGCTATTCAAACTCCTTAACATAGTTTATATACAATCCTACACGTAGTTTGTATGTATTTAACATACTGGAAAAGATATTTTGAAAATTTTACTTAGCCATGGTAATTTGACCCCCCTGCGATATATTGAACCTCCTACTATAGACCTTGAATTTCAAAAATCCAAGCTATTCTAACTCCTTAACATAGTTATAATACTCCAATAAGTAGTTTATATGTATTTGGCATACTGGAAAAGATATTTTGCAAAATTTTATATAGCCATGGTATTTTGACCCCTCTGCGGTATATTGAACCCCATACTCATAACCTCTAATTAAAAAAAAATAATAGCCAATAAATTGTAAATTAGATTATCTGCAATACTATTTTTCAAAACCAGGGGGGTTCAATATACCGCAGGGGGGTTCAAAATACCATATGTGAAAAATGACCCTGGGTTCAATTTTTAGGGGGTTCAAAATACCATATGACACCGGTAATGGACATAATCAAATTCCGGAAATCGTATTTTTGTTAAATAAAAAAAATCGGGGCGTACGATTTCAGAGGGGCGGGCAGGGTTGAAAATCTAGCAATTATTTTAATTGGCCTAATTTGCTATTGGGCTCGTTTCCTATAACTATAGAAAAGTGATAAAATAATGAATTTCTAAAAGAAAAGTTGTAACTACATCTAAAGATGCCATTATTTTTATCAACATACAAGTGTATGCTACTCTTCCCTAGAAAAAAAATTGAAATATACAAATTTCAGATTCTACAACCGTATTTTTGTGTCGTTTCTCACGTTACCTTTTGCTTCCGAAGAGCATAACACTGACTGATTTATAGATAATCTTCACCAGCAATTGTTACTTTTGCTTTCAAATAACAAAGGAACATCGACCAATAAGAATAGTCAGAAGAAAATGCCGAGAACTATAAGTATTTATGTAGCAGATGTAAGAACAGTGGCGTGACTTTTGTGTCCGATTTCGTAAAGCAAATTTTAGATGATGTAATCTGCTTTGTTGTAATAGAATTCTTAAAAACAATATGCAAATATGAACTCTCGCGAGATGTTCAAACAGGTAAATCAGAGATGATTTACATTCTTGTTTTGATCTTCGTAATAATTAAGTAAGAAAATGACGTTATCGTTATGCGTTACATTTCGCACGAAACAGAAGTCCAGTTATTTATTAAAATTGTTTTTGTCCTTAAGTTCTAATAATTTCCAGTCATACGTGAAACATGTGATCACGCCCTTACAGCCGGACATAAGATATACTAATTCTAAACAATGTTTTTGTTTCCAACGGGATGTTAGCAAACATAATCTGTAGACTTGTTTCGACTTGTTTAAAAAAGGAAAATACAATTTTCAAAGAGATTGCGCCAGGGGTCTTATTTTTCCTATGTGCATAATGTTACATACGATCTTGTGTGAAAATAAATGTCCAATGACTTGACAAAATTGATTTCAGATTTGACCCACGTTTTAACACACTAGGTTTCCCAATAACGATGTAAAGGGTCCTTGGAAAATTCAATCGAAATTACGTCTCTTTAATATCATGGTGCCGATGTTTAAGTTGGATTGATTTTGCTTCAGCAGTAAATATTACTGGATATTTTAGGTGAATAAAGATAATCAACTGAAAAATGCATGTTTATATACCGTTACACTTGGAATGTACAAAGTTGGTAACTATGTCACAATTTTTAATTATTTTTTTTTATTCATGTTCTGCAAACACTTTTCAGAAACGCAATAAACTTGTCAAAGGAAAAGTAAACTTTTACCAGGCATGACTTGAAAGGAAGTACTTTATTGATTTTAGCCCACTAAAGTAGGTTAAAATGTGGAAACCATGTAGATGGTTTACAGATGGTGCCTATTTTAAAGATTTTAATTCCAAGTTAAAAGTTTTTTTTACTGGATTTAAAGAATTTTACATTGCCAATGATTTGGAATAAATTTTATATAACTGGAATTTCAAAATCAAATATAAATATATTTTTTTGGCCAACATATCAAGATACAAAGATTATGGTATCATGTATCAATGAAGAAAATATGGAAAATTCTGAATAAATTGTACTAATTGTTTTCAAAACAAGCACTATTTAGGAGTTTTATAATACTGTTACATTTAAGGTGGATTTTAAAAGTATACTGTTCAGATTATTTTAAGCAGATTTTGCAATAAAATAAAACTAAAAAAATGCCTTCGGTTTCTTATGGTTTCCGGTCACGTTTAAAAAAACCTTTAATATAACATTGAAAATAGATTTTAAATATTAACATGAAGCAAGTAACACTAGTAATGGTGTTTATTTATGCCTTTTGAATTATATTGTGCAAAATAAAGAAAATAAAGATTGGTTTCCTGTTTGGTTTCCTGTCATGTAAACGGTGAATCAAAATGTATTAATTATTTCTCGAAAAACTCAAATTGTTCTATTCATACATTTGTCATACTATTCTAAATAAAGGCAACAGTAGTATACCGCTGTTCAAATCTCATAAATCCATGGACAAAAAACAAAATCGGGGCAACAAACCAAAACTGAGGGAAACGCATTAAATATAAGAGGAGAACAACGACACAACACCGAAACGCAACAGCACACAGAAACGGACCAAGCAACAGACAATACACCACAAGAATAACAAATATAACATCAAAACCTAATACATGAATATGGGATAGACAAGTACCGTGCCACGTCTTATCTAACACCAACACAACCCACAAAATAAAAGTTAAAATTTTAGAACTTATAAAAAAAGGATACGAAAAGAAACCAAAGGCCGAATACCAAATAATGTCCATATACTCATTCAGATCCCGACATATTTATTTCTGCATTTCTCTGAGAAGGAATGATGTTATATTCCGTTACACCATAATGTCACACTTTTTTTGTCAAATTCTATAGAGCCTATCGATCAACTTTGAAGCCATTTATCATTCAAAAACAAGGATGGTGACATATGAGTTTCAATGCATTTATGGATTCACTATGCAATCCTGGATATTATGTTAGTTTTTTGTTTTTCTCTGTATACATAAGAAAATAGCCATCCATTCGAAAATCTAATAAGGTTAGCCGAAAAAAAGGCATTGCACCTAAATGTCTTAGTAAATTTGTCCCAAAAATTGACGTTTTCCTATGAAAATTACAAAAATACAAAAATTTTTTATTACATATTCCGATGTAACTCAATTCAAAGTACACGTATGCCAAAAATTTTGGAAATAGGGAGATATGCCATTCAGTATCATTTTACCTTAATTAAATGATCTTTCTGTTCCTTGTGTTTATCAAGGCATTACCAAAAACACCATCTGAAAAAGGCAAATACTGTGTTTTGTCTTTAACATCCGACAGTCACAAGACCTGATTCATATGATGCAGTCTTACATCAGATTAAATGAAACAAAAATGTGTCGCCAGACTAGCATTATCATTTTCTATGTTCAGTGGAGCGTGAAATTGGGTTCAAAATCTAATGTGGCATTGAAATTAGAAAAATCATATCATAGGGAGCACATGTACTAAGCGTCATCGAAAACTACCTTGACCAAAAACTTAAAACCTGAAGTGGGACAGACGGATGGACTGATGGACATTAAATAGATGGAGAAACAAACAGACCTGCATAAAAATGCACGTCTTGCCTCAAGTTACCCGACTGGTCTAAAGCCTTTGTAGATACATTCACAATTTGGCAACATTATCCTTTCTACTCCAATAACTCGTGTTCTAAAGACAGAGAACTTTCAAGTTACCCAAGCAGTGTATCCATTGTCTGTTGAATATACATGCCAGAAATCGCATTCATACAATATGTATTTTAAAAAATTTTTTTTTTACTTAGTTGGAGAGCATCTAGCTAAGTAACTATGTAAACTATAAGTTGACAGTACAGTGGATATTGGTAACTTTATTATTTGATATTTTCATACATGATATCTTGTTACCTTATAATAATTTAATAATGAGTATACTGAATATATAATAAGGTCAAACACAGTAAAAAAAACAACATTTGAAACAAGCAGAAATAGTTGCATTATGTTATTTATTTAACAAATGTTCATGAAGCCTTTTTTTAAGAATGTACGTGGGTGAGATTAGGTGAAAATAAATAAATTGAGAATTTAAAATGATACTATAAGCTAGTAGAGCATTAATTCCGGATAAAAATAAGCCAAAAACATTGATAGGTCATTGACCTCCTTTTCGAGATATTTCAGATTGAAAATATGACGTGAAAAGGCTGACTCGGACTTTTACCTTTTATTTGCATTGTATTATTTGGGTCTCAAAAAAAATCTTAACTTTTATTGGACATTAACATTTCTAGTGAAAAAAGAAAAGGATTAGATTGTTAACTACTGTGTTTTTTGTATTATTTTGTTTATATTATTTTCAGGTACAATTTTGTTACTTGGTGGGTTTAGTTTATAGTTTTAACATGTTTAAAGTAAGAACATTAGAATAGACAATAGAATTATATTGAAGCCATAAATAGCCAATCAACCCAAAAGAAAGAAAATCAAGAATCTTCTACAATTTTGGTAAATGACCTTACATGAGCTATTAAGTCTTGTATGAAAAAATAAATGTGTTATGGGGCAAAATATTTTACATTTTATTGTATGGAAAAACACCTTAGGAGCCCGAAACATTTGACACAAATTCCAAAACCTCACCTAAGTACATCCTTAAGTAAGTTAACATTGATGTTGCACCTACCATGGAATCTATATTTCTGATATTGAATTGAGTAAATTATCAATGTTGTTTTTCATTGTTTGGATTAATTCAATGTTATATGAAATTAAATCAGTACATACATGTATTCACATTTAATCTTAATGCCTTGATGGTACAATGTGCACAATACATAGACAAAGAATAACAGGAATAAAAAGCATATATATGAGACAATATCTGAAAAATTTGTAAGGGTTCCGCGGAACCCTGAGTGTCTCGCCTACTTTTGCTGTAAATTGCGGGCTCAACAAAAATGAGGAAAAAATCAATAAAAATTTTCCTCTTGATACCATCTTATGATTGTAAGAAGCTTCTGTCTAAGTTTGTTAAAAAACTAGGATAGTTAATAAATCGAATGAATGATTTGAAAACTTTAACTGCAAACTGTATGTAATGTTAACTTAAAGAAAATCTAAGTCCATTTAAAAATAAAATACAGAAAAAATGGAGTTATCTTTTTACAAAATTTACTTCTGGATACTATTTTATGATCATAAATAAGCTTCTGTCTAAGTTAAGTACACACCCAGGATAATTTAAGAAAGTTATCAAAATTTTAAAAACTTTAACCACAGAGTGAATGAAATGTTTCCCCACAGAAAAACTAAGTCCATTTAAAAGTAAAATACAGAAAAAATGGAATTTTATTTTTACAAAATTTACTTCTGGATACCCTCTTATGATCTTAAACAAGCGAATCTGTCCAAGTTTGGTACAAACCCAGGATAGTTTAAGAAAGTTATTAAAATGCTAAAAACTTAACCACAGAGTGAATGTTATGTTTCCCTGCAGAAAAAACTAAGTCTATTTATAAGTAAAATATGGAAAGAATGGAATTTTATTTTTACAATATTTACTTCCTGATACTATCTTATGATCATAAACAAGCTTCTGTCCAAGTTTGGTAGAAATCCAGTATAGTTTGAGAAAGTTGTTAAAATTTCAAAAACTTAAACCACAGAGTGAATATTTGTTGACGCCGCCACCGAGGACGACGGAATGTAGGATCACTTAGTCTCGCTTTTTCGACTAAAGTCGAAGGCTCGACAAAAAGTCTAATTTTTGGCATTAAGAAAAAAAATAAAAATGTACTTAGACCCGGTATTTTAATATATATAGCAGAAATAGAAGAATACACATTGAGGATCTAGGAACTGTTGTCTGTAATTCAAACGATTGTTTAATGTGGAAACAATGGCAATTTTAAAAATTGTACAAAACAAATCCAGTTTTTTCGGAAAACTTTCCTGTTACCAATGTGCATCAATTTTAAAAAGCTTCTAATGGGAATAGGACATAAGTTTAAGACAACATTTGTGGTTTACTTAGTATATCCTGCAATAGTTTATCAAATCCCAATTATTGATTTTAGCATTTGCAATATAATATACACTAAAATATAGTCAGATATATTGGTAACATGAAATAATCAGTTACAGGACAGAATAGGTGACAAAAAAATGCTTTATTTTATTGTTTAAGAAAAATACATCATTTCAGATTGGTCACAATTGGAAGATAACTGTAAGCAATGTCATTTATCCTTTGAAACTGTATTTACAAGATAAAAAAATCTGCCTAGGTAATGAAAAATTTTAAAATAAATTCCTTTCTGTTACTATCCACCATACTAGAATTCCACATGAGGAGTCATTACACTCAAGAAATGATGCTCTTCACATTGCATTGAAAGAAATAAAATGTTGGTCTTTCTTTAAGTCCTGAGGTGAAAAAAACCCAGGGGTAACAGGAAAGAAATTACCCCTTGGGACAACATTTAAAATACCCTGAAAAGTGCAAAATTTTCTTACATGCTTTAGTTATAACAAAATCAGACCAGTAATGGAGAAGTGTTTAATATGGTCTGAGACCACAATTGTTTTGTATTGCATTTCTTTTAGAACATAAATGAAAAATGAAAAAAACTCGCTTGCACTTTCTCAATGAAATTTTTATAGTGTGTTGTACTACTTTTGGGACAAATTATATTAAAATTATAGATAACTTCATCAGCTCTAACTCAAAATATGGACAATTTTATGTTAAGGGCGTCTTGAAATTTTTTGACAGCTTCCGAAGTGCTAATTTTTAACCTTTTTCAGCTGGACCAAATCACTACTTTCCTTTAAAATTCTGGACCCAAATTTTTTTTTTTAAAGTGTAATTTCACCCCTTACTTGTAATTTGAGGCATTAAACATAGAGAAATAAATTTGGAAGGGGTATAAAACTAATGGCAAGTAACCCCATGTCAAAACTAGGGACTATATTTGTGGACAATTAAAATCAAGGGACTCACTATTATTGTGGTCTTGGCAAAAAGATGTCTGAATAAAAAAATAATTGCTGGGTAAAGACCGCAAAATTTGAAAAAAATTTTGTCGTATATTGCTATCACGTTGGCGTCGTCGTGTACGTCGTCGTCATCGTGGTCCGAATACTTTTAGTTTTCGCACTCTAACTTTAGTAAAAGTGAATAGAAATCTATGAAATTTTAACACAAGGTTTATGACCACAAAAGGAAGGTTGGTATTGATTTTGGGAGTTTTGGTCCTGGGCCAAAAAGGGCCCAAATAAGCATTTTCTTGGTTTTTGCACTATAACTTTAATTTAAGTTAATAGAAATCTATGAAATTTTGACACAAGGTTTATGACAACAAAAGAAAGGTTGGTATTGATTTTGGGAGTTTTGGTCCTGGGCCAAAAAGGGCCCAAATAAGCATTTTCTTGGTTTTTGCACTATAACTTTAATTTAAGTTAATAAAATCTATGAAATTTTGACACAAGGTTTATGACAACAAAAGAAAGGTTGGTATTGATTTTGGGAGTTTTGGTCCTGGGCCAAAAAGGGCCCAAATAAGCATTTTCTTGGTTTTTGCACTATAACTTTAATTTAAGTTAATAGAAATCTATGAAATTTTGACACAAGGTTTATGACAACAAAAGAAAGGTTGGGATTGATTTTCGGAGTTTTGGTTTCAAGAGTTTAGGAATTAGGGGCCAAAAAAGGGCCCAAATAAGCATTATTCTTGGTTTTCACACAATAACTTTAGTTTAAGAAAATAGAAATCAATGAAATTTAACACAATGTTTATGACCACAAAAGGATGGTTGGTATTGATTTTGGGAGTTTAGGTCCCCATAGTTTAGGAATTGGGGGCCAAAAAGGGACCCAAATGAGCATTTTTCTTGGTTTTCGCACCATAATGTTAGTATAAGTAAATAGAAATCTATGAAATTTAACACAAGGTTTATGACCATAAAAGGAAGGTTGGTATTGATTTTGGGAGTTTTGGTCCCAACAGTTTAGGAATAAGGGGCCCAAAGGGTCCAAAATTAAACTTTGTTTGATTTCATCAAAATTGAATAATTGGGGTTCTTTGATATGCTGAATCTAACTGTGTATGTAGATTCTTAACTTTTGGTCATGTTTTCCAATTGGTCTACATTAAGGTCCAAAGGGTCCAAAATTAAACTTAATTTGATTTTGACAAAAAATGAATCGGTTGGGTTCTTTGATATGCTGAATCTAAAAATGTACCTAGATTCTTGATTATTGGCTCAGTTTTCAAGTTGGTCCAAATCGGGGTCCAAAATTTAACTTTGTTTGATTTCATCAAAATTGAATAATTGGGGTTCTTTGATATGCCGAATCTAACTGTGTATGTAGATTCTTAACTCTTGGTCATGTTTTCCAATTGGTCTACATTAAGGTCCAAAGGGTCCAAAATTAAACTTAATTTGATTTTGACAAAAAATGAATCTGTTTGGTTCTTTGATATGCTGAATCTAAAAATGTACCTAGAATCTTGATTATTGGCTCAGTTTTCAAGTTGGTCCAAATCGGGGTCCAAAATTTAACTTTGTTTGATTTCATCAAAAATTGAATAAATGAGGTTCTTTGATATATATGCCAAATCTAACTGTGTATGTAGATTCTTCATTTTTGGTCCTGTTTTCAAATTGGTCTACATTAAAGTCCAAAGGGTCCAAAATTAAACTTAGTTTGATTTTATCAAAAATTGAAATCTTGGGGTTCTTTGATATGCCGAATCCAAACATGTACTTATGGGACCAGTTTTCAAGTTGGTCCAAATCAGGATCTAAAATTATTATATTAAGTATTGTGCAATAGCAAGTCTTTTCAATGACACAGTATTGCGCAATGGCAAGAAATATCTAATTGCACAATATTGTGAAATAGCAATTTTTTTTAATTGGAGTTATCTTTCTTTGTCCAGAATCAACTTAAATCTTTGTTATATACAATATACAATGTATATTCACTTTTTACTACCAACTGATAAATTAAAATAATCTTTACCATTCAGTGATAACAAGCAGTTTTTTTTACATCTTAATATTTTATGATGTATTTAAATGAGTAGTTATTGTTGCAAACTCCATTAGAAATTTTAATTGAGATTGATTTTGGAATAAGGGAAAGGGGGATGTGATTGAAAAAATTGGGTTAAATTTTTCTCATTTGAAATTTCATAAATAAAAAGAAAATTTCTTCAAACATTTTTTTGAGAGGATTAATACTCAACAGCATAGTGAATTGTTCTTAGAGAAAACAAAAATTTTAATTTCATTAGAACACATTCATTCTGTGTCAGAAACCTATGCTGTGTCAACTATTTAGTCACAATCCAAATTTAGAGCTGAATCATGTACTTGCCCAAACCATTCAGGGTTCAACCTCTGCGGTCGTATAAAGCTACGCCCTGTGGAGCATCTGGTTCAGATATTGTCTCATATTTTAACCTCAGACGGCATACATTTTAATGACATGTCATTGTTTATAGAATTTTGTCAAATTAAACATGGGGTAATACAGTCTATTGATCATTGAAGTATATTTTTAAAATTTCATCCAGGGGTAGCATAAAGGCAGAAAAGGGGTAATGAATATGGGCCAATAAATAATCCATTCTCACAAGATACAAAGATGATTCTAATAGACTAATACCATGAACTTATAAGTATTTTGATAAATAAATATAAAGAACAAGGTTCATTTATGGCACTAAATGACCTAAAATATCAACTATCATAATACACAAAAAAGGTCACAATTTGATTCGTAAATGGGTCTATTTCAAAAGTCTTAATGCTATATAAATCAGTTCTTTTCATAAACGTACACAATATTCTCCCAAGTAAGCACATTTTGTCAAAAAATGATGATTTTGTTCAATTTTCAGAAATTAAAGCTTTAGAAACAACTTGGCCATCACCTCTCCAAGTTGTGTTGTATCAAAAAGATTTCAATTTTGATATAGATTTCATAGACCGGTACATAAAAACTTTTTGGATTGTGGATGGAAGCCAAGGTTAATTATGCCAAAAACAATTAAAATTATGGGAAATATTTTACCAAAATTAACCTTAAATTCATATGAAATGAGTGAGTGGTGAAAAATGTATATCATAAACTTTAAGTCTTCTTTGCACTAATTTATCATTTTTTACACAAAATATATAGTAAAATCGTCAATTTGTTTTTCTCTCTGTCTGTTATGATTTTAAAAATATGGCAGCTCATTAAATGCTGTGTTTTGACTCTGAAGTTTACCGATTGTCACCCAAAAATAAACAATCAACAAAAAAGCATTGATATTGAGAATGTGCTTAACACATGTACAATCAGATAATAGTTTATTTCATTGACAGATCCATGTGTATTGTGATCACCTGATTGTTACAAGAAGGTTCACACTAAGGTCTCTTTGCATACAGAAAATATGTTGACAAATTGCTTCCTGAAAGCAAGCAATTAACAAAAGTAAACTTTTTCTAAATGTGGACAAATTGAAAAAAGTATATGTACACAAGTTTAAACATTCTTAAATATGTGTTAATGCCCTCATAATTGATGAATCTAATTCTATATAAAGTTTTTCTGTCAATGTCTCTTCTGTCTCAATACAACTGATTTTTACAAGACCTTGGTCTACAATCTTGATGTGAAGATCTTCTACCTAAAAATTAAATAAAGACAATTATTTACTTTTGCCAGTTTTTCTATTTTGCTTGTTTGAACTGCTTAGATTAACTATGATTAGAAGATGCCTGAAAAATCAATATACAATTGGGCAAGTATTAAAACAAAGAAATTTAAATTTCACTGGCAGTATGCAAACTGAGCATGCGGGAAAGTGTTTAAGACATGGATTGACAAAGGTCTACCAAATTAGGATATTTCTAAAAATGTTTTTAAACACAAATTTAGGAAGTGCAAAACACTACAGATTATAAGTCGTATCAAAAACATTTCTGACTTCAATAATATGGTGTTTATACGACCACAAAAATTAAAAATTATTTTGGTGGTACATAAGGCCACGGTTTTTTAATTTGTTGGTTTACGGATTTTCTCCATGAAAAAGTCGGGTCGGTCGGTCGGAAAAAAAAGAAAAAAAAGATCTTTCAAGACAGAAAACTGATATGCAAAATAAAAATATATTTCACCTTTCTAATATATGTTTGTCATACTATTTTTTCATCGTTCTTAAATTTTAGTTTGATAATTATTATTGCTCAGCTGTAAACATCGCATGACATTGTCTAATAATTTCCCGTAAAAAAAGGGGGGGTACACTGACAAAGACGAAATTAAATCGTCAATTCACAAACAAGAAAAACAGATTCACGTCAGTTATTTGACTTAGCTTTTAATAAAAAATTGGTGAAAAATAATAAGCACGAAAACTAATAAAGAAAAAAAAAGTAAAAACGTCGTACGAAAATAAGTTTCAACACACGTGTCAAAAACGTAATAGACTCGACCATTGGAAAAAGAGAATATCAGGTTAAATAATCTGTTGTCATGCATTCCCGTTTATTATCCAAATGGACGATATTTTTTATTATCTATGAAACAAGAAAATATCAAATGATTTGTTAAAATTCAGTATTTTAACTTGATGTCTTGAACTTTCACCTGTCCACATTTGGACAAGTCTATTTATATGAGAACATGCATCTTACGGACTGGTGACAAATAAGGAAAACGAACTTATTGTGTATTTGGTTTTAAACACAGGTTTCGTTCCGCAAAATTATTTGCGCAAACAACCTTTCAAGGTCATTAATAATTGATTTGTCTATTTTTAGAAACGTAAACTGAAAGTTTCATTTTTCACAACAGAAAGTGTCATCACTTCTGTTAGTGATTAATGCATTTTATTTCATAAAAAAGGATATTTTAATTATTTTTCAGGGATAATGCATTTCTTAGGGTCGGCGAGAATAAAAAAAACCCTGAAAATTCGATTTTATTTTTATTTTGGAAATCGGCAAAATCGGGTCGGCGGATCCGTAAACCAACAAATTAAAAAATCCTGGCCTAATTGGTATCACATCTTTGTCATCCAAAGAAAAGACAGATGGTTTTCTGATTATTACTTTTAGAAATCAGTAAAAATTGAACACAATGAGTATAACCACAAAAGGAAGGTTTGGATTGATTTTGGGGGTTGTGGTCCTAAAGGTTTATAGAATTAGAGGCCAAAAAAAGAGGCCCAAATAGGTTTTTTTGTAGTTTCCAGTCAAAAACTTGTGCTTAAGTGTATAGATCTCTCTGAAATTATACCACAAGTTTCCATACTACAAAGGGATAGCTCATTTCATTTGACAATAAGAAGCAAAAAAGGGGGAACAACAAGGGTTTTTCTGGTGAAAGAACAATGTAGACAACATTGTAAGGGAGGTAATCCAATTCCATTTAAAGAATACTGTTTTATTAAATATGCTTGTGTTTGTTTACATTGTACTCCCCTACACTGCTTGAAAAGTATGTATTAAGAAATGATGAGTGTCATGATATGATTAGCTGTTAATTTATTTATAGAAGTTACTTTTAATTATTATAAATTTTATCAATGACTGTGTCATTTGATTTTATTTGTAGAAGTTACTATTAATTCATGATAATTTTAACCATGACAATGTCATTTTGTATTTTTTAAAGATTTTAAGATGTATTTAAATGAGTTGTTATTGTTGCAAACTCCATTTATAGAAATATGAATTGAATGAAGATTATATTTGGAATAAGGGAAAAGGAGGAGGTGAAAAAAAATTGGGGGAGGAGGATGGGGTAAAGAAGATATAGTTTATTTCAGTGACAGATCCATGAGTATTGGGATCACCTGATTTTTAGGGGAAGGGTATCTGAAGGTCACTTTGAAAACTATAGATGTGTCAAAGCGACACGAATGGTTCCGTCCCAAAAAGTTGAAAAATCTGCAATTTCAATATAGACACATGTGGACACAAACATGATAGTAGTCTCACGTATCAAAAATCAGCTCAAAATCTGGAGGGGAATAGAGAAAAAATCAGTATAATTGTGATTATTTATAATTTATCAAAGTCCAAAGCCCGTAATTTACTGAAAAATAAGCGGAGTGGAACGAATCATTTTATTTGTTTTTCGTTCATTTTTTACCTAAATAAGGCCGTTAGTTTTCTCGTTTGAATTGTTTTACATTGTCTTATCGGGGCCTTTAATAGCTGACTATGTGGTATGGGCTGTGATCATTGTTGAAGGCCGTACGGTGACCTATAGTTGTTAATGTTTGTGTCATTTTGGTCTTTTGTGGATAGTTGTCTCATTGGCAATCCTACCACATCTTCATTTTTATATTAAGCTTGACCTTTAACTCATCATGGTTAACTCACATACCAAAATCAGCCCTATATCTGAAGGCATTTAGAAAAAAAGTCTGAATATAACTAATTTTCAACAATTTCTTGCATTGCAGGGCCATAAAAAAAATATGAGGGAACCTCTAAATCTGCGGATGTTATACAGGATGAGGAATTGAGAGAACCCCTTAATCTGCAGATGGCATACAGGTTGAAGAACTGACGAATTACTTCCTGGAAGCAAGCGATTAAAAAAAGTAAACATCTTCTTAATGTGGACAAATTAAAGACTTTTCTTCAGAAAAAAGTATATTTACATAACTTGATGATGATAACTATCCATTTTGTTATAAAAAACATATGCATCATTTTTTTATGCCCCACCTATGATAGTAGAGGGGCATTATGTTTTCTGGTCTGTGGCTCTGTTCGTTCGTCCGTTATTACGTCTGTGCGTCCGTTCGTTCAGGTTAAAGTTTTTGATGAAGCTGAAGTCCAAACTTGAAACTTAGTACACTTGTTGCTTGTGATATGATCTTTCTAATTTTAAAGCCAAATTAGACTTTTGACCCCAATTTCACGGTCCACTGAACATAGAAAATGAAAGTCAGAGTTTCAGGTTAAAGTTTTTGGTCAAGGTAGTTTTTGATGAAGCTGAAGTCCAATCAACTTGAAACTAAATACACTTGTTGCTTATGATATGATCTTTATAATTTTAAGCCAAATAAGACTTTTGACCCCAATTTCACGGTCCACTGAACATAGAAAATGAAAGTGGGAATTTCAGGTTAAAGTTTTTGGTCAAGGTTTTTTTTGATAAAATTGAAGTCCAGTCAACTTGAAACTTAGTGCATAATGTTCCCTATAGTATAATCTTTCTTATTTTAATGCCAAATTAGATTATTATCCAATTTCACGGTCCATGGAATATGGTAAAGGATAGTGCGAGTGGGGCATCCATGTACTTTGGACACATTCTTGTTTTATTGAGGTTTTATAATAACTAGAACACACCAGCGAAATCGCTGGCTTAAATGCTTGGTTGAAAGTATGTAAACTATTTAAGAATGAATTTTTGTAAAAGATTTTATGTGTGGAGAATTTCAAAAATCATATCAAAAGTCATAGAAGTACATGGAAACATGACAATATTTTAAAGCCCTCTCTTTTTTTCAAAGCCCGTTGATATTTAGTTTTGTGTTATATTCCATTATTTTTGCATTTCTGTATACATGTACTATGAACATATGGTATCTATGATTATTATAAATAAAGTGTATTTGCTATCAACTATTAATTCTAACTTTTCTTCTCCATGGCACTGATAAAGAGTCTCTATATATTATAGTAGTATATTAATCATAGTATACATGCAGATAAACGCAAAATTGAATGTTCTGTCCCTGTCCTTGTACTTAAAAGTTAAAAGTAGTGGTTATTACGATCTAAAAACCATGCTATCGACCACTCTCTGATTGGCTTATTTATTTTTTGTTTTTCTTATCTATCATATGTATACTGACTATACAGTGACAATTTTATTTTATCTTGCTTGTATGCAAGGTTTGGTAAGGAACCAATTAATTACAAATGCATCGATAATTATTGAATCTACAGTTCCATTGCATTATTGTTACATTAGTTCACTTCAATGTATGCTGGGACTAGTAATATGTAATCATATAAAACTTGAAAACTTTTATTTGAATTTTACGAAATTGCATACAATTTATTAAATTTATTTTGCAATTTTTCAGTTTCTACAAATATGATATAGCCCTGCAACGAAGTTGTCGGTGCCATATAGTTTTACTCTTGTCGGAAATTCTATTATTCCGTAATTCCGAAATTCCATCAATCCGCAACAAACCATTATATGGAGTTTTTTCCTATACGCCTTCAGATATTGGACTGATTTTTGGTATGTGAGTTAACCATGATGAGTACAGATCAAGTTTAAATTTCATTCTGCTCCACTAATTTTTACTGAAATTACGGGCTTTAGACTTTGATAAATTGTTGAAAATCACAGTTTAATACAGAGTTTTTTCTAAATGCCTTAAGATATGGGGCTGCTTGTTGGTATGTGAGTTAACCATGATGAGTTAGAGATCAACTATAAGTTTTGTTCTGCTCCGCTAATTTTTACCGAAATTACTTGCTTTGGACTTTCAAAAATTGTTGAAATCACAGTTATAGACTTTTTATACGACCACAAAATTTGAAAAATTTTTCGTCGTATATTGCTATCACGTTGGCGTCGTCGTCTGCGTCGTCGTCGTCATCGTCCGAATACTTTTAGTTTTCGCACTCTAACTTTAGTAAAAGTGAATAGAAATCTATGAATTTTTAACACAAGGTTTATGACCACAAAAGGAAGGCTGGTATTGATTTTAGGAGTTTTGGTCCCAACATTTTAGGAATTGGGGGCCAAAAAGGGCCCAAATAAGCATTTCCTTGGTTTTCGCACTATAACTTTAGTTTATGTTAATAGAAATCTATGAAATTTTGACACAAGGTTTATGATCACAAAAGAAAGGTTGGGATTGATTTTGGGAGTTTTGGTTTCAACAGTTTATGAATTAGGGGCCAAAAAAGGGCCCAAATAAGCATTATTCTTGGTTTTCGCACAATAACTTTAGTTTAAGTAAATAGAAATCTATGAAATTTAAACACAATGTTTATGACCACAAAAGGAAGGTTAGTGTTGATTTTGGGAGTTTAGGTCCCAACAGTTTAGGAATTAGGGGCCAAAAAGGGACCCAAATAAGCATTTTTCTTGGTTTTCGCACCATAACGTTAGTATAAGTAAATAGAAATCTATGAAATTTAAACACAAGGTTTATGACCATAAAAGGAAGGTTTGTATTGATTTTGGGAGTTTTGGTCCCAACAGTTTAGGAATAAGGGGCCCAAAGGGTCCAAAATTAAACTTTGTTTGATTATCATCAAAATTGAATACTGTAAATTCAGAAATTATTGCGTGCACTTATTATTGCGAATTTGTCATTTTACACTTGAATGCGATTTTAATTTTTACGATTTTGAGAAAAGTCATGCTTAATTCAATCAAAATATTACAAAATTTTACATCTTAATATTTTATGATGTATTTAAATGAGTAGTTATTGTTGCAAACTCCATTAGAAATTAGATTAGTTCATTAGAACACATTCATTCAGTGTCAGAAACCTATGCTGTGTCAACTATTAAATCACAATCCAAATTTAGAGCTGAATCCAGCTTGAATGTTGTGTCCATACTTGCCCCAACCGTTCAGGGTTCAACCTCTGCGTTCGTATAAAGCTACGCCCTGCGGAGCATCTGGTTTTTAAATGCTTTTAGATATTGGGATGATTTTTGGCATGTGAGTTAACCAAGATGAGTTACAGATCAAGTGTAAGTTTTGTTCTGCTTGGCTAATTTTTGCCGAAATAACAGGCTTTTGGACTTTCATAAATTGTTGAAAATCACTTTTATATTGACTTTTTTTCTAAACGCCTTAAGATAATAGGCTGATATTTGGTTTGTGAATTATCCATGATGAGTTACAGATCAAGTTTAAGTATCATTCTGCTTGGCTATTTTTTTTGTAATTTGAAGCTTTGGACTGGTTTTTTGGTATGTTAAGATACAGATCAAGTTTAAGTTTTGTTCCGGGTTAGGGTTAAGGGTTTACAACTTTAAAAGTTGTTGGAAATCTGTTATACAGCCTTTTCCCTACACCCCTCCAGATTTTAAGATTGTTTTTGATATGAGAGACTACCATCATGTTTGTGTTCACATGTGTTATTGAAATTGCAGATTGATCAAATTTTTGAGACGGGCCATTCGTGTCGCTTTGACACATCTAGTTCTAAGCAGCTTTCAATATTTTTTTACTCTTGCAATCGAGGATTTGTATATAAAAGTCTTTGTTGCGATATTTATATTTGGCATTATCTGAGAGTACCCGCATGCAGGCAAATTGTTTGTGCATTGGGGTCTTTTATAAAGGGGTATGATATTTGAAGGGCCTGAAGAAGGAAGGGGTTTACCATAGAACTGTATTTGATTTTATTTTTTTAGAAATTTCAAATCACTTTTTTTTAATACAGTAATTGATAAGACACACAGGCCACAGTCTTCAGTAATGAGAACAGGACAATAAAAAAACCAAACCAAATATAGGGTGAGTCCCTGGGGGTCATCCCAGCCCCTTTTGATTTGAAAATGTTCTTTTATCTTGTTAACCGTTGGGATACCCACCCATTAACAATAAATATATTTGCATGGGACAATGAAACAAATCAAATGAAAATAATTTAGCAAAGTTCCTGGTGTCGTCCCAACCCCTCCTGTTTGAGAACTCAGAAATAGGGGACATGTTTACCCCTAAACCTTATATATTTATATATTCATGTATGGGACAATATAACAAATCAAATGAAATTAAGGGGGAGTCCATAGAGTCACCCAAAACCACTCCTGTTTGAGAAATTGTAAACATGCAGTTGAGATCCCGACCCCTAAACTATATAAACTCTTGTATTGGACAACATAACAAATCAAATATTATAATATTACAGAGTCCTTGGGGTCACCCCATCCCTCCAGTTTGTGGAAGAAAATAGTTGAGATACCTACCCCTTAACCATAGGTCACACCACCCCCTCCTGTTAGAGAACTTGTTAACAGTCAAGAACCCCACTCCTAAACCATATACTATATTCATGTATTGGACAATACAACAAATCAAATGAAATGTATGGGGAGTCCCTGGGGCAACCCCACTCCCTTCTGTTTAAGAACTTGGAAATGGTTGAGATGCCCACCCCTAAACCATATGCATTCATTTATGGGACAATTATGCAACAAATCAAATGAGATATAGGGAGAGTCCCTGGGGTGACCCCATCCCTCCTGTTTGAGAACATGTAAAGGGTTGGGATACTCACACCTAAACCATCTTTATTCCTGTTAGCCATTTCAATTTTTTTTTAATGATATACAGCGTCAATCTCCTAGGTGTCACATATGCATATCACTTTACTAGACCAAACCAAAATGTCTTAATGAACCGGACTTTGCCCAATGTCAGGCGACCATGGGAATGATGAATCATCGGGACTTTGTTTGGGAGACTTAGTAACAGCATCCTGATACAATTATTTCTTGTTAATAATAAAATTTTGTTGATGCAAAATGAGTCTAGCTTAATTGAATGTACTTTAATTAGGTCAGAAAAGTAGAAAGACCTATTGTATTTGTTCTGATTATTAGGTGTTTCCACTTTTCTGTGGAAAAACCTATTGAACATTATTTGATTTCATTAAAAATTAAATTCTTGGGGTTATAATGATATGCTAAATCTAACCATGTATTTAGATTTTGGATGGACCATAATAGCTAGGTAAATGTCCAATTTAAAATGTTTAAGTTTTAAAGTTTAAGTACTAAAATTATACCATATTCAATCTGTGTCAGAAACCTACGTTGTGTCAACTATTTAATCACAATCCAAATTCAGAGCTGTACCAAGCTTAAATGTTGTGTCCATATTTGCCACAACTGTTCAGGGTTCGAACTCTGTGGTCGTATAAAACTGAGCCCTGCAGAGCATCTGCTTTATTTTATTGTAGTAATTCTTGTTTTCTTACCAAAAATGGTTTCTCTTAAACAGACCGTTATCTCATTCACACTCATACCACATCTTTTATTTCTACTTAAAAAAACAAAAACTTTAACACTGTTACAGTTGCTGCAGCCTAAAACAGCATGCCTAAGTCCCACTGTCAGTAAATAACAGTTAATACGTTACAAGAGTGCACAGGCTGAAATGTCTTACCTTCTTTAATAATTATTGATATCATGTTGATACTACAACTATCACTTAAACTTAACACGAGCCAAGAAAATGAAGTCAAGGTTGTATAAAACAAACAAGAAATACATGTACACCTCACAATCATTCAATACACCTAATTTAGTTGACTTATAAATTATAGTTTCTCAGAAACAGACTTAACAGGCTAAAAAAAAGTACTGATAAGAAAGAAGAAATTACTTACATTTGAATAATATAGAGTCACACCAGTGATTTGGGACTCTGTCAACAAGGCTTTCTTAATATCTTCCTTGAATGTGATTGCTTTTTGGAAGTTATCCTGTATTATGCTTACACTGGTTTGCAGTGTCGAGTTTTCGCCCATTTGTTCGATGAAATTAGCTGTGAATGAAATAATAAGAAAATTAAGATTTTTTGCTTTACAAAATGCAAATACAAATATTTTTATTGGCACAAACTAATTAAACATTACATAGAACTATAATAATTGACATGGTAGAATGAAAAGGTTCCATGATAACGTTATCATGCTATAATGAAAAGTTATTATAGATTGAGATAAACTGTAAACAGCAATAATATTCAGCAAAGTAAGATCCACAAATAAGTCAACTTGACCAAAATTGTCAGTTGACCCCTTAACTTGCCTTTTTTTTTACCAACTTTTCATAATTTTTTGTAATCATTTAACTCTGAAAGGGCACAAAGACTGGGTGAAATTTAACCAAACTTGGCCACAATCATCATTGGGGTATCTAGTTTAAGAAAATTGTTCTGTGACCAGACCAACCAATCAAGACCACCATGGCTTAAAAAAGAACATAGGGGGTAAAATGTAGATTTTGGCTTATAACTCTGAAACCAAAGCATTTTGATCAAATTTGAAAATGGAGTAAAATTGCTATCTGCTTATCAGATGAATTTGACAACTGGGCCAAGTCTATATAGATAGAGGCAATTGTAAGTAGCAAGAATGTTCAGTAAAGTAAGATCTACAAACACATCACCATCACCAAAACACAATTTTGTCATGAAACTATCTATGTCCTTTGTTTAATATGCACATAGACCTAAGTGAGGGACACAGGCTCTTGAGAGCCTCTAGTTTAAAGATGTAGGCCCTTAAGTGCTAGTTACATTTAAGGAAACACTTCAACAGAATCAAACAACTCTTCAAACATCTCCATGCATTGAAATATGGTATTAAAGAACTAAATGTATCAATCAATGAATCCAGTGCTGAACCCAATATTTAAATGTTTAGCTCTTATGAAAAAAGTATGTGATATTAACCTTTAAGTGCTTGCTTGCAAGCACTTTATTATTTTTTAATTACCTTTAAATTGAAAGGATCTTTAAATTAACGTTGTAACTTAAAACTTTTCTTACCACTTGGAATTGCATCTATAGATATCAGGTAGTTTATACCTCCTTCTTTGAGGCATTGTAATAATTTTTCTTCGAATTGATCTCCAAAATCTTCTCTTTTAAAAACCTGAAATGAGTTTAAAAGGACATTTTTAACAATCATTTCTATGCTTTTTGGAATTAAATGACTTTCCAGTTGCAACTTAAATGCATATTAGGGATAAGAATATGTTAGTGCAACATGGATATTAATCCTGCTTTGTACTTGACATGTGCAAGAGGTAAGCACATAACTATGAAACCACAGATGCATTAGATATTGTAATAATTTTTATACTTGTCAAAAACGTTGCCTTGAGATCTTTTACATAAGGTTAAACTGAAATAATCTTGAAGTCCTCAAGTAACTATTTTTAAAACTAGCGTATAGAAAAGAATGTATTACCATACGTTAGATTAGTACGTTTGATTAGTATGTCAGAAGTCCTCAAGTAACAATTTCAGCAGTAATTGTATAGAAAAGAATGTATTACCATACGTTAGATTAGTATGTTAGATTAGTATGTCAGAAGTCCTCAAGTAACAATTTTAGCAGTAATTGTATAGAAAAGAATGTATTACCATACGTTAGATTAGTACGTTAGAAGTACCTAATGATCTCCTTTTACTATTAAATGACGAAAAAAAATGTAAAACCAAATAATTTTAGAATGATTTGTAAAAATAGTGACTATAAGAAACCAAAATTGAAATTCAAAGCCTCGAGAAGCAAAATTATTCCTTTATTCCAGCCGAAAGTATAAAGAAACGACATAATGTGAAAGTACTTTTATACTCATTTTTGTGGTTTACGTGGATGGCTTAATCCACAAGTTAAATGTTTAAAGAAATATAAGAACTAAAGATGCAACTTAAGACAGATTTGAGTCCACTTAATATACAAAAACTAAAACTGTACAACTTCCAACTTTTGTCAACTATACAGTGTGATGCGTTTTCAGATTGATCACTTGACAACTTCCTGTTAACCGAACACTTCAATGTCACTTGTATGATTTTACACATGATAACCAAGTTGAAAATTTTTGTCACATTTTTCTCAGGAACTACAATACAAGGATTTCTGAAATTTGGTTTCAGGATTTATATAAGTCAGCTATACCGTGTGATGCGTTTTCAGATTCATCACTCGACAACTTCCTGTTAACCCAACACTTGCATTTTTACACTATTGATATTATCCACTTGCGGCGGGGGTATCATCAGTGAGCAGTAGCTCGCAGTTTCACTTGTTGAATTTGTTTTCCTATTAAGAAACTAAAATTAAAGAACCTACAAACAAGCAAATTTTTCTCAAACCATGAGAATTGATACCAACAAATAAAAGTACCTTCCAAGTATTGTCTTACATAACTATGTGTTTTTCGTGACATAAATATAACAAGTTTGACAAAAACCAATTAAAATTACATGATCATTGACTGTTGTTTACAGACATGGTTACAAATAAAAGAAGGTACGTGCAGTATGATTGCCAATTTTTATTATGAGACAAATCTCCACAAGAGACCAAATGACACAGAAATGTACAACTATAGATTACTGTAGATTTAAACAGTGAGCAAATCCCACACCTGACAGTTGGACAATAACTGTCATGTACACCTTGCAGTCCTTCCATACAATGAATATACTAGACCTTTTGCGTATAGTATCTGAGATATGGACTTGACCACCAAAACATTGTTCACTGATCCATGAAATGATGTTGAGGATAAGTGAAAACTGTCTGACGGGCATGAGGACCTTGTAAGGTATTACCAATGTTATTTAAACTGATCGGGCGGAACTTCACTGATTTTAATTTGCATGAGGACAGTCTATTTGAATGTGTTTGTGATAAGGATGATGGCTGTTATAATATAATTGATTTCTATTCACCAAACAGTGTCACCAAACAGTGTCACCAAACAGATATATGATATGAAACGAATAACTGGATACTTCATTTATTAGTTTATCCCGACACATCTGTTTATAGATGGACTGGTCCTAAATAAGTGAACCGGTTAAACCTCGCCCAGTCAAGTAAAATACATCAAGTAATATGCACATACTAAAAATAGTTATACTTTTGCTCAGCATTAGTGAGAAAATAACATCACAAAAAATGTAACTTTTTTTTCAAGTATTCACTGAACCATGAAAATGAGGTCAAGGACAATGGACTTGTGACACAGGGACACTTCGCTACAGAAGGCATCTAAGACAAAGTAGAAGCATCCAGGTCTTCCTATTGAGAAGATAGTCAACACAGCTGCTGCAGCATCACTATCCCCTATGTGGAGCTTTCTGCAACAAAACTCACAGGATCAACAAAAAAAGTAAGTCCATTTGTAAGAAACATACGAAAAAACAGCATGGCAATTTTTTACAAAATTTCCTTCTAGATACTAGCTTTTTAATCATAAATAAGCTTCTGTCTAAGTTTGGTAGAAATCTAGGATGTTTTATGAAAGTTATTAAGATTTGAAAATCCTCAGAGTGACATTATGCTGGAATATATAAATGCCTACTCAAATCCAATCTAATAGAAAAATCGAATTATTACAGAAGAGTGTCCAAAATGCACTTGGTCTGCACTTTTATTAATATAGTAGAATGGAATGATATATACCAATGGATGAAAATTATGTAAACATTTTACATGCAACTGTCATATACAAATATTAATATAATATTGTTTAACATAAAATCAGAGTATACTGATTTTTATCATATATTTAGCACAAAATACAGCTATTTTGTATATCTAATAAAGGTTCGTTTTTCCAGTCTGTATCACATACCCTGTATCGCATACCCCGTATCGCATGGCTAAACCCGTATCGCATACCCCGTATCGCATGGTAAAACCCGTATCGCATACCTTTTTTTTTTTTTTTTTTTTTACTTGAAGTCAGTTTTTTGTTGTTTTTTTGTGCTTAAGAAAAAAAATTCCTCAAAATAGGTCAATTTTTGAATGACGTCATTGTTTGGTATGTAACGTCACGAACGTCAAGTTTTCATTTTGTATGTGACGTCACGAACATCAAGTTTTCACAACATAGTTTTTGGCACACTAAGTGCAACTATCAAAAATACAAAACACTCAAATAAATACAATAATAAACAAAATATTTATAAAACAAGAGATTGTAAGGTAGCCCAGGTGTTTCGTATAAATAATTGAGCAGTTATTTTAAGGCTTTGAAACAAGACAAAGGCAGAACTGAAAGTAACCCAGTGCTATGGATCAGAAAACAGTTCATAAAATATAATACTCTTCTGTTGAAATATATGATAAAGCGTATAATACATGGCAAAATCCGTATCACATGCTGTATCACCCTCGACCAATATCATCCCTCGGGCCTAAAGGCCCTTGGGCTGATATTGATGTCTCAGGATGATACGACATATGATACGGATTTTGCCATGTATTATTCTCTATGTATCACTACTATATATTGTTATTATCATGAGGTTGAATTGATCATCCACACACAAACTTGTCTTGGAATTGTTTTTCATCTTCTTTAACCTCAATTTAGGTATAGAAATGTATTTTTTCTGAGACAAGTTCTTGTAACCATCCACAAGAACTTGCAGTCATCCTATTTCATTTGCTTTGTCTATATTCATTAAAACAATCTCTGTATATTGAGCATTCTTTAATGTCAAACAAACTAAATGTCTTTGTGTTGTTGGGTACTTGGATGTACAAGTACTCATCCACTTCTACTTGCATTTGTAGTATTTGTATTATTATTAATCTGATGAGTTAAGCCTCTTTCAACTAATTTTTAAACGACCACTAAAATAAAAAAAATTTGTGAGTATCACATTGTTGTCATCTGCATCATCATCTTTGTCATTGTCATCAGTCATTATATAAAATTCAACGCAAGGTTTATAAACACTCAAGGAAGGTTGGGATTGATTTTGGGGGTTTTGGAATTATGGGCCAAAAATAAGCCAAGTGAGCTTTTTTCATTATTTAGCGTCCATCGTCGTTGTTGTTGACTTTTACAAAAATCTTCTTCTCTGAAACAATCATCATTGGGGTATCTAGTTAAAAAAATGTGTCTGGTAACCCCGCACACCAACAAAGCTGCCATGGCTAAAAATAGAACATAGGTGTAAATTGTAGATTTTGACTTATAACCCTGAAACCAAAGCATTTATCAAATCTGACATGGGGTTAAATTGTTTATCAAGTGAAAATCTATCTGCCCTGAAATTTTCAAATGAATTGGACAACTGGTTGTTGTGTTGCTGCCCCCCAATTGGTAATTTTTAACAAATATTGCCGTTTTTGGTTATTACCTTTAATACTGTTATAGATAGAGATAAACTGTAAACTGCAATATTGTTGCAAAATGTTCAGTTGACCTCTTAAGGAGTTCTTGCCCTTTATAGTCAAATTTTAACAATTTTCATTTTTTTCTACAAAAATATTTTCCTCTGGAACTTTTTGTTTTATTTCCCTCTGGAACTTAAGGGCCAAGTTCATTATAAATAGACAAAATTGTAAGTAGCCAGATTGTTCAGTAAAGCAAGATCTCCAAACACATCACCATCACCAAAACACAATTTTGTCATAAATCCATCTGAAGATCTTTTTTCCTTGTTTGATATGCATATAGACCAAAGTGAGTGCACAGGCCCTTTAGAGCCTGTAGATAACAATTTATATTGGTATATATACTATATTTTTATGCTTTTACATTTTTCTCACTGATACACATAATTAATATGGCTTCTACTAATAAAAACTCCATTTGGAGTTAATGTGTTTAGAGACTACTTATGTCAGTACACCTTTCCTATATTGCCTATTGATTTTTTCACTGACATACAATGTAGTGTCAAACATTGTCTTGTGTAAACTGCAGGGGTTAACGTTTCAACTAGTAGTTTTGAGGTTTTTTTGTTGATCTTTTTTTATTTTGTGTAAGGAAGCTACCATTTTTTTTGCCAAGTTGCTCTTCCTGCCGTTCTTTTACTCAGAACCCCTGTCCTGCGTTTTTTTCAAATTTCATCCTAGTCCCCCATAAAAATCATATGGTAGCTCCCTAACAGTTGAAAATCAACCTTATTTTTTTTGGTATTAGTATTAAAGGGACCAGGGACATATAATTATGTTTCTGATAATGATAGAAATAATGAAGGAATTAATTAACCACAATGAGTTTTTCAGACTGGTTTACTTATATTTGTAATATAATATATACTGGTACATGTATATAAAACAAGAATGTGTCCAAAGTACATGGATGCCCCACTCACACTATCATTTCGATGTTCAATGGACCATGACATTGCGTAAAAAATTAATTTGCCATAAATTAGAAAGATCATACCATAGGGAACATGTTTACTAAGTTTCAAGTTGATTGGGCTTCAACTTCATCAAAAACTACCTTGACCAAAAACTTTAACCTGAAACTCACACTTTCATTTTCCATATTCAGTGGACTGTGAAATTGGTGTAGAAAGTCTAATCTATGCTTTAAAATTAGAAAGATAATAGCATAAGGAACATGTGTACATGTGTAGCTGGACAGACGGACGAACGAACAGTAGACAAACGGACCCACAGACCAGAAAACATAATGCCCGTCTTCTATTGTAGGTGAGGCTTAAAAATATAATTTATAAAAAAATGACCCAGCCCATGTTGATAAGCGGATTATCTGTATTCACATCTTATTACACCTGCTGTAAATGTTTATAAGTTGAGGGTCATAAACTTGTCATATATATGAAGACGCCAGTGAGGTAGAATAATTGTATTTTCATCAAAGTATTGAAGCAATGCATGCATGTACGAAAAAGGGCAGGGTGCTTTAAAAATGGTACAGGGTGTCAGAAAAAGGACACAAGGCAGCATTCAGTAAAGGATGGGCGGACTGCTCTGTAAAGCTCAGCTGTAACACTGGTACTTGTTTTTTGGGGAAGACGGCTTGAAGCCTTCAATCCCCAATGGGGTTGACCAGAGTGACATTCCCTCACATCATTCATTTTGTTTTTATAGTGTGGAAAACCCCCAACATATCTTACTGAGAATGATGAGATGGGGAGACACAAATGAATAAATTGAGTTTAAACACTTTTTTACACATTTCAATCCTGTTTCTCACGAAATTATCGTAAATTGAGCTCTCCTTTACACTATTTACGTTTCTTTAAAATCCGGAAAAATCAGTATGACGAGATATTCTAAATATATCCAACCTACATTATATTATATAGTGACGTCATTGTTGGAATGCCACACTACACATAAGCAGGGATATCCTTCACTAGTTATTTAAATCATTCTCAAAGATTGTGCACTTATTAAAAAATAGTATTTGTTAAATTTAAACATAATGATGTTTGTTATAGATGATTCAAACATCAACATGCAATACTTTAATTTGTAGGTCAACAACTTTCAAAGTAAACAGGAAGTCCGAGGGGCTACATGAGATTGGGGAGAGAAACCATCTGTAAAACTCTGTTTAGAGAATCTTCCTCTAATTCAGGAGCACCTCAATTTATGAGCTAATTATCCACTCAAATAAACACTTAAGGTCAAGGAACAGTAAATGGGCTATGTCATAGATTTTTTCTAAAAATTTGCATACAACCTTGGCTCTTTGAACTACAACTGAAAATCGAAAAAATAATACATTATCTCTTTTATTATCTGAAATTGCAGATTGATTTCTTTTAATATGGGTGAATATTTGTGTAGAAAGCACATAAAATCGGCGAAAAACCTTCTAAGATTTGTCTGAAAATCGCCAAATCTCTAATTCTACTCCATAGATTTTTCTTAAAAAACTATATATTGTTGACACAAAAATTTCTGTTTTAATGATATAAAATAATCATAGGGTCACCGACTTCGTTTTTTGTCTATTAGTCCATTTGTTACCTTGTAAATGTTTTACGGCCTGCAACCCGATAACGTTACAATTATTTCGACGTTTTGATGGATTTTTTCACAAAGAATGCAACTTTAAATAATGTATACCGTAAAAACGAAGTCAGTGACCCTTTCTTTCTTTTGCATCATTATAACAGATATTTATGTATCAACAACATATAGTTTTTTAAGAAAAATCTATGGAGTAGAATTAGAGATTTGGCGATTTTAAGATAAATTTTAGAAGGGTTTTTGCCGATTTTATGTGCTTTCTATACAAATGTTCACCCATTTTGTAAGAAATCAATCAGTAGTATTTCATCTGATAATTGAGATAAATTATGCATTATTTTTTCGATTTTCAGTTGAAGTTCATCGAGCCAGAGTTGTATGCCAAATTTTACTGAAATCTGTGACATAAGCCCTGGCATTTACTGTAACTTGACCTTAAAATGTGACATTTAGTATATGATAAGTAGTCTCTCATTAAAACAAAATTTTGTGTACCAACATGATCATTGTAATGGTTACAAAAAAAAAAATATACAAATGTTGCATTTTGTAGTTTAAACCTATTTATTCATGAAATTTTACAAATATTTCATAATGTAGGATTTGGAAACAAGCTTCACACAGTTTACATCAATCATATTGTTATTTTTATTAGTACCTGTATCCCTGTGATGAGAGATGTTACTGGGAACTTTATCAAGGGAAATTTAAAACTGAATAGATTTTTCAGTCCTAACTTTCTTAAGAAAATAATTTAAAATCTTAAGAGTACTGTCACAAAAAATGGAAAATGGCCCTAGCCTGCAGTTCAGTCGTACACTATTAAGATTTCGAAAATAATTGTAGTTGTTGTTAAATGACAGAATTCAACTAGTTGATTTTTAGATAATTAACTTTCAACTTTAATTGAATGTTTAGATTTAGAAGATGCAGATCTCTTCCAATTGGTCAAAATTGAATCCTAAACTAAAGAAAAGAAATAACATTAAACGACAATTGATTCCGATAGTGTCAACCTTCCACATGTTTTAGCTGTTCTTTTTTTTTCATTCTTTATATGAAGACTATCAAAAGATATCCCCCCCCCCCCCCCCAAAAAAAAAATGAAATAGAAACAAGGGCCGTCTTTCCTCTCAGAGCTATTCAGCTCTTTGATTGTTCATTATTATTACATCAATAAGGCTGTTAATTTTCTCGTTTGAATTGTTTATTGTTTTTTACTGGGCCTTTTATAGCTGAATATGCAGTATGGGCTTTGCTAATTGTTGAAGGCTATTCGTCGACCTAGAGTAATTTTCTGTGTCATTTGGACTCTTTTGAGAGTTGTCTCCTTGGCAATAATACCACATCTTCTTTATTTTTATCAAATTGCCTGCAAAAGTCGTATCATATAAAGGAGTAGGTCTGGTAAGGGCAGATTTTGGACCATTTTTACTGAAACCATCTGAAATTAAACTGAGATGCTAAAATTGTAAAGATTTCAGTAATTTAGCATGACTTTATGATACTATTACCTGGTATATGTACATTGAATTTTCAAAATCAGTCTATATTTTTGTAGCAGAATCATTCTAGTTTCTGATAACTTATTAAAAGCTTACACCTTTAACAATTTTGTAAAACTGCTATTTTTTAGGCCAAAAAGGGGTCTAACTGGACCTACTCCTTTCACATTTAAACCTTCCCTGTTAACATAGTTGGGTACAAGCTGGCTACTAATTTCCCTACTTTACTATCTTATTTACGAAGGGATAACAACATCCTTCTTGATTGGTTATGAGATAAATATTTGGTATTTTAGATGTCTAACTTCTACCCATCAATACTTACATTTGTTGGTATACCTGCTTGTTCCGCCTCTTCCTTGGCTAATGCCAACAATGAGGTGGAAATAACCATTTGTATAAGCCCATCCTCCTTTAGTGTCTTCTTCAGACTTATATCTGAAAAAAAATGATAATAAGGTGAAATGATTATAAAAGGACATGTATTGCAATTTAATGATCTAATGAATATATAAACATCTCAAGTAGAATGTTTTCTTCCTTTTCTGTTTGTGAGTGAGCATTGTCCAAGAGGTCTTAGTAGTTCTACGAGAGCATACAATAGCTTGTGAACACATAGGCTTCATATTCATGATGAAGTAATTAATCAACATGTAGGATGGGGCACAAAACAATATGGTTGATCATTATGCCAATGTATGTAAATCGATAAGTCCTAAAAGGACCAGCTTCAGTTTTATTGCAGGCTGCGGAAAATTTTGATATGGGATGTTCTTTGTTTGATATATAGTTGCAAATTAATATACTGATTTGAGCAAGTTATTTCAATTTCAATTAATCATGATGATGATAAAACTGAGTTAGGGTAATATAGAAAATGTTCTCACATTGGAACATACTTCTATTTATAAGTATTGGGCATGTTTAACGATGAGTATAATTGTATAAAAATTTGTAAGGGTTCCGCGGAACCCAGTGACTCACCTATTTTTGCTGTAAATCGCAGGCTCAACAACAATGAAGAAAAAAAATCAATAAAAATATTCCTCTTGTTACTATTTTATGATTGTAAGAAAATCTAAGTCCATTTAAAAGCAAATTACAGAAAAAACTGAGTAATTTTTATACAAACTTTACTTCTGGATACAATCTAATGATCATAAATTAGCTTCTGTCCATGTTTGATACAAACCCAGGATAGTTGGAGAAAGTTATTAAAATTTTAAAAACTTTAACCACAGAGTGATTGTTTTGTTTCCCCGCAGAAAAAACTAAGTCCATTTATAGTAAAATACGGAAAAAATGGAATTTTATTTTTGCAAAATTTACTTCTGGATACTATCTTATGATCATAAACAAGCTTCTGTCAAAGTTTGGTAGACATCCAGAATAGTTTAAGAAAGTTATTAAAATTTCAAAACTTTAACCACAGAGTGAATATTTGTTGACGCTGCCGACGACCCCGACGCCGACAGAATGACTAGGATCGCTTAGTCTCGCTTTTTCGACTAAAGTCGAAAGCTTGACAAAAATGAAGTTGGAACATTAAATATGGTTTTGTATTTAGTCAGTTATGTTATATTATTTCACTGAGGCCAGTTTTAAACACCTTTGGTTTGTTAAATCCAATATCTTATATATTAGAGGAACCATTGTGAAATTGTAATATTCCACTATTGACTGTGATTGCAAGTTTACCTGATGTAAGTTAGTAGTTTTTTGGCAAGTTTTTACAAGTGGCCATTTTGATAACAGCCACAAGTGCTGAAAATTACATTACTCCACAAATCAAGCAATTCCTCTAGATCTTGTTCTTATTAACACTTGAAATAAAAGTTTGAAATGTAAGAATTTATATAATAATACCATAGCCGTATTTGGCACAACTTTTTGGAATTTTGGGTCCTCAATGCTCTTAACTTTGTATTTGTTTGGCTTTTTAACTATTTTGATCTGAGCGTCACTGATGAGTCTTATGTAGATGAAACACGCGTCTGGTGTATAACATTATAATCCTGGTACTTTTGATAACAATTTACACCCATCGGGTCGATGCCACTGCTGGTGAACGTTTCGTAAAGGGTATAAAATATTTGTATCATAATAAATATTATGATATTTTTTTCCAATAAGGTGTATGGGAAGGGGGGTTCTAATTTGCTTGGGGTTCATATTCTTCTTTCTCTTTTTTCTGTTTTTTTCTCATCACTTGGCGTCAGTCGTCCGTTGTCATCCCGCGTCCGTCGTCCCGCATTAACTTTTACAAAAATCTTTTCCTCTTAAACTACTGGGCCAAATTAAAACAAACTTGGCCACAATCATCATTGATGTATCTAGTTTAAAGTTTGTGTTTTTTGACCCGACCAACCATCCAAGATGGCCGCCATGGCTAAAATAGAACATAGGGGTAAAATGCAGTTTTTGGCTTATAACTCAAAAACCAAAGCATTTAGAGCAAATCTGACAGGGATTAAATTGTTTATCAGGTTAAGATCTATCTGCCCTGAAATTTTCAGATGAATCAGACAACCTATTGTTGGGTTGCTGCCCCTAAATTGGTAATTTTACTGTTTTTGGTTATTATCTTGAATATTATTATAGATGGAGATGAACTGTAAACAGCAATAATGTTCAGCAAAGTAAGATTTACAAATAAGTCAACATGACTAAAATGGTCAGTTGACCCCTTAAGGAGTTATTGCCCTTTATAGTCAATTTTTAACCATTTTTCGTAAATATCCATGATCTTTTACAAAATTCTTCTACTGAAACTACCGGGCCAAATTAATCCAAACTTGGCCACAATCATCATTGATGTATCTAGTTTAAAGTTTGTGTTTTTTTACCCGACCAACCATCCAAGATGGCCGCCATGGCTAAAAATAGAACATAGGGGTAAAATGCAGTTTTTGGCTTATAACTCAAAAACCAAAGCATCAAGAGCAATCTGACATGGGATAAAATTGTTTATCAGGTCAAGATCTTTCTGCCCTGAAATTTTCAGATGAATCAGACAACCCATTGTTGGGTTGCTGCCCCAAAATTGGTAATTTTAAGGAAATTTTACTGTTTTTGGTTATTATCTTGAATATTATTATAGATGGAGATAAACTGTAAACAGCAATAATGTTCAGCAAAGTAAGATTTACAAATAAGTCAACATGACCCTTTTAGGAGTAATTGCCCTTTATAGTAAATTTTTAACCATTTTTCGTGAATATCCATGATCTTTTTCAAAAATCTTCTCTGAAACAATGGGGCCAAATTAATCCAAACTTGGCCACAATCATCATTGATGTATCTTGTTTAAAAATTATGTTTTTTTACCCGGCCAACCAACCAAGATGGCTGCCACGTCTAAAAATAGAACATGGAGGTTAAATGCAGTTTTTGTTTTTTACTCAAAAACCAAAGCATTTAGAGCAAATCTGACAAAGGGTAAAATTGTTAATCTGGTCAAGATCTATCTGCCCTGAAATTTTAAGATGAATGGGACAACCCATTGTTGGGTTGCTGCCCCTAAATTGGTAATTTTAAGGAAATTTAACTGTTTTGGGTTGTTATCTTGAATATTAAAATAGATAGAGATAAACTGTAAACAGCAATAATGTACAGCAATTTAAGACTCAAAAATAAGTCAAAATGACCAAAATGTTCAATTGACCCCCTAAGAAGTTATTGTCCTTTATAATCAATTTTTACTAACATTTTCCACTGAAACTACACGGACAAGTTCATTATGGATAGAGATAATTGTAAGCAGCAAGAATTTTCATTAAAATAAGATGAACAAACACATCACAATCATCTAAACACAATTTTGTCATGAACTGTCTGCTTCCTTTGTTTAATTCACATATACCAAGGTGAGCGACACAGGCTCTTTAGAGCCTCTAGTTTTACAATTTAAAATTTGCAATTTTTTACATTTTTTTTTTGATAATGTATGAATTATGTTTCTAAAATATATATTTTTTTACTTTTATTATATCAAGTGATACTTGGGAACATTGAATGTCTCATTTCAAATTGTTATATGACCCCAACAAAAATATTGGGTGTAGTTGTTTGGTAGGACATGGTGATCGTTGTCTTCCTGGCAGTGATGGTCGTCTGTAGACACATTTTGTTACCACATTTTGTTACCGGACAATAACTCTTTGAAATTTTACCAGAAGGTTCAATATCACAAAGTGAAGGTTGGGATTGATTTTGGGGTTATGGTAGGAACTGTTTAGAAACTAGGTGCATAAAAAAAGATAAAAAAAAAAGGAATTTTGTAGTTTTCGAAATCATAGCTTGGTTGTTAGGGATGACATCAAAGGATCGATGAAGGATAAAAAATTGAAATCAAATAGTTTGGGGGGGGGTAATATTCTGCAAGTTTTGTATATCTAAACTTGGTTTTTACATATATCCCTATTGGTAAATCAATTTTTCTCAAATAAAGTTAAGAGGGTGGGGTGGAGGTGGTGGTCAGTAAAAAAACTGTGAATTAAGTTTTTTATCCTACATTGAACTTTTGATGTTGTCCCATAGTGTATGGATTTCTCTAAAATTGAACTACAATTTAAGGTTTCATTATCATATCACAATAGGGAGACTGGGTTTGATTTTTGGGGTAATTACCATAAATGTTTAAAAATAAAGGACCAACAAAGGGTCCAAAAACAAATATTTTTTTAGGTTCTGGACAATAACTTGTGTGTAAGTGTATTTGGATCTCTCTGAAATTGTATAATCAAAGAGCTCAATTAGCTCTGAGGTGGAAGAAGTTGAATAAAAGGGTACTTGCATTACCATTAAAGTAGCCCAATAACCCAGCCTGCTTTGTTCAATTATTGTTATGACATTTTTTTTCTTTAAACAAGAATGTGTCACAAGTAAATGGATTTCCCATCCATACAATGATTTTCTATGTTCTATGGAACGTGAAAATAAGGTTAAATCTGGTAATTTGGCAGTTAAATTAGAAAGATCATATATATCATAAGAAACACATGTGTACTAAGTCATGTTGATTGGATTTCAACTTCATCATACTTTGACCATAAACTTTAACCTAAACCTGAAGCAGGATGGACTGACCGACCAGAAACCTGTTAGTTGGTCTTTGTGAAAAAAGAATAGTACATTGTGCTTTAAATGATATAATTGAATACAAAAAAATAGTGTATTATGTGACTGTCAATACATTACTGAAAAAAACTACTATTCAGTTTTATCTGTACTGCATCATTGAATTTTGTCAATCAGCCATTTTTTCTGAAGCTGTGTAAGAACCCTCTTCTCAGATGAAAATTAACCTCCGTCAGTGCCATGTTCACTATTTTACAACTAGACGAAAACAATAAAGTTAAAAATCTAGCATCTATTTTCAGAGAAAACGTTTTTAATTTGCTTATTAATTTGATCATGAGAAACACAGAATTTGATAGACTAAACATGATGGTTTTACCTTGGGAACAAAATTAGGAACAGATGATTTTCACTTAATCGTCTTTTAGAGGTTTTTATAAAGATTTTAAATAGGATTTTTGTGACAAAAATGTTGGTTATTGATTTTGGGATGCTCGGCGGGCGGTTGGGTGGGCGGGTGGCAATCAAATGTTGTCCGTGCATTAACTCATGAACCATTCAACCAAAGCTTAAAATTTTAATATGTTGTTACTGGCAACTAAATGAAAGTCAAGTTCAATTATGACGATTTTGACTTTTACCGTTCAGGAGTTATGGTTCTTGAAAGATTGAAAAATGGAGTTTCCAGTCCTGTCCGTGCATTAACGCATGAACCGTTCTTCCAAAGCTTCCAAAATTTTAATATGTTGTTACTAGTGACAAAATGGAGGTCAAGAGCAATAATGACGATTTTGACTTTTACCATTCAGGAGTTATGGTTCCTGAAAGATTGAAAAATGGTGTTTCCAGTCGTGTCCGTGCATTTTCTCATGAACCATTCAACCAAAGCTTTTGAAATTTTTATATCTTGTTACTGATGACAAAATGGAGGTCAAGTTTAATTATGATGATTTTAACTTTTACCGTTCATGAGTTATAGTTCTCGAAAGATCGTAAAATGGCGTTTCCATTTACGTTCTTGCATTTACTCATGAACCATTCAATTTTAGCTTTTCAAATAATAATATGTTGATAACTGAGGACAAAATGGAGGTCAAATTTGATATTAATGATTTTCACTTTCACCATTTATCAGTAATGATTCTTTTGATATTGCCAGGACACACATAAATGTTAATAAATCTGGTTTGCTGTCATTGTGACAGCCTCTCGTTTAGTTTTCAGAGTACCCTTAATTGGGTTATTTTGCTTGTAGTTTTATTTTGGTTTATTTGGAGCCTAAATTGATCAATTGTTTGTTCCCACAATCCTGACCCTACCAAGTTAAGCTGTGGGTAGGTAGGTTGGTAAATAATTTTATTTTTCCCAAAAGCTGGAATATAATCAGATGAACAAGCAATCCTGAAAATCAGAAATGAATAAAGTAATATTTGACTTAGTTTTGACAATAAAGTTTTGTGAGTAGCACCATTTTTGCAGAGTTGGTCGGGATTGGGGAAACAAACAATATTTTATTTAGGCCTGGTGCCTCCAATGAAAGTGCCAAAATCAAACACACGAAAATAAATCAAACATTAAAAATTGAAACGTCACAATCCCGTACTGGTACAACAATATCATTACCGGTATGTTAGTTGTTAGGGAGAATAATTAATGTTATTATATCTTCAGTAAACTTACTACAATTTTTGTTTCATATTTCCATGACTTGCATAATTACCTTTGTTTTCTAATAGAACTGCTGTTCTTTTTCCAGGATTCTTATGGTATGCCTTGTATAAGGATGATGCCAAGTTTTTTACTATTAGTTGATTTGAGTCTGCAAATATTTTACAAAAGATGAGAATTAAACAAGTCACATTAATACATCATTTAAGTCCTAAAACTATTGATGACGATTGAGAAAGGTGTTGTCATATAAATATAGGTCCTAATCTGGCCAAACATATTGTTTGAAAGAGGCAACGAAAGTTTAGCTACTTTTGTTTGAAATTTCTTGCCATTTGACTCTAGACTTTATATAATGCATAATTCTATAAGAAAGCCATTAAAATCATCAATATATAAAAAAGCTCATCATAGATATCAGGATGAAATATTGTTTCTACAATGACTAGAGGTATAATAGGGGAGGGTGAGATCTCACATTACATGTTTTACCCTGTTGCATTTTTGCACTTTGCCCAAGTTGGGAGTCTCTAGCCTTTTTAGCTCACCTGGCCCGTCGTCATCTGTCGTCTGTCGTCAGTCGTCTGTCGTCCGTCGTCGTTAACTTTTAAAAAATCTTCTCTGAAACTACTGGGCCAAATTACACCAAACTTAGCCACAATCATCTAGTTTTAAAAATGTGTGGCGTGACCCGCCAAACCAACCAAGATGGCCGCCATGGCTAAAAATAGAACATAGGGGTAAAATGCAGTTTTTGGCTTATAACTCAAAAACCGAAGCATTTAGAGCAAATCTGACAAGGGATAAAATTGTTTATCAGGTCAAGATCTATTTGCCCTGAAATTCAGATGAATCAGAGAATCTGTTGTTGGGTTGCTGCCCCTGGATTGGTAATTTTAAGGAAATTTTGCTGTTTTCGAATATTATTATAGATAGAGATAAACTGTAAACTGCAATAATGTTCAGCAAAGTAAGATTTACAAATAAGTCAACATGACCAAAATGGTCAATTGACCCAATAAGGAGTAATTGTCCTTCATAGTCAATTTTTAACTATTTTCATAAAATTTGTAAATTTTTACTACCAGTAACATTTTCAATAGAAACTATTGGGCCAAGTTCATTATTGATAGTGATAATTGTAAGCAGCAAGCATGTTCAGTAAAGTAAGATGTACAAACACATCACCATCACTAAAACATTATTTCGTCATGAATCCGTCTGCTTCCTTTGTTTAATATTCACATATACCAAGGTGAGCGACACGTTTAGTCTTGCATGATTTTTAATTTTAGTTCATTAATATATATAGATATTTCTCAGTTTTTCCAATATTGCTGAATTAGAACACATTTTTGGAAAGTTTGCTATAGCTTGCTATTGCTACTTTCCATAGCCATCGGCCTCAAACTTATGGTGACAGATTATCGCCATTTATTCTGATCCAAGATAATTGAGTACTAGTACTAGTGTTTGAATTCAGATTCTTGGAAGGTTCTTTTAAAATTTTGAGTAACTACTCATTTGACTGAAAAGATTACAGCTTTAAACAAATAGAATTGAACGTTCACCGACATTTCAGATGAATTTAACTTCATTTCTCAAACACTACTTCGCGGATCTGCCATATGTTGAAGAGAAAATCACAAAAAATCTACGCCAGATTGCGTCAGTTTCATTCATGAAAATTTCATGAATTAACATTTTCTGCTCTACTTTTTCCTGTTTACTATGAACGTACGTAAACATGGTAAAAGCACGAGAGTATCGTTTAGCTCACCTGGCCCTTTAGCAAGGTGAGCTTTTCTCATCACTTGGCGTCTGTCGACGGCCGACAAACGTTGTCTGTCGTTGTCCGTCATCTGTTGTCGTCAACTTTTACAAATATCTTCTCCTGAAACTAATGGGCCAAATTTTAACCAACCTTTTCCATTATTATCATTGGGGTATTTAGCTTAAAAATGTGTCTGGTGAGCTGGCCAATCAACAAAGAATGAAATAGAACGTAGGGGTAAAATGTAGATTTTGGCTTATAACTCTGATACCAAAGCATTTAGAGCAAAAATTGTTAATCTAGTTAGGATCTATTTGCTCTGAAATTTTCAGATGAATTGGACAACCGGTTTTTTGGTTGCTGCCCCCCAATTGGTAATTTTAAGGAAATTTTGTTTATCTTGAATGTTATTATAGATAAGAGATAAACTGTAAACAGCAATAATGTTCAGCAAAGTAAGATCTACAAATAAGTCAACATGACCAAAATGATTAGTTGATCCTTTAAAGAGTTATTGCCCTTTATAGTCAAGTTTTAACAATTTTCATTAATTTGGTAAATTTTTATATAAATTTTTACAAAATAATTTCCTCTGTTACTAATAGGCAAAGTTCATTATAGATAAAGATAATTGTTAGTAGCAAGTACTTTCAGTAAAGTAAAAACACATCATCACATAAACACAATTTTGTCGTGAATCCATCTGTGTCGTTTGTTTAATATGCACATAGACGTGAGGGACAAAGGCTCTTAAGTTAAGAGCCTCTAGTTTGTGTATATTTAAGAGTTAAGTATGATCACCATTATCACTGAAGTTGAACTAGTATACTTTTTTGTCTAGTGGCCAGCTGAAGTATGCTTCTGGGTGGGAGAGTTTCTTTCCTATTGGTGACCTTTGTCTGTTGTCTGCTCTTTGGTCAGGTTGTTGTCTCTTTGACACATTCACTATTTCCATTTTCAATTTTGCTAGTATATATGTGAGACTTGGATAACTAAAATAATCATAAATCTTAAGAGAAAAATGTTACCTTTCCTTGTTATAAGTTCCCCTATCTCCTTTGCCTGGACACCCTCTTTTTTTACAAAATTGTTGATGACATATTCTTTGTTTTCCCCTCTTACAATCATTACCATTCCAATGCCCAAATTAAATTTGGTCATTTCTTTTTCATCGAGATTTCCCTACAAAAGTAATTTATATATATTTCTAGAAAGAGAAAACAGATCTTTATACTTCATATTCCTCAACTGTTTATAACATTTTAAACTTCCATCAATCTGCACTTTAAAATTGATTAAATAAGCTATCACTACAAACTGCTCAGAGTCTGAATTGACCAGTTTTTGTGCTCGACCAGTAAAATCGAGCACACATTTTACTCGACTAGTCTCGACATTGTCTCAACTGGACTTAACTGTACTTAAGTGTACTCGACTAGGTCTCGACTTTACTTAATTAGTCTGAAATGGTCTTGACCAAGGCTTGACCTGTCTCGACCTGTCTTTACTAGTCTCAACTCAGTCTGAACCAGTCTCGACCTGTCTCGACTCAGTTTGAACCAGTCTCGACCTGTCTCGACTAGTCTTGACCTTCAAATTTAGTTTTGACTGGTATAAAGAAGTCCATCTAACTAAATTAAATATTGATCTTACAAAATTCAAGCTTATTAGGTAGTTTGATACTGGCTGTGAAATAAAAAAAAAATTTTTTTACAATAGGTAAAAATAAAAATTATTGTATAAATTCAGATAGGCATCTTTAAATTTTCTAATAACTTTTTCAAATCAACTTGGATTTTCATCAAACTATGCACCTATCTAAGATATATATCAAGCTTACTGAATTCCATTTCATTTACTTTTTTGTTGTATAGCTATGAAATTTAAGAATTAAAGTCATCTCGGTAAAAAAAGCTAGGATTTGCAATTTGGACAAAATAGAGATAGGCATCTTTAATTTTTTTAATAACTTTTTCAAAATCACTTGGATTTTCATCAAACTATGCAGCTATCTTCGAAATATATCAAGCTTACTGAATCCCATTTCATTTACTTTTGTTTTGTATTGCTGTAAAATTTAGAAATTAAAGTCATCTCAGTAAAAAAAGCTAGGATTTGCAATTTGGACAAAATTGAGATAGGCATCTTTAATTTATTTGAAAACTTTTTAAAATCAACTTGGATTGTCATCAAACTATGCAGCTATCTTAGATATATATCAAGCTTACTGAATCCTATTTCATTTACTTTTTTGTTGTATTGCTGTAAAATTAAAGAATTAAAGAAATGTTGGTAAAAAAAGCTAGGATTTGAAATTTCGGACAAAATAGAGATAGTACACTTTAAATTTTCTAATAACTTTTTTAAATCAACTTGGATTTTCATCAAACTATGCACCTATCTAAGATATATATCAAGCTTACTGAATCCCATTTCATTTACTTTTTTGTTGTATAGCTATGAAATTTAAGAATTAAAGTCATCTCGTTAAAAAAAAGCTAGGATTTGCAATTTGGACAAAATAGAGATAGGCATCTTTAATTTTTTTAATAACTTTTTCAAAATCACTTGGATTTTCATCAAACTATGTAGCTATCTTAGATATATATCGAGCTTACTGAATCCTATTTCATATACTTTTGTTTTGTAATGCTGTAAAATTTAAGAATTAAAGTCATCTAGATAAATAAAAGCTATGATTTGCAATTCGGACAAAATAGAGATAGCACACTTTAAATTTTCTAATAACCTTTTCAAATAAATTTGGATTTTCATCAAACTAGGCAGCTCTCTTAGATATATATCAAGCTTACTGAATCCCAGGTTATTTTGTTTTTTGTTGAATTGCTGTCAAATTTAAGAATTTAATTAATCTAGGTCAAGAAAGCTAGAATTTGCAGTTCAAACAAAATAAAGATAGTACACTTTAATTTTTTTAATATTTTTTTCAAGTCAATTTGGATTTATTCAAACTATAGAGCTACCTTGTTGATGTATTAATCTTACTGAATCCCAGATTGTTATTTAGTTTGGTGTATTGCTGTTAAATTTAATAATTAATTTAATCTGGGTATAAAAAGCTAGGATTTGCAGTTTTGACAAAATAGATATAGTACACTTTAAACTTGTTAATATCTTTTTCAAATCAACTTGAATTTTATTCAAACTATATAGCTACCTTGGTGATGTATCAGTCTTACTGAAACATAGGTTGTTATTTAGTTTGGTGTATTTCTGTCAAATTTAAGAATTTAATTAGTCTACATGTAGGTCAAAAAGCTACAATATTAGATATATATCTTTCCTCATAATTTTGGAAAAAGTATATATAAATTAGTTATATAATTCTTTTAATGTTTTATTCCTTTTGATATATATATCCTATAAATATATCAAAAAGCACAGAAAAATAAAAGAAATTATTCAAATAGTTCTTCTGATTTGTGGTGATTTATAAGGCAATACCTTCTGCTTGGGGCAAACTTATTAAAAAGATCACATCTACCAGAGAGTTTTAAATTCTAAATAACATTTATTCAAAGTTGCAACATCCTGTTAAATCTAAATCGCAAGGCTTTTTTAATTCTCTTGATAAGTAATACACGAGTGTAAGAAAAGTAGGGCTTTCTTTTTACCTGTAAAACTCAGGTGTACTGATGTAATTAAACCATGTATAGTGCCATGTCATTAAATTTGACAAAAAAATATTTTAAGATTTGATTAAAATAAATGTTTACTGTAACTTTGGAACACATTTTTTTTTTTAAAAGGTTATCAAGGATTGTTATGAATGTTCATGATATTATTTTTTTGTTTTACTACAAAAAAAGGGGTTTATTTTGTTAAAGCTGATTTGAAAAAGATATGAAATCTTAAAAAAGACACCTTTTTTTTGTTAAAACAAAAATTTGATATTTTTATTTAAAGAAAGATATATTTCTAATATCAAAGCTTTTTGACCTACATGTAGATTAATTAAATTCTTAAATTTGACAGAAATACACCAAACTAAATAACAACTTATGGTTTAGTAAGATATTTAGCAAGAGTATTGCAAAGATAGTTATAGAGTTTGATGAAAATCTAAGTTGATTTCCAAAAGTTATGAAACAATTATAGTGTACTATCTCTATTTTGTCAAAACTGCAAATCCTAGCTTTTTTTTACCTAGAATACGTTGATTCTTAAATTTTACGGCAATACAACTAAAATCTAAAAAACCTTTTTTTACCAACATCACTTTAATTCTTAAATTTTACAACAGTACAACAAAAAAGTTAATGAAATGGAATTCAGTAAGCTTGATATATATCTAAGATAGCTGCATAGTTTGATGACAATCCAAGTTGATTTGAAAACGTAACTACAAAAATTAAAGATGCCTATCTCTATTTTGTCCAAATTGCAAATCCTAGCTTTTTTTTTACCAAGATGACTTTAATTCTTAAATTTTACAGCAATACAACAAAAAAGTAAATGAAATGGGATTCAGTAAGCTTGATATATATCTAAGATAGCTGCATAATTTGATGAAAATCCAAGTTGATTTGAAAAAGTTATTAAAAAAATTAAAGATGCCTATCTCTATTTTGTCTGAATTGCAAATCCTAGCTTTTTTTACCGAGATGACTTTAATTCTTAAATTTTACAGCAAACAACAAAAAAGTAAATGAAATGGGATTCAGTAAGCTTGATATATATCTAAGATAGCTGCATAATTTGATGAAAATCCAAGTTGATTTGAAAAAGTTATTAAAAAAATTAAAGATGCCTATCTCTATTTTGTCTGAATTGCAAATCCTAGCTTTTTTTACCGAGATGACTTTAATTCTTAAATTTTACAGCAATACAACAAAAAAGTAAATGAAATGGGATTCAGTAAACTTGATATATATCTAAGATAGCTACATAGTTTGATGAAAATCCAAGTGATTTTGAAAAAGTTATTAAAAAAATTAAAGATGCCTATCTCTATTTTGTCCAAATTGCAAATCCTAGCTTTTTTTACCGAGATGACTTTAATTCTTAAATTTCATAGCTTTACAAGAAAAAAGTAAATGAAATGGGATTCAGTAAGCTTGATATATATCTTAGATAGGTGCATAGTTTGATGAAAATCCAAGTTGATTTGAAAAAGTTATTAGAAAATTTAAAGATGCCTATCTGAATTTATAAAATAATTTTTATTTTTACCTATTGTAAAAAAATTTTTTTTTTTATTTCACAGCCAGTAATCAAGCTACCTAATAAGCTTGAATTTTGTAAGATCAATATTTAATTTAGTTAGATGGGCTTCTTTATACCAGTCAAAACTAAATTTGAAGGTCAAGACTAGTCGAGACAGGTCGAGACTGGTTCAGACTGAGTCGAGACTAGTCAAGACAGGTCGAGACAGGTCTAGCCTTGGTCAAGACCATTTCAGACTAATTAAGTAAAGTCGAGACCTAGTCGAGTACACTTAAGTACAGTTAAGTCCAGTCGAGACAATGTCGAGACTAGTCGAGTAAAATGTGTGCTCGAATTTACTGGTCGAGCACAAAAACTGGTCAATTCAGACTCTGAGCAGTTTGTAGTGTATATTTATAACTGCTCATACCTGAGTGCACAATGCAATATTATTCTTTTGAAGAGGTCAGTTTGGTTTTATTACATTGGTTGCAATATTGATGATTTTGATTTCAATCAATAAAAAAACTGGCTGTAACAAGATAGCCAATAGGTTTAAAGTGGTATTAACAAAAAATCAATAGTCAATCAATCATCAATATGATCTGAGACTACATAGATTGGTCACTACCAATTTATCTGGTAATTGAATCTCCACATATTTAGCTATGTTAAAATTGTAGTTTCATATTTAACGTAGCAGATGACATATATCACCACCTAATCACTGGTACTACTATAACAGATGTTTTTTGTTGTGTTATGTAATAGTCTCAGATATGATTAAACAGTTAAATAAGATTAATCTGATAATTGTACTCTTCTGGTCTCATGCATGCAAAATTATGGCAGTTGATTTCTTTCTAACCAAAAATTTTGGAATAGATATTGTATATTGATCAACCTCAGAAAAATATATTGACTGGAGATGTAGCAAGAGAGCAATATTCATCAGTCAATAAAACAATGAATTGACTGATATGATAATTATAAAAAAGAAGATGTGGTATGATTGCCAATGAGATAACTCTCCAAAAGAGAAATGAAATTGATTGTCTGGCAAACTAATTTTAGGACACATTTTCTCCGACTGAAAAAGAACAAAACATTTGATAATTTAACTACCTTATTACAACCAACAAGGTATGTCCCACTTTTCTGCATCATTTTAGCTACCTTATTACCTTGTTTTTGATCCAATAGAAAATTGGTGGTATGTCCCACTTTTCTGCATCCAAACTAATTGTTATGTCAGCAGGACATACCACACCTTCTAATCCGCCACTCAAGTCATCCACGCCAAGCATCATTCGTCTGTATTTCGTTATCTCAATATAGCTTTTAGTACATTGACTAATTAGAATTTCTCCTGTAATATAAAATTGTCTATCTGTAGCTGATAATTCACTCTCTATATATTAATTCTGAAATTTATTAATATTAAATGTTAAATGTTTTCATGGAAAGACCTTATGGTTTTGTTCTGATCATCTTTCTCCCAGCTTATTTTATTCTTCTGCTGTATTGATGCTCAAAAGATGTCAATTATTTTTATGCCCAATTCATGTGCATTGTTTATTCTGGTCTGTGCTTACGTCTGTTCATTCTTTTGTCTGTCCCGCATCAGGTTTAAGTTTTAATGAAAGTTTTTGGTCGAGGTAGTTTTTGATGAAGTTGAAGGGACCAATCAACTTGGAACTTAGTACACATGTTCCCTATAATATGATCTTTCCAATTTTAATGCCAAATTAGAGATTTTTCCTCATTTTCACGGTCCACTGAACATAGAAAATGATAGTGCGGATGATGCTTCCGTGTACTGGGGCACGTTCTTGTTTGGCATATGAATTAAGTCAGTTGCTGCCCGTTTGATACTAACCCTTTTAAACTGAACACTTTATTATATAGGGTTATTGCATGAATATTGGGGAATATTGTCCCGAGTAGAATCTTATATTGCACGAGCTTGCGAGTGCAATATATGTTCTACGAGGGACAATATTCATGCAATAACCCTTTATTGTATAGCAATATAATATTGTAAAGTAAAAAATTGGTTTAAACTAGATTTTGACGTTGATGACGTCATGAAGTTTAAGAGATTTATTGCACTAGTGCAATATTGGAATTTATTGCACGCTAACTTTTGTTTGCTTTCTGTGGGAAATATTATATTGCTATACAATAATAAGAGTTATCTCCCCAAACACTGTTTTTCTTGTGATCAGATCTCCTGACAACAGTTACAGTAAGTAACAATTTATTGTTAACGTTTTTTTAAAGGAAATATTGGTCATTGATATGGGGATGTTCAGCAGATGGGTTGGCGTGTTGGCGGCTGCCAAACAGTGTCCGCTCAATAACATAAAAACTCTTTGATTTTTGTTCATATTTAGATAAATATATGTCTATATGTTTCCTGTGACTATAACGAAGGTTAAGTTCAATTTTCACTATTTTAGCTTTTCTCTCTGTTGAGTTATCACCCTTTTTAATATGCAAAAGTGGTATTTATAATCTGATTAAGTTAATTATATCTCTTTGAACAGAAAGGGTTAATTATACATATAAACATAGGCAGATCCAGGGGGCCCCCCTTTTGTGACAAAAAATTTGGTTGATTATATATAGGGAATGCAGTAAGTGTTTTTAAATTATTTTCTCTGATCAGTTATATGATTATGTTATAGCATATGGTAAATTTCTTATTTCACAATTATAGTTGAAGGGATGTGTTACCTTAATGCTGATGTTGATTACAAGCTTTATACAATGTTAGAAATTAACTGTACATTTTAAGACATGCATGTTGACAGTAAGATTTTGAAAAAAACATTGCATTAATGATATATAAAACTTTTGACTCTTTTTTTTCTTTTCTTAGGTAGATAGTTTGAAGGATTTTGTGGTAAGTTTGTTTGTTATTCTGTAAAAACTAGTTTTCTGACTGATATATATATTTTTAGGCAGTTAAGCTGCCTTATGCAAGCACCATGGATTTGTGTTCTACCCTGTAAATGCTGAAATATGTGCCATTGTTATTATCTAGCTGGATATTATGTTATTTATAACTTATTGGACAGTTTTTTCATACTTTTAGTTCTGGTTTACAAAATATATGACCAGAAAAAACTTAAATGGTCATCGATTTTCTCAAAAGTTTTGAAGTTGCACATAAAAAGTAGAGCACATTAAGAATCCTCATGTAGTTTATTATTCCCTGAGCTTTTGGCTAAGATGTCAAAGAACAAATGTATGAAATATTTAATCGCAGAAAATCTCTAAAGACAAGTAGTTTAGATTTCCCAAATGGCAAAAGTCATAGGAATATTGTTTGTCGTCAATACGTAGTCGACTACGTTAGAAGTCTATTAAAATAAGTTTAACTGTTCACGCTGTTGGCTGCAATTTTGAATTAGAAGATGAAATTTTTGTATCTTTTTAATTTGGATGCAGGGGTTGAAATAAGCAGTTGTCCGAGATCTTGCGACCTCCCACTTTTGCAGTCAGACTTTCTACTTGGTACTAACTAGCTGTGCCCGACATACCTTGAAAGAAAATAAAAAAGATAACTTTGCATACATTTTTACCAAAGTCTCCTTATAAACGATCTCAACTTATTTTCATCATTATTTTTCATGACAGCGATGTTCATTTTGTTCAACCGCTAGCTTTAGACAGAAAATTGTCGACAAATCGTGTTTATAAATACGACTTAAATCGTATCTGATTGACAAAAATGACATTGTAAACACAATAAAATGGCTGCTGTGAAGACAAAATTTAACAATATTGGATCCGATTCCTGAAGTGGATAAGGGTAATTCCGGGTTTGGCAGTCAACTACAAAAAATCCAGACATGTGACAAAATACATCTATGCATAGTAAATGAATATAAACACTAGAATTGAAAAGCAAAAGATATATGTTAAAGAAAGCAGCAGAAAATATTTTATGCAGACACTCAAAATTACTTTTTGACAAATTTTAATGTCAAAATCCAATACAATGTTACAGCTGGGAACAGTATACCTTACAATATATATGTTTATGGTGACAGTACAATGTATAAATTTTCTTTATCAGTGATAATTGTTGGTAATGCATGTTAGATGCTTTTAAAGTTAAACATATTACTTTAATTTCAAGAGGTATTTTTTTCTTCTCAATTTTGATGGGTCAGTTAAAATAGCTGGAAGTTTCTTATATAAAAGATGTTGTATGATTGCCAATGAGACAACTGTCCACAAGAGACCAAAATCACACAGACATTAACAACTACAGGTCATCGTACCGCCTTCAACAATGAGCAAATCCCTTACCGCACAGTCAGCTATAAAAGGCCTGGATAAGACAATGTAAAACAAGAAAACTTACGGCCTTAATTATGTATAAAAAAATGACGAAAAACAAATATGTAACTCATAAACAAGCGACAACCACTGAATTACAGGTTTCAGACTTGGGACAGGCACAAATAGTGCAACTATATTTTATGATACCTCAATGTATGCAAATCATATGATATATAGGTGGAGTCCATTGGGCCACTCTACCCCCTTCTGTTTGATAACTTTGAAATGGATGACCATATAATTTCATGTATGGGACTAAATAACTAATCAAATGAGATATAGGGGAAGTCCCAAGGGTCACCCCCACCCCTCATGTTTTAGAACTTAGAAACAGTCAAGATCCCCATCCCTCAACCTTATTTATTCATGTTTGGAACAATATATATAATAAAATGAAATATGGGGGAGTCCCTGGGGGTCACTCCACCCCTCCTGTTTGACAACTTGGTTAAGGTCTAGATCCCTACCACTAAACCATATAACTTAATGTTTTGAACAATATAAGAAATCAAATGAAATATGTAGGGGAGTCCTTGGGGGTCACCCCCACCCCTTGAAAACTTGAAAACGGTCAAGATTATGGACCCCACCCTAAACCATATATATTCATACATGGGACATTATAACAAATCATATGAAATATAGGTGAAGTTCGTGGGGTCACGCTTCCCCTACTGTTTGAGAATTTGAAAACGGTCAAGATCCCCAATCTTAAACCATATATATTCATGTTTGGGACAATACTAGGACTAGAAATCAAAAGAATTATAAGGGGGTCCCTAGGGTCACTTCACCCTCTTGTTTGAGAACTTGGAAACATTCGAGATCATCAACCCTAAACCATATTTTTTTATGTATGGGAGAATATAACTAATTAAATGAAATATAGGGGGTCCCTGGGGGTCAGCCCCACCTTCTGTTTGAGAACTTGAAAATGGTCAAGATCCCAACCCTGAACCATATAAATTCAGGGACAATATAACAAATCGTATGAAATATAGGTGGAGTTCGTGTGGCCACTCTACCCCTTCCTTTTTGATAATTTGAAAACGCTCGAGATCATCAATCTTAAAGGGAAATTCCGCTAATTATGTTCATCTTAGCATAAAAAACACATTTGCAAAGTTTTAAATTTATATTCCTTCTAATAACGGAGAAAATCAAGTATTTGTAACTTTTTTGGTTGAATTCTCGAGTGGGTCGTGACGTATTAGCCGTATTTGTTGAATTCTGGGAAAAAATAAAATCTGTTTAACTCTTATTGCTTATCGACAATATACGTAATTAAAAGCGCATAGCTGACGAATGGTCGTAGTTATTAACCACCATATAAGAATGAACGAAAATGAATATGTATATACCATTTTGTATTGATTGAATTAAACTCCTATAAAATTATCTCTAGTAAATGTTTTTGAATAAATTAAATTAATTATTGTTGAGATTTTTTTCATAAAATATTTATTGAACATTTTTACTGATATTGAACTGAGAATATTTCCGTTCTATTAACCGTTATTGTTTTGATAATCATTTCAATGAAACTAATGTGTGAGCAGAGTGTGTATATTGTTTTGTAAAGGTCACTATATATTTCTCGGCTCGAGGTCAATTCGTTTAACTTGTAGCTATTTAGCCGCAGGTGTGAGTTCAAGCGTACACAGGTATGCATGTTGTTTTTTGGAAAGGATTTAATACACTAAGATTTAGTACACATGATAATAAAGATACAATAATTAAATTGTGTAAATTAATTACAAATAAAATTCAGATTCGTAATTCCGAAAGTGTATAAAAATAAAAGGAAACAATTTTTGATTACTTTCTTAGCGGCAAAAAAATATAGTATATACCAATACACATAATTAACAGCGCCTGGTGATGTTTGATAGCCTGACCGATTTCGGTCCATAAAGGACCTTCATCAGAGGCAGAATGGTGGATTAATGTTTGCACCCTATTTATATAGATATGGTAACCGGTGGTTGAGTTAACTGGCGGTTGCGTTAACCGGCGGTTGCGTTAACCGGCGGTTGAGTTAACTGGCGGTTGAGTTAACCGGTGGTGAGTTAACCCGCGGTTGAGTTTACCGGCGGTTGAGTTAACCGGTGAAAAATCCCAGTGGGATTTTCCATGGTTACAATTATCTATATTTAGCTAATGTTCATGTTACAGTAAACTTTTTGACATGTTACGGTAAACATTTGACCTGATAATATAACCATATTTGGGCTTTAGCATTGGATAAAGGGTGTTTTAATAATTTAAGAAGTACATAGTAAGCATTTAGTCTTGATCTTTGGCTTATGATCCACCTAAATATCACGTCTTGTTAATTATGTGTATTGGTATATACTATATTTTTATGCTTTTACATTTTCTCACTGATACACATAGTTAATATGGCTTCTACTAACGAAAGCTCCATGGAGCTAATGTGTTTAGAGACTACTTATGTCAGTACACCTTTCCTATATTACTTTCTTAGCGGCAATTGGTACCTAGTAGTAGTTTTTATCTTTAATAAAAACTAAATGCAATATTACCCAATTTGATATACCATTGCACATCTGTTTGATATCATTGACTTTACCGGAATTTCTTAACTTAATTGTATTCAAATCTGGCTGTGTTTAAATGCTCATAAAACTATTGCAGTTTTAAAGTTTTTAATTGAAAAAAAAATACAACATACAAAAAGAGGGATGAAAGATACCAAAGGGACAGTCAAACTCATAAATCTAAAACAAACTGACAACGCCATGGCTAAAAATGAAAAAGACAAACAGAAAAACAATAGTACACATGACACAACATAGAAAACTAAAGAATAAACAACACGAACCCCACCAAAAACTTGGGGTGATCTCAGGTGCTCCGGGAGGGTAAGCAGATCCTGCTCCACATGCGGCACCCGCATATTACATGCATATCAGACCATGAGTTGTCAATCTGTATGAAAAGATTTCCAATACAACCATATTATTGAGAAGGAATGTTTACATGGTATACGCTCGGACTAGTATTACAGGGTTTTTGTGGCGTTCACCTTAGACACACATCTTTTTAACGATGTTTAAGAAAAAAGACAAGCACATTATTCTATTTTCTGTTATTGAATACCAAGAAAGAAAATAAATCCTGAAATTAATTTGGAACTTTGATACTCAATAGTTTCCCAGCAAAATATTCACATCCCTTGGGGATAATTAGTGTTCGTCCAGTGGCATATATAACAATTGTGATGACAAATTCTTTCCTTTGTTCGAGAACAATCTTATTGAAATATAAATCCGTGATTTTAGTATGTCGACAAATTCGATGAACCAAAGCAAATTATATATCGACCTGTATTTAAATCAAATTGGTTCTCTTCTTCTTCTTCTGGTATACAATAGTCTATCGACATTCGATGATTACATGCTGTTGGCGTACGTGAACTAGTCTATTTACAAAACTTTTATCCCAATTTATTCAAAATATATGTATTTTTCTTATGTTCAAAGTATGCATGAATATATTTTGAATTGCGCTATAGTTCTGTAACTTTCTACCCAGTCGTATAAACGAATCGTCGACAAGTGTGTACATTTTTTTAAATCATTATTTCTGGTATGTTCCAATCTGTCCCTTACTATTGACAACGAGTATATATTACATTTTCCCAAATTAAACCTTGGAAAAATAATGTAAATAGATTTTTATTCCATCAAATCTTTTTTTTGGTATTAGGCCACACCAATTTAATTTCTTGTTCTACAGATTTTTGGACTCAAAAAATTGGGGCGAGCGAGCGATTTGAAAATTTTAATAAAAAAACATCAAAGCTATCTGAGGATTATTCTAGCTTAAGGTTGTCCCCAACCCCTGTCATAAGTATTGGCATGAAAGAAAATAGCAAATGAAAAAATTTAATTATTGTTTCAAATTACCAACAACGTTAATTTAAAACCAGAATAATGATTAGAAATTAATTATTAGTTTTAAATTAAAGCAACAAAGGGTTAAAAATATGTAATCTGTATAAAACCATTATAAAAGTATGCTTTGACGGAGCTGAATTCAAAGTTTCACAGTTTCATATTTAAAAGTTCAATGGCAAATCTCGTGCATCTTTCATGTAAATACTAAGTACTTCAACTATTTCGTTTTTTTACTGCAATTAACATACGTTTAAATATGAGCAAAAGAAAAAAAAGTCTAATTTAACCAATGCAAAACTACTGTGCTGTCTGGTTTCCTCCTAAATATATAAACAAGAGTGCACACGCTGAAATGTCTCGCCTTCTGTACTAATGATTGATATTATGTTGATAGTCCTAAGTATAAAGCATTATTACAACTGTCCCATAAACTTAACATTAATCAAGATAACTAAACAAAGACCAATGAACCTTGAAAATGAGGTCAAGGTCAGATGAACCATGCCAGGCAGACATGTACAGCTAACAATGCTTCTATACAACATATATAGTTGACCTATTACTTAAAGTTGAAGAAAAATAGACCAAAACACAAAAACTTAACACTAGCTGTGCAATGAACCTTGAAAATGAGGTCATGGTCAAATAAAACCTGCGCGACTGACATAAAGATCATAAAATATATCCATACACCAAATATAGTTGAACTATGGCATATAGTATTAGATAAAAAGACCAAAACTAAAAAACTCAACTTTGACCACTGAACCATGAAAATGAGGTCAAGGTCACATGACATCTGCCGGCTAGACATGTACACCTTACAATCATTCCATACAACAAATATAGTAGACCTGTTGCATTTAGTATGAGAAAAACACACCAAAACACAAAAACTAAACTATAACCACTGAACCATGAAAATGAGGTCAAGGTCAGATGACACCTGCCAATTGGACATGTACACCTTACAGTCCTTCCATACACAGAATATACAAGCCCTATTGCTTATAGTATCTGAGATATGGACTTAACCACCAAAACTTAACCTTGTTCACTGATCCATGAAATGAGGTTGAGGTCAAGTGAAAACTGTCTGACAGACATGAGGACCTTGCAAGAGAGAATTCAACATTACAAAAAATCTGAACTTTTTCTTAAGTGGTCACTGAACCATGAAAATGAGGTCAAGGCAATTGGACATGTGACTGACGGAAACTTCTTAACATGAAGCATCTATATACAAAGTATGAAGCATCCAAGTCTTCCACCTTTTAAAATATAAAGCTTTTAAGAAGTGAGCTAACGCTGCCGTAGCCGCCGCCGCCGGATCACTATCCCTATGTCGAGCTTTCTGCAACAAAAGTTGCAGGCTCGACAAAAATTGTAAGGGAACCCAGTGTCTCGCCCAAAGATCTGGAAATTTTTTCACCTAATTTCGGTCATTTTCATACAACTTAAAAGTTGATGCCCCTTTTCAAAAAAAGACTCTCGCCTACTTTTGCTGTAAATCGCAGGCTCAACAAAAATGAGGAAAAAATCAATAAAAATATTCCTCTCGATACTATCTTAATTATGATTATAAGAAGCTTCTGTCCATGTTTGGTAAAAATCTAAAATAGTTAATGAATCTAATAAATGTTTTGAAAACTTTAACTGCAGACTGTATGTAATGTTAAATGGAAGAAAATGCCAGAAAAACTAAGTCCATTCAAAAGTAAAATACAGAAAAAAATGGAGTTATCTTTTTACAAATTTAAATCTGGATACTATCTTGTGATCATAAATTAGCCTCTGTCCAAGTGTGGTACAAACCCAGGACAGTTTAAGAAAGTTATTAAAATTTTGAAAACTTTTAACCACAGAGTGAATGTAACATTTCCCCTCAGAAAAACTAAGTCCATTTAAAAGTACAATACAGAAAAAAGAGAATTTTATTTTTACAAAATTTACTTCTGGATACTATCTTATGATCATAAACAAGCTTCTGTCCAAGTTTGGTAGAAATCCCGTATAGTTTAAGAAAGTTATTAAAATTTCAAAAACTTTAACCACAGAGTGAATATTTGTTGACGCTGCCCACAACACCGACGACGACGGAATGTAGAATCGCTTAGTCTCGCTTTTTCGACTAAAGTCGAAGGCTCGACAAAAAGAAGATGTGGTATGATTTTGCCAATTAGAAACAACTGTCCAAAAAAAAAAAATCACTTATAAAATATGTTATCTATATTAAAGGGCACTAGCTGTCAAATTCATGGTCACCGATTTGACTTAAATTCTCATATTTGATATATAACAATGTAAAACATTTGTCCAAACTACCAAAAGTCTAAAATAAACAGTATACAGAGCATGGTGTAGATAATATGTAGGTTCGTTTCGTGTGTATATAAGCACAGACACCATCTAATTAATTATTGATTCGACCTCAAGTGACCATATAAGCGATGTAAACATAAATAACATTATGAATAGATTAAACCAACATGTGCAATTGGATTTTTAACCGGATTTTTGGGACAAAAATGTCGGTTATTGATTTGGGGATGTACGGCGGTTGGTCGGGCGGGCAGCAATCAAATGTTGACGGTGCATAAACTCATGAACCGTTCAACCAAAGCTTATAAAATTTTAATATGTTGTTACTGATGACAAAATGAAGGTCAAGTTCAATAACGGCAATTTTTACTTATACGGTTCAGTAGTTGTGGTTCTTAAAAGATTGAAAAATGGAGTTTCCAGTCGTGTCCGTTTATTTACGCATGAACTGTTCTACCATAGCTTGCCAAATTTTAATATGTTGTTACTGATGACAAAATGAAGGTTAAGTTTAATAATGGCAATTTTGACCTATACCGTTCAGGAGTTATGGTTCTTGAAAGATTGAAAAATGGAGTTTCCAGTCGTATCTATTTATTTATGAACTGTTCTACCAAAGCTTCCCAAATTTTAATATGTTGTTACTGATGACAAAATGAAGGTCAAGTTCAATAATGACGATTTTGACTTTGCCGTTGAGGAGTTATGGTTCTTGAAAGATTGAAAAATGGTGTTTCCAGTCATGTCTGTACCTTTTCTCATGAACAATTCAACCAAAGCTTTTGAAATTTTTACATGTTGAAACTGATGACAAAATGGAGGTCAAATTTTCACTTTCACTATTCATAAGTAATAATTCTTGTGATATTGCCAGGACACAAATAAATGTTAATAAATCTGGTTTGCTGTCATTGTGACAGCCTCTTGTTATAGGTCTGTTTGATTTTATCTTATAGATTAAAAATTCATGTTTATCATTATTTTAACCAGTATAAGAATGCATGATTTTATATAGATCGAACCAGTAATCAAATGATTTTGATTTTCTGTAGTTTTACTTTCCATTGTTGACATTCTTTTTTTTAAGTAACCTGTACACATATAATGCATGCATTGTCAATCTCTAGCTAGGGGTTAAATTGAAGTTCACATGAATACGGATTTATTTTCAAATAAATGTTAAGATTATTCTTAAGAATCTCCCCCCATCTTTTTTAATTGGATATATTATACAATCACTTTTTATTATAAATATTTTTAATATTTTGTTGTACCACAAATTCTGTTTTTTGACTGCTAAAATTACTAAGTCCAAAAAAAAATATATGTCTGTTTCCTGTTTCCAACCGACCCTGACTCAAACCCCGACCCTATTTTGGTGTCATACCACCAATTACTTCTTCAAATTTAGAACGTATGTGAAAGTAGGCCTACTCGGACAAAAAATAGTGCATTTGATGTCATTGTTTACTTAAACTAACCAACAAATTGGCAGAAATGAATCTTTTAGTGAAAGAGAAATATGTTAAGACCATTTTGAGCTAAAATTTACTTGTTTATGAGTTTGCATTCAAAATTGAGGATTAATGCACTCCATAGTATACTAATTTAAGATTTCCAGAAAACCAGGGGTTATTTTTAGCGGTACCTATATTATATTCGGAAGACCTTTTCTTTTTTATATGATTTTAAACAGGTCGAGAACTCTAGATTTTCTGACGTCAGAATATATTTGCATAGTAATTTACAAAACACAAGGCCAATATGGCCTTGAAAAACTGACCAATCGACTCAATGAACTACAATGCATTGTGGGCTACTATGAGTAAACTACTACTTAAAACACGTGGAATTAGTGGGAAAACAGTCAACTAATATATTGTCTGGGACTCTCATTACCAATGTTTTTATTCTGCAAATATATTTAATGTAAAATATATAACGTAATCCTCAATTTGCATGCTCAGATTAAAAAAATATTGTTTACTGGCTTCACGATTCGACTTTCTTTTTCGCCTTGCAAAAGTAGTGGAACCGGTTTTGTGCATTGTTATGAATTGAACCTACATTAATTTCATGACATGAAACAGTGAAATATCCAATGAAGTGACTACTGTCCAGTAAGAAAATCATTTGAGATCTTTCAAACCGATATTATGTCATTCCAAAATCATTTCTGCCTAGAAAAACACGAAAACTTTTATTGAAACACTTCTTTCTGTACTGAATGTGTAATTTTTTTTTATCAGGACCTGAACTAAAAGTAAGAACATCATAATATTCAGTATGCTAAAAATAGATGTTATGAAATCGGCAGGGGCGGATCCAGCCATTTCAAAAAGGGGGGTCCTTACCCTGGACAAAAGAGGAGGGGTTCCAACTGCATGTCCCCATTCAAATGCACTGATCCTAAAAAAAGTGGGGTCCATACCCCAGAACCCCCGCCCCCTGGGTCCGCCACTGAGCGGGTACGGTATATAGCTCAATACATTTTTTTTTATAGTTTCAACAATCGATAACATCCGTTTGTTGCTAGTTTTATCACAAAATATCTCCAATATTAAAAGTCTCTGGATTATAGTGGGTGCCATATTACCTATTTTTTTTCTTCTAAAACGTGCTTTGTATATAGAAATAAGAAGATGAGGTATGAGTGCCAAATGAGACATCTTTCCAACAAAAAAATAATTTAGTAAAGTAAGCAGTCATAGGTTCAATGCTGAAAAGTCAGCCATAAATGACCCAAAAACTACTTGTGTAAAACAATCCAAAAAAAAAACCCCCCAAAAAACGGCCCAATAAAATATATAAAAGGAGAAAAAAAACTATCCCATCAAAAAAAAAATGTATATGAGCCTGTATTTCAGTGGTTGTCGTTTGTTTATGTGCTACATATTTATTTTTGTTCATTTTTTTTTATATATAATTAAGGCCGTTAGTTTTCTTGTTTGAATTGATTTACATTGTCATATCGGGGCCTTTTATAGCTGACTATGCGGTATGGGCTTTGCTCATTGTTGAAGGCCGTACGGTGATCTATAAATGTTAGTTTCTGTGTCATGTTGGTCTCTAGTGGACAGCTGTCTCATTGGCAATCATACCACATCTTCTTTTTTTTTATTATAGATCCAACGCTGCAATTTTCACAAAACATATCAAATTTTCCATCTTGTCGCACATACACATGGATAACATCATTACAGCTTATTTCTTAATGCATGTAGAGCAAAACTTTGGTTAGCTTGCTTTCTTTTGTATATTGTACAAAATTTAAAATATACAAGTTAAACTATGTCTAAACATGTATATTGTTTAAAGATGTCAATCTTATTTTCAAAGCTTGTATAAACAACTATACAAACAAAGCAAGCAAGCCAACCAAAGTTTTACTTTGCAGGTATAAGAAATCAGCTGTAATAATTTTATTCAGTTTGGCAAATATCCGAGCCCGTTAAAAAACGAACAAACTGAAACTACAGTACTGTTGCTGACCTTTACTACCTTCAAAACAAACGGGGAACAGTTTGGAAGTCCCATATACTGAAATGTGAAAAAAATAAATACTTATAGATTTTCTTAACACTGCGATGTATGTGTGCCATCATCAAACATGTTAATGGCTATATATCGGGTAATACAAACCCTGTTTTCATCGCAAAGAAACAACTCTTCGTTAATCTGAGCATGGAAGTAATACTTTATATCATGAACTATAAATAAGGATACACAAAATGAAAAACTAAGCGAAATTGTGAATCCCGCATCGCACGAAAAAATGTGTTGTATTTCAGTAAATAACACGTGTTCTTGGTTGATAGTAAACACGTAGTAGTCCATCATGCATTGTGACTCATTTAGTGGATTGGTCAAAAACCTAGGTAAAAATAAATTGCGTCACATGTAAATAAACAATTACATGTGCGAGAACATAAGTATGCTAATTTATGCATTTCCATATAAGGTAGTGGTCCTGACCTGTTAAACACCTGTTGAAAATTGGCATGTAGAAAGCTGATACATGTGCGATTAAGGATATGCCTGGTTTCTATGAAGTTAAACTTAAGGTAAAATATTTAGAAAGCTGTGAAAATTGTAAAATTTGGTTGAACAGATAGGGACTTTTAACTGGTGGTATGACACCTTTAAGCAAAATGCGGTGAAACATCAAAATCAGAAAATAATTGTTTTTTTTTTGTTTCAACTGATCATTTGAGATAATAGTAGCCACATTTAAATCTTTTTGGGGGCAAATTGTCACATATTGCAAATTTAGAGCCTAAAACTCGAGTTTGTGCTATTTTTAGCTTTTCCCATCCTGACAATATGCTTTTATATAAAAAATGTCCTAAATAATGTTATAAATGCAAAGAAAGTTATTCTGTGGTGTTAAACATTGAAACATAGGTTGTTTACTACTCCCAAACTAATTTTGTCATACAGATTTAATGAAATTATTTGATTTTTACCCCTTATATCATTGCGTAATACTATGTACTTGGCAGATAGCGTAGCCTAATGTAAACACTGCAGAAACTCACAAAAGAACCATTTTTTATTCCAAATGAAATTTTTATATCTCAAATTTTATTATCTGATGTAAATTAACAGTTAAATGACCATGACTGCACTTTTGATCAATGTGTAGTACTTTACTGACACTAGATGAAAAAAAGGGGGGTCAATATTCCTAGATACTTCAATACCTTGGATTTTTTACTCAATTCATTGCAAAAATTGTGGAAAGTCTTTAAAGAAGTAGTACAAACAAGGAAAAATCAGCAAAAACTGATCTTGATATTGAAAGTTTATGTTCCTGTAGCCCAAAATGAAATTTTCAAGTATTTTCTATCAAAGTCATACATTATAGTCAGTTTAAATTGAGCTGTGAAATTTTTAATATAAGTCACATAATGCTCAGATAGGCTGTTCTTAAAGGGGCACTAGCTGTCAAATTCATGGTCACCAATTTGACTCAAATTCTCACATTTGATTAATTATTTAACAATGTAAACATTTATCCAATCTATCAAACGTTTAAAATAAACAGTTTACGGAGCATGGGGTAGATGATATGTAGATTCGTTTCGTGTGTATTAAAATCCAGATGCCATCAACTATCGATTTGACCTCAGGTGACCATATAAGCGATGTAAACACAAATAAAGATATGAATAGGTTAAACCAGCACGTGCAATTGGATTTTTATAGGTCTGTTTGATTTGAATTTATAGATTAAAAATATAAGTTTCTTATTGTTTTTAACCGTATAAGAATGATTTATGTGGATCGAATTAGTAATCAAATGATTTACCGCAGTTTCACTTTCATTGTTGACCTTTTGTTTCTTTAAATAACCAGTTCACGTACAATGCATGCGTTGTCAGTCTCTAGCTAGGGGGTTAAATTGAAGTTCACATGAATACCGGTTAGAATGATGATGACGTATTCACTTGCAAGTGAATCAGTCAAAAAATATGTATACCGGTAATTGCTTATTTCAACAAAATTAAAGCAAATTGATTGCTAAAAGCAAATTATTATTTCATTATTAGGGCCCCGCCGACCAAGGCGGGTCGCCCTATAGTGATCAGTCTGTCCGTCCGTCCGTCCGTCTGTCCGTCTGTCCGTCTGTCCGTCCGTCTGTCCGTCCGTCTGTCCGTCCGTCTGTCCGTCCGTCCGTCCGTAACACTTTCTTGTCCGCTCCATATCTTGAGAACCGTTATGATTTCAAAGTTTATACTTGACATCCATTTTAACCAACACCAGAGGGTGTGTCATGATGTATGTACAACTTCCTAGGTCAAAGGTCAAGGTCAAAAACTTTGGTTTCAGTTGACAACCCTGTGTTCTTTGGTGAAGATCGTGTCCGCTCCATATCTAGATAACCGTTATGATTTTATACTTAATACTTAACATGATTATTAACCAACACCCAAGGGTGTGTCATGATGTATGTAGAACTTCCTAGGTCAAAGGTCAAGGTCAAAAACTTTGGTTTCAGTTGACAACCCCGTGTCCTGTGATGAAGATCGTGTCCACTCCATATCTAGATAACCGTTATGATTTCTAAGTTTATACTTGTCATCTATTTTAACCACCACCAGACGGCGTGTCGTGATGTATGTATAACTTCCTAGGTCAAAGGTCAACGTCAAAAAATTTTGGTTTCAGTTGACAACCCCGTGTTCTGTTGTGAAGATTGTGTCTGCTCTATATCTTGAGAACCTTTATGATTTCAAATATTATACTTGACATCCATTTTAACCAACACCAGAGGGTGTGTCATGATGTATGTACCACTTCATAGGTCAAAGGTCTGTCGGTCTGTTGGTCTGTCCATCGCTAACAAATTTGATCCACACTATATTTTGAGAGGACAGCTGTTATTATTTCATACTTTATACCTGACAAACATTTTCAACTTAACATATATATTAACCAACACCAGAGAATGTGTCATAATGTATGCATCCTAGGTCAAAGGTCAGTCCGTCGGTCTGTCCATCCGTTCGTTGTTCTTAACAAATTGTGTCCGCTCTACCTCTCGAGAACCGTTATTATTTCATACTTTATACTTGGTGGGTGTTAATATATTGAAGGCATAATTCTAAAAATATGTGACAAATATCAATTGGGCAGCACCTTTAAACATATTGTTCAAACATCAATCCATATATCCAGAAGTCACCTTAGAGTAGTCAACAATGAGTTCACATCATGCAGTCATATCACTATTATACTATGAAAGTAAGTTGAGAATATTTATCAGTTTTAACTTAAAATCTTAGAATAAAATCACACATGAGACTATGTAACAACTTCAAATAATGCTTCATATCAGATTATCCATACAACTTATTTACCACACTTTATTGACAGCGGGGCCCACAGAGATGGCTCCCATCTCAATGATATCTAGTTCCAATTCAATTAATGATTAATCTAAAAAAAAATCATACTTTATTTTTTTATATATATCGTAGCTAGTGCTCCTTTAACTACAAATTGACTAAGGATTAAGAATAAAGCAAAATAAAAGATTTCTAATCAAATTTTTTGTCTCTTTAGGTGTCATACCACCAATTACTCCTTCAAATTTAGAACCTATGTGCAAGTAGGCCTACTCGGACAAAAAATAGTGCATTTGATGTCATTGTTTACCTAAACTAACCAACAAATTGGCAGAAATGAAAAAATGAGCTAAAATTTACTTGTTTATGAGTTTGCATTCAAAATTGAGGATTAATGCACTCCATAGTATACTAATTTAAGATTTCCAGAAAACCAGGGGTTATTTTTAACGGTACCTATATTCGGAAGACCTTTTCTTTTTTATATGATTTTAAACACCTGTTGAAAATTGGCATGTAGAAGGCTGATACATGTGCGATTCAGGATATGCCTGGTTTCTATGAAGTTAAACTTAAGGTAAAATATTTAGAAAGCTGTGAAAATTGTAAAATTTGGTTGAACAAATAGGGACTTTTAATTGGTGGTATGACACCTTTAACTTTTTATTCAAATCCGGAAAAAATCCTGTTCCAGTCCGGAAAAAAAATCGTTTCTGGTCTGATCCTGATCCAATCCTCAGAGGTTTGCAAAATTATAGCGATTGACATACTTTGGTAGGATTGCTATGGATGATTCCGACAATTAATGTAGGCATGTTATACACCATTTTAAAGATAAATCAATTTAGATTTACGGTAAAACAAGCTTTAGGGGGGTTGACAGCCTTTAAAGCGGCATATAACAGAACTTCGTCACCACCCAACATTTTTCTAAAATGCAAATTAAGTACCTTGTGTTATAATAAGGTATATAGGAAATTTTTTTTCTGAGACAAGTGCCTGTGATATATATGCAATCATAGGTTTGAACATAGTTTTCAATTTCGACTTGTTTATATTTTTTCGTTTGGGCTTGTATCATTACTATCATATTTTCCCTCCCCTTTATATGATCTGTTCATCCTCTATTGACTCTTAAAATTCAAGAGTCTATCTTAAATTGAGGGTAAATGTTATGGCCCTCCATATACCCTTTCGATCCCTAACACCACTGAAGAGAGATTTATTGTTAAAATCCAGATCTGGTGTACAAAAAAGATATTGACACCTTATGTTTGTGGCATAACATCTTGGCCTCAAGTTTATATTTTTCTGTTTAGTATGACATTAAAATTAAGAACCATTTTGTTACATCTTGTGATCAATTTTACTTGGCAATCACCACTGACAGTCAGCAGGGTTAAAGAACATCAGTTGTTCGACCTGTTAGTCAAATGCGTTTTGTTTAAATATACTTTTCCACTTTTTGGTCTTTTGGACCCTTCGATCTTCGATCTTAGACCCTTATCTACAAAAAAAATTGTTTTACATGCACACATATTAAAATAGTGTTTTTTTTCAAACGCAATCATAGGTTTGAACGTAGTTTTGAATTTATACTTGTATATATATTTATATCCAACACAATCATAGGTTTGAACGTAGTTTTCAATTTATACATCTATATATATGATTGCGTTGAATAAAAACCACAATTTTTATACGTGTGCATGTAAAACAATTTTTTTTGTAGATTAGGGTCTAAAACAGCACAAAAAATATTAGTTTCTTTGAAGAAGGGGGCAGTATACCACTTTTGTGGGAATTTTCTGTGCTTGAAAAAATTATAAAAATTACATTTACTTAATAATTTGAACTCACCAAATGTTCTTTTCCCGAAGGAGTCTGTTTTTTTGGTTTGAGATCTATCCATTATGTTTATAAAGGCTTTGACTTCCCTTTCACTAAGTGAAAATGTGTCATTTATTGCAATAACAGCATCACCCGGCCTCATTGTATTTCTCTCCTGGATGTTGTTTAGAGTTTGCCCTACACAAACTCCTTGCACATCACCTGTGGTGATGTCTATTTGTTCTGAAAATGAATACTATAATAAGCTGTCTGTGCCAACCAATCTTTGTGCAATGATTTTTAGGGTATACAGTTTCTGTTTTGAATATATATTCACAGAGGTTAGTGAAAATGATGTCACATGTAACCTTTAAAACATACAAATGAATAAACTGAAAAAAACAAGCACTCTGTGAGTTAAAGTCATATGAAACAAGTGGCTGGTGAAAAATAATGTTTATCCAATTCTTGAACCGATGCATTTGTATATCATAAACTTAGTCTTCGGCGCACGATTTTATGATTTTTAACACAAACGTATCGTATAATAGTTATTTTTTTTCTCTCTGTCTATTATGATTTAATGAATATGACTGCTCATTAAATGCTGTGTTTTGAAACCAAAAGTCTATGGATTGTCACCTCAAAGTAAACAATCAACAAAAGCCTGAAGATGATGTAATTTGTTGCATTGCTTTGTTTTAAAAAAAACTATTGTTTTTAATTGCTCTTATCCTTTTATGTTAGAAAATGGCTCAATCTTGTTAACAAAAGTTTAAACTCAATTTTGTGTTGCTCTGTTTCTGTGCATTTATTCTATTTCTTGCTACATGGGGATTTATAGTTCATGAATCATCTGTAGGCCAACTCTAATACTGTAAATTGTGATTTGAGAAAAGTCATGTGTTAAATCATTAGAAAGTTTTAGAATGTAAGTTAATTATTGCGATTATAACCCTGTTGCATTTTTCACAATAATAAAAACATAACAATAAATTCTGAATTTACAGTAATTTAAATGGAATGCAACTTAACTTTGATACATTGTCATATATCATGATCGAGATACAGATCCTAAATGAATCTGTGGTTACTATGAGTTCCTATAATAACAATCAAATACTGCATATTGATTACAACTGAACTTGGATATATATGCATAATCACATACAACCAGAGGAAGACCTCTTTTTATAACAGTTATTAAAATTCTAAAAACTTTAACCACAGAGTGAATGTAATGTTTCCCCGCAGAAAAAAACTAAGTCCATTCAAAAGTAGAATACGGAAAAATGGAATTTTATTTTTACAAAATTTACTTCTGGATTTTATTATTTATACTATTAAACAAGAAGACCTCATTTTGAGTGTTGCTTCTCTTCCTTCCACAATAAATTAATCATCATGCCTCTGTGTCATTTAGGTAACATGCATAGTCACATTTGTCAGCCATTCTTATGATTATTCAGGTTGAGTTATTTTGGGAAAAAAACGACAAAATAGGTGTCCGGATATTGTTTCTGTTATCAGACTGACTTTTAGCCATAGATTAGACTTCCAGTTTTAAAACATGCATGAGGACAACCAATTGTTTGATAGATTACAAAAATAAAAAATAAAAAAGCCAATCAGAGCGTTCTCAATACCATGGTTTTAAGATCACAAGAACTTCAACTATTATACCTCCTTAAAGTCAATTATGTTTTCGTGTTTATCCACCTGTAAACTACGATTATACTAATATAATATACAGAGACTCTCTGTCTACTTTTTTTCTGAAATATTTACTATCTAAGGGATCATACCAGTTGCATATATATATTGAAATAAGTAAAACACTGTGGAAACAAGAATATGTCCATAGTATACAGGTGCCACGTCGGCACTATCATTTACTATGCTTAGTGGAACTTGAAATTGGGTTAAATTTCTAATTTAGCATTAAAATTATAAAGATCATATCATAGGGAATGTATTTACTGAGTTTCGAGTTGGTTGGACTTCAACTTTACCAAAAACTACCTCGACAAAAACTTAAACCTGAAGTGGGACAGACGGGCGGACGGACGAATGAACGACGAACAGACTAGAAAACATATTTCCCATAAAAATTGTACATAAAAATTAATTATTGAAAGTGAAAACTTTAACCTAAAGCCGGACACAAGGACGGACAAATGAACGAATGGACTAGAAAACCTAATTCCCATAAATGGAGCATAACAAATTATTGTTGAAAGTGAAATTATGTGTTTGGCCAAAATGAAAGAAGGGTAGAGATTAGAGGGAGGTGTGACTTATTTGGGACATCGGGATCAGGTGTTTTTAAGCTCGGGATTTCGGGATTGAACTACAGGATACAGGAATATTTTTTTTTAATTGCTGGATGTCAGGATATGAATTTTGTTAAAATATACACCTCTGGATTTCACGTTTTAAGCTCGGGATTTTGGGATCAGGGCCCCTCAGATCACCCCTCAAATGAGCCTTAGTCATTTATTCGAGATCAACAAATCCTTCCATTGGTATGTTAATAGGGCTCCCAAAAGGAAAAGCACTAGAAGCACATTTTATTAGAATAATAATGTTCTATAAGCAGTTTCATTTATTTCATGTTTGAAGCGGTGCAATTTTTTAATTTACGGTAATTTAACTTTTACCAACTAGAGGCTCTAAAGAGCCTGTGTCACTCACCTTGGTATATGTGAATTAAACAAAGGAAGTAGACAGTTCATGACAAAATTGTTTTTAGGTGATTGTGATGTTTGTACATCTTACTTTACTGAACATTCTTGCTGCTTACAATTATCTATATCTATAAATGAACTTGTTCGTGTAGTTTCAGTGGAAAATGTTAGTAAAAATTTACAAATTTTATGAAAATTGTTGAAAATTGATTATAAAGGACAATACTTTCTTAGGGGGTCAATTGACCATTTTGGACATTTTGACCTATTTTTGAGTCTAAAATTGCTGTACATTATTGCTGTTTTTAAACTAGATACATCAATGATGATTGTGGCCAAGTTTGGTTTAATTTGGCCCAGTAGTTTTAGAGGAAAAGATTTTTGTAAAAATTAAGGCCAGGTGAGCTAAAAAATGCATTGTAACAAAGGAGAAGAATAATTGTGGTATAAAGCCAGGAACACGAACAATAATTGAATTGAACTGAAAGGAAACAAATTACCGACTTCCTAAAAAAGGACCGGGAGAGGGCTTTTGATACCTTATATGAAATTCTAAAGTCATAATATCTTTTACAAAAATTCATCCTACAACAGTTTACAGGCTGTATATGCCTGTGATTTCGCGGGTGTGTTCTAGTATGATCATAAACAAGCTTCTGTCCAAGTTTGGTAGAAATCCAGTATAGTTTAAGAAAGTTATTAAAACTTCAAAAACTTTAACCACAGAGTGAATGTTTGTGGACGCCGCCGATAACGCCGACAACAACAGAATGTAGGATTGATGCTGATCGAAGGCTCGACAAAAAGGGGTTTTGAAAAGTTATTGAGTTAAACCAAAAATCTATGGTTTCATATTGAATTGGGTAATAATTATATAATTAAACATGTGTCTCTAATTATTGGCTTCATGATTTATGTATAGTGACCCACCCCTGCTGAACAATGTGTGTGTTCCTATGTCACTTATGATAAATAAGCGGCCAAGATTGATTTCATTTGAAATTAGCCATTTCTGAACATTTTTGTGGAGCCTTCGACTTTAGTCGAAAAAGCAAGACTAAGTGATCCTACATTCCATCGTCGGCGGCGTCATCGGCGGCGTCCACAAATATTCACTCTGTGGTTAAAGTTTTTGAAATTTTAATAACTTTCTTAAACTATACTGGATTTCTACCAAACTTGAAAAGAAGCTTGTTTATGATCATAAGATAGTATCCAGAAGTAACTTTTGTAAAAATAAAATTCCATTTTTTCTGTATTTTATTTATAAATGGACTTACATTTCTGTGGGGAAACATTACATTCACTCTGTGGTTAAAGTTTTTAAAGTTTTAATAACTTTCTTAAACTATCATTGGTGTGTACCAAACTTGGACAGAAGCTTGTTTATGATCATAAGATAGTATCCAGAAAAAATTTTGTAAAAAAATAAATCCATTTTTTCCGTATTTTACTTTTAAATGGACTTAGTTTTTCTGCAGGGAAACATTACATTCACTCTGTGGTTAAAGTTTTATAAATTTTAATAACTTTCTTAAACTATCCTTGGTTTGTACCAAAATTGGACAAAAGCTTATTTATGATCATAAGATAGTATCCAGAAGTAAATTTTGTAAAAAGTTAACTTCATTTTTTCTGTATTTTACTTTTAAATGGACTTAGATTTTCTTCCATGCAGTAAACATTACATACAGTGTACAGTTAAATTTTCAAAACATTAACTATCCTAAATTTTTACCAAACTTGGACAGGAGCTTCTTACAATCATAAGATAGTATCAAGAGGAATATTTTTATTGATTTTTTTCCTCATTTTTGTTGAGCCTGCGATTTACAGCCAAAGTAGGCGAGACACTGGGTTCCGTGGAACCCTTAGGAATTTTTTTATTATTCGACAGCAAAATTTGAAAAATTTTTCGTTGTATATTACTATCACATTGGCGTCGTCTGCGTCATTGTCTGCATCGTTATAATACTTTTAGTTTTCGCACTCACTTTAGTAAAAGTGAATAGAAATCTATGAAATTTTAACACAAGGTTTATGACCACAGAAGGACATTGGGATTGATTTTGGGAGTTTTGATCCCAACATTGTAGGAATTAGGGTCCAAAAGGGGCCCAAATAAGAATTTTCTTGTTTTTCTCACAGTAACTTTAGTATAAGTAAATAGAAATCTATGAAGTTTATACACAAGGTTTATGACAACAAAAGGAAGGTTGGTATTGATTTTGGGAGTTTTGGTCCTAACAGTTTAGGAATAAGAGGCCCAAAAGGGTCCAAAGTTAAACTTTGTTTGATTTTATCAAAAATTTGTAAGGTTTCCGCGGAACCCATCGTCTTGCCTACTTTTTCTGTAAATTGCAGGCTTAAAAAAAATGAGGAAAAAAATCAATAAAAATATTCCTCTTGATACTATCTTATGATTGTAAGAAGCTTCTAACCAAGTTTGGTAAAAATCTTGGATAGTTAATGAATCTAATAAATGTTTTGAAAACTTTAAGTTAACTGGAGATTGTATATAATGTTATATAACTGAAAGAAAATATAAGTCCATTTAAAAGTAAAATACAGAAAAAATGGAGTTATTTTTTTACAAAATTTACTTCTGGATACTATCTTATGATCATACATAAGCTTCTGTCCAAGTTTGGTGCAAAACCCAGGATAGTTTAAGAAAGTTATTAAAATCTTAAAAACTTTAACCACAGAGTGAATGTAATGTTTCACCGCAGAAAAAACTAAGTCCATTTATAAGTAAAATACGGAAAAAATGGAATTTTATTTTTACAAAATTTACTTCTGGATACTATCTTATGATTATAAACAAGCTTCTGTCCAAGATTTGGTAGAAATCCAGTATAGTTTAAGAAAGTTATTAAAATTTCAAAAACTTTAACCACAGAGTGAATATTTGATGACGATGCTGACGACACCGACAACAACGGAATGTAGGATCGCTTAGTCTCGCTTTTTCGACTAAAGTCGAAGGCTCGATAAAAATGTGTGACGTGACCCGCCAAGATGGCGGCCATGGCTAAAAATAGAACATAGGAGTGAAATGCAGCTTTTGGCTAATATCTCAAAAACCAAAGCATAAAGAGCAAATTTGACATGGTAGAAATTGTTAATCAGGTCAAGATCTATCTGCCCTGAAATTTTCAGATGAATAAGAGAACCCGTTGTTTGGTTGCTGCCCCTGAATTGGAAATTTTAAGGAAATTTTGCTGTTTTTGGTTTCTATCTTGAATATTATTATAGATAGAGATAAACTGTAAACAGCAATAATGTTCAGCAAAGTAAGATTTACAAATAAGTCAACATGACCAAAATGGTCAGTTGGCCCTTTTAGGAGTTATTGCCCTTTAAAGTCAATGTTTAACCATTTTTCCTAAATTTAAATATCTTTTACAAAAATCTTCTCATCTGAAACTGCTGGGCCAAATTAATCCAAACTTGGCCACAATCATCTTTTGGGTATTTAGTTTAAAAATTTGTAAGGGTTCCGCGGAACCCAGTGTCTCGCCTACTTTTGCTGTAAATTGCAGGCTCAACAAAAATGAGGTAAAAAATCAATGAAAATATTCCTCTTGATACTATCTTATGATTGTAAGAAGCTTCTGTCCAAGTTTGGTAAAAATTAAAAATAGTTGATGAATCTAATAAATGTTTTGAAAACTTTAACTGCAGACTGTATGTAATGTTAACTGGAAGAAAATCTAAGTCCATTTAAAAGTAAAATACGGAAAAAATGGATTTATTTTTTTACAAAATTTACTTCTGGATACTATCTTATGATCATAAATAAGCTTCTGTCCAAGTTTGGTACAAACCCAGGATAGTTTAAGAAAGTTATTAAAATTTAAAAAACTTTAACCACAGAGTGAATGTAATGTTTCCCCGCAGAAAAACTAAGTTCACTTAAAAGTAAAATACGGAAAAAATGGATTTATTTTTTTTACAAAATTTACTTCTGGATACTATCTTATAATCATAAATAAGCTTCTGTCCAAGTTTGGTACAAACCCAGGATAGTTTAAGAAAGTTATTAAAATTTTAAAAACTTTAACCACAGAGTGAATGTAATGTTTCCCTGCAGAAAAACTAAGTCCATTTATAAGTAAAATACAGAAAAAATGGAATTTTATTTTTACAAAATTTACTTCTGGATACTATCTTATGATCATAAACAAGCTTCTGTCCAAGTTTGGTAGAAATCCAGTATAGTTTAAGAAAGTTATTAAAATTTCAAAAACTTTAACCACAGAGTGAATATTTGTGGACACCGCCGCCGACGACAACGACGGAATGTAGGATTGCTTAGTCTCGCTTTTTCGACTAAAGTCGAAGGCTCGACAAAAATGTGTGGCATGACCTGCCAAACCAACCAAGATGGCCACCATATCTAAAAATAGAACATAAGGGGTGAAATGCATTTTTTGGCTAATAACTCAAAAACCAAAGCATTTAGAGCTAATCTGATTGGGTAATATTGTCAGAGCTCCAGATAAGAATTCACAAATTGAGGTTTTTACCCACCATTTTCTTATGTAATTGGGTGATACATATTTTTAATTGCATTATCAATTCCAATTCAACCCTCAAGTTAATATCAGATTGGGTCTTTCACCACCAAGCTCCTTAATGTTTTGGGTTTTTTCATCAACACACTATTGAATATTTAGGCAATATCAACCCTGGATGTTTTTCCATTTTAAATATGTTTCTTTCTTTGAATAATATGTGCTATAGCTGTTTTATTTTCTCAATTCACTGAAGAGCAATAGTAGGTTTAATTTGTGTCCCGTTTCAAACCTTCTGCCAGTTTTATATTTTTTTAACAACTTGTGTAAACTGTAAATAACGTACATGTGTATTCCAAGGCACTGGTTTCAGATCTTTTTTTCTCTTATATACCTTTATATAAAATTTCTGAGAGGAATGTCTGTGTGTGTATTCACTCATTAACCGTAAAACGAACATGAAATTTCATAAATGAAAAGAACATTTCTTCAAACATTTTTTTGAGAGGATTGATATTCAACAGCCTAGTGAATTGCTCAAAGGCAAAACAAAAATTTTATGTTCATTAGACCACATTCATTCTGTGTCAGAAACCTATGCTGTGTCAACTTTTTAATCACAATCCTAATTTAGAGTTGTATCCAGCTTGAATGTTGTGTCCATACTTGCCCCAACTGTTCAGGGTTCAACCTCTGCTGTCGTATAAAGCTGCGCCCTGCGGAGCATCTGGTTGATCCTGTTTGGAGGTCTAAATTTGAAAGTTTCAGTTTTATCCAAAACAATTGAGTAATGAGATGGTTTACTATCTTCTTTTGCAAGATTATATATGACAGCCTGAAATCACTAAAAGTAAACAACAAATACATTGAAAACAAGTTATAAGAATACTTAGGGTGAGGAGGGAGCAGGTAGATAGTTTTTCTTCTCAAATAGTGCAACAAACTTATAAACATACCATCTATGTGGCATCCTCCCTCTTCCACCGATTGCCGAATGATTGTTTTATTTTCCTCTACGTAGTTCTTAAATATGATGTAAGACACGGGCTTCGCCCCAAGCATCAATAGTTTGTTGATGGCTCTATTTATGCCATCAATGGTGATGATGACCTCATCATCCTCATTTTCTGCTAACTGTGGAAAAATAAAAATAAAAATTTTGTTTTATTCCTATGGAAGAAACTGTAAAAACTAAACTTAATAAAAAGTAAATCATTATCTCTATCTAAAAGCAAACGCATCACAATCATCTAAACACAATTTTGTCATGAACTGTCTGCTTCTTTTGTTTAATTCACATATACCAAGGTGAGCGACACAGGCTCTTTAGAGCCTCTAGTTTTCACATGTCACACTGTATCTCAAAAGCGATTCTTTATTATGGCTTAAAATACTTCAAATACTTCTTAGTTATATTAATCCATATATCTGTATACTTTTTAGTGATGATTCAAAATTTCATTTTTGAGTTATTGAGTATTTTGTAAAAAAGGGGGAGGTTTTTTTTACATGTCGCGCTATATCTCAAAATCTATTAATGATTATTGCTACAAACTTTACACATGTCTTTGTTATATTAATCCTAAGATCTGTTTACTTTTTGATGATGATTCAAAATTTTATCAAGTATTTTGTTAAACAGGGGAGGTTTTTTTTACATGTCGCGCCATATCTCAAAAATGATTTATGATTAATGCTTTAAACTTTACACAATTCATTATTATATTAATCTTAAGATCTTTATACTTTTTGGATTTGATTCAAAATTTTATTTTAATGATTTTTAGTTTTTTGTAAAAAAAAAACAGGGTGGGGAGTTTCCCACCGTGTCTCAAAAACTATATATGGTTATTGCTTAAAACTTTCTTGGAAACTATTTATGGTTATTGCATATAACTTCCACATAAGACATTGGGCCTATCATGCGCTCATGGCGCAGCTGTTTATTAATTATTGTCTCATTGCACTTTTAAAAATTTATATAAATTTGTGTAACACAGTCTTATGTTCTTTACTTTATGTAATTTCAAATACTTTAATTTATTTTTCTTATGTAATTGTAAAGTGTTTGACACTATTGGCAATGTAGCTTTTAAAACATCAGCTCGCAGTTTGTAAGGAAATTAGACTGATAAAATATAGTAATACAGTTAAAGAAAGTAAAAATGTAAAAATTAATTTTCAACTTTTAAAAAAAAATTGTATAAAGGTATAAAAATAATGAAAAGTTATTTTTATACGACCGCAAATTTTGAAAAAATTTTCGTCGTATATTGCTATCACGTTGGCGTCGTCGTCGTCGTCGTCGTCGTCGTCCGAATACTTTTAGTTTTCGCACTCTAACTTTAGTAAAAGTGAATAGAAATCTATGTAATTTTAACACAAGGTTTATGACCATAAAAGGAAGGCTGGTATTGATTTTGGGAGTTTTGGTCCCAACATTTTAGGAATTAGGGGCCAAAAAGGGCCCAAATAAGCATTTTCTTGGTTTTCGCACTATAAATTTAGTTTAAGTTAATAGAAATCTATGAAATTTTGACACAAGGTTTATGACCACAAAAGAAAAGTTGGGATTGATTTTGGGAGTTTTGGTTTCAACAGTTTAGGAAGTAGGGGCCAAAAAAGGGCCCAAATAAGCATTATTCTTGGTTTTCGCACAATTACTTTAGTTAAGGTAAATAGAAATCAATGAAATTTAAACACAATGTTTATGACCACAAAAGGAAGGTTGGTATTGATTTTGGGAGTTTCTGTCCCAACAGATTAGGAATTAGGGGCCAAAAAGGGACCCAAATAAGCATTTTTCTTGGTTTTCGCACCATAGCGTTAGTATAAGTAAATAGAAATCTATGAAATTTGAACACAAGGTTTATGACTATAAATGGAAGGTTGGTATTGATTTTGGGAGTTTTGGTCCCAACAGTTAAGGAAAAAGGGGCCCAAAGGGTCCAAAATTAAACTTTGTTTGATTTCATCAAAATTGAATAATTGGGGTTCTTTAATATGCCGAATCTAACTGTGTATGTAGATTCTTAATTTTTGGTCCCGTTTTCAAATTGGTCTACATTAAGGTCCAAAGGGTCCAAAATTAAACTTTGTTTGATTTTAACAAAAATTTAATCCTTGGAGTTCTTTGATATGCTGAATCTAAAAATGTACTTAGATTTTTGATTATTGGCCCAGTTTTCAAGTTGGCCCAAATCGAGGTCCAAAATTGAACATTGTTTGATTTCATCAAAAATTGAATAATTGGGGTTCTTTGATATGCCAAATCTAACTGTGTATGTAGATTCTTAATTTTTGGTCCAGTTTTAAAATTGGTCTAAATTAAAGTGCAAAGGGTCCAAAATTAAACTAAGTTTGATTTTAACAAAAATTAAATTCTTGGGCCTCTTTGATATGCTGAATCTAAACATGTACTTAGATTTTTGATTATGGGCCCAGTTTTCAAGTTGGTCCATATCAGGATCTAAAATTATTAAATTAAGTATTGTGCAATAGCAAGTCTTTTCAATTGCACAGTATTGTACAATGGCAAGAAATATCTAATTTCACAATATTGTGAAATAGCAATTTTTTTTTTAATTAAGAGTTATATTTCTTTGTCCAGTATAGTAAGCAAGAAATATCTGCAAGAATTTTTTTTAATTGGAGTTATCTTTCTTTGTCCAGAATCAACTTAAATCTTTGTTGTATACAATATACAATGTATATTCACTTTTTACTACCAACTGATAAATTTAAATAATCTTTACCATTCAGTGATAACAAGCAGTTTTTTTTACATCTTAATATTTTATGATGTATTTAAATGAGTAGTAATTGTTGCAAACTCCATTAGAATATTTTAATTGAAATTAGTTTTGAAATAAGGGAAAGGGGGATGTGATTAAAAAATTGGGTTCAATTTTTCTCATTTGAAATTTCTTCAAACATTTTTTTGAGAGGATTAATATTCAACAGCATAGTGAATTGCTCTAAGAGAAAACAAAAATTTTAAGTTCATTTGAATACATTCATTCTGTGTCAGAAACCTATGCTGTGTCAACTATTTAATCACAATCCAAATTTAGAGCGGAATCCAGCTTGAATGTTGTGTCCATACTTGCCCCAACCGTTCAGGGTTCAACCTCTGCGGTCGTATAAAGCTGCGCCCTGCGGAGCATCTGGTTCAATATGTATTTGAATTTTATATTTCAATGATTTGATCTTTTTCACAAAATTATAAAAATATTTTTTTTAAAATGTAAATATAAGGAATAATTTTGAATGGTGAGAAAAAAGGGGAAGTAACTCTAGTGTTTGAAATATGTTTGTTAACCTATAGTGCAATTTATTTACGACCTAAAGCTAAGGTAATTGGTGTTAATTGACAGTGTGTTTGACACAAAATCTGCCAACTGAAGCCATGCACTTAATGGGTAACTTAATTTGACAGTTTACATAGCTAGATGAGCTTCCTGTTCATGGAAGAATTATGAATTTGCCTGTATTTCAAAGGAATATTACTTATGATATCAATCTGAAGGCTAAGAAATACGGGTGAAATCGTGTCATTTTCGGAATTCCAGGGTTATTTCATTGACCTGGCGAGTGTCCCAGGTGATTCCTCAGAATTTTGAAAATCTCGAGTCACATTCGCAGAATACAGGTCAGTTGACAGGTATGCCTTTATAGTCAATTTTTAACAATTTTCATAAAATTTGTGAATTTTCATCAACATTTTCCACTGAAACTACTGGGCCAAGTTCATTATAGATAGAGATAGTTTTAAGCAGCAAAAATGTTCAGTAAAGTAAGATTTACAAACACATCACCATCACCAAAGCATAATTTTGTCATGAATTTATCTGCTTCCTTAAATTGTTTAATATTCACATAGACCAAGGTGAGTGACGTCGACACAGACTCTTTAGAGCCTCTCGTTTTTCGATTAAATCACAATTCCTCATTAGTACATACATGATATGAACATGAATTTTTTTTTCTATGTAGCATTTTTTATTTTTTTATTTTCAAAGATCAGCTGTTTTGCATGTAAGCCTATGCAGCAGTCAATTACAAGACTGCAACCTTTAGGTATTGATGAGGTCATAAAATGTAAAAAGTGAAAATTTTAGGAAGCTATGTTTGTTGTACATGAAAATGAAAGGTTAGGTAGAGAACATTACAAAATCATCACTTTTATAGGAAAAACCTTTTTTCAAACAATTGAGATACTAGTTTGTAGAATTTTTTTCGAGTCCAGAGATAAAATTATGACTTGCAAATACTTACGGTCATTTTTGTTCTCTGTATAACATCTGTTACAGTAACTAGTTTAGGTTCTGTAATTGTTGCTACATCTTGTTTTTTGCTGTAATGAAAATTGTATAATGAATAATAACTTATGAACAGTTATGAAATGTCAACAAAAGTTATCTAAATTTCTGAATATGAAGATGTATATTTAAGTTAGAAGTTTCTAATCATAGTCTTTGCTTAAAAAATTGTATTAGTTCATATACCATTATATCATATATAGGCTTAAATGAAGCATTCTCAATACCCCCCCCCCCCCCCCCCCCCCCCCTTAAACAAAATTTTGTTTTGTTAGGGGGTGTAATCACAAGCTAAAATGTCAAAAATGCATGACTACCATGAAATACTATTATTAGGCTTGAAATTTGGGTGTATCATATTTCAAAGATCAAGACTGCATGATAACCATGAATTACTATTTCAAGAATTGATATACAGGTGTATCATAAGCCTGAGATCAAGACTGCATGACTACTAGGAAGTACTATTTCAAGACTTGATATTTAGGTGTATCATAAGCCAAATATCAAGATCGTATAACTACCATGAAATCTATTCAAGACTTGATATTTAGGTGTATCATAAGCCAAAGTTCAAGACTAAATGATTACCAAGTACTTTTTCTTAAATTATTAAAACACCCTTTACCCAATGCTAAAGCCCAAATATGGTTATTTAATCAGGTCACATGTTTACTGTATAATGTAAAATTGTACATGGTTTCACACATTTTTCATGAATATTCCTATCCAATTAGCCGATATATTCTAATAACCGATATTCGATTATCCGATGTATTTTGACTGAAATGTATAGGGAATGGTTCGGTGTTTTGAAATAATATTACAATAGCCGATATACTCGTTTAGCCGATATACGATTAGGTGGAGTCTACTGTATAATTGTAGTTCATATGCAGATACACATGAAAAATAATTGTCCTTTATAAGGAGGTATAATAGTTGTGATTCTTGCGATCTAAAAACCATGATATGGAGAACTCCCTGATTGGCTTATTTATTTTTAGCTCACCTGACCTGAAAGGTCAAGTGAGCTTTTCTCATCACTTGGCGTCCGTCGTCCGTCGTCCGGCGTCCGTCGTCCGTCGTCCGTAAACTTTTAAAAAAATCTTCTCCTCTGAAACTACTGGGCCAAATTTAACCAAACTTGGCCATAATCATCATTGGGGTCTCTAGTTTAAAAAATGTGTCCGGTGACCCCGCCAACCAACCAAGATGGCTGCCATGGCTAAAAATAGAACTTAGGGGTAAAATGCAGTTTTTGGCTTATAACTCAAAAAACAAAGCATTTAGAGCAAATCTGACATGGGGTAAAATTGTTTATCAGGTCAAGATCTATCTGCCCTGAAATTTTCAGATGAATCTGACAACCTGTTGTTAGGTTGCTGCCCCTGAATTGGTTATTTTAAGGAAATTTGGCAGTTTTTGGTTATTATCTTGAATACTATTATAGATAGAGATAAACTGTAAACAGCAATAATGTACAGCAAAGTAAAACCTACAAATAAGTCAACATGACCAAAATTGTCAGTCAACCCCTTAAGGAGTTATTGCCCTTTATAGTCAATTTTTAACAAATTTTCGTCAGTTTTTGTAACTTGTACAAAAATCTTCTTCTCTGATACTACATGGCCAAATTAAACCAAACTTGGCCATAATTATCATTGTGGTATATAGTTTAAAAAATGTGTCCGATGACTCCGCCTTCCAAACAAAATGGCCGACATGTCTAAAATTAGAACATAGTGGTAAAATGCAGTTTTTGATTTATATCATTAAAACTAAGACATTTAGGGCAAATCTTTCAAGATTTAAATGTCAATCAGAATAAGATCTATCCCCTCGCAAATTTTCAGATGAATCTTACAACTTGTTGTTGGGTTGCTGCCCTAAAATTGGTAATTTTAAGGAAATTTCGCAGTTTTTGGTTATTATCTTGAATTCTATTATAGATAGAGATAAACTGTAAACAGCAATTTTGTTCAGCAAAGTAAAACCTACAAATAAGTCAACATGTTCAAAATTGTCAGTCAACCCCTTAAGGAGTTATTGCCCTTTATAGTCAATTTTTAACAAATTTTCGTCAGTTTTTGTAACTTGTACAAAAGTCTTCTTCTCTGAAACTACATGGCCAAATTAAACCAAACTTGGCCATAATTATCATTGTGGTATATAGTTTAAAAAATGTGTCCTATGACACCGCCTTCTAAACAAAATGGCCGACATGGCTAAAATTAGAACATAGTGGTAAAAAGCAGTTTTTGATTCATTTCTTTAAAACTAAGACATTTAGGGTAAATCTTTCAAGATTTAAATGTCAATCAGAATAAGATCTATCCCCTCACAAATTTTCAGATGAATCTGACAACTCATTGTTGGGTTGCTGCCCTAAAATTGGTAATTTTAAGGAAATTTCGCAGTTTTTGGTTATTATCTTGAATACTATTATAGATAGAGTTAAACTGTAAACAGCAATTTTGTTCAGCAAAGTAAGATCTACAAATAAGTCAACATGATAAAAATTGTAAGAGTACCCCTTAAGGAGTTATTGCCCTTTATAATCAATTTTGAACAACTTTTCGTCTTTTTGTAACTTAAAATCTTCTTTTCTAAAATTATGGGCCTTATTAAACTAAATGTGGCCACAAACATTACTATGGTATCTATTTAAAAAAAAAGTCTCTAATGACCCCACCTACTAACCAAGATGATTGACATCAGTAAATACAGTAACAGGTGAGCGACACAGGCTCTTGAGAGCCTCTAGTTTATATTTGTTATCAATCCTACTGTTGGTTCTCAATGTACTTGTGCATATTTAGAACAGTAAGTCTCATCTATGACTAAACATTAGCCTGATGATGGATACAAAATCTAGATTCCTTTTTAGCTCACCTGGCCAGCAGGGCCAAGTGAGCTTTTCCCATCACTTTGCGTCTGTTGTTGTTCTTTGTCCGTCATCCAGCTTGTCCGTCGTCCGGCTTGTCCGTCGTCATGAACTTTTACAAAAATCTTCTCCTGAATTACTGGGCAAAATTAAACCAAAAATGTAAGCTAAAACTATTGATTTTATTAGATATTATGAATTTTTATGACATTAGAGAAACATGCTATGTAATGGCATAGGAATTTATATTTAAGGTCAAGATTAAGGATTGTTTTACATAATTCAGGGGAGTATCCAACCATTTTAAAAAGGGAGGTTCCTAACCCAGGACAAAAAAGGGGGGGGGGGTGGTGTTCCAATTACATGTCCCCATTTAAGGGGGCTCCTGGGTATAAATCAATTTTTTTTTCTAATATAGGATTTCGCTATATTTTTCTCTAAATAGACTTTATTCTATACCTAATAAAAAAATAAAACAAAAATATGGGGTCACTGTTCATTTAAGCTCAAAATCTGCAATCGAAAAAAGCATGCATTTTTGTTTAGGTACTTTTTTTCTGTGGAATTAATAGGAGAAAAAGGTTAAATAGAAATAAAAAAAGAACCTAATATAAGAAATTGCTTAAATTTTACAATTGTTTCGTTTAAGTGCAGCTTATTTGAAAAAAAATAATAAAAAAATATATATGTCACCAATGAATTTAAAAAGATATTTCAATTTTAATGCCAAAAAATGTCATTTTTTTCACCAAAGGGAGATAATTTGGAGCTTATTCAATGATATCAAAGTTTAAAAAATCATTTGGGGCTAAAACGCCTTAATTTGTTGGGCTGATTTTTTAACCATATCAAAATGTTACAACTTAAAGTGTTATGAATAAAATTTATTATGAAAAAAAAATGTTTAAATATTTGCTGATTTTTTTTGTACCCTCGAGCCTCCTTAAGTGCATTAATCGTTTAAAAAAAGGGGGTTCCAACCTCCAGAACCCACCCTCTGGATCTGCACCTGTAAAACATTACCAAGGGAAGATAAAAGCAGATAATAAGGACATTATGACCTCTTCAGTCCAAGTTATTTGATAAAATAGATATTCAGAATAACTCCTCCCACAGTTTGAATCCAAGAAAGTTTTCATCTGAAAATTTCAGTGCTGATAGAACGTTACCTTAATAACACATTAACCTCATGTCAGACTTGCTCTAACTGCTATGGTTTTTGAGATATAAGCCAAAAAATGCATTTTACCCCTATGTTCCATTTTTAGCCATGGCGGCCATCTTGGTTGCTTGGCCGGGTCAAGAAATAGATGATGATTGTGGCCAAGTTTAGTTTAATTTAGCCCAGAAGTTTCAGAGGAGAAAACTTTTGTAAAAGTTAACAAAGACAGACAACAACAAAGGACAATGATGGAAGACTACATATAAGGGACACCAAGTGTTGAGAAAAGCTTAATTGGCCCTGTGGGCCAAGTGCGCTAAAAATGGACTATCCCAACTCTGAAGACACTGTATTATAATAGTCAGTGAGAATTTTTATACAACTGCAAAAATTAAAATTTTTTGGTGGTATATTGCTATCACGTTGGCATCATCGTCTGCGTCGTCGTCAGCGTCTGAATACTTTAGTTTTCGCACTCTTTAGTAAAAGTGAATAGAAATCTATGAAATTTAAACTCAAGGTTTATGACTACAAAAGGAAGGTTGGGATTGATTTTGGGAGTTTTGTTCCCAACATTTTAGGAATTAGGGGCCAAAAAGGGCCCAAATAAGCATTTTCTTGGTTTTCGCACTATAACTGTAGTTTAAGTATATAGAAATCTATGAAATTTTGACACAAGGTTTATGACCACAAAAGGCAGTTTGAGATTGATTTTGGGAGTTGAGATCCCAACAGTTTAGGAATTAGGGGCCGAAAAGGGTCCCATATAAGCATTTTTCTTGGTTTTCACACCATAACTTAGTATTAGTAAATTGAAATCTATGAAATTTAAACACAAGGTTTATGACCATAAAAGGAAGGTTGGGATTGATTTTGGGAGTTTTGGTCCAAACAGTTTGGGAATAAGGGGACCAAAGGGTCCAAAACTAAACTTTGTTTGATTTCATTAAAAATTTGTAAGGGTTCTGCGGAACCCAGTGTCTCGCCTACATAATTGCTGTAAATCGCAGACTCAACAAAATTGAGGATGAAAGTCAATAAAAATATTCCTCTTGATACTTACTATCTTTTGATTGTAAGAAGCTTCTGTCCAAGTTTGGTAAAAAATCTAGGAAAGTTATTGAATCTAATAAAGGTTTTGAAAACTTAAACTGCAGACTGTATGTAATGTTAACTGGAAGAAAATGTAAGTCCATTTAAAAGTAAAATACAGAAAAAGTGGAGTTATCTTTTTACAAAATTTACTTCTTGAAACTATCTAATGATCATAAATAAGCTTCTGTCCAAGTTTGGTACAAACCCAGGATAGTTTAAGAAAGTTATTAAAATTCTAAAAACTTTAACCACAGAGTGAATGTAATTTCCCTGCAGAAAAATTAAGTCCATTTATAAGTAAAATATAGAAAAAATGGAATTTTATTTTTACAAAATTTACTTCTGGATACTATCTTATGATCATCTACAAGCTTCTGTCTAAGTTTGGAACAAACCAAGGATAGTTTAAGAAAGTTGTTAGAATTTTAAAAACTTTAACCACAGAGTGAATGTAATCCCAGCAGAAAAAACTAAGTCCATTTATAAGTAAATTACAGAAAAAATGGAATTTTATTTTTACAAAATTTACTTCTGGATACGATCATATGATCTTAAACAAGCTTCTGTACAAGTTTGGTAGAAATCTAGTATAGTTTAAGAAAGTTATTAAAATTTCAAAAACTTCAACCACAGAGTGAATATTTGTGGACGATGACGGAAAGTAGAATCGCTTAGTCTCGCTTTTTCGACTAAAGTCGAAGGCTCAACAATAATTGAATAAATGGGGTTCTTTGATATGCCGAATCTAACTGTGAATGTAGATTCTTAATTTTTTGGTCCTGTTTTCAAAGTGGTCTACATTAAGGTCCAAAGGGTTCAAAATTAAACTTAGTTTGATTTTAACAAAAATTGAATCCTTGGGGTTCTTTGATATGCTGAATCTAAAAATTTACTTAGATTTTTAACCGGATTTTTGTGACAAAAATGTCGGTTATTAAATTGGGGATGCTAGGCGGGCAGCAGGGCGGGTGGGCGGGCGGGAGGGTGGGCCGCAATTAAATGTTGTCTGTGCATTAACTCAAGAACCGTTCAACCAAAACTTTTAAAATTTTAATATGTTGTTACTGACAACTAAATGAAGGTCAAGTTCAATAATGGCCATTTTGACTTTTACCGTTCAGGAGTTATGGTTCTTGAAAGATTGAAAAATGGTGTTTCCAGTCGTGTCCGTGCATTTACGCATGAACAGTTCTACCAAAGCGTTCCAAATTCTAATATGTTGTAACTGGTGACAAAATGGAGGTCAAGTTCAATAATGACGATTTTGACTTTTACCGTTCAGGAGTTATGGTTCTTGAAAGATTGAAAAATGGCGTTTCCATTCGTGTCTGTGCATTTACCCATGAACTGTTCTACCAAAGCTTCCCAAATTTTAATTTGTTGGTACTGGTGACAAAATGGAGGTCAAGTTCAATAATGACGATTTTGTCTTTACCGTTAAGGAGTTATGGTTTTTGAAAGATTGAAAAATGGTGTTTCCAGTCGTGTCAAAGCTTTTAATATGTTGTTACTGATGACAAAATAGGGGTCAAGTTCAATAATGACGATTTTGACTTTTACCGTTCAGGAGTTATGGTTCTTGAAAGATCGTAAAATGGTGTTTCCATTCACATTGTTGCATTTACTCACAAACCATTCAATCTAAGCTTTTCAAATTTTAATATGTTGATACTGATGACAAAATAGAGGTCAAATTTGATATTGACAATTTTCACTTTCACCAATCATCAGTAATGGTTCTTGTGATATTGCCAGGACACAAATAAATGCTAATAAATCCGGTTTGCTGTCGTTGTGACAGCCTCTTGTTAATTATTGGCCCAGTTTTCAAGTTGTTCCAGATTGGGGTCAAAAGTTAAACTTTGTTTGATTTCATCAAATATTTAATAATTGGGGTTCTTAAAATGATATGCCAAATCGAACTTGTGTTAGTAGATTCTTAATTTTTGGTCCTGTTTTCAAATTGGTCTTCATTAAGGTCCAAAGGGTCCAAAATTAAACTATATTAAAGTTTGATTTCAACAAAAATTAAATTATTGGGCTTCTTTGATATGCTGAATCTAAAGATGTACTTAGGTTTTTGATTATGGGTAAAGTTTTTAAGTTGGTCCAAATCAGGATTCAAAATTATCATAATAAGTATTGTGCAATAGCAAGAAGTTTTAAATTGCACAGTATTGTTCAATAGCAATGTAATGTAATGTAATGTAATAAGTTTATTGCAAATCAGCATATAATATAATGCTATAGCATCAACAACATATATAATATAGTAAGCGACATAATATAAATGAAAACAGAAAGCAAAATAATAACACAAAAAAAAAACCCATAAATAAACCAACACCACATATCAAACAGATAGTACCATATATAATCTACTTTATCAGTTGTGACCGTAGTTTCCAGTTTTCATTTAACAAACAACAAAGTTTTAATACCAAAGTCCTTGAACTTGTTGGAATAAGTGATAAACATTTTGACATATTAGGCCAAGAACAATAATATTTAGGCAAAAATCTTGAATGCAGATGTCTATAGGCTGGACAAATCATTACAAAATGATATTCATTTTCAATAGCTTTCATATTGCAACATTGACAGTCTTTCATTACGAGGCACATTATTATATTGTCCAGTTTCAATGTTGAGTTTAAGTGAACCACATCTAAGTTGTGCTAAGAGTTTAACATTGACATCAAGAAGTAAATATTTTTCTAAACAAAAGTCAATTTTGAACATTTTCAAAATATCCAATTTTTCACAATCGAACATACTAGAACGCCAGTTTTGTATAAACTGATCATAGAGGCGTAGTTTCAAAACATCATATGAAAAAAATACATGGTTATACCATAAAAAATTATAACCAAGATCATTTAACAAGGTACGAACATTTGACGCCCAGTTTGTTTTACCATTCTCAAGAAATCTTCAATTGACAGTATTGCACAATAGCAAGAAATATCTAATTGCACAATATTGTTCAATAGCATTCAATTTTCAATTGGAGTTATCTTTCTTTGTCCAGAATAGTAGTTGATTCAACTTAAAATCTTTGTTTTATACTATATACAATGTATTTTCACTTTTATTACCAACTGATAAATTAAAAGAATCTTTAAAATCAGTGATAACAAGCACTTTTTTTAACATTTTAATATTTTATGATGTATTTAAATGAGCAGTTATTGTTTCAAACTCCATTAGAAATTTGAATTGAGATCAGTTTTGGAATTTACATGTCTAATTGGGTGTTCCTATAAACCTTGAGGATATATCATCCAAACAAATTTACATGTCTAATGGGGTGTTCCTATAAACCTTGAGGATATATCATCCAATCAAATTTACATGTCTAATGGGGTGTTCCTATAAACCTTGAGGATATGTCATCCAATCAAATTTACATGTCTAATGGGGTGTTCCTATAAACCTTGAGGATATGTCATCCAATCAAATTTACATGTCTAATGGGGTGTTCCTTATAATAAACCTTGAGGATATGTCATCGAATCAAATTTACATGTCTAATGGAGTGTTCCTATAAACCTTGAGGATATGTCATCCAATCAAATTTACATGTCTAATGGGGTGTTCCTATAAACCTTGAGGATATGTCATCCAATCAAATTTACATGTCTAATGGGGTGTTCCTTTAAACCTTGAGGATATGTCACCCAATCAAATTTACATGTGTACAGGTTTATCTTTGCCTGTTTTAAATTGTTGGCAGATGTCAACAAACTTGAGAGTTATGGTCTTTGAAGGAAATCAATGCTTTGTAAATGAGTTGCTGTTCCAAAATAAATATATATTAAGCTGTACGTTAATCTGAATATGCCTGAAGTTTAGGCCCTAGACTCATACCTTTCCAAATCCATGTTGTAGCTGTATAACATTTCCAATTGTTTGGTTTTTAATTTTTTTTCTGCACGCATCTTCGTGCAATCTATTGCAACAACTGTTGCTGCTGGCTCTTTGTTGTTATCTATGAAGATAAATGTTCCTTGGTCTTGAGGTAAACCTGTTAATATATAAGTAAAAACTGACAATCGTATTATTTAATCAAGTAAGCAAATAAATTTCTAGAAAGATTTATTTCAAATCAGATTTTTTGTTGTTGCCAAATTTGATTGACAAAAATTTTCACTTAAAATAATGGTTCTTATCTCCATGGAAATGAGATGTGCCAATGTTCATACTGCCTGCTAAATAGGATTGACCTAATCACAAACCATTATATTGTACTCAAGGTGATATAAAAATTACGCTCCATTTTATAACATACTAAATTAACATGCAGTGAAGGTGTGACGAGGAAGGCTCAAACTATAACTCAATATTTGTGGTCCTTTTTCTATTAAATTTGGAATTTATGTATTAAATATCAAACTCTACAGTAATGAAAAAAAACCAATGAACATGTAGCAGCACCCCTTCTAGTCCTTAGTTGCATATTATGTCTTAAGTGCACTGAGGATCAAGTCCTTAGCACAACCTAGCCATAATTAGATGTATATTTTGTGTTTCACATGAAGTCAAAACAAATATCACACCAGGAAAAAACTTTGATTTTTTGGTACAGAAATGGTTTAAATTATGAAAAGAGCAATTGTTATGCTAACACTGGAAGCATTTATATAATTACCTGCAGTTTTGTGAAGAAATATTTAATATTTTTATTTAATAAATGGTATTTAAAAACTGTCTGATTTTCATAAATGGTTGCCTTTAAGACATGGTAACCAGTCTCAGATTTTTGGTCAATGATAAAGACAGCAAAATATGTTTAGAATTATTGAATATCAAACATTTTAATTGAAAAAAATGACAAGAACATGTTTAAGGTGTATGGGTGTCATCCTCCATCTTGGATTGTAAAAAACCGAGAACCAAAGGTCCAGATTTTCTATCAAGTTAGCAAAATTTAATGCAGGAATGCAGATATTTGATGTGAATTTTCATTTAAAAGAACCAATTTATAAGAATATAAGTTATAAATATTAATATTTTTGCAAATGTTGATTATTTCTGGTTGTTTTCAATTTATTTCGAATTGGCATTTTAAGGGGAGGTAACTCTAAAATGCTGCATTTTCTGAAGGATTCTTCATGGAATTTTCCTAATTTGTATTTTAGCCAGAAAAAACGTATGGTGACCCTATCTTTTCTTTTGATATTCTCAAAACACTGTCTGAAAGATATCTTTTTCTTTATTTAACAATTCTATCATTTTGTTTAGTTTATAATCACAAAAAGGTGTTTTTTCCTGTATAATCTATACAAATTGTGTCATTTTGTTACGTCCTGTAGCTTGAGAAAATGTGCGGTGACCTATCATTTTGATTATATTTTTCAACATATATCAATAGATACTATGTTTTGGCAAAGTATGAACAATTTCTATCATTTAATTTAGACTTCCATACCACCTTAACCAGTTATTTTAAACAACAGTAGTGTTCTTTGATCATTAAGGGCATACGATACAGTTTTGATCCTGTATTTACAAGTTCGTGAAAATTTGCATATAGGCTTTTTTTTACCTGATTAAATCAAATAAGTAATAAAAAATATACCTTCATGTGCTTATCTTTTTAGTAAAATGAGGTCTAAATTTTGTACATTTGTTCAAAATTCAGATTTGTGGCTGAATTTCTTTTTCAAGGAAAGTCATAACTTTTACGTTAGCTTACGTCATTACCCCCCCCTGTAACTGTATCGTATGCCCTTAATCTTATCTGATCAAACTATACCTAAACTTATCTATAAAAAACAAAACTTCGTAAAACAACCTTTCCTTTGGTGTATGGAAAATTAAAATAACTTGATGCATATATTCTTGCAATAAACAATCAAACTTACCATTACAACTTATGTGTATTGTCTACCAACAAGACTTTGTATTCATATTTAATGAAATGCATTATTAAAACCTAATTTTGACATACTTGTCAGTGATCTCTTGAAAAAAAAAACCACATTTTATCAGGTTTATCTATCAAATGATGCTCAACTTGGAGGAAGATGGAAACAAATACATTGTGACGTCTATGGACAAGACATTTTATTGATATTTAATTAAATGCTTTTAAAGAGGATTGTTAAAGTTAAGATTAAAAGTTACGGATTAAATTTTCAGCTGTGTTTTTATACGACCGCAAATTTTGAAAAAAATTTCGTCGTATATTGCTATCACGTTGGCGTCGTCGTCGTTGTCTTTGGCGTCGTCGTCGTTGTCGCACTCTAACTTTAGTAAAAGTGAATAGAAATCTATGAAATTTTAACACAAGGTTTATGACCATAAAAGGAAGGTTGGTATTGATTATGGAAGTTTTGGTCCCAACATTTCAGGAATAAGGGGCCTAAAAGAGCCCAAATAAGCATTTTCTTGGTTTTCGCACTATAACTTTAGTTTAAGTAAATAGAAATCAATAAAATTTAAACACAATGTTTATAACCACAAAAGGAAGGTTGGTATTGATTTTGGGAGTTAAGGTCCCAATAGTTTAGGAATTAGGGGCCAAAAAGGGACACAAATAAGCATTTTTCTTGGTGTTCGCACCATAACGTTAGTATAAGTAAATAGAAATCTATGAAATTTAAATACAAGGTTTATGACCATAAAAGGAAGGTTGGTATAGATTTTGGGAGTTTTGGTTTTGCATGTGCTAGAAAGTTTGATTTTTGCTCTTAATAGCCCCATCCAACTCATTTTTGGAGTTCAGGAATTTGATATTATAAATGTACACATCATGACCTTTCATTTGATATATACTGAACCAAAAAAGTTGAGCAACACTTATTTTTGGTAATTTTTTTTTTTTGTTGTTTCTGCAATTATTTTTTTAAACATCATTAATATAATTTAATTTAGTTTTGCCTGTAATTTTTAACAGTCTTACTCTTTGTGGATAATTGATTTCACACCATTTTAGCTCTCCACGTGTAATTGATGTTTTACTTTCTGTACCTGTACTTTTAAAATCAAATTTAAAGATTTTCTACACTAACGTTCAGAAACACACCATTGGTAAGAGAAACACAAAAAAGTTTGAAAAAATTGCATGTGGCAACCTGTCCTCCCCGAAAAATGACAGTCAGAAGGCTCTTTGAATGGTTGATGCCAGAATGAGTGTTTCTGATGTCGAGGCTTGATTAAATGTGCACAAATCAACAGTTTAGAGACTAACAAACAGATATCAACAAATTGCAACTGCACGGGATAGGTCGATATGTTGTAGACTAAGAAAAACTATCGTCAAGGGCGGAACGCTACTTTCACTTCACATCAACACGTGACAATTTTTTCTGGCCACAAGAGTAGTGCATTGACTAAGGGCAGCTGCTGGTGTGCCTGCCAATCCTTCATTGATGAAATTGATTTTGAATAACTCTACTAATTTTTTTCATTTTGACCCTCCCGCACTCCATACAAAGAAAATCCTAACGAATGTGAGTGATAAACATTCATGTTGCTTCTGACATGTCATAATATCATTTTTAGCTCACCTGGCCCAAAGGGCCAAGTGAGCTTTTCTCCACACTTTGCGTCCGGCGTCTGTCGTCGTCCGGCGTCGTCCGGCGTTAACTTTTACAAAAATCTTCTCCTCTGAAACTACTAGGCCAGAATGCAATTAAAACCGATAAATGTGTACGGAAAGGAGTCATGATGATCACTGACCCAAAGGAATTTAAATATTTAAAGAGTTAGGAATGGGGTTCCTCCAAGAATTCATGTAGGAAAATAGGTGATAAGATACGAAGTGAAATACCTTCTCTCACTCTCCAGTTGAGGTTGACAAAGTTATTTCAATTTTAAAACTTTAACCTCAGATTGTCTGTGATAAGTTGACCATAAACTGAGTCCAACACAGAAGAAAAAAAGAGCTATGTTTACTGTGCCTGTTTTTAATGTGTTTTTATAATATGAAAAGAATTTGCTTACTTTTTAAATTAATAAAGTTCTTTTTTTTGTCCCTCTTGAATACTAAACAGCTAGCTGAGTTTCTAGAAAACTCTGTTATGTAATTCACTTTTATCAGCTTTTCTATCATAGTTCTTGCAAAATCTTTTTTCATCAATGGTAGAATTGCCTACAAAATACAGAAAGTAAGAGTAAAATCATACTCTTAAATATGACTTGCCTGCTTAATTGCCAAAATGAAGCAAGAAAAAAAAGAAATTAAAAAAGAAATTAAAAAAATAATTGTTCTCTAACCAATTGTTCAGAGAACAATTGAAAGTCGTTCAAAAAAAAAAAGTATTTCAATATGTTTAGTAAAAATTTGGTTTAAAATGTCATTTATTTAGGCAACGGTTTCTATTTATAGCTTGTAGCATGCTGATTCCAAAAATATATGGTTTCTATACTGTACTTTTTTTTTAAATAAAGGAGATTATTTGTTACTTGCAGATATAATTAATTTTAGAAATAATTCATGGGGGCTAGAATATATCATGATTTTACCATGGGTTGGCCCTTTATGACAACTATTTTACCCTTAGTGATAGTAAGGGGTTAAAATTTATCGGCATAAAGGGACAACCTGTGGTAAAATCTCGATATATGCATCTTAATGAATTATTTTGATTCTAATAGGACAAATACAGCAATTGCTTTTTATTGAAACACACCTAAGGTGAAGGCATTATTTTCTGTTCACCTGAATAAATGTACTAATAAATTGACATAAAATAAAGAACAAACAAATTAGTGACATGCTTAAACTATTTACTATTACATGTTTAGATATGTTTGGATGAATGATATTTATAGTTATTTGTCATATGTATACAAAAAATGGCTTATTTAATACATTTTAGCTTCTATTGTTTGATATGTTTCAATGTGTTGATTTTCGGTTTCACAAGTGTGTATTTTCCCATATAATGCTTATATTCTGACATCAATGTTTTATGACATATAATATTGAGTAGAACATTCATTAAAAAGCATATGACCTGGGAGTATGATTGGAACAGCCCAACAATATATTCATATTTTACCACGGGAGTATGGGAGTGTATTCAAAGCGTTTATAAGAACGTCATGTTAAAATATTTAATTGACAGATTTAAAATACAAAAAATAGATATGTTTTATATCCTTTTACATTCCAAAATTTACAAAGAAAAGGCTACTTCAGATTTAACTGATGAGTCTTTTGAAGACGAAGCGTGCGTCTGGCGTATAAACAAATTTTAGTCCTGGTATCTATGATGGAGTTTATTTACATAGTACCATTTCCAGTTCCTTTGTGAAGGTCATATGCAGGGTTTAAGCTAGGATTTTGAGGGCTTAAGTCACTTTTGTGCGCTATGAAAATCAACCGTTTTTTTGTGTAACAGCAAGGGACCAAGGATCTGTCTCTCGTTTGATTCTTTCTAAAGGATTTTGTATTTTATGTTTTAATCAGGGTCTATAAATAGTCATAGAACTACTTTCATGCATGCTTACAATCAGTACAGGAAGTACCATCTGTGAACGTTTTGAATAAATTTCTATATTTTACATGGAATTGTCGAAAGTTTTTGATGACAATTTATATATCAATTATGACGAAAATGCATTCAAATGACAAATCTATGACAAACAAACTTCAATAATGGAATTCAAATGTGAACTGTCCGCAGGGTAACAATTTCGATCAAATGACGAAACTCCTGGTAGTTGCAATGCCAACTGCCTTTCCTGGGGAAATAATTATGATGGTCAATTATGAGGTTTAATAATAGTTATAATGGATTTAAGTGACCCATCTGATGTGAAAAGAGGATTAGTTGTAAACACAACTTGTAACAACTGTTGAAAACTTGAATGACCTTGGGGTTATAAACTTGTCAAAAATAAAGATGGGTAGATTTATAGTGTTTTAATGCGAAAATATTTTTACACTTTTAAAATTTAAGTGATGAAATTGTTTTGAAATACTTTTGTTAATGTGAAAACCCCTTTGGTAAATTACAAAAGTGATGAGCACTAGCAAAATCACTACATATGACTTGCAATTAGATTAAAAAAGTCCCATGGCTTTAATATGCATACATATGAGGTAGAAGCAAAGCTCAAAATCTAGAATGTCAGATTTACCTATGAACATGAGCTCAATTTCAAGGTCATAAACTAAGGACCTAGCTCAATTCAAAAGACCCTTTGTCTTAATTATATTTGGGCTAAAATTATTTAAGCTAGATAGAAGCATTGGATACAATTACATGTATTTATCACTTTGTTTACTGCAAACATATGTAATTTTTGATAAAGGATATTAAACGATTTCCAAGTTCCAATGATTAAAACATATTAAGGAGGCTCCTGGGTACAAAAATTTTAGAAAAAAACTAAACCTTTATATTTTCATTACAAATTTTATTTATTACACTATTAGTTGTTACTTTATGATATGGTACAAAAAACAACCCACAAAAATAATTTGGTTTGGCCCCAGATTACTTTAAAACTTGAAAAAGCTCCGAATTATCTCCCTTTGGTGCGAAAAAGCCATTTTTTGGCCTTAAATTTGAAATATCTTTTTAACTCATCGGTGACCTATATTTTTTATTATTGTTTTCCAATAAGCTGTACATAAACTAAATTATTGTAAAATTTAAGCGATTTCTTATATTAGGTTATTTTTTTATTTCGATATTTCCTCTTTTTCTCCTATTAGTTCAACAGAAAAAAAGGACATTAACAAAAATGTATGCTTTTTCCAGAGGCAGATTTTAGCTTAAATGAACGGTGACCCCATTTTTTTATTTCATTTTTCTTTTAAGTATATGATAAAGTTCATTTATAAAAAAATATAGCAAAATCCTATATTAGAAAAAAAAAATCATTTATACCCAGGAGCCCCCTTAAGCAAACCTGAAAATAAGCTTACCCTTTTCGTTGTTTATATACATCAATAGGTAGACAAGACACTTGATAACAAATCATGTGATAAGATGAAAGAAAAATGACCTTTTTATGTTGTTAATTCATTAACATATTTTTAGACAATATGAGAGAGTTGAGGGACTTAATCCTTCAGATTTTAGGGTCTTTTTGTACCTGTCATTGTCACCACTGGCTCTTTGAAGCTTGGAGTACTATAAACTTTATATGGTTGCTGCGATTAAAAAATACAAGCTAAATACTTGAGATTTTTCATACTCGGTGTTCAGGTTTGTTTGTTACAAAGTTATTTTAAAAAAGCTAAAGGCAATATTCAAACACAGACGGGTTAATGAGCATATAATCATTCATTTTATCAGCCAATTATATGGCTTAGTAGACCATAATTATTTAGCAAGAGAAACTTTTACCTGTGTTTCTGGATCCTTGAATTTGCATGTCATATTAACAACTTTAGGTCCATTTTTTGCAATTATGAATCTTGCACACAAAACACCTATATAACAAAATTTGAGACATTAGTCATTGTGGTAAAACATTTAAGTTTAGCATTGTAAATATTTCACCAAGTGACCCTTTAGGGACTGCACAGTCCCAGATATAAAGCTTTGAGTTTATCAATTTTTTATACATATATAGCTTGACAACGTTGCATAGTTAAAATTTCACGCCTTCTTTAATAATCATTGATATTATGTTGATAGTTGTAAATATAAAGCTTTATTACAAGTGTCACATAAACATAACATTAAACAATAAACAATTTAACCTAGGGGCATTATGTTTTTCAGTCTGTGCACCTGTTGTCTGTCTGTCTATCCTGTTCAGGTAAGTTTTTGGTCAAGTTAGTTTTTGATGAAGTTAAAGTCCAATCAGCTTGAACTGAACATAGAATATGAATTCCCGTACGAAATTATAAGGCGTGTTACGCCTGGAAATAAGGCGTAAACCTGGCGTAAGTGGTAGTTACGTGTCTAGATCCAAGCGTAAGGGAGCAGGAAACGTAAAATTGTAGTCCTTACGGGCGTAGAAAAAAGCAATACACCTGGCGTAAATTGAAATAAGCAAGGCGTAAGTTTTCTTACGGGCGTAAATTTTCTTATAGGCGTAAATAAAAATACCCATAATGCTTTGTTTAAAGGATCATGGGATTTTTTTTCAAAATTAGGCTCTTTAGTTTGCAAGAGTTGGACACATGGCAGCTTCATATATTCAGTGATAATTTGCTTGTTTTGTGCTTTTTGAAAGTTTCTGAAATTGGAAATACTGAATCAAATAAATAAATGAAAAATTGTGAAAAAAAAGGAAAGTAGTAATACAGGGTTTAATAATAATAATGTGAGTATAACTATTAGTTATTTAGTATTATGTTCTATCAGAATTTTGAAATCCAAAAACCTTTATCCTTGGATAATAACACTAAAATCTTTTACTTTAAGTTAAATTGCAGTATTCACTATTGTCATTTATATTTTAGTTCAAAAGACAATTATTTTCAAAAACAACTTAATTTAGTTAAAATGATAATTTTATTTCAAGAAAAAGTAATTGTCATAATTCTTATTTAAACTTAAACTTATTTGAGCCATTGTCTGCATAAAAGTAATTATTTCTATATAAGCTTCTTCAATGGTTAATATTTCAAGTTTTTTGTCAAACAATAAGAAATAAAAGCAACAGCACAGAAGTTTGTATCAAATACACAAAAGTACACAGCAAGGTTAATACACTGAACTAAAATAAGTGTAGTATTATGTAAAGATATTACAGAAAATACTCATTTGCATATTACGCCTATTTTTTTGTGAACCAGACGTACTCATTTAAATATTACACCTAATTTTACGCCTGGTTTACCCCTTAGTTACTCCTAATATAATGACAGTGTGAGTTTCAGGTTAATATTTTGTTGTTGTTGAAGTAGTTTTTGATAAAGTTGAATTTCAATAAACATGAAACATAGTACAGATGTTCCCTATGATATGAATTTTCTAGGTCAAATGCCAAATTAGATCTTTGATCCCAATTTTACAGTCCACTGAACATAGAAAAAGATAAAGTGAGTGTGAGGTGCATCACGTTTTATGCATTCGTTTTCAGCAAAAATCCAGTTTCACGTTTCTGCATTATCGTGATTACTTTTCCGAAATATATAGATATCAGCTTTCCACATTTTTACCTGTATTTCACCTGTAAAGAAATGGTAATAATGATATATAAGACTTTATCTTATTATAGTATTTTCTCTTATATTGTATTTTATTTTTATGATATAATTTCTTCATCAGGTTAATTATGTTCAGATTTAACATTGTAAGTACATTTCCAAAGTCACCATGTGGAAAGTCACCATATATTCAATGATTTCTGTATTTGGTTATATCTTTTATATTCATTTGCATATGTTTTATTTATTTAAGAATTGAATGCTTCTTTTTGTAAATTCATTGGGGTGTAAAAGCGTTGACTGAAGTACATTTTGTATGAAGCGCGGAATTTTGTATGAACCCCCTGTATGGAAAATTGGACCCCCATGGTAAATTGAACCCCCTGTTTTTTCATCCTAGATGATTATTAGAACATTATACATTATTCTAAAGCTTATCACAGAATTAAAATTATTTCATACCAGAAGGGGAGATACATTTTCCATGCTTAATTAACAGAAATATCTTTGCTTGGTATAAGTGATCTATAAAATTGAGAATGGAAATGGGGAATGTGTCAAAGAGACAACAACCTGACCAAATAAAAAAACAACAGCAGAAGGTCACCAACAGGTCTTCAATGTAGTTGTTGTAATTTTTGGATATAAACACTTCCACAACCATAAAATTTTTCAAGTTCTACCTGAACATTTGACAAAAAAACATTCTGCCATTTGTTGTCTGTTTTAAATAATCTCCTTATCCATGTACACTTCAGTGCTAAAATAAATGCACTACGATTTATCATTTTGAGTCCACCATCTTCAATATCATTTTGTAAAACATCTCTTTTAATTCTATCAATTGGTGAACTCCATATAAAATTGTACATAAGTTGAATAACATTTTTTAAAATATCATCACTTGGATTTGGTAAGGATATAAACAAATGATTTAAAATAGGCAATATTAATGTCTTTACTACAGTAATTCTACCAATAACAGTCAGATTTCGTTTTGACCATTGTCTTATTACACATTTAATTTGTACAATTTTTTCATCATAATTAATTTTTACAATTCTATCAAGATTAACATCAGCGGCAGATCCAGGGGGTGGTCCCACGGCGCACCGGACCACCCCCATGACGAACCTCAATTTTTTTTTAAAGTGTCTATTTTTTCAATAACTAGCTAATTAACAAATTAAAACTTAAAATTAATGCTTTCATCGCACTAATTGGTTATGGATTACCTGGATACCTGGAGGTGTCACAATGATAGAATACAGATCAATGCGTTTCACCTGTATACATGTAATTAAATTGTCAAAACAGCTCGTCAATATGAAGATGTTGACTTCTTATTTTTCAGTGAAATTTCCATATATGATTGCATTCTCCAACTAACGAAGTCTCGCTTTTAAGTTTCATTTATGTACATTTTGAAAAAAAACCCAATCATTATGAATGAATTAAATTAAATTTGTTTATCTATCTCTTTGAGCCCCCCTTTTTTCCCCAATTCAAGCACTGAAGTTGGTACCGGCATTTGTACAAAGCGCAACATTTGATGAAATTAAACATTTTGTAGACTTCTACCATACTGGTTTGCCGAGTCCATCAACAATGCCTTCCGTACTGCGTTTGTGGCAAAAGACTTGAGAGTCAATGCTTTCAAAACCAGAAACTGTAGCCGGTTCTCTGAAAGAATGTTGCAAAACCGACTTTCCAATTATTTTTTGTTAACTTAAAAATCATAGCTACCGTGGGGGTGATGAGTTGTGAATGTGAGCGATCCAACAGTGAGTTATCACTTCTAAAAAACAACCTGAGAACAACTATGGGACAATCGCATTTAAACGGACTTGCGTTGATGCATGCAGTTTGGAACTAAACATAAAACAAATTATAGACAACTTTGCAAGGAAACCCCGCGAAGCATGATGTTGAATGACCTGATAAACGACTCTTGAGTTTGTTAAATTAGTAACAATTTTACGTAAAACTATTTTTACCGATTTGGAACATTTTAGCTAAACCTTTTTTACAGCTTGCCTTATTCAGATGACATTTGTATGTTGTGCTATTTTAGATTGCAAGTTATTGTAAAGAGTCTTAAATAAAAATCAGGTTTACATGTCTTCAAATTTCTTTACCTAGGAATATGTGCATCGCATGCTGTTGTCCAAATTCATGATCTTCCATAATGTTGAAGGTATTTTTTAACCTTTTTCATACCATTCAATATTCATTTGGGACCACCCCCAAATTTTTTTCTGGATCCGCCACTGAACATCAAAGCTTATACCTAATACCTTAAAACATGTTTGTCCCCATGTAAGGTTTCTATTTTGGCATAATACCTCATTACTATACTTTTTATTTCCTATCCAAATAACTTGTGTTTTAGAAAAATTAATGTTTAAACCAGATATATTTCCAAACCAATCTAATTCATTTAATGCTTCATTCAAAGATTCTTCTTTACCATCTAAAATAAGAGATGTGTCATCAGAAAATTGTGAAAGTTTGTGCTCAACTTGTGTAATTGTAATACCATTTATTTTATCATTATTTCTTATTTTTAGTGCTAATATCTCAGCACAGAGAATAAAAATATAAGGCGACAAGGGATTACCTTGTCTACAGCCTCGTTCTATAGAAAAAAATTCTGATAGATGTCCTCCCTGGTTAACAGCTGATTTGATATTGTTATAAAAAAACTTTAATCCAATTAATTATTGATTCCCCAAAATTGAACAACTTCAAGACACTAGTTAAAAATTCCCAAGAAATGGAATCAATGCCTTTTCGAAATCAATGAGCAGCAAAAGTCCTGGTATATCTTTTTCCTCTGTAAATTGCATGATATCATAAATTAAACGAAGATTTTCTCCAATATATCTACCACTAATAAATCCAGTTTGGTCGAAATCTATAAGTTTATCTAAAACTGTTTTAAAGCGTTTTGCTATAACTCCAGAGCCAATTTTATAAACTGTATTTAATAAAGATATAGGTCGCCAATTTTTTAAGAAATGTCTAGGCTTATTTCCTTTCGGCAGGCATGTAATGATTCCTTGTTTTTGCGTAACAGATAGTTCACCAATCTCAGTACTGTAGTTCAAAGAGTCAACAACAAAAATTTTCAAATCTTTCCAAAAAAATTTAAAGAACTCTGTGGAGAAACCATCAGATCCTGGTGTTTTATTATTTTTCATATTTTTCAATATCAAACCAGCTTCTTCAATTGTTATTTCTCCTTCAAGATTTTTTTTCTCATCATCAGTTAGTTTTTTAAATTTGATATCTTTTAATCCTTCTTTAAGTTTACTGAATTTATCTCCCTTTGACCTGTCTTTATTCTTGTATAAATTTTCATAAAAAGATTTTACTTCTTTTAAAATATGTTTTTGTTTTGAAATTACATCTCCATTTTCTTTTTCTACTTTTGGTATTATCTTATTTGTAAAATTTGTTGATTCTAGCCCACAAAAATAGCTAGTAGGTTTTTCACCCTCTTCTACCCATTGTATTCTTGATCGAATTATCTTCCCTTTAATTTTTTCTTTTCTTATATTTTCTAATTCACATTTTTTATTTTCCAAAATCTGTATTGAACCTTCATCTACCTTTTCTTCCAAAATAAGAATTTCATTTCTAAGATCTTTCTCTTGTTTTTCTTTTACCTTTTTCTTATAACTTGAATAAGATATAGTTTTACCTCTAATTTCCATCAACATTGTCTCGAGAAATAAGTGACTGTTAATATTAAAATGGAGATCTTCATTATTCATGTCTTCAATTCTATCTATATCATAAACAGGTGTTACATATTGTTTTTTAACTTCAACTATTTTTTCTTTAACAATCTTTATATATTCTGAATCATACAATAATGAATTATTAAATTTCCACAATCCTCTATCTCGCTCAAAAGGATTAAATTCTAGATTTAATACAACCATAGAATGATCAGAGCGATAGCTGGGCTCAATATTACAGTTTTTCAAACAGCATAGTAAATCTTCGGATAAAAGAAAAAAATCAAGCGTGGCTTGTTTAAAGAGGGTTCTTTTTCTCCATGTGAAAGTTTCCTTCAAATCTGGGTAAAGTTCACGGAAAGGGTCAATGAGACACCTTTCCTGAATGATTTCTAAAACTTTCTCCCGAGCATTCGGGTTATTTACAAGTAAATAGTTAAAATAGTCCATATCAGGATTGAGAACCAGATTAAAATCACCAAAAATCATATAGCTATCATTACCAAAATCATCTATAATTGACATAATTCTATCATAAAAAATTGGAGTATCTATATTTGGTCCATAAATAGTTACAAATGTAAAATGTAAAGTATCAACAACTAAGTCTAATACTAAATAATTACCACCAACATCTTTTTTTTCTTTTAGGACCTTAAACTCAAAGTTGTTATTAAACATAACTGCTACACGTACGAGTAACATGCTTAAAGAAAAAAAAACACAGCGAAGAAACAGGTCGTACAGCATGTACAATGACCTACAGTTGTTAATTTCTGTGTCATTTGGTCTCTTGAGAAAAATTGACTCATTGACAATCATACCATATCTTCTTTTTTATAATTAATCATTTCAAATTGAAACACCCCCCCCCATTATTTTCGGAGACAACAAGAGAAAAGGAAAAGAATAATCGGTTTCAGACATATGACATATTCAAGTGTACAAGATGAAGATTTTTTTTTTTGATTTTTAATCTGAAGTTGGTACAAACGCTATAGTTGATACGGTGTATTTGATTATTAAAAGTCAAACTTCGCCAGAAATCTTCACAGACAAGCCTTATAATGATGAAGGAAAAACGTCAAATCTAAAAGCGTATTTATGACTTGGATGAAAGGTTGTCAAATTGACACTCATACCACATCTTATGTCTATGTGAAGGGTTCTATTGATAAGACTTTCAAACACCAACTTGAATTACCGATTAACCGGTTAATCGGTCGAACGATTATCCAAGTAACCGGTTAGGCAAAAGTGTACGATTGACAACACTAGTATATACAACTCGTCTAAACATCAACCCAACAATGTTAGATCTGTAAATTTGCTTTTCCAAATTTTTGGTTCTTCCCTTGCCAGGATTCGAACCCATGCTACTGTGATATCTTGACACCAAATCGCCTGCACTGCAGCTGTGCCGTTGACCACACGACCACCTGGGCTCTACAAAAATAGAGCTTTCACTGGCCATGTGTTACCTCTCTTCGTCAGTTTTAATCTAGCGGTGTACTACAGTACATGATATATAAGGCATGAAGATGTTATTGTTACAGATCAGCTAAATTATCTATAGTAAAGGATCCTACAAATTAATGTAAGATAGTCACAGAAAATAATTATATTTATAAGTACGTCTGAGTCAGTGACAACTCTACAACAGATGTATCCATCGGATCGCCATCAATGATGGTGATACATTTTGATCCCTGCGGTATATTAAACCCCCCACCATAGACCTTCAATTTAAAAAATTCTAGCTATTCTAACTCCTTAACATAGTTATAATATTCCAATTAGTAGTTTGTATGCATTAAACATGCTGGGAAAGATACTTTGAAAAAAATAATTTCCATGGTATTTTGACCCCCTTGCCGTATATTGAACTCCTTGCTATAGACCTTGAATTTCAAATATTCAACCTATGGCAACTCCTTAACATATTAATAATACCTCAAACTAAAACAAAATAATAGCCAATAAATTGTAAATTAGAGTATCTGCAATATTATTTATCAAAAACAGGGGGGGGGGGGGGGGGTTCAATTATCGCAGGGGGGTTAAAAAAATACCATATGTGAAAAATGACTTCAGGGTCAAAATACCATGTGGTTCAATTTTTAGGAGGTTCAAAATACCATATGACACCGGTGAGTTTGGCATGTTTGGACACATTCTTAAATTTGTCTCAAAGAAAACTTGTAAGATTTCCTCAGCTGATTTTGTTGAATATGTGCAATTTGGGAACAGTGAAATTGTCATTCTTGCAATAAGAGTCTTGTCGAGACTAGACAGAATTACATATTTATTTTGATGCCCTTGCCAGACAAGTTAAAGGGGGAAATGAGTGCTTCCCTTGACCATCCCTCCATTTCCGCTTTCTTACTTTAGTTTCCTCATCAAAATTTAAGAAACTTGTTACTACAATGCGTTAAGTCAATGAATCAAAACCAGCAAACAGAGTTAGAATTTAGACAGTCACTCAATGTTGTAGAGCATAATGCTCCTTTAAAACTTGAAAAAAGTGCCATTTTTTTCTTGTCTGCAATCTATCTTACAAATGTATGTTTGTCTCGTGTAAATTTGATAAAGTTCTTACACGACTCATATTGTCAAAACATGCGAAAACAGAATTTAGATTTGGACAGTGATTCATTTACTATTAAAGAGGTACGTTACTGTATAAAAATTTCCCTTTACTTTGGAAAATCACAAAGGTTTAATCAGGGAACAAGTTCACAATAACATTATCCTCAATGGAAAATATTTGTAAACATCTTGTTTGTAAATGTGTTCTGGGTTAAGATGATCATGATGACTTCATATGAAGTCCCCTTAAGAGTATCAATTCAAAATTTGTTAAAAAGTCAGGTACTTTTCATACAATCATTTATCAATAGATTTTTTTTTTTAAGAGATATAACAAAAATTCCTAAGGGTTCCTCCTAACCCAGTGTCTCGCTGTCACTCACAGGCTCAACAAGAATGAGGAAAAAATCAAATAAAATTATTGCTCTTGATACTATCTTTTGATCGTAAAAAGCTTCTGTCCAGGTTTGTTAAAAATCCAAGATGGTTTATGAATCTAATAAATGTATTAAAAACTTTAACTGCAGACTGTATTTAATGTTGTAACATAAATTGGATTTTTTCGTTTGATGTTTTTATGAAATAATTTGCTTAAAAAGTATAGTGAGGAAAAACCATGGTATATAATATGCAAATTAATGTTGTACCATACTTTGCTAATTAAATATGCAACTCAACTAGAATTCAAAGGAAAAAAGGGGGAGCTTCAGCCATGGTATATAATATTCATGTTCATGTTTTTCCATGGCTGAAGCTCCACCTTTTTTTTTAAATGTAGCCGCCTCTTAAATATTTAGGAAACTGATAAATGTATTAAAAGGTCAAGATCTTCATTTGTTTTCATTTCATAGCAAAAAGCAATAAATTATGTGTGCCCAAATCTTTAGAAACCTTTTTCAAACTTTATAGGATTGTTACGAATTCCCCTAATTTTGAAAACAATTACTAAATGTTTCTTCTTTAAGTTGTGAAAAAATTGAAATGTGAAACTATCATTTCCTTTGCGAAATTGCGAAGATCCAATTAAATTTCGATTTAAAAAAGGGGGTACCTATAGAAAAAGGAATAAATATCGGCTACAAATAACTGTGAAAAACATGATTTTTTGCAATCAATTAGGGGAACGTACACTATATATGCTCCCTGGATCCGCTACTGTTTTAAATACAGTGTTTTATCATTAGAATTGTGTTTTAATAATTAATCTAATAATCGAATTAATAATAATGGAAGAAAGCAGTTTGTACAAAAGCTAGAAATGTATAAATATGCATTTTTCAATTAGATGAAAATTCTGTAAAATATGATTAATTTGTATGATACTGGAAAACAAAACAAAAACAATTCTTACCCGTCATTTATAGAGTAAATATTTAATCCTTGTCCAACGCTGGAATCTGAAATGTTTGTTTACCTCAGTCTGATGACATTATGAAATTACTTGCGCAAAAAACATACACAGGGTGCAAAACTAAATGAAAATCGGGAAAATCTGACATTTTCTTTCCTTTTTGCAAATTCAGGAGTTCAATTACATGAAAGACACAGAAGATCATACACGAGGTGCAAAAGTGACTTGCGCGAACTTCCATTTCATTGGATAAAACTGTAACGTGATCAATTTCTAATATTAGTTGAAGGTCTTGTCTTGAAGCTGTCAATCATTTTATTTATATTACAAATTTTATATACCATGTGTCTTACTCATTAACATATTTAAACAAACTCATCCGTTAACTCGTAAAAACCATGGTATATATAGTACTTAACTGGAAGAAAAACTTAAGTCCATTTATATGTGAAACAGGTACAAAATTTTAACAAAATTTTCTTCTTAGATACTAGATTTGATCATAAAAAAGCTTCTGTCCAAGTTTGGTAGAAATCAAGTATAAGTTTAAGAAAGTTATTAAAATCAAAGAGATAAATGTAATGTTTCCTGGCAGAAAAACTAAGTCCATTTATAAGTATAATACGGAAAAAATGGAAATTTATTTTTACAAAATTTACTTCTGGATACTATCTCATGATCGTAAACAAGCTTCTGTCCAAGTTTGGTACAAACCCAGGATAGTTTACAAAAGTTATTCAAATTTTATAAACTTTAAAAACATACTGAATGTAATGTTTCCTGCCAGAAAAACTAAGTCCATTTATAAGTAAAATACGGCAAAAATGGAATTTCATTTTTACAAAATTTACTTCTGGATACTATCTTATGATCATAAACAAGCTTCTGTCCAAGTTTGGTAGAAATCCAGTTTAGTTTTAAGAAAGTTATTAAAATTTTAAAAACTTTAACCACAGAGTGAATATTTGTGGACGCTGCTGCTGATGGAATAATGGTCATGCTTTTTCAACTAAAGTGGAAGGCTTGACAAAAATGAACTTTTGTGTCAACTGTAAGTATTTTTAAGTTTTCATTATATAAATCTAACCTATATATATTATTCTTTCATTTTGTAGGCCTGCACCTAAATTCCTCATGATCTGTTTGATAGTTGCTTCTTCAGCTGTTGTAAACTGGGGAAAAAAAATAATGTGTTATAAATATAAATATCAACATTTGTTAATTTTCATGAATCATTTTCTTCATGGCAATGGGATTTTCTGTAACTTAAGAAAGGGGTTTAAATCAGTTTGTGGCAAATTTCTCTAAAAATGTATTTTTGTTCAGCAGTTAGAGGAAAATTGAACAGAATAAGTTAAATATCTTCTCAGGACTTTTCTGAAGAAGTAAGATAGCCCATTTAAAAGTTGTGACCCTTGAAATGTTAATTTTGAATATTTAGCAAAATCCTGAAAACTCCAACAGAATGAACAAGAAGATCTACAAAAAGTCAAATACAGCAGAACTTGTCAATTTGTTTGATAAAAGAATTCAATTACCCACTGCATGATTTGTAATAGAAATTGTTATAAGCAAAAACATTTGGTAAAATAAGATAAATGAAAATAAAAGTCTGCATACAGGAATTGGGGTTTTTAAAATACTAATTTCATGTTCTTTTTGCAGAAACTTTAATAGGTTAAAAACTATGTTCTTTTTGCAGAAACTTTGAAGAGCATCAAAATAAAGCAATCAAAGCGCTGTAAGCACTGTAGGCAGTTAACCAAAAAGCAAGACAAACATAATTATGAAAACTGTGGCAATGTTGCTTCAATTTTTTTTTAAAGATTAAAAAGGACAAACATTAAACATTCATATATAATTGTACATTTATGTTCATTTAATGAATTAATCATTAAAGTCATAAGAAACAAGTGACCGGTGAAAAATAATGTTCTTCCAATTCTTGAACCAATGCATACAAACATCATAAACTTAGTCTTCTGTGCTTGAATTTATCAATTATTTTTTCGTGCAAATTTCGTATAATTGTCAATTTTATTTTCAATCGGTCAGTGTTGTTGTGAAAATATGGCAGGCAATTAAAGTTTGTGTTTTGAAGCAGAAGTTTAACGATTGTCACCTGTTTGTCAACAATTGACGAAACATAAACAAAAAAGCATGGAAATTGAGCACTTGTTTAACATGTAAATTCAGATAACAGTTTATTTTAAGGACATCAATGCGTATTGTGGTCACCAGATTTTTATGAGATGGGTCACACTGAGGTCACCTTGCATACAGAAAATATATCGGGGGAATTGCTGGCTGGAAGGAAGCTATTCAAATAAAGTAAACTTCTACTTAATATGAATAAATTAAAGAATTTTCTTCAGAAAAAAGTATATGTACATAAGTTTTATAATGAAAACTATCCATTGAGTTAAAAAAATCATATGCATTATTTTTTTTTATTTGAGGTTTCTTATGACTTTAAGGCAAATAATTCATATTTTATCAAGGTTTTCAATTGCAAAGTATATATCAAGTATATTTTTAGCTCACCTGGCCCAAAGGGCCAAGTGAGCTTTTCCCATCACTTTGCGTCCGTCGTCATCAGTCATCGTTAACTTTTACAAAAATCTTCTCCTCTGAAACTACTGGAACAAATTTAACCAAACTTGGCCACAATCATTCTTGGGGTATCTAGTTTAAAAATTGTGTCTGATGACCCGGTCAACCAACCAAGATGGTCGTCACGGCTACAAATTGAACATTGGGATAAAATGCAGTTTTGGGCTTATAACTCAAAAACCAAAGCATTTAGAGCAAATCTGGCAGGGGTTAAATTGTTTATCAGGTCCAGATCTATCTGCCCTAAAATGTTCAGATGAATCGAACAACCTGTTGTTGGGTTGCTGCCCCTGAATTGGTAATTTTAAGGAAATTTTGCTGTTTTTGGTTATTATCTAGAATAATATTATAGATAGAGATAAACTGTAAACAGCGATGATGTTCAGCAAAGTAAGATTTACAAATAAGTCAACATAATCGAAATGGTCAGTTGACCCCTTTAGGAGTTATTGCCCTTTATAGTCAATTTTTAATCATTTTTCGTAAATTTTGGTAATCTTTTACAAAAATCTTCTCCTCTGAAACTACTAGGCCAAATTGAACCAAACTTGGCCTAAATCATTATTGGGGTATCTTGTTTAAAAAAATTGTGTCCGATGACCTGGTCAACCAACCAAGATGGCCACCATGGCTAAAAATAGAACATTGAGGTAAAATGCAGTTTTTGGCTTATAACTCAAAAACCAAAGCATTTAGAGCAAATCTGGCATGGTTAAATTGTTTATCAAGTCCAGATATTTCTGCCCTTTAATTTTCAGATGAATCTGACAACCCGTTGTTGGGTTGCTGCCCCTCAATTGGTAATTTAATAAGTTTTGCTGTTTTTGGTTATTATCTTGAACAATATTATAGATAGAAATAATCAGCAAACAGCAATAATGTTCAGCAAAGTCAGATTTACAAATAAGTCAACATGACTGAAATGGTCAGTTGACCCCTTTAGGAGTGTTTGCCCTTTATAGTCAATTTTTAACCATTTTTTGTAAATCTCAGTAATCTTTTACAAAAATCTTCTCCTCTGAATCTACTGGGCCAAAATAAACCAAACTTGGCCTCAATCATCATAGGGGTATCTTGTTTAAAAATTGTGTCCGGTGACCCAGTCAACCAACCAAGAAGGGCACCATGGCTAAAAATAGAACATAAAGGTAAAATGCAGTTTTTGGCTTATAACTCGAAAACCAAAGCATTGAGAGCAAATCTGACATTGGGTAAAATTGTTTATCAGATCTAGATCTATCTGCCCTGTAATTTTCAGATGAATCTGACAACCTGTTGTTGGGTTGCTGCCCCTGAAATGGTAATTTTAAGGACATTTTGCTGTTTTTGGTTATTATCATGAGAGATAACCAGTGAACAGCAATAATGTTCAACTTCAGCAAAGTAAGATTTACAAATAAGTCAACATGACCGATGTGGTCAGTTGACCCCTTTAGGAGTTTTTGCGCTTTATAGCCTTTTTTTTTTACATTTTTCATAAAAAAAATTATAGATTTTTAGAAAATATTTCCCACTGTAATTACTGGGCCAAGTTCATTATAGATAATTGTAGCAACAAGAATGTTCAGTACAATAAGATCTACAACCACATCACCATCATCAAAACACAAATTTGTTATGAATTTATCTGTGTCCATTGTTTAATATGCACATAGACCAAGTTGAGCGACACAGGCTCTTGAGAGCCTCTAGTTATTGAAAGCTAATTAACTAATTTTTACAATCAAATACAAAAAACATGATACTTTTTCACCAAGTAAGTAAATAAACAGGGGTTTACCTCCATGGTTATTTTTAGTTTGGGATTGACCTCTAGTTTTTAGTACCAAACTGTTTATAGCACCCTTAAGGCAAAACTTTGTATGCGACAAATTAAAATTTCTCAGCTTTTCTGAATCTGTACACTTTACCGATTAAAATTATGTCTTACTTTAAGGATTGTGACCACAAATAGTGAAACTAAAGCTCTTTTTTCTGTCGCGTAGTAATTGTATTTTCAAATTCCAAACATTTCATGTATCACATTTTCATCAGTTTTACAAAGAAAATAAATCATAAAACAGGGTTTCTCTTGAATAAATAGAATGAAAACTATGAAATAAGCATGAATAAAGGTACTTAGAGCATAGTTTGTACCTAAAGTATTGTATGAACTAAGATAAGGCTGAGTTGAGAAAAATATTGAAATGGTGTTTTTCTTCGGAATGCCACTTGTACCTTTTTGACTATAAAAATTATCAAATATACAATATAATGAATAAAAATGTATGTTACTCTGATCAGTAGTAAAGGTCAGAGTACAAAAAATCTACACTTTTCATGTGCAACTTTTAGTTTCAAATATATGAGAGATTGAATAAAAATGTCATGACGTTGCAAAAAGACGAAAAACTTCAATATTCGCACAGAGTCTGGTTTTCTTATTTCTGGTTGCTATGTACAAATCTAATATTTGCATTAAATGTACCAAACTGATGCTTTTAAATTAATATATACATGTCATATAATATTTTTCAAAATAATTTTACTCCATTTGCGAACACATTTCTATGCTAAAACATCATCATATTATGTGTTTGTCCTTTAAGGGTGCAATCAGCAGTTTTTTTCTATGACATCATGTTTTGAGGGACCATACATATGTGACCCTTACTGGTGGACGGATTAATAATACTTGTATACAAGAGTGCACACACTGAAATGTCTCGCCTTCTTTACTTATTCCTTGATACTATCTTCATAGACCTAAATAAAAAGCTTTATTACAACTGTCACATAAAGTCAACATTAACCCAAAAAATGAAACATTTATCAATAAACCATGAAAATGAGGTCAAGGTCAGATGAACCATGCCAGGCAGACATGTACAGCTAACAATTCTTCAATACAACAAATATAGTTGACTTATTGATTATAAATAAAGAACACAAACACTTAAACCTTAGCAATGGACCGTGAACATGAGGTCAAGGTCAAATAAAACCTGTGTAACCGACATATAGATCATAAAATATTTGCATACACCAAATATAGTTGACCTGATGCATAAAGTGTTAGAAAAATAGACCAAAACTAAAAAACTTAACTTTGACCACTGAACCATGAAAATGAGGTCAAGGTCAGATGACACCTGTCAGCTAGACATGTACACCTTACAATCATTCCATACACCAATTATAGTAGACCTATTGCATATAGTATAAGAAAAACAGACCAAAACACAAAAACTGAACTATAACCACTGAACCATGAAAATGAGGTCAAGGTCAGATGACACCTGCCAGTTGGACATGTACACCTTGCAGTCCTTCCATACACTGAATATACTAGACCTAATGCTTATAGTATCTGAGATATGGACTTGACCATGAAAACTTAACCTTGTTCACTGATCCATGAAATAAGGTCGAGGTCTAGTGAAAACTAACTGTCTGACAGGCATGAGGACCTTGCAAGCTACGCATATACCAAATATTGTTATCCAATTACTTATAATAAGAGAGAATTAAACATTACAAAAAATCTTAACTTTTTTTTCAAGCAGTCACTGAACCATGAAAACAAGGTCAATGACATTGGACATGTGACTGACGGAAAATTCGTAACATGAGGCATCTATATACAAAGCATGCAGCATCAAGGTCTTCTACCTTCTAAAATATAAAGCTTTTAAGAAGTGAGCTAACACCGCCGCCGCCGGAACACTATCCCTATGTCGAGCTTTCTGCAACAAAAGTTGCAGGCTGGACAAAAACTAGATATCACTGGAATCAAAATGTTCTAGTTTATAATGAAATAAAAATAATGTGTACTTTTAATATATTATAAAAATTTCCTCCAATGAACATGGGGGGAAAAAGATATAATTTTAGCATAAAAAACTTGTAATCAGGTCATGTGCACACCCATGAAGACATGATCCATGCACATTTTTTATAATCAAAACTGTATGAATTTTGTAGGTTTTTACCTGACCTTTTAAAAAAAATATTGTTTTAGGGTACGCTCTCCTGCTCCCAAAAGAGCTACAGTGGCTGCAAATAAGTTTTCAATTTTCACTGCTAAAAAAATAGACTGTTTACAGTGTTGTCTCCCCTCGAAACATGTATATCAAATATAATTTTTAAAATTATTTCAATCATTCAACCTGTTTTTATTGAAAGCTAATTAACTAATTTTTACAATCAAATACAAAACAAATGATACTTTTTCACCAAGTAAGTAAATAAACAGGGGTTTCCCTCCATGGTTATTTTTAGTCAGGGAATAACCCCTAGTTTTTAGTACGAAACTGTTTATAGCACCCCAATACATGAATATATATGGTTGAGGGGTGGGGATCTCATCTGTTTCCAAGTTATCAAACAGGATTGGATAAGGTGACCCTTAGGACTCTCCCTATATTTCATTTCATTAGTTATTTTATCCTGTAGATGAAAATATATGGTTTAATTTAAAGGTTAGGATCTCTACTGTTTCCAAGTTCTCAAACAACAGGAGGGGTGGGGTGACCACAGGAACTTCCCCTATATATTATTTGATTTGTTAATTAGTCCCATACATGAGTACATATGTTATAGGGGTGAGGATCTCGACTGTTTCCAAGTTCTCAAACAGGAGGGTGCAGTGACCCTAGGGACTCCCCCTATAATTCATTTGATTTGTCCATTATATTGTCCATTACATGAATATATATGGTTTATGGGTGGGGATCTCGACTGTTTCGAAGTTCTGAAGGCGGAGGTGGTGGGTGACCCTAGGGACTTCACCTATATTTCATTTGATTAGTTATATAGTCCCATACATGAATGTATATTGTTGAGAGTTGGGGATCTCATCCATTTCAAAGTTTATCAAACAGGAGGGGGTAGAGTGCCCCAAAGAACTTCACATACATATCATATGGTTTGCTTACATTCAGGTATCACATAATCTAGTTGCACTATATGTGTAAAATAAGAAACTTTCAGCTATTTAAACTGACTCAACAAAATTGAGAAAAAAATACCATTTGAAATTGCAGTAATATGTTTTCACTTTAAAAGCATCTAACTGTCAAAAAGGTTTGCAAAATTATTTTTTTATTTCCTCTCAAGTAGGGCTTGTCGAGTGTAGTTAATAAGTCTGACTACAAAGTGGAAGTTTGCAGACCTCGGACAACCTCTAATTTGAACCCCTGCCTCTAAATTGAAAAGATACAAAAATTTCGTCTTATATTTTAAAATTGCTGCCAACAGCATGAACAGTGGAACTTATTTTAAGACTTATGGATGTAGTTGGTTACGTATTGACAGCAAACAATATTCCTAAGACTTTTGCCATTTGGGAAATCTAAACTACTTGTCTTTAGAAATTTTCAGCGATTAAACATTTCATACATTTGTTCATCGACAGCTTAGCCAAAATCTCAGGGGAGAATAATCATACCCGTAGCCTGGGGGGTTTGGGGGGTTCGGACAACCCCCCCCCCCCCCCTTTGAAAACAAATAAGCACTGTTAATGTCAATGTTCTGTTCGAATTGTGACTGTTAAAGTCGAGTTTGTGAGTAAAACGAATCCCCTCTTGGAAATTCCTGGCTACGGGCCTGATAATCAGTTATAAATAACATAACATCCAGAAAATAACAATGGCACATATTTTAGCATTTATTGGGTAGAATACAAATCTAGGGTGCTCACATATTGGGCAGCTTAACCGCCTAAAAATGTTAAGCAAAATAAGGGGTCATCCATAATTGTCAACCTTTTTTCAAAGTGTTGAAAACGTACACTTTTTCAGACCACCCCTCCATCCTCCCTCTAAAAGTATACATCAACCATTTTCAGATTTCAAGACGAGAATCAATCATTCTCAATAAAAAGACCATCCTGTCTATTATATTTGCATTTGATATCGAAATTTGCAATGATAATTAAAGTCATAAGAAACCTCAAATCAAAAAAAATAATGCATATGTTTTTTATAACTCAATAAAATTGAAAATGGAAATGGGGAATGTGTCAAAGAGACAACAACCCGACCAAATAAAAAACAAAAAACAACAGCAAAAGGTCACCAACAGGTCTTCAATGTAGTGAGAAATTCACGCACCCGGAGGCGTCCTTCAGCTGGCCCCTAAACAAATATATACTAGTTCAGTGATAATAAACGCCATACTAATTTCCAAATTGTACACAAGAAACTAAAATTAAAATAAAACAAGACTAACAAAGGCCAGAGGCTCCTGACTTGGGACAGGCGCAAAAATGCGGCGGGGTTAAACATGTTTGTGAGATCTCAACCATCCCTCAATACCTCTAACCAATGTAGAAAAGTAAACGCATAACAATACGCACATTGAAATTCAGTTCAAGAGAAGTCTGAGTCTGATGTCAGAAGATGTAACCAAAGAAAATAAACAAAATGACAATAATACATAAATAACAACAGACTACTAGCAGTTAACTGACATGCCAGCTCCAGACTTCAATTAAACTGACTGAAAGATTATGATTTCATCATATGAACATCAGGCACAATCCTTCCTGTTAGGGGTTTAGTATCATGCCATCATAACATATATGAGAAGAACATAACCCGTGTCATGCCAACAACTGTTTTTAGAATAAATGTGTTTAGTTCCGACGCAAAGACCTTATCAGTGATTCAATATTAACGCCAAAATATGCAATCTTTAATGACTTGACAACAGTATCGTAATTATATCCCTTCTTAATAAGTCTATTCAAAGGTTTTGTAAGTTTCTGAGGTGAATACTGAGACCTTTGTGCTTTATACAGAATATTTCCATAAAAAATTGGATGTGAAATATCTGAACGTATAAGAAGTCTGCATGTTGAGCTATATTTACGAATGATGTCTTTATATCGATGATAAAATTTAGTAAATGTTTTGACTAGTTTGTGATATCGAAAACCCTGGTGTAATGGATAGTTTTCATTATAAAACTTATGTACATTTACTATTTTCTGAAGAAAATTCTTTAATTTATTCATATTTAGAAGAAGTTTACTTTATTTTAATTGCTTGCTTCCAGCAACCAATTCCCCCCACATATTTTCCGTATGCAAAGTGACCTCAGTGTGACCCATCTCATAACTCCGGTGATCACAATACGCATGGATGTCCTTAAAATAAACTATTATCTGAATTCACATGTGAAAAACGTGCTCTCTTTCCATGCTTTTTTGTTTATTTTTTGTCGATTGTTTACAAACAGGTGCATTGTTAAACTTCGGCTTCAAAACACGAACTTTAATTACCTGCCACATTTTCACAACAACAATGACCGATTGAAAAAAAAAAAGACGATAATACGAAATTTACACGAAAAAAATGATAAATTCGTGCACAGAAGACAAAGTTTATGATGTTTGTATGCATTGGTTCAAGAATTGGAAGAACATAATTTTTCACCGTTCACTCGTTTATTTATGACTTTAATAAACTGAAATATACTAGTCAACCAAAGGTACAATACACCACTTTGAAATGAAATTTATCAAAAAGTATTAAATATAAAAAAAAATGAGATACACTATTTTAAAAAGCTTTCATTTGCAATTTATTCATATGTGATAATGAAAATTAAAACTTGTCGGAAAGCATCTCAATTCAGTGTAAACAATCGTAGGGTGCAAATTAGTTTTGCAGATGGTTGATTAAAAAATCGTCACATAATTTTCTTAGTTCTAAATAAAATTTCAAATTTGTTTAAAAATATTCAATATGCTAATCAAGTAATGTTTATGTTGTAAGTAATGGGTTGAAATATTGTTTTTTTCAAATTTTTGGGATTTTTTTTTTTTTTAAAATCTCACCCAAGAGAAAACGAAAACGGGATCGATCGGGATCCCAATGCAATCCCGGTGAAATTGTCGGGATAAGCCAGGATAAGCATCTGGAAGCGGGATCCCATTCGGGATAAATATCTGAAACTGGGATCCCATTCGGGATAAATGTCTGAAGCCGGGATTCCAGTATAGATGAAACGGGATAAATATCAGACACTGGGATCCCAATAGGAACTGTTTAAAGCCGGGATCCCAATCGGGAAAATTTTCTGATGCTGGGATCCCAGTCTAGTTAAAACGGGAAATTGTATGAACCATAATTAATTTATGTTGTTGAAAATATGCAAGTGTTTTGTTTGTGTATCCATATGTCTCTAATATTAAACATCAAGTATAGGTTATTGGTGTTAATTAACAATGTGTATGACACCAAAGCTGTCAGGTGAAGCCAATCACATTTAAGTGTCACATAATATCCAGTTTGACAGATATTTATAAGTAAGAAAAATGCCGAGATTTTCGCGATATAATGACAAGTCGTCCGAGAAAATGTCAACGGGTGTTTTGCCAGACAAGCTTCGGCGTTTCTAATGTTCCCCAAGTTCTCATAAGTGCGTTTCTATTAGTTGTCTTCCGGTATCAATGATAAGATAATGACTGACGTCGTAAAACGTTGGTTTCTAAACTTATGTAAAAAGTTAAAAAAAAAATGATGACCAAGTGCTTTGTTTTCAATTGTACTGAACAGTTCGACCCAAGAAAATACTGTCCTAAATAATGGAGCCACTATCTTATCCGCATGCACCAGATGCCGATTACTAAAGTATTCCTTTCTTATATTTAGTAAAAACTGGCCAGTAATTAATACTTTTATGCGATAACTTTAATTTATTTATAATACCGTTACGGAGACAGATCAACTTGGCCAATATAATTTGGGGCGAGATTGTCACGTCGACGTTTGTGTACTGGTAAAAACGTCATCAAAATTTGTTTACGCTGAATTATGGACATTGAGGACGAAGATGATGTTTTCAGATAAGTGCATTAATAATTTAATTAAACATGTGTATATGTGCATATAATGAATATAAATATAAATAATTGAGGAACTATGATTTGTATGGTTTTTATCTGAGCAAATCAACATCAGAAAGTCTTGAAAGCATAAACTGAAAATATATTCTGACTCAGACGTATTTATTTTTAACATATATACAATGAATAAACTTGTTAACTTGTCACATAACAGGCATACATAGTAGGTATGTCAAAATTTAACTCAGTTGTGTTTATGTTTATTTGGTGAAAATAATAAGTCGCTAGTTATTTATCGTCAGGGGATAAAAAAAAGGGGGAAGGTAATTAATTTGCAAAAAGATTAAAATAACCTTCCGAGACTTCATAATTATTTGGACTAGCTTCCAATCTACTGTATTCTATAGACATTAACATGCAATAATATTTCTATTGAATTTGTTGCTTCAAAACGTATTGAACAAATGATTCTTTGTGGATTTTTTTCATACTTTTAGGGGATATACTGATCTTTTTAAATGGAGCTGCCAACGAAACAGATTGCATGTAGATATTCCAGTTACCATAATTTACTCAGCAACTTTAGTTGGACATACAGACAGCAAATTAATTAACAGAAAGGAAAACATGACATGTATCCTTTTGCATAAATAACCCAGGAATCCCAATGAAATTGAATTGGTGCATTATATCCTGCTGGTATTTATTTTTGGGATCCCGCTTTTTTTTTCGGGAATCCCAGTATATTTCCACTGGGATTAACATCGGGATCCCGCTTCTTTAACGGGAATCCCGAAATTTTATCCCAGTACATTACATCGGGATCCCGCTTATTTAGCGGGAATCCCGAAATTGAATTCCCACAATATCCCAGTGGGATCCCAGTATATTTCAACCGGGATTTACATCGGAAATCCCGGACTTTTGGCGGGATTCCCGAAATTTTATCCCGGTGGAATTAGGTGGGATCCCACTTGGAATCCCATCAAAATTCCAGCTGGGATTCCAGTGGAATTCCATATTTATTTTCTCTTGGGCAAAAAATGCAAAACTATTTTTTTTTATTTTCGTCTCAAATCAATGCTTTAGATATGAAAACAACACACAGTAAATTTGGAACCTTTCAGATAAGTTTTAAGATTGTTACCGCTTTTTGAATATCACTTTACACATACTGTCTATAGTAAATCAGTTGATAATGTATACATTTTAACGATTTCTCGTGGGGACAAACTTTGCTTAACAAATTAACGTCGAAACTGTATGATTTTTAAAAACAACTTGATGGCAAACACTGTCTTTACCTTTAAATAAGAGGTTGGCATCATTATTTGAAACTTCTTTTTTTAAAATGTCGTTTTAATTAAATTTTGTAAAAAAAACAAAAATTCGTGAAAAAAACGTCACGAAAGGAAAAAAAATAAAAAAATTTAACGGATTTATATTTCCATAATGATTAAGTATTACTACCTTCAATATTGGTCCATTGAATGGAAAACTTTATCTTTAATTTGAAAAAAAGTCTTGTATCGTTTCTTTTGTTGACCAGTATATATTAGACTTGTTTTATTAAGTCTTTCCACTTTTCCCTTTCTGTGGAAAGACTTATTGTTTTTGTTCTGATTATTATTATTATTTTTTTTTTTCCCGCCGAATTTTGTTCTTGCGATTAACATTTGTTTCGCAATATGTCGCTTAGATATTTCTCATATTGTATCGTATAGGTTATGCGCTTTTAAATTTCACCCTGTTAAGGCGAACCATTTTCTTTGTAAGAGTATCTCCTCCGTAAAAAAAAGATATCGACAAAATTTCTTTTCCACATTGTTCGTTACATCCTCAGGAATTTTTGGCATATTTGGATCGAAGCGATTCGATGAAATTTTATAGAAGTTATCTACCTTTAGAAAACAAATTTGTCAGTATGTTTTTTTAACTCATAAACAGTTAACCGTATAACCCTGGAATGTTTTTATTTGAGTCCCCTAGGTCTTAACTTAGAAAATGAGGTCAAGGTCAAAGGTCATGGTCAAATTCTCAATTGTGACTTTTGCTTGTTTTTCCATTTTCTCCCTCACTTTGAAAGATACATATAAAAAACAAGTGCAAAATGTCTGCTTTATTGTAATAAAGATATGCTACACCTAGTCTTATACAATTAAATGGCATCTTATAGGAGTTGTTGCCCCTGAAATGTCTTCATATGAGGTTATTTGATTATAACTTCAAGTAAGTTCATTATAAAGACATTTGACCTGATACAAAAGGTTAAGTGACAAATGACTTTGAAAAATGGCTACCGGAAGTGACCTTGAGAAAACCGGAAGTAGCTTTTTTTTGCAGTTTTTTCACATACAAGTACTCCGAATCCATATATTTTGTCATATATATACATACACTGATTACTGAAGACTACAAATGACTTCCAACAAACCGGAAGTAACCACTTATCTCGCATTCTTCATGCAAAAGTATATAGAAACTATATATTTTTGGAATCAGTGTGAAAGAAGCTATCATATGAGACTGGAAGTAGAATATTATCTCCCTTATGTCACTCAAAAATATAATTAAACCATTATTTATCGTATCAGTATGAAAAAACTATCTTCTTATCAAAATTTCTTTGGTGTGGAAAGACTTTCAATTGTTCTCTGAACAATTGGTTTTTAATTTATATATATATATTTTTTAAAGCTTACAGTAAAAATGTTGATTTTTTAACCACCTCCCACCAAGTGTACGTTTTGTACTCTTTGGATAATGGTTGACAATTATGGATGACCCCTAATGTCTTCAACAGTAAAAAAAAAGTTGAACTCCAGGTCAATAAACATCTCATATTATTGCTTATGAAAGATAATTTCAATCCATTTTGTTGTAATTGCAGAAAAATTTATAGATAGAACATTGTAGAATGGACCTATAGATAGCAAATATGTTCAACTTCTCGTCTCCGTATAAACCTCCTTTAAATAGGAGAATCGCCATGAGTTATGGTGTATAAAGGAGGACATTTGGAGCCTGTAACGGTACAGATTAATGTGAGCATTTGGCTACCCAATTCCCCAGCCAGGCCGTGACGGGTCTTATTACCAGAAAGTTAACCTTCCCCAAACAATGCAATCAAATAAAACATACTAAACTCACACACTCACCTGATTCACTCAGTCCTCAAAGTATAAAAAGTTCAACACAATAAGATAATGTCATTCAATTGTATTTAACTGTTGTTTGTTTATTACCTCCACATAGGGACATTCAGCTCCATTTCCTTTTAAGATCCTGGTGATTGGCAATATCTCAGTAATGTCACCATTATAGAATGCAGTCACCTGTTATAAAACAAAATTAAAAAATGAATGGTTTCTAATATCTTACATGCATAGTGTAATATAGAAATTTGACACCTTCATGAAGGGAACACAACTTTTGTCACTTTATTGCAGTTCTGATAAGTATTATGATACTGCATATTACTCTTTCTCACAAAAGGCTTTTTTGGCCCAAGAACACAGTTATTTCATAGTGTATCTCTATTAGACAAATTCAAATTTAAAAAATCGCACCTGCTCTTTCTCAAAAAGAATTTTACCGTGTTCTATACTACTAGTGAGACAACTAATATAAAAATTATAGAATCTTCTACCAACTCTTAACTCAAAATACTGACAATTTTGTGTTAAAAAGGGATGTAAAATTCAGTTTGACAGCTTCAGACGTGATAAAATTTGACCTTTTTTAACTGGACCAAATCACTACTTAACAAAGATTCAGCACCCAATTTTTTTTTAACAGGTAATTACATCCACCTACTTAATATTTCATGCATTAGATATCAAGAAATAAATTGGGAAAGTGTTTCAAGTAAAACATGCAAGTTATACTCTGTTCACACTAGGGACTATATTTAGACAACGAAAACCAAAGGAGATAACTGTGTCCTTGTAACTTTTGTCAATGTTTCTCATACTGGATGTTTTATCCATAAAACATTAAAATAAAATTTATGATTGGGATTGTGTAACTGTAGGGTTACATGATTTCCTTAAAACAGCTATCATACTCATGATTATGAACATTGGGATGTACCTAAGGCAACACTATTTTCTATTTTAACCATGTTGACATGAGTTAAGTTTATTTTTCACTTTACGACGGAAATAGAATGGCCTAGGGTCTGCTCTAAAAATAGGGTCAGTTGGGTAACCGTAAAAAGACATATTCGAAAAATATGGAATTTACGTTGATTTAATGATATTATCATACAGTAAAAATCATATGTTATTTAGTCTAAGTATATGATAATAACCTATATTATAAGTAATATAAAAAAAACCTGGCAAGAATTTTACCATGCGGCTCTTGGGCTGATATTGAACCTAGGGCTGATAATACATGCGATATGAAAAATGCCATGTAATAATCTGATATCAGCAATATTCTCAGACAATTTCTATAATGGAGGAAGATCAATATTTTTGAAAGAATTATGCCCTTTTAAAATATTAAATTTATGGAAAATGTTCTTGTGAACACTCTCACAGGTACAATTCTTACCAGATTTTAGAAAAACTTATATTATAGGTACAGGATAAATTAACCTAGAAGTAATAACTTTTTTAGGGATTAAGTGTACATGTGCATGCAACTGTATGAAATAATTAAACATACTGAAATTTCTACACCATCCAGACATTCTTCCAGAACAATGTTCTGCATTGCTAATAGTTCAGCTGTATATTCCTGTTAAGTATAATTGAGAGAAATGAACATAAAGAGTTTTTCCTGGCATTTGATGTTTTGTTCTGAACAAAGAGTATCATGAGAAAGTTGTTTGCGTTATCAAAATCTCAAATGTAATGCAATCATTCATAACAAATCATAAGTTCTGAAAAAAAAATTGTAGGTCACCCATACCTGTCAACTCACCCGTTTTTTGCGGGTGTCACCCGTTATTTTCACCTCTCACCCGGGAGTTTTTCTTTACCCGGCGGGTCCCTGGAATTTCTAACATTACCCGTTTCACCCGGATTTCTGACCGGAATTGTTTCCGGTATTTAGAAGTAATACGACCTTCGGTTTAGCGGTCTTTTTCAATGTAACCAAAAGTTAAATGTAGGACTGTTTACCTGAGCTACGTAACGATATTTTCAACAAGCTACAAGATGAGTTCAGTGACTATCAGTTGACCCCATTAAATGAACTTCCACTTTGCACTTCCCCTGAAACTGACATTGGTACATTTTGGGGAGAAATGTCCAAGTTGCATGACATTTTTCTTAACAAGACAAGATTTTTTGTTTTGTCAAAACTTGCTAAAACATTACTGGTTTTGCCAAACAGCAATGCAGACAGTGAGAGGGCATTTTCTTTAGTATAGAAAATAGCTACAGAGTTTAGGGCTGATCTTAATAAGGATACACTGTGTGCTCTTCTTTCTTGTAAAATGAATACACATTTGCATTGCTATGAACTGAAACCAAGTGCAGTTCTTTTAAAGAATGCCAAGTCTGCTACTATGGAATATAACAATAGTCTGAAATAAACTTGTATACATGTTCTAACTGTTTCATATACATATTGACTATATAAATTATATGTAAACATATTTTTGTTCTTCAATTGAGCCCGCAAAATGTCGTACGCGTTATGACCTGAGATTTTTTTTCTCAATGCAGGTCATGACCTGACTTTTCATTTTCAGAGGTTGACAGGTATGGTCACCTCAATTAGAAATACTTCTTATATTTTGTAAATGTCAGAGATGGATGCACAAATTTACAGTGCAGTACTTAATCTATAAGTACTATATGTACTGTCTGGTGTCATTTGTTGTTTTCCTTGTCAACTTTTTCAAAGATTTTCTCCTTTAAAACAATTGAACCAATTTCAACCAGACTTTGGGTGATTAATCCAACTGAGTTACAGTGGTTAAGCATTGCAAACAAATTATGAAAAGATCTGATATTTAACAGATTCTGAATGTAATTAATTGTAATAAGTCCCATTATATATGTAAGCAACGAAATCGAAGGGGACTTTAGCAAATTGCACTCCTTCCCATCTGTCTCTGTCTAGCCTGAAGTCTGGCAAATCAGTTTCCCACATTATATATTAGTTAGTTTTGGATGTGTCTATCGATGGGCCACTCAATATCTCTTGTATAGTTAGACGGCCTCGATGGTCGAGAGACCAGGCTTTGTCAAATTGTCATGGACACTAGTACCAGAGACAGGACAAAGCCAGAATAAAATTCTCGGAACGTCACGAAAGTTTTCGGTCATTTATACAGGTCTAAACAGGTTATTATCTACGTCTTTGATATGGTCCATTGATGGCCCTTGACAAAGCAATTATATTTGTTTTAAAACGACCACTGTATATTTTGTGTATCTGGGTCAATTATAACGTTGTCTCGATAACATGTAAACTATATAGATTAGACCGTTGGTTTTCCCGTTTGAATGGTTTTACACTAGTAATTTTGGGGCCCTTTATAGCTTGTTGTTCGGTGTGAGCCAAGGCTCCGTGTTGAAGGCCGTACTTTAACCTATAATGGTTTAATTTTTAAATTGTTATTTGGATGGAGAGTTGTCTCATTGGCACTCACACCACATCTTCCTATATCTAATAATTATGTTTGAAGATTTAACCATGGGATACAGACAGTCTAACTATTTATATTAGATCGGAAAACAGAAAGATAATATTCTTATCAAACTTATTTAATTCAATCGGAATGAAAGAAATATATACCAAATATAACTGTACTTATGTTTCTGAAGAAACTAACAATGATTGAAATCAGAATAGCTTCATAGTTACAATTAAGGAATAAGTATTTTATATGACAAGATACTCTGCTTCGGTATTTTTAAATATTCATTGTTAAACTTTTTAAGAAAACATAAAAATTTAATCTAAATAAGTTCTTGCATCCTACCAAAAAAATGTTCACAAACAATAATTATTATATTTCTACATTTATTATTTCATACAGTTTTATAGTATTTAGGTTTTATTAGTAATTATGATTTATTTTTTTGTATTGTAATATATCGTTTAAATGGAAAGTAAGATGAATTTATTAAGTATTTCAATTTTAAATGGTTGTGAATAAAAAATATGTTTGTGTTCTCAATAATGAATTTCATAAAGCATTATTTCAAATCCTTGCAATTAATCATAACAACAGTAAAAACAATTTACAATAATCACAACAAAATTTAATCACAACCATAATGTTGATTATTTTATACTGTTATTGATAGTGGGATTTAGTGAGTCTTTTAACTTATATTTTGTAAAGTAATATATTCACATATATGTGGAATGTTATAATTTAGAAATAGATTCATTCGATAAATACAATGTCCATCCGTAAATACTTGATTTACTTGACGTTAGGATCATTATTGATATTATATAGATATAGGAAGATGTGGTGTGAGTGCCAATGAGACAACTCTCCATCCAAATAACAATTTAAAAATTATATTCAAAAGAATTTGGAAAAGGTTACTAACAGGATCGTTAGTTTATTCTAAAATTTTGATTTAATTTTTGTTTGTTTGTTTAAATAGTTTAACCTTATAGCATCTACATATTTTTAGCTTACTATGGTACAGTTTTGAAAATTGTATTCATTGTGTTGACCAACTATCCTACACATCTTGATGCAATCACTTTATAGATCAGTCACATTATAAAAGCCAATGTCGATGAATCCGGAGTCAAAACATTTAATGTAGGCCGTTTAACATTCGAATGCAACTACTTAAGTATCATATTGAGATATGTGATGACGCAAATGCATATTCTTTTCCTGAGTATCAGTGAGATGCTTTCTATTTACTATTTTGTGCGCTAAAATACTACTTGCATGCAATACTATTAATTTCTCACGTGAAAGCTTATTTAAGAAATAATTCCTTCGTGTCATGCTCTATGCTCATTTTAACAGGGGTAGGCATTATATTTGTCGATATTTTACACTGAGGGTTAATGAGGTGTAAAATGTGGTCACATAAAATGCCTACCCATGTTAAAATGAGCATAGAGCATGACATGAAGGAATTATATTGATTCTAAGATGACAAATACAATATATTTATAGATCAAAGCATACGAAAATACTGTAAGACCATTTGGCTGGTCCCGTTTCCTTCCTGAGGAGTTTGTATATTACATTTCATATTTGATAAGTTTAAAAACTACGACCAGGGTAAATATATGTTGTTTGATAAAAATATATAATAAAAGTTAATGCTTGCTGCTTAAATGTAAATATTTAAAAGGATAACAATTGAAATAACATTAATATAAAAAGTCTGTGCGCATGTGTCAAACATATTTTTTGTGCTCATTAGAACACGGCTTTGTTAACAAAGCGTAATAAGGATGTCATATTGGAATTTCGTTTTTGTTATCTTAATTCAGGACACGGCAGAAAAAGATTTACATGTGACTTCCAAGCATGGTCATTATTACTAACGGTATTCTGACCTTGAGTTGTTTCTCTTTTGTTTCTTTTTGGGGTCACTGTCCTATTGTAAACTTTGACCCTTTTTCAAAAAGCTAAGGATTGTCTACCCAAGGAATAGATTCATTATTTTTTTAATGTATTTAGCCTTTTAACTTTTTTCATTAGAGTGTCACTGATGCTTTTTTAGCTCACCTGACTCGAAGGGCCAAGTGAGCTTGTCTCATCACTTGGCGTCCGGCCTCATTAACTTTTACAAAAATCTTCTCCTCTGAAACTGCTGGGCCAAATTTAACCAAACATTGCCAAAATCATTCTTAGGGTATCTAGTTTAAAAATTGTGTCCGGTGACCCGCCCAACCAACCAAGATGGCCGCCATGGCTAAAAAAACATGGGGGTAAAATGCAGTTTTTGGCGTATAACTCAAAAACCAAAGCATTTAGAGCAAATCTGACAGGGAGAAAACTTGTTTATCAGGTCTAAATCTATCTGTCATGCAATATTCAGATGAATCAGACAACCCCTTGTTGGGTTGCTGCCCCTGAATTGGTAATTTTAAGGAAATTTTGCTGTTTTTAGTTATTATCTTGAATATTATTATAGATACAGCAATAATGTTCAGCAAAGTAAGATTTACAAATAAGTCAACATGACCGAAATGCTCAGTTGACCTCTTTAGGAGTTATTGCCCTTTATAATCATTTTTTCCAAAATTTAAGTAATCTTTTATAAAAATCTTCTCCTCTGATACTACGTGGCCAAATTAAACCAAACTTGACCACAATCATCATTTGGGTATATAGTTTTAAAATTGTGTCTGGTGACCCAGTTAACCAATTAAGATGGCCACCATGGCTAAAAATAGAACATAGGAGTAAAATTCAGTTTTTGGCTTATAACTCAAAAACCAAAGCATTTAAAGCAAATCTGACAGAAGTAAAATTGTTTATCAGGTCAAAATCTATCTGCCCTGAAATTTTCAGATGTATCGGACAACCTGTTGTTGGGTTGCTGCCCCTGAACTGGTAATTTTAAGGAAATTTTGCTGCTTTTAGTTTTTATCTTGAATATTATTATAGATAGAGATAAACTTTAAATTACAATAAATGTTGGCAAAGTAAGATTTATAAATAAGTCAACATGACAGAAATTGTCAGTTGACCCCTTTAGGAGTTATTGCCCTTTATAGTCCAGTTTTAACCATTTTTTGGTAAATCTTAGTTATCTTTTACAAAAATATTCTCCTCTGAAACTACTGTGGCGTGAATATCACTTTACTAGACCGGACCAATTTGTATTGGACTTTGCTTAATGTCAGGCGACCCGTGGGAATGACTAATTTTGAGAGCTTTGTTTTGGGAGACCTCGTAGCAGCATCCTCTTACAATTATTTCTTGATAAAGATTTTTTCTTTTTTAAGTAGGAAAAAAAGGTAACCATGCAATCTACACACTATCTATTTGAAATATTACAATCTACCGTTGCAAACTTTCCACAGGTGCTATACAGCACTTTGATTTCTCATTGTTGACGGCTGTACAGTTGCTTAGCTTATAATTACTTACATCCACTTCATTTGTTGTCTTACATACCACATCTTTCAGATTTTTACAGTTTTCAGAAGTATACAGTTTAGTTTGGGTGCAAACAACAAAATACTCAACTCATCAAGCCTTTTTGAGAACAAACTTTTTTTGGGGTTGCTGTTTTAATGGAATATTTAATGAGTTGTTCAAATTAAACCAATGGTTTTTCAATCACTCAAGTATCCAATTTTTGAGTGAGATTATACCAGGTTTTCATATGAATTTCAGCATACTTGGGAGATGACTGTACTAAAGTAAATGAATCATGAATAACATTTGGAACTTGTTTTATAGCCGAAAAAAATTATGAATGATTTAATTTTATACTTACCAAAGTTTTCCTTCTAGCTTCTCCTTTTGTTCTTGTGAAAATAGTATCTGACGGTGTTTTTAACACACTCTTAAAGTGAAGTTTTGATCTGAAAATTTTTTCAAAGATGCTTGAAATTATGAAGTGATTTTTTAAATGAAATACTGTAAGCAATTTTAAAATTTTGGTTTTTTGAACATAACCGTAACGTTTTTGTGTCTCTGATTAGGAAGGGTTGTTGTTACCTGTAAATGACAGACAAGAAGTGTATTTGTTTCTTACCCGAAATTTTGTCATCGATGGCTATTGTTTAATAAACATTAAGCTGCTAGAAACAAATACATTGTACAATAAACTTAATCGACACCGCGTAGTCAGACAGAAATTATATAACATTCAGGCACTGTAAACACACAGGTAAAAGTGCAGGAAATAAATAACCAGGACTTTGTGAAAACAACATGTGCTCGTAATTGTTTAAACGACAGATGCAGAAACAAATTTATTGGTCTCGACGATAAACGATCAATGACTTCACGACTATTTTGCGCGTACATTGTTTATGTGAACGATGTCAACGTTGACCAAAAAATGCAAGAAACAAATGGATTAAAAGACTACGCTCTTAATCGTTTACATCAATTCGGTTAGAAACAAATGCGCTCTTAATGTGAAATTAAATAGCTTCACTTGTAATCTGAAGAAAAAGGAAAGAAACAAAAAGGCCCACCTGGTATAGAACAAGAGTGCACACACTGAAATGTCTCGCCTTCTTTACTAATCATTGATATTATGTTGATAGTCCTAAATATAAAGCTTTATTACAACTGTCACATAAACTCAACATTAACCAAGATAGCTAAACAAAGACAAATGAACTATGCAAATGAGGTCAAGGTCAGCTGAACCATGCCAGTCAGACATGTACAGCTAACAATGCTTCCATACAACAAATATAGTTGACCTATTACTTAAAGTTTAAGAAAAATAGACCAAAACACAAGAACTTAACACTGTGCAATGAACTGTGAAATTGAAGTCATGGTCAAATAAAACCTGCTGGATTGACATTAAGATCATAATATATTTCAGTACACCAAATATAGTTGACCTTTGGCATATAATATTAGATAAAAAGACCAAAACTTAAAAAAATAACTTTTGACCACTGAACCATGAAAATGAGGTCAAGGTCAGATGACATTTACTCGCTAGACATGTACACCTTACAATCATTCCATACAACAAATACAGTAGACCTATTGCATAAAGTATGAGAAAAACAGACCAAAACACAGAAACTTAACTCTAACCACTGAACCATGAAAATGAGGTCAAGGTCAGGTGACACCTGCCAGTTGGACATGTACACCATACAGTCCTTCCATACACCAAATATCCTAGCCCTATTGCTTATAGTATCTGAGATATGGACTTGACCACCAAAACTTAACCTTGTTTACTGATCCATGAAATGAGGTCGAGGTCAAGTGAAAACTGTCTGACAGACAAGGACCTTGCAAGGTACGCACATACCAAATATAGTTATCCTATTACTTATTATAAGAGAGAATTCAACATTACACAAATTCTGAACTTTTTTTTCAAGTGGTCACTGAACCATGAAAATGAGGTCAAGGACATTGGACATGTGACTGACGGAAACTTCATAACATGAGGCATCTATATACACAGTATGAAGCATCCAGGTCTTTCACCTTCTAAAATATAAACCTTTTAAGAAGTGAGCTAACACCGCCGCCGCCGCCGGATCACTATCCCTAAGTCAAGCTTTCTGCAACAAAAGTTGCAGGCTCGACAATAAAACCATATTTGAAGAAATAAAGTTAATCTATTAATCCTTGTTTTGTAGAGGAATAAATAAACAGTAAATATATTTCACCTGAAAATGTCCCCCTCAGCTATAACCTCAGCTGTCAAAGCTTAGAGGGAGGTCTACCCACTTTGGGTCTACCTCTTTGACATATTTCAGAGGTCAGTAGATATGAATGTTGGACATCTTTCATTATAAGTGGCATTAGAATTAGGCACATGGTAAATTTTATTGAATCCATATGGAAAATCTCTTTTTCAGGTCACCTGGCCTGAAGGGCCAAGTAAGCTTTTTCTATCACTTGGCGTCAATCGTCAGTTGTTCTCCTGCGTCATTAACTTTAAAAAAATCTTCTCCTCTGAAACTACTGGGCCAATTTAAATCAAACTTGGCCACAATCATCATTGGGATATCTAGTTTAAAAAATGTGTCTGATGACCCCGCCAACCATTCAAGATGGCCGCCATGGCTAAAATAAAATAGGGGTAAAATGCAGTTTTTGGCTTATAACTCAAAAACCAAAGCATTTAGAGCAAATCTGACCGGGGTAAAATTGTTAATCAGGTCGAGATCTATCTGCCCTGAAATTTTCAGATGAATCGGACAACCCGTTGTTGGGTTGCTGCCCCTGAATTAGTAATTTTAAGGAAATTTTACTGTTTTTGGTTATTATCTTGAATGTTATTATAGATAAAGATAAACTTTAAACAGGACCAAAATAGTCAGTTGACCCCTTTAGGATTTATTGCCGTTTATAGTAAATTTTTAACCATTTTTCGTAAATCTTAGTTATCTTTTACAAAAATATTCTCCTCTGAAACTTCTGGGCCAAATTAATCCAAACTTTGCCACAATCATCATTGGGGTATCTTGTTTAAAAAAATGTGTGGCGTGACCCTGCCAATTAACCAAGATGGCCGCCATGGCTAAAAATAGAACATAGGGGGTAAAATGTAGATTTTGGCTTATAACTCTAAAACCAAAGCATTTAGAGCAAATTTTGCAGTGTTTGGTTATATCTTGAATATTATAATAGATGGAGATAAACTGTAAACAGCAAAAATGTTCAGCAAAGTAAGATCTACAAATAAGTCAACATGACCAAAATTGTCAGTTTACCCCTCAAGGATTTATTGCCCTTTATAGTAAGTTTTTAACAATTTTCATAAATTTTTGTAAATTTTTAGATTATATTTTTCAGTGTAATTATTGCATGGGCCAAGTTCATTATAGATAGAGATAATTGTAGCAAGAAGAATGTCCAGTAATGTAAGATCTACAAACACATCATGATCAGCAAAACACAATTTTGTCATGAATTTATCTGTGTCCATTGTTTAATATGCACATAGACCAAGTTGAGGGACATGCCTCTCTAGTGTTCATCTCTGAAACTTAAGTTTCAGAATACTATAGTAATTCTTAGTCATCATTTTAACCAAACTGTGTATTGATTGTCCTTGATTGAAATGAAATGAAAACATAGGCAACATTATCTTTATTTTTGATTGTTCAGTTTTCTGCATCACTTTTCAATCAAAAAGGAAATAAGAATAAGACTAAGAATTTTATTAGTTTTAAATCCAAACAATAGGATTGTTACTAAATAAACAAACCAATACAAATCAAAACTAAACAAACAAACCGACTGTCTGACGGGCATATTAATGTCAAAACAATAGACATTAAAGCAATACAAATGTAAATATAGCATTGAAAAAAAAAAGATTATTCATATTTAATGATCCATTAATTATAATACTATTTTTTAACAGGATGCCTCCTCTATAAAATTATCAATTCAGTTTTGATTTGAAACAAGTAGAAAGTCAACAACATGTTGAATGACTGAATTGCAGAGTTCAATACTGATTTTAACATTTTCTAGAGTTATTGAACAAATGAAATATTTTTCAGTTACCATGAATGTTTTTTAATCCAAAGGGAAGTGAACATTCTTTGGTAATATGTTATCCAACAAAATAGATTATTTTTCCCATGCTATAACAGGAGACCTTATATTGTCCAGGAAAAAGAGTTGAAAAAGTACCTAAATTTGTCCCTTGTCAATTATTATTTTGAATAAGTGCTGAAACATCATTCAAGACTCCCTCTGTACTCAATGTTAATATACATATTGAACATTTGAGAGAACATTTTAATCCTTACAAGAAAAATAACAGTATTTCTTGTATCAAACTTAATATAAGCTAAGAACTCTCACAGGAATTGGTTTTGGTCCAATTGACATCAATTATATATGACTTGCAATATTATCAAAATATTGTTTGATGTTAATTCTATATTGATCAAGGCAAAAACTAATCAGGAATTCACCATCATTCAACTGTCTCTGCGGTCGTATAAAGCTGCACCCTGCGGAGCATCTGGTTTTTCGTGTAATTTTTGATTTTCTAAAAATGGATAATTACCACGTGAATCACTGTTTACATTTACTCGGACGAAATTGTTCCGAGTATTCTTTATTTTGATTGGTTAATTTGTTACCTGGATATAGGATGCTCGTATATATTTCTTTGTTTCGGGATTCGCGGTACATTTGAACGTTGAAATTATTTACCCTCCCACCCGCCGCATACAACTGTGTTAGGTATGAATTTTATTGTATTTTATGTGCTTATGTATACTGTGGCTAGCTCATGTGTTTATTCGACTGTTTGGACTAATATATTGAACATTTCTAATGACTAGACGCTATATTTAACATTAACTTTACTTGTTATATGTGACTGTCAGTGGTATAGTCGAGTGTTTGTCCTGTGCTGTGAAATATATTTATTTGTCTTGTGTATATATATATTGTGCCGTAATAAAATTGAGTAACTTTGAGTTCTTTTGTTAGAAGCCTGGTAATTTGCAATCAATACTACTTTACTATAATACTAGCTAGCTCAAAACCATATATTGTTGGTAAAATAAATTAAATCGGGATATTACAATGCAATAGAAAATTTGTCCCCCTATAATTATAGTAATACTTTATAACCATTCAAATAGAATTAGCCATGGTCTTCATTCAACCAGGGTCTGTTTTAAATCTGATGTCTGTTGTTGGTCAAACCATGGTCATTATAAAAAATAAATACAGACCATGGTCAAAATCATAGAGAACCATGGTTATATATAACAATGCTTTTGACTTTGGTTGATCTTTGGAAAGCATGGTCGCCCCTGTGAGATGATAATGAATAATTCATGAATATGCATGAACATTTCATGAACTGTTCATGAACAGATTTCATGAACAGTTCATCATATCTTTATGAACATTTGATGAGCAATTCATGAACTGAAAATCGACAGTAATGTTCATGAACTTTAATGTTCATGAACAATTCATGAACAAGAAAGGTTCATGAGCATTCAAATGTTCATGAACAACAATGATCATGAACCCTTTCTTGTTCATGAATTGTTCATGAACATTAAAGTTCATGAACATTACTGTCGATTTTCAGTTCATGAATTGCTCATCAAATGTTCATGAAGATATGATGAACTGTTCATGAAATCTGTTCATGAACGGTTCATGAAATTTTCATGCATATTCATGAAATGTTCATGCATATTCATGAATTATTCATTATCATCTCACAGGGGTTGGAACCCCCCTTTTTTTAGAACATAAAGTTTGATCCCTCCCTTTTCAAAATGGCTGGATCCACCCCTGAACCTACCCAATATCAAAAATTAAATTATGCATCAGATATATAAAAGGATACATGTAAAGTTCTGCTTCTTTCTGTAATATGTTGCCGTCTCTGACTCTGTTCTTCCAAGTAGTATTGCTGGATTAAATTGTAACTGAAATCTGCATGGAATCATTCAATCCCCTAAAAGTATAAAAAAATCCACAAAGAATCAATTGTTCTAGAGTTAAAAAGCAATACAATCAATAGAAATGTTGTTGCCTGTTTATACAGTACATCGGAACTTAACTTAACTTAAGGAATCAAATTCGTTTACCCCCCCCCCCCCCTCCTTTTTATTCCCTAAACTTGAAAAAGATTTAAAAAAAACTAGCTCAGGGTTAAAACTTAAGACGTTGGCAATGGTAGCCCACATATTTATTTCTTTTAGCCCACATATATAGTCTTATACAAAAAAAGTAGAAATTTAAATAGCCCACACTAGATTTTAGGGACCCCTGCTATATACCCTGCTAGCTACTTATTATTCACTAAAGAACCATTCACACAATTCAATAATTTTAAAGTTTATGTATCTACCAGTTATACCCGTTATCATATGTGAAAACAATTATTCATTTTGTTTAATTTCCGTAAAAATAATTTTTCAAATATGCTTTCAGACTTTCTGATGTTGCTTTGCTCAAATAAAAGCCTTAAAATAATCATAGTTCCTCAACAAATTATACTTTATAATAATATATACATGTCTGTCATGTTAAATTGAATTTGTAATGCACTTATCTGAAATCTTTCTATCTGGAAATATATTCTTCGGGTTTCCATCAGCGTAATCTCCATTTTGGTGACGTATTTATCAAGAGTACAAAAGTTTACGCGTCATTGAGGTGACAATCTCGTCCCAAATTATATCGGCCAAAAGTTGATCCGTCACCGTAACAGTATAATGAAAATAAATCAAGGAAGTCGCAAACAAATATTTATTAATATGCAGTTTATTGTTAAGTATAATAAAAATATATAAGTTTAGTTTAAACGGAGCATGGTGCATGCGAATGAACAAGTGCCGAAGTGGAGTCACTGTTTAGGACGGTATATCTAGGGTCGAACTGTTCAGTACAACTACAAAAAACATGGGGGCAAGATTTGTTTACATTTTACATCGTTCAGAAATCTATCATTGATCTGATATTTTTCTAAGTTAATATATGCCGGACGACAATTAATATAGAGTTGCAATCCATAGAAGTATATGCCTTAAAAAATTACTACTCAACAATGTCTGAGGAAATTTTACAACCTGGCTTAACAGAACTGTGAATGCTGTCTCACGGACAAAAGTAGTGTCGGAGACTACACAACAATGTGATTGGGTCTGTAGAAATTTTATGACTAGAATTACAGAACTGTGAATAATGTTTTATGGAAAATTACAGTTAACATTACATTGCTGAACAAACTTGAATCATTGTCAGAACTCATATACAATTTTGTTTTATGGATTTTGCAATTGGCCTAAATATTAAACCGCTAAATTTTTGGTCCAACTTTTTTTTCCCTGCAGCCTCAATTTATATGCAAATGACAGTTGAGTAATAGTTCATTCATAAAATTTGATAAAATGTTATTCATTATCCAGAAAATCATCTATTATTCATAACACATGCATATGACAGATGAACATTTCAAGAATTTCAATGATCAGCTCGTGATTCATCAAAACTTCATGAACATTCATAAAATACTTTTAATGAACATTTCATGAATTTTTATTAGCAGCTACTGATTCATCAAAACTTCATGAACATTCATAAAATACTTTTAATGAACATTTCATGAATTTTTATGAGCAGCTACTGATTCATCAAAACTTCATGAACATTCATAAAATACTTTTAATGAACATTTCATGAATTTTTATGAACATCTAGTGATTCATCAAAACTTCATGAACATTCATAAATACTTTTAATGAACATTTCATGAATTTTTATGAGCAGCTAGTGATTCATCAAAACTTCATGAACATTCATAAAATACTTTTAATGAACATTTCATGAATTTTTATGAACATTTCATGAATTTTTATGAACATCTAGTGATTCATCAAAACTTCATGAACATTCATAAATACTTTTAATGAACATTTCATGAATTTTTATGAGCAGCTAGTGATTCATCAAAACTTCATGAACATTCATAAAATACTTTTAATGAACAGTTCATGAATTAAATTCATGAACCTTCATTTATGAATTATTTATGAATTTTCATGTACCATTCATGAACATTCACGAACCATTCATGATAGTTCATGAAGTCATGAATTTCTTCTCGCCGGGGCAGTATAATGACCATAGTCGAACCATAGTCAAAAGTATAGATAACCATTATCAACCATGCTTTGACCATGGTCATTATACTGAGGTCAACCATGGTCACGTTTCGTAGGGGTAAAATAAAAAAGTTATATTTGGAAAGATATGACTTTGACCTTATGATTTTTTGGGAGTTATATATATAGATATATTAATCAGCTGATTGCATTTTATAACTATTGACAACAAAGGACTTATTAATAAAGGTGTTGATAGTATTGTTTGACCAAACAATGTGGTTAAATGGCGACCATTACATGTCTCTTAAAGGATTCATGACTTTGTGACGCACATGTTCAAAGCAAACTTTTGACATCTTCTCTCCTTCCTTAACCTATAGTTCAGAAGAAAAATTTTGTTAATGTTATGACCAAAATTGTTCAAAAGCTCGGACTAGTGGTTTGAGTGAAAGCATAATTTAACGTTTCAACTTTTTCATTTTCAATGGTCTAGAAATGAAAACTGACAACAATGGGACAAACTCATCTTATTTAAATGGGGTGGGGTGGGGGTGTAGAAAAAAATGAAAATTTCAAATGAAAAATACTGGGCAAAAAAAATGATAAAGTGACGAAAAAAATGTTTTGCCGAAAGAGGTGGCAAAAAAATAAATTGACCAAGAGAAAACACTGCTGTAGGCAGCAATTGGTTTAAAGTTTTGATTACAATTGTAAAAATTAGCTAAAGTAATGGCGAGATGATTTTGAAGATAAAATCCTGACTGTAATGAAACAGTGCTTTGGATTAATACATTAATGATTGCAATACTTTATCATTAATAATTGAATGCAGTTTTAAATAAAGACAATTATTTATACTTATTGCAATTTATGCTTAAAATGTTACTATTGACATATTGGCCTACTAATTTCAATGGAATGTTTCATTTTATATTTATAGGTTATCATTGATCATCTCAACGCGATTGATATTCTCACTTGAGCCAGGACGGTAAAAGTGAGAAAGGCAATCAGTTGAAATGATCAATGATGATCTGTTTATCGCTATTCTACCCATGACAACTTTAGCTATGCCACATGCCTGCTTAGTTTCTAAGGATAATTTTTCATCTCAAGCGAGTAAAATGATATGAAAATTATATCAAAAAAAGATCAAAGGAAAAATGCTCAAAATAGCAATAAAGTGGTTTACACTATGTATGCCCAATAAATGAGTTTTGAAACATATAGTTCTCTTTTTTTGGGGCATAAAGTGGAATGCAGGTATAAATCATATTAATATGGGTTTCATTTTGTATTGGCAGCCTTCAAAAGTCAAATATTAATATTATCTAAGGATACTTACTCGTCAAATTTAACTGGATCTCCTGCCTTGAATATAACTGCCTTTGACGTCTGTATGTTGTATGTATGAAAGAATTCTCTAATTCTACTCGGATCCCCAAACATATTGGCATCGTCAATGGGGCCAAAATAGAGAATTCCTGTAGGTAAAAATGTTTGATCCATTCAAAACATGTGTTTTCACAATTAGTTTTATAATCCTGAAAGCATTTCTGACAACTTACTAATTTCTGCATCAAATGTATAAATTGATGCTGTGAACACCAAGTACCAGAAGAAAAAAAACAAAAAGCTAATATATTGAAATGTCTTATACATTGACTCTTCATATATTAAGTCATAATGTATAAAAAAAAAACAAAAAAAAAAACAATTATAGGTCTAATCAACACAGAACCAGGTGGCCCACATTGAACAGCAAGCTAAAAGGGCCCCAAAATCACTGTGTATCATCGCCACCGGAAATTGGGTACTATTAAGGCGGAGAGAAATAGAAAAAAAAGTAAACAAGTTTAGAATTCATTCAATTTAAAGCATTTCCATTCATTTGATGAGGGTGTCGCTTAATAAATGATTTTCTGATATATAATTCTTTAAAGTATTAGGCTGATAAGTACAAAATTAATATAAGAATTTGTGTAAAACTTGCAACTTAGTACAGGAAAATTTTGAGGTCGATCGTCCTCTGTCGCCCCATTCTCAAGATATTGAACTGTTTTTCATTATTTTTTCAGACACGTTTTTAGATAATAATAGTGTGGCATCATATTTACTGAAATTTGTTGTCAAAAACATGTTTTTAAAAGAATATGGACAAAAACATTGTTTGTTTGTTGTACAGCGAATTGCAGGCCGTTGTACGGCGAATTGCAAAAAAAACAACTTTTGTCTGTACGGTGTCTTGCAATTTATTATAATGTTAAGAGAAAATTAACCACTGTTTAGATAATATCAAGAGACGATATTTTGTTGATATCAAAGCTTTACAGGCTTACAAATATACAAGAGTCGTATTTATCAAGTATTATTAAATATATGCCGTTAATTTAGTCCAGAAGTCCTCGTTGCGTACCGCTTTTCGATTTTCAACAACGAAAACTCGTACCTTATACAAGTAATAGGCGGTTTAAAAAATCACTGACCGAAAAATGGGGAAGGACTCAACATGAAAACTAACGGCCTAACTCATAAAAAACAATTTATGAAAACAAGAAATAAGATAGAGATGAAGCAACGACAACCACCGAACCACAAGATCGAGAATTCAAACAGACACATGAAATTGTTTTATTAATTAATTTCTGAAATGATTCATTTGTGAAAAGAAAAATTAAGAAAATACATTGTTTACATCGAAAGTAAGGAGAAACAAATCGTGAATTGCATTTACAATTTATTTTCTTGTCAGTTTCTTTTTGAAAATATATAATTTGTATACATCATAAAGGCTGTCAAGCAAATGGTAGTTCTATCTAATATGATAATTAGATGGTGGTGGTGGTGGTAAGGGGGTGGGGGTAGAGGATCCATTAGTATATTAACAACACCTCGAATTTGACAAAAACAGTTAACAACACATTTTAAATACTGATAAGAGTTACAGCAGATTCCACTGAGTGTGTAGCCAAAGGTAATATTTATAGATTATTACATGTCATTTTCCATATGGCCCTGGTATTAGCCCTAGACTCCCATATCAAGCCAGAGGGCTTGAAATTGGTCGTGGGCTGATACCATGGACCATATGAAAAATGACATGTAAAATAAATAATCTATTTATCACATATTTTTCACCAACTTGTTTACAAATAGTCTTTGATTGACAGGTTACTAGAAGTTAAACTGGGGGGCTTGATATGGATTTCGAGGGCAGATATCAATATCAGCCCTGAGGGCTGATAACCAACCTTGACTTCCAGCTATTATTGGCCATGCTAAAACGTACATATCAGTACAAAATATGTGATAAATTTGGTTAGAGCTTGCTTGTTAGCTGAACCGTGAAGTCATTGTTGGGTTAGGTAAACTACCCTCCTTCCGAAGTAGCATAGTCCAACAGGCAGTTGATTTGTTTTCTGAAGGACTAGTCTATTCTTAAAGAAGGGTAGTTTACCTAACCTAACAATCACTTCACGGTTCAGTTAACAAGCAAGTTAACCTAAGATATTACTTTTGGCTACACACTCAATGGAATTAGCTGTAACATCAACTTTAATTTAACCTTTTTTCCAAACAAACACAAAAGCAATGAAAAGGGGAAGTGCATATCGTCAATGTATTCCAAAGTTTGAAAACCACTGTACAAAGTCACAGAAATGCATTAAGCTCCTTAAGATATTTTTTATAAAGCTGACTAATTTTCAGAATACACACGTGCTCGCAAATGCTTTAAGCTCCTTAAGATATTTTTTATAAAGCTGACTAATTTTCAGAATACACACGTGCTCGCAAGTACCATATTCTTTTTTATTGACACATGGACAGACAATTGAACCGATGGAAAAGCAGACAGAGTGATTGACTCCAAGAAAAAGGACACGACATGTATTTTATGAATAATCGAAAATGCTCTTAACAGCGAAAGGGATTCTTCTTCTGGTTATGTATATTGTTGAGTAAATGTTTTATGTCAATCAGTCGTAACAAACTTGGGTTATCGTCAAGACGTAGAAAAGTGTAACAAACAGATAGAATGAGTGAATACTTTGCGTAGGGCGCGAAAATTATTTTGATTATGGCGGGGGCTCTTATAGATCATGGTTACATCTCAGTCAGGGTATTAATACGACTCATTGCTTACATTATTTTATTAAAAGGAATTGCGAAGGTTTATTGATTTTTATTTTCACTCATCAAAACCAGTGTTTAAATCAGAAAGTAACATGTCAGGTGTCACAAGTTGAAGCACTCTTTCATCTCCAAGTCCTAATTAACAACTCTGAGTTGATATATAAAAGTCCTAGGCCCATCTTTACATTTCTGAAGACTAGCAAATTTGACATCAATTTGAGAACCAAGTCCTCATTTTTCGGCCTCTTCTACCAGGCCAAACTGTTCAGTTATTTTATGAATTGCAAATTGAAAAGGTACTTTATTTTTTCGCAATTCTGTCCAGGTACTCTTGGTCAATATAACTTATCAAACATTCCATATACATCTAAATTATTTTCATCTTAGGACTAACCAGTGTTTTAGCTGGATAAGAACTGGCCTTCCCTTTTATCGTTTTGGATACATTACAAATAGAAGTCAGAAATAACTACATTGGTTAGACATATAAAGAGGGGCATGAAATATCCCTACGTGTTTAACACTGACGCATTTGTTGCACCTGCGTGACCCAACTTGAGTCCATAACCTTTCGTATATAGTCTTTGTATTTATTTCATTTTTTAAATTTTGGTTCATTTATACGTTTCAAGAAACAGCATTGAACTTCTACCCCCTTTTTGTAGTTTAATGTGTGCTCACTTAGGAGACAGCTTCAGGTATACTTATACACAGTTACAAGTTTAGTTTTGCATTATAGCCAGGGTAAATTTTCTAAATATGAAAGTTTTTGTACAATTGAATTGATTTTAAGATAGTTGAATAATAATATAATAGCCTTCCTTGTGGGTTTATATGAACATGTAGATTGTTTTTAGCATGTTTTATAAGTCATTTCTTATTGTTTTTCAACAAAGATTTGACGCTCGATCTTTTCAATTCACTTTTATGGAAAAAACAGCAGAAATGCATATGATTTTTTTCACCTCTTGTTGATTGAAATTTTCCTTTGGACCAAGTTGAGATCTTTTTGACATGTTCAACCCCCTTTTTTGCAATATTTGGTATCAAATAAATGCTGATTGTTGCCATGGTTACACCAAAAAAAAAGAGATTATATTTCACCATTATTACTATTGGAAATCAAATCTAAGGACGATTCTCTTTCCATAAAAAGGACAAAAACAGTTTGACATAAAAAGGTACCCCCCCACCTTAGATATTTGAACTTAATACTTTATTTTCTTTGAAAGTATTACCGTACTATTATAATAACTATTATAAAATTAGCAAGTTGCCATACAGTTGAAAACAAGTTGCCATACAGTAAATTTGTAAACACGAGCAAGTTGTCATACCCTAGACTTTATTTTTTATGGTCTATATTCTTTAAAATACATCTTTTTGACAACAAATTTCAGTAAATATGATGCCACACTATAATAATCTAAAAATGTGTCTGGAAAAATAATGAAGAACAGTTCAATATCTTGAATGGGGTGACAAAGGACGATAGACCTCGAAATTTTCCAGTACTAAGTGGCAAGTTTTGGAGTATTACACAAAATCTTGTATTAATTTTGTACTTATCGGCCTAATAATTTGAAGAATTATATATCAGAAAATCATTTATTAAGCGGCACCCTCATCAAATGAGTGGAAATGCTTTTAATTGAATGAATTCTTAACTTGTTTACTTTTTTTTTTATTTCTCTCCGCTTCGTTAGTACCCAATTTCCGATGGCGATGATACACAGTGAAAATGACAAGTGTAAAACAATTGAAACAAGAAAATCAGTATTCTGATTAATATATAGACAAAAGTGAATAATGCCTTGCTTTTTTAACTAACCATTAATGTTGATAGTTCTAAACAGATAGCTTATACTACAATTATCACATAAACTAAATAACATGATCAAAGAAAATGAGGTCACTCTGGGTCTGATCAACCAAACGAGAAATACACGTACACTGTACACCTTACAATCATTCAGTACACCAAAAATATAGTTGAACTATTGCTTATAGTTTCTAAGAAATAGACTAATCTTATAGGCAATCATACCACATCTTCTTTTTTAGCTCACCTGGCCCTTCAAGTGAGCTTTTCTTACCACTTGTCGTCCGTCATCATCGTTTACTTTTTACATTTTGAACTTCTTCTAGAGAACCACTGAATGGAATGAAACCAAACATGGCATAAATGTTACTTTGTAGCCAATCCATCATCCAAGATGGTCGCCAGCAGGGGACTTAGTTTAACATAGGACCCTATGGAAAAATGCATACAAATGACTTCTTTTAGAGAACCACTGAATGGAATGAAATCAAGCATGAATGTTCCTAATGTGGTGCTGACCAAGTGTTGTTACTTTGTAGACGATTCATCATCCAAGATGGCCGCCAGCGGGGGACTTAGTTTAACATAGGACCCTATGGGAAATGCATACAAATGACTTCTTTTAGAGAACCACTGAATGGAATGAAATCAAACATGGCATGAATGTTCCTAATGTGGTGTTGACCAAGTGTTGTTACTTTGTAGCCAATTGATTATCCAAGATGGCCACCAACGGGGGACTCAGTTTAACATAGGACCCTATGGGAAATGCATACAAATGACTTCTTTTAGAGAACCACTGAATGAAATGAAATCAAACATGGCATGAATGTTCCTAATGTGGTGCTGACCAAGTGTTGTTACTTTGTTGCCAACTCATTATCCAAGATGGCGGCCAGCGGGGGACTCAGTTTAACATAGGGAAATGCATACAAATGACCTCTTTAAGAGAACCACTGAATGGAAAAAAAACCAAACATGGCATGACTGTATGAGGTGCTGACCAAGTGTTGTTACTTTATAGCCGATCCATCATCCAAGATGGCCGCCAGCAGGGGACTTAGTTTAACATAGGACCCTATGGGAAATGCATACAAATGACTTCTTTTAGAGAACCACTGAATGGAATGAAATCAAACATGGCATGAATGTTCCTAATGTGGTTTTGACCCAGTGTTGTTACTTTGTAGCAGATCCATTATCCAAGATGGCCGCCAGCAGGGGGACTCAGTTTAACATAGGACCCTATGGGAAATGTATACAAATGACTTCTTTAAGAGAACCACTGAATGGAATGAAACCAAACATGGCATGACTGTTCCTTATGAGCTTCTGACCCAGTGTTATTAATTTGTAGCCGATCCATTATCCAAGATGGCCGCCAGCAGGGGACTTAGTTTAAATAGGACCCTATGGGAAATGCATGCAAATGACTTCTTTTAGAGAACCACTGAATGGAATAAAACCAAACATGGCATGAATGTTCCTTATGAAGTGCTGAACAAGTGGATACTTTGTAGCCAATCCGTCATCAAAGATGGCCACCAGTGGGGGGACTTTTGAATGAAATTAAACATAGCCTGAATGTTGTTTCCTTATGAGGTTGTGTTGTCACTTTTAGCCAAATTTTATATTTTTTTATATGATTTCAGAAACCCAAGTAGAATCAGGTTAGCGATACAGGCTCTTGAGAGCCTCTTGTTATAATTAATTTAGAAAACTAAGCATTGACCATATTGAACTATAGAATGATGTCTAGGTGAGATGAATCATACCAGACAGACTTTTTACACCTTACATTCAGTTTATGCAAATAGATGTAGTTGACCTTTTGCTTAAAGCATCTGAGAGACAAACCTAACCATGAACACTTACATTGACCAATGAACCACGAAAAAAAACTCAACGTCAAATGATACCTGCCAGATAGACACACACATCTTACAATCCTTCCATACATCATATAATTAATTGACCTATTGCTTATAGTTTTAAGAAAAACAAAACTAAAACAAAAAACATTGAGCAATAAACAGTGCAATTGAGTTCAAAGTCAAATGAAACCTGAGAGACTGACATGTACATCATAAAATATTTCCATACACCAAATATTGTGGACCCTATAGCATATATAGAACAAGAAAAAAGAACAAAACATAGAAATCAACTTGGACCACTGAACCATTGAGAATTAGGTCAATTCAGATGACACCTACCAGTTGGACACATACAACTCTAGTTGACCTCTTACTTATCTTTACTAATAAACAAGAAATGAATTGCCATGCCTCTGCATGTGTCCTATAGGAATCATGCATAGTGGCATTTGTCATCCATTCTTATGACTTATATGATTCAGTTTGGGTTATTTTGGGAGAAAAACGAAAATTAGTAGTCCGGATATTGATTCTGTATTCAAACTGACTTTTAAGTCAGATATGACCTCAGGTTATTATATTGAGAATCAATCATATGATTGATAACAAAAATGAAAAATAAATAAGCCAATCAGGGCGTTGTCCATATCATGTTTTTAAATCATAAGAACCTTTACTATTATACCTCGGTTTACAGTTGCACATAATTTTCATAAGTACTCAGACGGGGACAGGACAATTATTTTTGCATTCATCTGCATGTATACTATGATAAATATTATATAAATAACACATAGCTGAGAGGGTGATAGAGCAGATTGGTACCCCGAGAAAACATTGTCAACCGCGTGTAATTGTTTATCTAAGGTCACTACAGAACTTAATTACTTTAACAGATGCAGACCGTTATAATCGCGTCTTATCATATGTGTAACTTGTATTAGTTTATCAGTTGTATTAAAACCATGAAACTGTGCAGACGACTTTATTACCTCTCTAGCAATTAGTAGCTATTTTATAATGGCGACGACGAGACAAATTGGATTAACAAATTAACAATTGGATTAATTAATAGTATTGATTAGTTCCATAATGGCAACGGCACTACCTGTGTTTCCACCTTTCAGTGTACATGAAAGTGCAGCTGATCAGCGCTGGAAAAAATGGACAAAACGACTTCAAAATTTACTTGTGGGAATGAATATCAAGGATAAAGTGAGACAAAGAGCGTTACTTTTGCATTACGCAGGAGAAGAAGTAAATGACATTTTTGATACCTTACAAGAAACTGGAGAGGATTACGATACAGCACTTGCGAAGCTAACTGAATATTTTGCACCGAAGAAAAACGTTGAATACGAAATATATAAATTTCGTCAGGCAAAGCAAGAAACAAATGAAACAATGGATGCGTTTCATACAAAGTTAAGACAATTATCTGTCAACTGTGAATTTAATGATGACAATCGGGAAGTGAAATCTCAAATCGTTCAAGGATGTTCATCTTCAAGACTGAGGAGAAAAGCTTTAAGAGAAGATATGACTTTGGAACAATTGTTATCGTCAGCAAGAGCTCTAGAACTATCTGAAAGACAAGCAAACGAAATCGAGAACAAAGAAGAGAAACTTGAGACCAACGCTTTACACAAGAAGAGAAATTTTCGGAAAAATCAACCAAGATATTTACAACAAGATAAGCGTCCGGAACAACGTATGAATGAACAACGTATAAAACGAAACAACAGATGTAGGAATTGTGGAGGTGAATTTCCACACCGAGGGAAATGTCCTGCTCAAGGAAAATCCTGCAACTTTTGTAAGAAGCCTAATCATTTTGAGAAGATGTGTAGGTCAAAAAGAAATGCTAATACTACTAAACAATCTGTTAATACGCTAGAGAATTCAGATTTTGAAAACAATTTTGAATATCAATCTAAGAAAGAGATAGACAGTAGTTCAGATGATGAATATGTTTTCGGACTACAGACAGAATCGCTATTAAAAGAAACCGTGAATTCTATCAAACGGGATCAGCCAAGAATTTGTGTCAAAATCAATGAATCGGACATCAACGTTCTTATCGACACTGGCTCAAGTATCAATGTGATTGATGAGGATACCTATAACAGGATGAAGAGAAAACCAAAATTGATAGCTACAAAGACCAAAGTTTTCGCATATGGATCTCATCAAAACTTAGAATTCGTGGGAAAGTTTGACACTGTAATTGAAACGAGAAATAAGCTAACACGTGCAACTGTTTATGTTTCTAAAGGGACAAGCGGTAATTTATTGTGTTATGATACGTCATTAGAACTACAGATAATCTCGCAAATATCGAGGCTCTCAACAGGGAACAAACACGAACAATTGTGTGAACAATATAAAGATATATTTCATGGACTGGGCAAACTTAAAGAAACACAAGTGAAAATTCATGTTGACAAAACCGTAAAACCTATAGTTCAGCCACACAGGAGGATACCTTTTCATATAAGGAAACAGGTAGAAACCGAACTTGAAAGGTTAGAGAGGTTAGACATTATAGAAAGGGTACATGGACCAACTCCCTGGGTTTCACCTATAGTTGTAGCACCCAAACCTAAAAGTCCAGGTGAAATAAGAATATGCGTAGATATGAGACTACCAAATCAGGCTATACAACGCGAGAGACACATTACTCCAACTATTGATGATCTTATAGTTGACCTTAATGGAGCAAAGGTATTTTCCAAAATGGACCTTTTAAACGGGTACCATCAGTTAGAACTTACACAAGAGTCACGAAATATTACTACTTTCACAACACATGTTGGACTAAGAAGATACAAACGTCTAAGCTTTGGAGTCACATCTGCTGCTGAAATATTCCAGAATACGCTAAGTACAGCATTAGAAGGTCTTAAAGGGGTGAGAAATATCTCCGATGATATCATTGTGTTTGGAGCATCTCAAGACGAACATGATACACGACTGACAGCCTTATTTCAACGTATAAACGAAAAAGGTTTAACACTTAACAAAAAAAAATGCGAATTTAATAAAGACAGCTTGGAATTTTATGGACATATATTTAGTTCAAAAGGAATATCAGCAGATCCGAGAAAAGTTGAAGCAATTCGTAACACCAATATACCGAGTGACATATCGGAAGTACGTAGTTTTTTAGCGATGACTAACTACGTTGGAAGATTTATACCAGAATATTCTACAATAACCGAACCATTAAGACGTTTAACTAAGCAAGGAGTGACATGGACATGGACTCCAGAACAACAACAATCGTTTGATGCACTTAAACAGGAATTAATGAACAATAGGATAATGGCTTATTTTGATCCAAGAAAGGCCACTGTCCTTATAGTTGATGCAAGTCCAGTAGGTGTTGGCGCGTTACTTACTCAGGATGGCAGAGTTAACGCATACGCAAGCCGTGCGCTTAGTGATGTAGAAAAACGATACAGTCAGACAGAGCGAGAAGGACTAGCCATAGTTTGGGCTATAGAACACTTTCATCTGTACCTGTACGGACACAAATTTACACTTGTTACCGATCATCAACCACTGGAATGTATTTTCAACAATCCAAAATCGAAACCGCCAGCGAGAATTCAAAGATGGAGATTAAGACTGCAAACGTATAATTTCGATGTTAAGTACAAATCAGGAAAATCAAATGCCGCAGACTACATGTCAAGACATCCGAGTATTAACGAAGCAAATCGAACTGATCATTCCGAGGTAGCAGAAGAATTCGTGAATTATATATCAGAGAACGCAATACCGAAAGCAATGACAATTCAAGAAATTGCATTAGAGTCCGAAGCCGATATGAATATTCAGTATGTTATCAAAGCCGTGAAATCGGGAAACTGGGAAAATTCATATGACAATAAATCTCTTGATACGTTTGCTCGTTTAAAGAACGAATTAACGACAGTGAACACAGACAAAGGAGAAATTTTGATGCATGATAATAGAATTGTCATTCCGCACAAACTTACAGACCGAGTTATAACATTGGCACACGAAGGTCATCAGGGAATTGTGCGAACAAAACAGTTACTAAGGGAAAAAGTTTATTTTCCTGGTATAGATAAACGTGTAGAAGATTCATGTAAAGCTTGTATTCCATGTTTAGCAGCTACGCCAAAGAAAACTTTTGAACCGTTAGCTATGTCAGAACTACCAGAGGCACCATGGACATATCTTAGCATGGATTTCTGTGGACCGTTTCCTAGTGGACATTATCTCATGGTGATAATGGACGAGTATTCACGATATCCAGTTGTAGAAACACTAACAACAATTTCTGCAAAAGCGGTTATACCACTACTTGACAAAGTATTTTCAACATTTGGAATACCGAATATAGTAAAAACCGATAATGGAAGCCCGTGGCAAGGAAAAGAATTCAGAGACTTTGCGACATATATGGGATTTACGCATAGAAAAATAACACCATTATGGCCTCAGAGCAATGCAGAGTGCGAGCGATTTATGCGTAGCATTGGGAAATCAATCAGAGCAGCACACACGCAACATCAAAATTGGAAACAGGAAATGTTTACCTTCCTCCGTAATTATAGAGCGACAAAACACGCAACAACGGAAGTTTCACCAGCAAAACTTTTATTTGGTAGAAATATCAAAACCAAATTACCAACTTTAACACCAAAATATGAAGACAAAGAGATTCGAGAAACCGATCAGAGGAAAAAGGATAAAATGAAGGACTATGCAGATACAAGAAGAAATGCCGAACCGTCAAATTTACAAATTGGTGACACTGTATTGGTCAAGCAAGACAAACAAAACAAACTTTCAACTCCGTATAACTCAAATCCATACAAAATAGTTGAAAGGAATGGTACAATGTTAACAGCTCAAAGAGATGATGGACACACTATCACTCGAAATTCTTCGTTTTATAAGCAAGTTAAAATACCACCGACAATTGTAAATGATGAGAAAAGAGGAGAAGAACCAGCAACACAACTAAGGACGTCAGGAAGAATAAACAAACCACCGGCGTACTTAAATGATTATGTAAAGTAATGTGAAGCTAGTGAACAGGCATAATAATCCTGAGCTCACATTTAACTAGGCATCACGCTTAGTATTTATGATCAAGTGAATAAGTTTTAATTTTCTGCGTATCGTATGGTGTCTTAAGTACTATTTAGACTGATAATACCAAAGAATTTTACACTTTCATCAGTTGTGATTCATTCATTCATTCATGATTTTAATTGCTATGTTTACCGCACTGAGAACTGTGTATACAACATTTGGACATTATTACACCGCTGTTTTATGGACATCGTTAATGTATTAAAGAAAATTAATTTTATGGCTAATTTCACAATTCATTAATTTTATTTCATTTTATTATTCTACTAACTGATAAAGATTAAATCTAGAAAGGGAGAGATGTAATGTATTGAAATTGTTTATCTAAGGTCACTACAGAACTTAATTACTTTAACAGATGCAGACCGTTATAATCGCGTCTTATCATATGTGTAACTTGTATTAGTTTATCAGTTGTATTAAAACCATGAAACTGTGCAGACGACTTTATTACCTCTCTAGCAATTAGTAGCTATTTTATACCGCGGCGAAGCAACAAAGCATAGAACAAATACTGATACTTAAAAGTTAATGTTTAAAATAGAACCACTGAGAGCCAGACAGTTGAAAGCATTGAAAAATTGGATGACAAAATAAATTCATTTTAGAACCATACTGACGCGGCTCTGATAATGACCAATTTACTTGCTGATTTTCAACACATCTCCTTATTTTTATAATGACTGAGGGGACAGGAACAAATAACCTGTATGGAAATCAGACATGTGACTGAAATTTCATGCCATTAAATATCACTGTCAGACTTAAAACAAACAGTAAACCAATCATTGACTTGTACCATGAGTTGTTTATTGTAAGCCATACTAATGAAAGGCCAACATGTAAAAGATGCAAATGATGTAGACTACAAATTTAGTCAAACTCATATTCATTAAGAAATCTATAAGCAATGGCAACTTTAACCACAATTGTCACAATATCTGGTAATTAGTCCTGGAAGCAACAATAGTTATTTGTTATTGTGACAATTGGTGAGTAACTGTAGTCAGTTCCAACATTTATACTTAAAAGCAGTGTTTAAAGTGATAGTATTGCAAAATAAAGAGAAGTTAATAAATATTGAAACTCTTACTTGAGCAAAGTAATTCAGGTCTTGCAGGTCTTACATTCTTATTGATACGTACCACATTCTTTAATTTTGTTGATTATTTCCGACTGGAAAATTTTGTTGGATATTATTGTTGATACTTTAATCTCTTGGCATACTTTTTCTATGTTTTTGTCATCTGTAAAATAATGGTACTAAACTTAAAATCAAAAGTTTTTCATGGCTCCCCTGCTCAGGGGGCTGTGAGTGTTACTGGTTTTTTTTTATCCCGTTCTGTCTCTCCATTCTGTATCACCCTACAAATTAGTGTTACTTTAATTTTCTCAACCAAATAATATAAAACTTGTACACGATGCTTCTTACCACAAAAAAATGTGTAAGTGTTCTGCGGAACCCAGTGTCTCGCCTACTTTTGCTGTAACTCCCAGGCTCAACAAAAATGAGGAAAACAATAAATAAAAATATTCTCTTGATGCTATCTTCTGATTGTAAGAAGCTTCTGTCCAAGTGTGGTAAAAATTTCAGGATAGTTTATAAATTGAATAAATGTTTTAAAAACTTTAATTGCAAACTGTATGTAATTTTAACTGGAAGAAAAAATAAGTCCATTTATAAGTAAAATACAGATACACAGGTACCAAATATTAACAAAATTTCCTTTCTAGATACTAGTTTTTGATCATAAACAAGCTTCTGTCCAAGTTTGGTACAAATTTAAAATAGTATAAGAAAGTTATTAAATTTAAAAAATATTTGTAAGGGTTCCGCGTAACCCAGTCTCACCTTCTTTTTCTGTAAATCGCAGGCTAAACAAAAATGAGGCAAAAAATCAATAAAAATATTCCTCTTGATACTCGACTGTCCTATAATTGTAAGAAGCTTCTGTCCAAGTTTGGTAAAAATCTAGGATAGTTAATGAATCTAATAAACGTTTTGAAAACTTTAACTGCAGAATGTATGTAATGTTAACTGGAAGAAAATCTAAGTCAATTTAAAAGTAAAATACAGAAAAAATGGAGTTATCTTTATACAAAATTTACTTCTGGATACTATCTTATGATCATAAATAAGCTTCTATCAAAGTTTGGTACAAACCCAAGATAGTTTAAGAAAGTTATTTAAATTTTAAAAACTTTTACCACAGAGTGAATGTAATGTTTCCCCGCAGAAAAAATTTAGTCCATTTAAAAGTAAAAAACGGAAAAAATGGAATTTTATTTTTTACAAAATTTAGTTCTGGATACTATCTTATGATCATAAACAAGCTTCTGTCCAAGTTTGGTACAAACCCAGGATAGTTTAAGAAAGTTATTAAAATTTCAAAAGCTTTAAACACAGAGTGAATATTTGGGACACCGGCGACGACACTGGCAACGAAGGAATGTAGGTTAACTAAGTCTCGCTTTTCCCACTAAAGTCGAAGGCTCGAAAAAAATTAACAAGAGTGAATGTGTTGTTTCCTTGCAGAAAATTTAAAAGTACATGTATAATAATTTTTGCAAACTTTACTTCTGGATACTATCTTATGATTATAAACAAGCTTCTGTCCAAGTTTGGTAGAAATCAAGTATAGTTTAAATAAGATATTCAAATTTTAAAAACTTTTAACCACAGAGTGAATGTTATGTTTCCCCGCAGAAAAACTCAATCCATTTATACATAAGATACCGAAAAAATAGAATTTTATTTTTACAAAATTTACTTCTGGATACTATCTTATGATCATAAACAAGCTTCTGTCCAAGTTTGGTAGAAATCCAGTATAATTTAAGAAAGTAATTAAATTTTCAAAAGCTTTAACCACAGAGTGAATATTTGTGGAAGCCGCAGACGACAACAACACCAATGATGACAGAATGTAGGATCGCTTAGTCTCGCTTTTTCTACTAAAGTCAAAGGCTTGACAGAAAAGATCAAGTTTGAATTATTTGGCTTAGTTTTTACTGTTCATGATCGAGTTATATCCCCTCATAATATAAAAATTGATGAATTTGAACATAATACTAATGTTGTGCAACTAATATTCACAATGCTAGATATCACAAAACACAGATCAAGCTTGAAATTATGTAGAATTCCTTTTATCTTTCCTCAGATATGCCCCTAAATGGAAAAATTGCCAAATCTGTCATTTCCATTCTCTTACACATCCAGTTTGCCAAATTTTATGAAACTTATTCACAATAATTTGTACACTCGGCCTCATATTTACAAGCAGATTATCTGCTTTCATTAACCAGATATTTTGACTAAAATGTCGGTTATTGATTTAAGGGATGTACGGCAAGGAGTTTGGCGGGTGGCAACCAAATGTTGTCCGTGCATTTACTCATGAACCGTTCAACCAAAGCTTTTCAAATTTTAATATGTTGTTACAGACAACAACATGAAAGTCAAGTTCAATAATGATGATTTTGACTTTTACCTTTCAGGAGTTATGGTTCTTGAAAGGTTGAAAAATGGAGTTTCCAGTCATGTCCGTGCATTTACACATGAACTGTTCTACCAAGGCTTTCCAAATTTTAATATGTTGTTACTGATGACAAAATGGAGGTCAAGTTCAATAATGACTATTTTGACTTTTACTGTTCAGGAGTTACGGTTCTGGAAAGATCGTAAAATGGCTTTTCCATTCATGTTGTTGCATTTACTAATGAACCATTCAATCTAAGCTTTTCAAATTTTAATATGTTGATACTGACTACAAAATTGAGGTCAAATTTGATATTGAAGATTTTCACTTTCACCATTCATCAGTAATGGTTCTTGTGATATTGCCAGGATACAAATAAAATATGGTTCTTAAAAGATTGAAAAACGGCTTTTCCAGTCTTTTAAGTTTTAGTATGTTGTTACTGATGCCAAAATGGAGGTCAAGTACAATAATGACGATTTTGAATTTTACCTTTCAGGAGTTGTGGTTCTTGAAACTGTTCAACCAAGGCTTCCCAAATTTTAATATGATGTTACTGATGACAAAATGGAGGTCAAGTTCAATAATGACAATTTTGACTTATACCGTTCTTGAAAGATTGAAAAATGGAGGTGCAAGATTTTTCATGGGTTTGAACCCACCCCACTGGAAAATGGTAATTTTCTGTCTTATTTTTTCTCATCACTTGGCGTCCGGCATCTTCCGTGGTCCGTCGTCGTTATCTTTTACAAAAATCTTCTCCTCTGAAACTACTGGGCCAAATAAAATCAAACTTGGCCACAATCATCATTGGGGTATCTAGATTAAAAATTGTTTCCTCTGACCAAGCCATCCAACCAAATTGGCTGCCATGGCTAAAAATAGAACATCTATAGGGGTAAAATGCAGTTTTTGGCTTATAACTCATAACGTTTATGACTACAAAAGGAAGGTTGGGATTGATTTTGGGACTTTTGGTCCGAACAGTTTAGCAATAAGGGGCCAAAAAAAGGTTCCAATTAAGGATTTTTCTTGGTTTTTGCACAATTACTTGAGTATAAGTTTATAGAAATCTATGAAATTTTAACACAAGGTTTATGACCACAAAAGGACGGTTAGGGTTGATTTTGGGAGTTTTTGTCCCAACAGTTTAGGAATAAGGGGCCAAAATTAAACTTTGATTGATTTCATCAAAATATGAATTATTGGGGTTCTAAAATTGAATCTATGCCAAATCTAACTGTGTATTTAGATTCTTATTTTTTGGTCCTGTTGGTCTTCATTAAGGGCGAAAGGGTCCAAAATTAAAGTTAGTTTGATTTTATTGAATACCAACAATTGAATTCTTGGGGTTCTTTGATATGCTGAATCTGAACATATGCTTAGATTTTTTATTATGGGCTGAGTTTTCAAATTGCTCCAAATGGGGATCCAAAATTAAACTTTGATGAATTCTTGGGGTTCTTTAATATGCTGAATCTAACCATGTATTTAAATTTTTAATATTTGGGCCCAGTGTCATATGGTATTTTGAACCCCATGGTAAATTGACCCCAGGATCAAAATACCGCTATGGTAAATTGAACCCCCCCCCCCTGTTTTTTGTCAATCTTAGATCATTATAAGAACATTATACATTACCAGTATTCTAAAGCTTATCATAGATTAAAAATTTGTAAGGGTTCTGCGGAACTCAGTGTCTCGCCTACTTTTGCTGTAAATAGCAGGCTCAACAAAAATGAGGAAAAAACTCAATAAAAATATTCCTTTTGATACAATCTTCTGATTGTAAGAAGCTTTTGTCCAAATTTGGTTAAAATCCAGGAAAGTTTATGAATCTAATAAATGTTTTAACCACAGAGTGAATGTGTTGTCTCCCGTAGAAAAACTATATCCATTTATAAGTAAAATTCGGAAAAAATGGAATTTTATTTTTACAAAATTTACTTCTGAATACTATCTTATGATCATTAAGAAAATTCTGTCCAAAGTTGGTAGAAATCCAGTATAGTTTAAGAAAGTTATTAAAATTTCAAAAACTTTATTTGGACTCCGACAACGACACTGACTGACATGGTCCACTGAACATAGAAAATGATAGTGTGAAGTTCAGGTTAAAGTTTTTGGTCAAGGTAGTTTTTGATGAAGTTAAAGTCACATCAACTTGAAACTTAGTACACATGTTCCCTATGTTATGATCTTTCTACTTTTAATTCCCCATTAAAATTTTGACCCCAATTTCACGGTCCACTGAACAAAGAAAATTATAGTGTGAGTGGGGTACCCGTGTACTATGGACACATTCTTGTTTGAAATTCAACTACCAGTACTAAACATAGTATATAAACTCTTTTTAATCGTTTTTTTGTGACAAAAATGTCGGTTATTGATTTGGGGATGTGTGGCCGGGCGGGCATTCACCAAATGTTGTCCGTGCATTTACTCATGAACCAATCAACCAACCTTTTAAAATTTTAATATGTTGCTACTGACAACAAAATGAAGGTCAAGTTCAAAAATGAGGATTTTGACTTTTACGGTTCAGGAGTTACAGTTCTTGAAAGTTTAAAAAATGTTGTGTCCGTGCATTCACTCATGAACCGTTCAACCAAACCTTTAAAAATTTTAATATGTTGTTACTGACAACAAAATGAAGGTCAAGTTCAATAATGACGATTTTGACTTTCACCGTTCAGGAGTTACGGTTCTGGAAAGATCGTAAAATGGCTTTTCCATTCATGTTGTTGCATTTACTAATGAACCATTCAATCTAAGCTTTTCAAATTTTAATATGTTGATACTGACTACAAAATTGAGGTCAAATTTGATATTGAAGATTTTCACTTTCACCATTCATCAGTAATGGTTCTTGTGATATTGCCAGGATACAAATAAATATTAATAAATCTGGTTTGCTGTCGTTGTGACAGCCTCTTGTTTATTAGTTTGTATGTATTTAAATGATGGTAAAGTTGAAAATTTTACTTTGCCATGGTATTTGTCCCCCCCCCCCCCCCCGCCTTCCCTTGTGGTGCATTGAACCACATACTATAGACCTTGAATTTCAAAATTTCTAGCTATTCTAACTTCTTAACATAGTTATAATACGCAAACAAGTAGTTTTTATGTATTTAAAATACTGGAAAAGATATTTTGAAAATTTTACTTTGCCATGGTATTTTGACCCCCCCCCCCATGGTATATTGAACCACCAACTATAGACCTTGAATTTCAAAATTTCTAGCTATTCTACCTCCCTTAAATAGTTGTAGTTACTCTAATGAGTAGTTACTAGTTATTATGTTTTTAACATGATGGAAAAGATATTTTGAAAATTTTACTTTGCCATGGTATTTTGACCCACCTGCGGTATATTGAACGCCCTATATATATTGAAAAATTTACTTTGACAAGGTATTTTGACTCCCTGCAGTATATTGAATCCCCTATTTTAATAGGGGGTTCAATATACCGCATTTGGCTCAAAATACCATGGCAAAGTAATAGGGGGTTCAATATATAGTCCAGCGGCTTTGTGAAAAATTGTGCACATACTGTTACAAGCATGAAATTTGGCATAGACCTTCCTCAATTATTACTCTTTTATTTCAGATAGGGAGGCATTTAAAAATAATGTCTCACTTCCGGTAAAATCCAAAATGGCGGACGTCATACTTAAATCAGCCCAATATCAAAGGCTAGCGTGTAAAAATGTCATATTATCATGCAACTATCATAATATTGGTACAGACCTTTGTTTTGTACTACTTTTGGATAAATTAAATAGATAAGATGTTTTCAGAAACCCCACTTCAGGTTAAAATCCAACATGGCGGACATTGTACATAAATAAGCTTATTTTTGGGGAAAGACGGCTTCAAGTCGTCAATCCCCTATGGGGTTGACCAGAGTAACACTCCCTCACATCATTCATTTTGTTTTTATACATGTTATAGTGTGGAAAACCCCCCAACAAATCTAACCTAGATTGAAGAGAAGGAGACCCAGAAATGAATAGTTTGACTTTAAACACTTTTTTACACATTTCCCTTCTGTTTCTCACGAAATTATCGTATCTTAAACTCTCCTTTACACTATTAACAGAGACATATTATATGTCTCTGCTATTAACGTTTATTTTACAATCCGGAAAAATTAGTATGACGAGATATTCTAAATATATCCAACCTACATTGTATTTTTTAGTGACATCATTCTTGGAAGAAGCAGGGATATCCTTCACCAGTTCACTGGTTATTTAAATCATTCTTAGAGATCGTGCACTAATTACAAATTTGTATTTGTTAAATCTAAACATAATATTGTTTACTGAAGATGATTTAAACATCAACATGCAGTACTTTAATTTGTAGGTCAACAACTTTCAAAGTAAACAAAAATCATGGGGTTACATGAGACAGGGGAAAGAAACGATTTTATTACTTTTTTCGGGTCTCACTAATTAGAGACAAAAAGCGTCAAGAAGACTATTTAGCGACAAGAAAAAATTATACTTTTTGTCGCTTCTTGTCGTTAAAATTCTTCTTGTCGCTAATTAGTGAGACCACTTTTTTCTGTAAAAATTCTGAGAATCTTCCTCCAATTCAGGAGCACCTCAATTGATGAGTAATTATCCACTAAAATAAAAGTTAATGTATTTAAACACTTCAAATGTGACATTTCATTGGATAAGTAGTCTTCTCTGAAAACTAAATTTTTGTTTACCTTACATAATCATTGTAATGGTAAAGAAAATAATAAAAATAAGCATTTTGTAGTTTAAAAATATTTATTATTTACAAATATTTCAAAATTAAGATTTGGAAACAAGGTTCACACAGTTTACATCACTCATATTGGATTTTTTTTATTAGTAACTGTTTCTCTGTGATGAAAGTTGCAACTCGGAACTTTAACAATGGAAATTTAAAACGAAATAGATTTTTCAGTCCACACTTTCTAAAGAAAAAACTTAAAAATCCAAGAGTACTGTCACAAAAAATGGAATATGGCCCTAGCCTGCAGTTCAGTGGTACACAATCAAGATTTCAAAAAATATTGTAGTTGTTGTGAAATGACAGAATTCAGTTGAGTTTCAGATAATTAGCTATCAACTTAAATCAAATGTTTAGAATTAGAAGATGCAGATCTCTTCCATTGGTCCAAATTGAATCCTAAACTAAGGAAATAAAATTACATAAACAACAATTGATTGCAATATTGTCAACCTTTCTACATGTTCTAGCTGTTCTCTTTTTCATTCTTCATATGAAAACTATCAAAAGATAGCCACCCGCTTTCCAAAAACATAATTAAATAGAAACAAGGACCGTCTTTCCCCTCAGAGCTATTCAGCTCTTTGATTAAGGGAGGTAATTGAAATGTGTTTTAACGTATTGCTACTATCACTACATTGTGTAGGACCTTTATTTGGTGCTACTGATGGATATAATGTATAAGAAATATGTCTTAAAAACACCTACTTCCGGAAGTATCCAAAATGGCGGACAATTAGAAATATCAATTTTTTATTCAAATTTTCAACTTTTTTAAAATGTAAAGAAAATGATTTTATTTTGTGGTGGTCATTAAACTTTTGGCTTTAAGTTATCCCGAAAACCACTTATTCTAGCATGTTGTAAATGTTAAGATATAAAGTTGACAATTCTGGTAAAAATATGACATAAATTACAAAGATGAGTCCTCAATCTATTTCTTAGATGTAGAGATTTGGATATATTGATTTAAACAAAATAAAATCACTATAGTACTAAAAGATATTTAAAATTACTACTATTTGACCATGAATACATGTTTATTCAAAGTCACTACCACATGCACACAAGGCAGTGCACGGGAGACCTGATTTTACACATTGAAAATAACCGCGGCATCCTTTTTTACATCCATAATGTACAAGCTTCTGAAAAAATGATGAGGTCTCAGAAAGAGTTTTTTTTTAAAGGACCCTCTTTGTCCCTTCGCAATCGATTAGTGACAAGACTAGGTAGAATAAGAGTCAATCCCAAGCTCTTCTCACTAAACACCTGCATTAGTATATTGCACGTTTTACATGCTTGAAGAGACTAGAACGAGTAGTGGGAATAGCCTCATTTAAAATGAGTTTTCCCTTTTGTGCAAAAAATGACTTTCTTGCTTCGTTAATCATGTTAGATCTGATAAGTTAAAGTCACATCTTCAAATACCATCAATGTCTCCCATGCAGTCTTTTTTTTACCTTTTCAAGCAAAGAGAGAAAAGTATCACAACCGGTAATAAGGTATGGGTCAGAAATAAAAGTGTTTGATCACTCATTGCCTAGTGCATTTGAAAGGCCATTGATAGATATCAATCCAAAGATTTTTGCCTCCCCAAACACAATCCACAGGTCGTCTGCGCCTATGTCACGGAGTAGCGAAATAGTATTGACATCATCATCAGTGGCTGTTAATAATCATGACTCGTTTAAGTTCGTGTTTCACTGCATGAGACACATGCACTATGATTTAAGTGTCAGTCTCTTTATGTGAACATGGTGCTACACTTAAAATACATCACGTGGTGGATAAGATAGAATATCTTGAGCATTTGTTGCTACAACTACCATACTCATCAAAGACTTCATCCACTCTAGTTACAGTTTCAAGGTGTTTTATTAAGGTAAGGACATACTACCCAATCATCATACTCGTTAGGAAACACCTTGAAACTGTAACAACAGTGGATGTAGTGTTTGATGTGAACATAGACAATACTGGTAGTTTGAAAGCTGCTAAAAGAAGCAAGAGCAACATTTAGGGGAAAGGGAATACACAGACGAATCCAGAATTCAAACCATCCTCAACATTTCTGAGAGATGAAGACAGTAAGAAAGAACTTTTAAGTTTTCATTCACAGGAGCTGGCTCAATACATTTTTGAGTACAAGGTAGTTGAAGCAACAAATGCTCAGGATATTCAGTGTTATCAACCACTTGATTATGTTTCAAGTTTAGCACCATGTTTACACAAAGAGACTGACACTAGAATCAAGATCGATGTGTCTGATGTAGTGAAACACAGACTTAACTGAGTCATACAACAAACAGTCGATACTGATGTCATTGCTGTTTTGCTATTCCGTGACATAGGGGCAGACAAGTTTTAGTTTGCATTTGGAAGGGGAAAAAGTGTAAGATATATATCAATCAGTGACCTTTCAAATGCACTAGGCATTAAAAGATAACACGTTTGCTTGAAAACGGGAACTGCGTTGGTGACATTAATGGAGTTTGAAGATGTGACTATAGCATTTAGAATGATGATTGACCAGCCAACATCACCATATGGATTTGATAAGTTTAATGTCATTGAAAACGATACAGGGTTTTGTTGTAAGATCGACAAAAAAGAAACAGATTGGGTTAACAAGGCAAGAAAATATGTGTTTTTGCAGAATTTATGGATATGAGAAAAAATACCACTCACTTTGTAAATGTTGGAAATCAGCTCTCCGATTGTGAATTGCGGCCTAACGAGTATGCTGATTGGGTATAATGTCCTTACCTTGATAAAATACCTTGAAAATGAAATACGAGTGGATGAAGTCTTGGATGCGTATGGTAGTTATAGCAACAAATATTCTATCTTATCCACCAAGTGATGTATTTCAAGTTCAGCACCAAGTTCACACTTAGAGGCAGACACTAAAATCATGGTGCATGTGTCTGATGCAGTGAAACACGAACTTAAACGAGTCATGATTCGAACAGTCGTTAATGATGATGCTGTCACTACTGTTTCGTTATTCCGTCACATAGGGGTAGACGAACTGTGGATTGTGTTTGGGAGAGCAAAATACTTTGGATTAGAATCTATCAATGGCCTTTCAAATGCACTAGGCAATGAGTGATTTTAGTGATCTGACACACTTATTGTTATCCATGTCTTTACCTGTTGTGTTATGGTTCTCTCTTTGCTTGAAAGGGGGGAAAAGACATTGTGGGAGACATTGATTGCATTTGAAGATGTGACTTTAACAAAAAGAATGATGATTAATCAGACTAAATCACTGGGGTTATACTGTAAGATCGCACAATCTTAACAGATGGGTATAACATGGTTAACGAAGCAAGAAAATATCTATTTAATCTTTGAAATTTACGTCATAGTTTTACCTGAAGTGTCAACTGTATATCTAAATATTTACAGCATGCTAGAATAAGTGGTTTTAGGGATAACCTTAAGCCAAAAGTTTAATGACCACCACAAAATAAAATCATTTTCATTACATTTTGAAAAAAGTTGAAAATTTGAATAAAAAATTTATATTTCTATGTCCCCCATTTTGGATATTACCGGAAGTAAATGTTTTTACGACATATGTCTTATACATTGTATCCATCAGAAGCACCAAAGCAAGGTTCCTACAGCAATACGTTAAAACACATTTCAGTTACCCTCTCTAAAAATTAAGCTTATTTAAGTACAATGTCCGCCATATTTTGGATTTAAACCGGAGGTGGGGTTTCTGAAAACATCTAATCTATTTAATTTATCCAAAAGTAGTAAAAACAAAGGTCTGTACCAAATATTATTATAGGAGCATGATAATAACTCATTTTTACATGCTAGCCTTCGATATTGGTCCGAGACCACAATTGTCGTCCCTTGATTTTCGTTGTTCACGAATATAGTCCCTAGTGTTAACAGTGGGTTAATTGCCAATAATTTTTATACCCCTTCCAAATTTATTTCTCGTTGTTTAATGCCTCAAATTGTAAGTAGGGGGGGTGAAACTACACTGTAAAAAAAATTGGGTCCAGAACTTTACAGGAAAGTAGTGATTTGGTCCAGCTGAAAAAGGTTAAAAATTAGCACTTCGGAAGCTGTCAAAAGATTTCAAGACACCCTAAACACAAAATTGTCCATATTTTTTCTATATTTTTGATATAATTTGTCCCAAAAGTAGTACAACACACTGTAAAAATTTCATTGAGAAAGCGCAGGTGGGATTTTTTTAATTTTCATTTATGTTCTAAAAGAAATGCACTATGAATTAATTGTGTTCTCAGACCTATTGGACTGATTTAAGTATGACGTCCGCCATTTTGGATTTTACCGGAAGTGAGACATTTTTTTTTCGAATGCCTCCCTATCTGAAATAAAAGAGTAATAGTTGGGGAAGGTCTATGCCAAATTTCATGCTTGTAACAGGATGTGCACAATTCATCTGAAATATGCTTGTTTATAGCCGCCGGACTAATACTGCAGTGGGGTCAAAATACCATGTCAAAGTAAAATTTTCAAAATATCTTTTCCATCATGTTAAATATATACAAACTACTAATAAGAGTACTATTACTATGTTTGAGAGTTAGAATAGCTTGAATAGGGCATTCAATATACCGCAGGAGGGTCAAAATACCATGGCAAAGTAAAATACATACAAACTACTCATCAGAGTACTATGTTAAGGAGGAATTATCTAGAAATTTTGAAATTCAAGGTCTATAATCAAAATTTCTAGCTTATGATTCTACCTCCTTAACAATAGTACTCTAATGAATATATAGTTTGTATGTATTTAACATGATGGAAAAGTTATTTAGAATTTTTTTTACTTTACATCTTATTTAATATTATGATGGATCATTATTTAACAATTTTTGAATTTGTAAGTAAAAAACAATTAAAGAAATTAGGAATTCATCGATCAGGTCAGGTTGTTGTCAACCATGGACAGGTCATATTTTGCAGGCTTTTAATATTTTTTCTTGTATTTTTTCTCATTAATTGCAAGTAATAAATTCAGAAATAATTATTTTTGCAAGAAGTAGGCCCATTTAAAGACCCCTCTTTGGAAAATAGATTAAAAAGTGACTTGTAGCGAAACTAAATTGTGTATAGTGTATAGACTTCATCCAGTGTTATGATTCTAGTGTATTAAAGTGACACGTACCCATGTACGCAGTGTAGATTAGCAAGGTGTATTATAGATTTATAACCAAATGTATTGTAGACAAGCGAAGTGAGCTGTAGAGTAGATTTTGAACTTGAGCTGTATTCCTCTGTTTTAGTCAGAATTGTAAAATTGTGAACATGGCAGGTGAATTTTCATCTGGAAGGACTCATTCTTACACAGAATAAGAATAAAAGCATAGCTGATTGAACAAATTCAATGATGCTGTACTACCATAATGATTATGAATAGTAGTTTATTCATTATATACCTAATTTATTGACATGTATTACACTTGTGGTAACATATGTTATTTATGTATTCAATTAAATTACCTATTCATTTAAAGTATAGTCTGATTGACTTCTACAAATCTTCGAAAAATAATTCTTAAAAATTCAAGGGTAATATTTTTTTCTTCATGTATGTTAATGTATGTTATATATATATATATATACAAACTCTGACTGATGAATATCATAATTTTGAATCGATAATAATAAAAGTTTACTCATTGCATGGCTTAATTTGGAATAAAGATATGGTGGCATGATTTCCAATGAGACACCTATCTAACATAGTTCAGATAACATGATGAAAAGCAGTTAATATAAGAAAAACTCAAATATATATGTAACAAATTAAAATTTAATTTAAGTATTCAAAAACAGTTCCATGAAAATTAAAATGTTTCAGGTAAATGTTTTGGTATGAGGAATTTTACTATAAAATTGTTTGTTAAAGCTTTTGCAGAATACTGAAAATATGAATGTGATGACACTAGCATAAATTGGTGTCAAATAGACACATTAACTTCATTTTATTTGAGACATTTTTGCATAGTTACAAGTAACCTTACCAAGTGGTCTAATAATGCTTGAGATCTTCTCGTCTTCTGAAATAAGCCCATTACATGGGGGCGATACAAACACTTTTTCTACATGCTTTGAAACTGAAAGCCCCCATGCAATGGCATGGCCAACTGAGCCATCAGCTATAAGTAACACATGTTTCATCTGGAATTGACAAAATAACTTGTTAATACAGTGAAAACAGGTTTAAGGTTGCACCTCTGTAAATATAGACAATGCAATTTTTCATAGGGACCATGAGTCTTAAATTATGGCTAAAACTCTTAGATTTTGGCTAAAACTAAGTGCTATTTCTCAAACAACTTCTTCTCTGAAACTGCTGAACCAATTCCTATCAAACTTTAGCTGAATGATCCTTAGGTTATCAAATATAAAGTTTGTGTTTTATTTTCTGTTTTGTCTAAAAACATGGCCGTCATGGCTAAAATAGAACATAGGGGGAAAATGCAGATTTTGGCTAAGATCTCAAAAACTAAAGCATTAATTTAGAGACAGGGTAAAAGTGTTAATTGGGTAAAGTGCTATCAGCCCTTTCTGATGAATCTGACTACCCATTGTTGGGTTGCTGCAACTACATTGTTAATTTTACTTAAGGACATTTTGCAGTTTTTTGTTATTTTGTATATTATTTAAATGATAAAAGATAAACTGAGCAAAAAATTTGTAAAGGTTCCTCAGAAGCCAGTGTCTCGCCTCTTGATACTAACTTTTGATTGAAAGAAGCTTCTGTCCAAGTTTGGTAAAAATCCAGGGTATGTACAGTTTATGAATCTAATAAATGTTTAAAAAACTTTACAGCAGACAGGCTGAGTGTATGTAATGTTAACCGGAAGAAAAACTAAATATACATATAAGTGAAATACAGATAAACAGGTACAAAATTTTTATTATATTTCCCTCTAGATACTATAGTTATTAACATTTTTTTAAACTTTAAACTCAGAGTGAACGTATTCTTTCCTGGAAAAAGTAAAATACAGAAAAAAATGGATTGTTTTTTTGGGATACGATTGCTGTCAAGCAATCTGTAGACTTTTACCATTGACCCTATGACACACTCCCTCACGTCATTCGTTTTATTCTAAACATTCGGCAACATCTCAGATTCTTATGATTGTCTTGCTTTAAAAGGTAAAAACAAGCAAAACAATTGAACATAAACAACTTTCCTGTAATGTTTTACTCATAATCTTCATGTATGATATTTTCCTTGACTTATATGCGTGTTTTTAACAATACGGAAATTCAGAATTAAACAGTATTTATATTTAGTGTTTTTATAAATTTAGAAACACGTCAGAGGGAATTCCCAAATTTTGATAACTTGCGAGAGTTCTCTGAAAGCCGATCGATAATTCTATTTCTGTCACAAGAACTGAAGTGGAGTATTTCTATATTTTACCGTTATGAAACTGATATTTGATACTGTACTCTCATAAAGAAATGGAGAACCATTCATCATATCATTTAATAAACGTTCTTGTTCCAAATCGCAAGTCGCGGTTTGTTTATGTATTAATGTCCATGCGTGGTCTCACTAATTAGAGACAAAAAGAATTGTAGAGACAAAAAGCGTCAAGAAGCGACAAGAAGAATAATATTAGCAACAAGAAACTATTTAGCGACAAGAAAACATTTTTTTATTTATATTACTTATTCGAAATAAATATTAAAAAAATATGCAAAAGAAAACAATTTCAACGACAGGAAAGTTAATTTTGATAGGGGGGAAAAATGAAACTTGTAAATCTAATTCAGTTGCTACATTTATTTACATGATATTTTATAAGGTATCACAGGAAGTATATTTTGTCTTTTTATTTGTTTTTAAAACCATTTTTGTACAATATATAATTAACTTGCAAAATGCATTATTTGTGCATAATTGTCCAGAAAATTCATACACAAATTGTGAAATACAAATTAAGAACTGAAATCAAACAAGAGGAAAACATAATTAAAATGTGAATATTTTTCATCATTTTATTTAGTGTATTGTCTCATTTAACGATATTTATCATGTTTATGCATATAGATTGAAGATTAAAGGAAACTGATGACAATCTTGAGTTTTCAACAGGTGTTCACTATTCGGTGCAATAATTTTATATTCTGGTGCGTGTAATTGATGAAGGTGTTAATGGATGTTATTGTTGCAATAAAACAGAAGACACGACACGCACCTAGTTTATCTCATTTGTTGCTCTTAATTGTGTATTACCTTAGAGTGAAGCCACAGCTAATGTTGGTCCTATCAGGAAAAATTAATTGTACAGTTAGGAAGGAAATAATATTTCATGTTTTTGTTTTATTAAATCCTTCAAAAGGAAGGTGACAAATCTGTTTTTATTTTCATTTTATAGCGTTTACATTTCCTTTGCTCTTACACATGTTTAATTTCTACATCTATCAATATGATAATAAAAAGTACACAATCTCTTCATCAAATTTGTTTTTATTTCTTCATCTTTCAATATAATCCTAAAAAATATTTTAATGTATGTGATAACAAAATGTATTCTTGTCACTAAATAGCTTCTTGTTGCTTTTTGTCACTTATTATTTTTCTTCTTGTCGCTTCTTGACGCTTTTTGTCGCTAATTAGTGAGACCCCACATGCGTGTAGTTTTCCTGATTCCAAGGGGTATCAAATTGAGTGATTTCCCGCTTCATTGATTAATTTGAAACTCATGGGATTCTTTCTATGTCTGTCTGCATATGGAGGGCTATTGTTGTTGCATAATTTTAAATCACATGCATAATTTCAATTAAAATAAATGTTTCATCGTAAAAATTACCTATAACACCCCTTCAGCAGAAATGGAATCTTCCATGTTATCGTTTCGAGTTGTCTCACTTTTCGAAGTATTCGCCAAGAAGAATTAACTCGTTAATGCCGGTAAACGTCGTATTATATTAAGAACGATCTCAATGTAAACAGAGGAGTGTGTACGAAAAGGAGTCATGCCCTCTGACCCAAAGGAACTTCAATAATTAAAGAGTAAGAAATGGGGTTCCTCCTAAACTGGTCCGCCGTTCTATATATAGCTTCGCACCGAAGGTCAGTGTAGCGATAAGTGAACACAATATGATAGGGGTCCAGTTTAGGGTTCCTCCTAGAATTACGGTGATAAGATACAGAAGCAAGTCAACTCGTACCACGGCATTGGAACCAAAAAAGTTAACTTGTACTACTGGGAAGTCGTAACATTCAGAAAAATATATAAAAAATATGATGTTTTATGGGTTTCTGTTTGTAAACTTAATAGAAATAAAGTTGAATTACTTGAATTTTACACAGGAGTTAAATGAAAACTTAGACAAAAATAAAGAATGTTTTAAAGCATTAATGTTTTAACTGATCTTTCAAACTAGAACATAGGCGGATCCAGCCCCCCCCCTTTTTTTGTGGAAAAAAATTGGTTGATAATAAAGGGAATCATTGAAGCATGACTGGAGCGGGCCCCCTCTTAGGTCAGTCAGCAGGCTCCCCCTTAGGAAAAGTTCTGGATCCGCCACTGTAGAACTTAATCCAGAGGAAAGTTAAAACATTGCTTTAACTGTACCTTATTAAAATTGAACATGTTGAATATGTATATATCCAATTTAAGTTAATTAAAGCTGTAATCCATGATCACAAATTGAATGCTATGTTTACAATTGTTGAAAGCCATGTGCTTTTTTTGCGTGGAAAATGCGGACCCCCTTAACAGGAATCAGTTAAATTTCATTGTTACATTTATTTATAGACAGTAAAAATAATTTTGGCAATCATTTTGACTAACTGCTAAGATTTTATTATTCATGAAAAATTTTCTTCGGGTGAAACTGTATATACCTTAATTATCTACATCTGCCACAGTATTTTCTATCCAATATACAAGGAACATAAGCTACAAATTGGTCATTGCACTTTCAAATTATATACATTTTACAGACTTAAGAGGTATTGGGTGAAAGTAACGTATATCATGTATATTCATCATTTAACACCATTTGAATGCATTTAAATAAGTTGGTACGAGTTAGCAATGGTTCGAGTTTTTTTTTTTTTTAATGGTACGAGTTTACAATGGTACAGGATAACTATAATTCGATAAAACACAATAAGTACATGGCTCATACACTTGTAACGGGGATTGGCTATTCTTTAAGTTGAGTGACTATTCAGATTGTTACATTTTGCATGTGCAGTTGAATTAGTTTAGAGAATAATACTATCCAGCTGTACCAGGGTTACCGGCCAAAAATGCTTGAGACTCGCGCATGTTCATGCTTTTTTTGCAACAGTATTCTTGGATCTATTTCTTTCCTCTTTGATCTTTTGAATTTTGGCCAAATCTCATGCATTTGTTTAATGAAAATTTGGCAGAACTGCTATACATGTGTCAATGAAAACTATGGCAATCGTATCCCTCAGAGCATTCTGCTCTTTGATTACAAAATTTACTTCTGTCACTATTTTATGATAATTAACAAACTTCTATCCATTAAGTTTGGTACAAATTCAGAATAGTTTTTAAAATCTTGTTCTACAGATTTTTGGACTCCAAAATTTGGGTGAGCGAGCGATTTGAAAATTTTAATAAAAAGATATTTAATTTGCAAATTTTTGAGGCGAAGCTTGAAAAGTGAAGCAAGCGATTATAATTTTTGTTTGTAAACATATAAAATAGTAGGTTTTGACTATATTAAAACTTGATTTATCACTTGTACATTGAGATTTCTTCAATTTCTGAAGTATTTTTCCCCTGTTCACTAAGAAATAATTAAATCTGGTCTATGTATGTGTGTCTGACAGTGAGACAATTTTCCATCCAAGTCATAATCAGTTTGGGGACAACCCCTTAATGTTATAAAAATCCCTTTTACATGTTTTATGAGGGATCTATACAAGATATAACATATTTGTTTGTACCAAAGAACTATATCTCCATCTGAAATTAAATGGTCAAAACATGTCCAAGAATTTTGTAACATGCCGGGACTTTAACCATGTTAAATTAACACATTTACTCTAAGTCTCTAACAGTTTAAAATATTATTCAAAATAAGTGAACCCCTCTTATAGAAAAGTTGTTTAAAATATAATGTAACTCTCCTCTTTTTAGCTCACCTGGCCCAAAGGGCCAAGTGAGCTTTTCTCATCACTTGGCGTCCGTCGTCCGTCGGCGTCCATCAGCGTCCGTCGTCTGTCGTCATTAACTTTTACAAAAATCTTCTCCTCTGAAACTACTGGGCCAAATGTTACCAAACTTGGCCACAATCATCATTGGGGTATCTAGTTTAAAAAATGTGTCCGAAGAGCCGGCAAACCATCCAAGATGGCCGCCATGGCTAAAAATGTACATAGGGGTAAAATGCAGTTTTTGGCTTATTACTCAAACACCAAAGCATTTAGGGCAATTTTCAGATGAATCGGACAACCTGTTGTTAGGTTGCTGCCCCTGAATTGGTATTTCAAGGAAATTTTGCTGTTTTTGGTTAATTTCTTGAATATTATTATAGATAGAGATAAACTGTAAACAGCAATAATGTTCAGCAAAGTAAGATTTACAAATAAGTCAACATGACCAAAATGGTCATTTGACCCCTTTAGGAGTTATTGCTCTTTATAGTCAATTTTTAACCATTTTTCGTAGATCTTAATAATCTTTTAGAAAAAATCTTCTCCTCTGAAACTACTGAGCCAAATGTAACCAAACTTGGCCACAATTATCATTGGGGTATCTAGTTTAAAAAATGTGTCAGATGACACGGCCAACCATCCAAGATGGCCGCCATGGCAAAAAATAGAACATAGGGGTAAAATGCAGTTTTGGCTTATAACTCAAAAAACAAAGCATTTAGAGCAAATCTGACGGGGTAAAATTGTTATTCAGGTCAAGATCTATCTGCTTTAAATTTTCAGATGAATCGGACAATCTGTTGTTAGGTTGCTGCTATTGAATTGGTAATTTTAAGGAAATTTTGCTGTTTTTGGTTAATATCTTGAATATTATTATAGACAGAGAGAAACTGTACACAGCAATATTGTTCAGCTGAGTAAGATTTACAAATAAGTCAATATGACCAAAATGGTCAATTGACCTCCTAAGGAGTTATGCCCTTTATAGTCAATTTTTAATAATTTTCATAAAATTTGTAAATTTTCACTATCATTTTCCACTGAAACTAACTGGACGTAGTTCATTATAGATACAGATAATTGTAAGCAGCTAGAATGTTCAGTAAATTAAGATGTACAAACATATCACCATCACCAAAACACAATTTTGTCATTAATCAATCTGTGTCCTTTGTTTAATATTCACATAGACCAAGGTGAGCGACACCCGCTCTTTAGAGCCTCTAGTTTAGTACAAAATTCAAAGGTTTTGTATAAAAGAATTATACAAATCCTTGGTATTTCTATTTTCTTTTCTACATCAGTAAAATGACCCCTTGTCTGAGGGAGGGTTGTTCTAAACCTGATAATAACAAACACATGTCAAAGTACGGCCTTTTACACAGGGCTTTGATACAGACCAAACAGCAAGCTATAAAGGACCCCAAAATTATTAGTGTACACAATTCGTACAGGAAAACCACTGATCTAATTTATATATCCAAACGGGAAAATACCAATGAACAACATCAACAAGCGATAATCATAACTGCTGAACGACAGGCCCCTAAATCAATCAGGACAGGTGCATAAACATGCAGCAGCTATGGATAGTTTTGTTTCGCCAGCATACGATATAATTGCGGTTGAAGGCAAATCCTTCAGAATTTCTTTGTACTTTATTCTAACAACAAACATTTTTTTTTATAAGAAATATAAGAAAGGGGGAAAGAAACCATTTCTAGCTCACCTGGCCCATAGGGCCAAGTGAGCTTTTCTCATCACTTGGCGTCCGTCGTCCATCATTCACTTTTACAAAAATCTTCTCCTGAAACTACTGGGCCAAACTAAACCCAACTTAACCACAATCATCATTGGGGTATCTAGTTTAAAAATGTGTGGTGTGACCCGCCCAACCATCCAAGATGGCCATCATGGCTAAAAGTAGAACATAGGGGTAAAATCCATTTTTTGGCTTATAACTCAAAAACCATAGCATTTAGAGCAAATATGACTGAATTAAATTGTTAATTAGGTCAAGCTCTATCTTCCCTGAAATTTTCAGATGAATCAGATAACCCGTTGTTGGGTTGCTGCCCCTGAATTAGTAATTTTAAGGAAATTTTGCTGTTTTGTGTTATTATCTTGAATATTATTATAGATAGTGATAAACTGTAAACAGCAATAATGTTCAGCAAAGTAAGATCTACAAATAAGTCAACATAACCAAAATGGCCAGTTGACCCCTTTAGGAGTTATTGCACTTTATAGTCAATTTTTTACCATTTTTCGTAAATCTTAGTAATCTTTTACAAAAATCTTCTCCTCTGAAACTACCAGGCCAAATTAAAACAAGCTTGGCCACAATCATCATTGGGGTATCTTGTTTAAAAAATGTGTCTGATGACCCGGCCAACCAACCAAGATGGCTGCCATGGCTAAAAATAGAACATAGGGGTAAAATGCAATTTTTTATACGGCCGCAAAATTTGAAAATTTTTCGTCGTATATTGCTATCACGTTGGCGGCGTCGTCGTCGTCGTCCGAATACTTTTAGTTTTCTCACTCTAACTTTAGTAAAAGTGAATAGAAATCTATGAGGTTGGGATTGATTTTGGGAGGGTTATTTTAACTGTTTAGGAATAAGGGGCCAAAAAGGGCCCAAATAAGCATTTTTCTTGGTTTTTGCACAAAACTTTAGTATAAGTGAAGAGAAATCAATGAAATTCAAACACAAGGTTTATGAACACAAAAGGAAGGTTTCAGATTGATTTTGGGAGTTTTGGTCCCAACAGTTTGAGAATAAGGGGCCCAAAGGGTCCAAAACTAAACTTTGTTTGATTTCATCGAAAATTGAATAATTCTTTGATATGCCGAATCTAACTGTGTATGTAGATTATAAATTTTTGGTCCAGTTTTCAAATTTGTAAACATTAAGGTCCAAAGGGTCCAAAATTAAACTTAGTTTGATTTTAAGAAAAATTGAATCTTTGGGGTTCTTTGATATGCTGAATCTAAAAATGTACTTAGATTTTTGATTATTGGCCAAGTTTTCAAGTTGGTCCAAATTGGGGTCCAAAATAAAACTTTGTTTGATTTCATGAAAAATTCCTGAGCGTAACTCTCCTCGTAAAAATCCGGTGATCGCAATACGCATGGATCTGTCATTGAAATAAACAAACATCTGATTTAATACATGTTAAACATGTGCCCAATACCCATGCTTTTTTTCAATTTTTTTTACAAATTTTTCAATATGCTTCAATTCACTTTCATTCAGTTATGGACCTGTGATGTCACAGATGTGTTCTGATATTTTTAACGTGGAAAATTGGGTATCCGGTGCACTGCTAATGTGTGCACGTTGTGGTGATCATTGTTTTTAGACGAAAATTTAAGTAATTTTAAATATGTTTTAGTACTATAGTGAGTTTATTTTGTTTTAATCAATCTATCCAAAACTCTACATCAAAGAAATGGATTGAGGATTTATCTTTGAAATTTACGTCATATTTTTACCGGAAGTGTCAACCTTATAGTTAAACATTTACAACATGATAGAATAAGTGGTTTTGGAGAAAACTTAAAGCCAAAAGTTTAATGACCAGCACAAAAAAAATCTTTTTCTTTACATTTTAAAAAAAGTTGAATAATTGAATAATAAATTGATATTTCTTTGTCTGCCGTTTTGGATATTACCGGAAGTCAGGGTTTTTAGGTCATAATGTCTTATACATTGTATCCATCAGAAGCACCAAAGAAAGGTTCCTGCACAATGTAATGGTAGTAGCAAAACGTTAAAACACATTTCAATAACTAAACTTATTTAATTACAATTACCGACATGTTGGATTTTAACCGGAGGTAGGGTTTTTGAAGACACCTAATCTATTAAATATATCCAAAAGTAAGTACATAACAAAGGTTTGTACCAAATATTATGCTAGTAGCATGATAATAACACTTTTCAAATACTAGCCTTTGATATGCGACTTATTTAAGTATGACGTCTGCCATTTTGGATTTTACCGGAAGTGAGTCATTTTTGTCAAGCCTTCGACTTGAGTCTAAAAAGTGAGACTAAGCGATCCTATATTCCGTCCTCGGCGGAGGCGGCGTCAACAAATATTCACTCTGTGGTTAAAGTTTTTGAAATTTTAATAACTTTCTTAAACTATACTGGATTTCTACCAAACTTGGACAGAAGCTTGTTTATGATCATAAGATAGTATCAGGAAGTAAATTTTGAAAAAATAAAATTCCATTTTATTCGTATTTTACTTATAAATGGACTTAGTTTTTCTGCAGGGAAACATAACATTTACTCTGTGGTTAAAGTTTTTAGAATTTTAATGACTTTCTTAAACTATCCTTGGTTTGTACCACACTTGAACAAAAGCTTGTTTATGATCATAAGATAGTATCCAGAAGTAAATTTTGTAAAAAGATAACTCTATTTTTTCTGTATTTTACTTTTAAATGGACTTAAATTTTCTTCCAGTTAACATTATGTACAGTCTGCAGTTAAGTTTTCAAAACATTTATCAGATTCATTAAGTATCCTAGATTTTTACCAAACTTGGACAGAAGCTTCTTACAATCATAAGATAGTACCAAGAGGAATATTTTCATTGATTTTTTGCCTGCAATCAACAGTAAAAATAGGCGAGACACTGGGTTCCGCGAAACCCTTCCAAATTTTTTTTCAAATGCCTCCCTATCTGAAATTGAAGAGTAATAGTTGAGGAAGGTCTATGCCAAACTTCATGCTTGTAGCAGGATGTGCACAATTGGTCTGAAATACATGTATGCTTGTAGCCACCCGACTAATGATATCCTTATAATCATGTAAGAGAGCAAAGTTGGAATAGATAAAGAACATACAAGTAAAGGCTTACTTTTGATATATCCACTTCAATATCTTCAGCTTCCTGACTAATGTCCTCTGCTGGCATTGTATTATTGAAGGACAACTGTAGATTATAAAATTGCAGTTTATGAGCGTTCCTCAAAAAGAGCAACTGTCCCAATATAATTTTCAACATACACGGGGTTTGAAAGTACTTAAATGGGTGTATTGTTAGTTATTGCACCAACTTTTGATTTTTGAATGTACATGTATTTATTTACAGCTGTATATTAATTATTATTGGTCTTTTTGTGTGAAGTATGTTTTTTAAATTGTTTCATACTCGTTACCCCTTTGTGTTTTAGAGCATCTTTTAAAATAACAGATATTGATTCAGATCTTAATATCTTATGAAATTTCCTCTTTATTTCAACAATATCTACATATTTTGGGTGAACCTGAGGCTTAAAAGAGAGCCAATATAAAGATGTGTCTGTGTATTTTTGATTGTCACAAGAATGTATGTGAGGTTTTTTTTAAGAATTACCCAAAAATGCTGATGAAAAAAGGCCATTGAACAACTTTAAAATTGTATCCTTTTTATACGACCGCAAATTTTGAAAAAATTTTCGTCGTATATTGCTATCACGTTGGAATCGTCGTCGTCGTCCGAATACTTTTAGTTTTTGCACTCTAACTTTAGTAAAAGTTAATAGAAATCTATGAAATTTTATCACAAGCTTTATGACCACAAAAGGAAGGTTGGTATTGATTTTGGGAGTTTTGGTCCCAACATTTTAGGAATTAGGGGCCAAAAAGGGCCCAAATAAGCATTTTCTTGGTTTTTGCGCTATAACTTTAGTTTAACTTAATAGAAATCTATGAAATTTTGACACAAGGTTTATGACCACAAAGGAAAGGTTGGGATTGATTTTGGGAGTTAAGGTCCCAACAGTTTAGGAATTAGGGGCCAAAAAGGGACCCAAATAAGCATTTTTCTTGGTTTTCGCAACATAACTTTAGTATAAGTAAATAGAAATCTATGAAATTTAAACACAAGGTTTATGACCATAAAAGGAAGGTTGGTATTGATTTTGGGAGATTTGGTCCTAACAGTTTAGGAAAAAGGGGCCCAAAGGGTCCAAAATTAAACTTTGTTTGATTTCATCAAGAATTGAATAATTGGGGTTCTTTGATATGTGGAATCTAACTGTGTATGTAGATTCTTAATTTTTGGTCCCATTTTCAAATTGGTCTACATTAAGGTCCAAAGGGTCCAAAATTAAACTTAGTTTGATTTTGACAAAAAAATAATCGGTTGGGTTCTTTGATATGCTGAATCAAAAAATGTATTTAGATTCTTGATTATTGGCCCAGTTTTCAAGTTGGTCCAAATCGGGGTCTTAAATTAAACATTGTTTGATTTCATTAAAAATTGAATAAATGGGGTTCTTTGATATGCCAAATCTAACTGTGTATGTAGATTCTTCATTTTTGGTCCTGTTTTCAAATTGGTCTGCATTAAAGTCCAAAGGGTCCAAAATAAAACTTAGTTTGATTTTAACAAAAATTGAAATCTTGGGGTTCTTTGATATGCTGAATCCAAACATGTACTTAGATTTTTGATTATTGGCCCAGTTTTCAAGTTGGTCCAAATCAGGATCTAAAATATTATATTAAGTATTGTGCAATAGCAAGTCTTTTCAATTGCACAGTATTGCACAATGGCAAGAAATATCTAATTGCACAATATTGTGAAATAGCAATATTATTTTTTAATTGGAGTTATCTTTCTTTGTCCAGAATCAACTCAAATCTTTGTTATATTCAATGTATATTCACTTTTTACTACCAACTGATAAATTAAAATAATCTTTACCATTCAGTGATAACAAGCAGTTTTTTTACATCTTAATATTTTATGATGTATTTAAATGAGTAGTTATTGTTGCAAACTCCATTAGAAATTTAATTGAGATTAATTTGGAATAAGGGAAAGGGGGATGTGATTAAAAAAATTGGGTTAAATTTTCTCATTTGAAATGAAAAATTTTGACATAAATTTTTTTTGAGAGGATTAATATTCAACAGCATAGTGAATTGCTCTAAGAGAAAACAAAAATTTTAAGTTCATTAGAACACATTCATTCTGTGTCAAAAACCTATGCTGTGTCAACTATTTAATCACAATCCAAATTTAGAGTTGAATCCAGCTTGAATGTTGTGACCATACTTGCCCCAACCGTTCAGGGTTCAACCTCTGCGGTCGTATAAAGCTACGCCCTGCGGAGCATCTGGTTTTTATTTTGAGCATACACAAAATTTCAGATTACGTAACAAAGGTTAGGGGGACATTCTCTTCTTTTTCAATTGTTTATAATTACAAATATTCTTCATTTTGCTCAGTCTTTATTTTTCTATGTTTTGTTTACAGTTACTATTGTTTGTCAGTTTATATTCGACTTATGGTATCAATGGCTTCTCTTGTACAAGTAGAGATATATAATCAGAGCTGTTCCCTTGATTTCTTAAATTAATCCAAATAGTTATTTTTCTCTAAAATTATGGTAGTTCTATTTTTATATTGCTTTCACCATTAATTCTGAGTACTATCGTTAAAACACATGCACTACTAGTCAATATGGCAGTACATGTATAAACCGTGGAACAACGATAGAATGACAAAAAGAGCATACTTACATACTGAGTAACCTCAGCTCCATCACCTTCATCACTCATTACATCTTCAGAGAGAATCTGTTGTTAAAATAATAAATTGACAGCAGTCGTAATATGTTTAATAGTTTTCACTAGCAAATAAAAGATATAAGATAAACAAGAGTGCACGTACTGAAATTTCTCACCCTTATAACTAATTACATTGTATCGATATTATGTTGATGTAAAAGTCACAGGCTCAAAAAAAGCATTTTCTGTAATGAGCACATTTGTAATTGTCAAAAAAAGGCAGGTTAAAATTCATTAATTAAAGAATAAACAAATGGATCTCCATAAACTGACCTAATCACAAACTAATACATGTAAAGTTAAGCGACCATTCAAAGTCAATAGACCATGACTGAGGGGGTGGAGCCAAAACATCTCCATGGCAATGAGATGTGGCAATGGTAATACATCTGCATACCAATTATCATTGACGTACCACAAGTGGATCTCCATAAACTGACCTAATCACAAACTAATACATGTAAAGTAAGCAAACCATTTAAAGTCAATAGACCATGACTGAGGGGCAGGAGCCAAATAATCTCCATGGCAATGAGATATGGCAATGGTAATACATCTGCATACCAATTATCATTGACATACCACTAGTGGTTCCCCATAAAACTGAGCTAATCACAAACTAATACATTGTTGACGCTGTGGCCGTCACCAACGCCTGAAACAGCATACCTATGTCTCATTTTTGACTCTGTCAAGGTGAGACAAAAAATTGACAACACCTATTATGACTTAATTCACCAGGAAATGATGGACAAGTCCACTGAACACCCTCTAAAAAAGTAAGAGATTAAGCAATATGAAACCCAAGAAAGGAAAATAGCTCCAAATTTTGGCACCTGTCATGTTGCTTATGCAAGTACAAATCCAGTGATATATCACATCCAGTGTGGTCATTATTATGGAAGAGAACAGGATTGTGGTTACAATAAAGAGAAGATATGGCAGCAATTAAATTATTTGATTAATTTTATACAAATATATCATGCTTACAAGGGGTATTTGCCAAAAATACTGGTTGGGAGGTACAAATTTCCAGAGCCGTTATTGACTGCGGTTACGCAGGGTAAATTCCAAAAGCGCATAAACTGTTCGATATCATATACCAAATATCAAAGCGACATATTGCGAAACAAATGTTTATCGCAAGAACAAAATTAGGCGGTTCAGAGAACAATTGAAGGTCTTTCCACTGAAAACAATGTATTTTAATATGAAAGTTGTAAAATTAAGTTTAAATCGTCAACTGATAGGTTATTGTATGCTGATTCCAGAAATATATGGTTTCTATACAATATTTTTTAAATAAGGGAGATAATTTGTTACTTCTGGTTTGAAAAATGTTACTTCCGATAATATTTGAATATTCAATTGACACTGATTCCAAAAAGATCTGGTTCTATATACTTTTTGGAAAGATTAGAACTTGTTCTAAATCTTTACTTAGGCACCACCCTCCCTAACAACAGGACAGGTTAGCTACTGTTACTAAATGTATTCACACTAAAATATAGTTCCCTATAGTTCTCATGTATGTGCACATAATACACAAATAAACTGAAAAAAACTGGGTATATTATTGGAGCAGTTCATTTAAAACCCTCTTGCTGCCGACTGTTTTTCAAGGTTGCATTTCATATGCTGGAAAATAGGACAGCTCAACGTCTGTGACGTAACATGCCAAACAACGACGTCATTCGATATATGACGTCACAACAAAATGACCACTACATTTGGGACCAATTGGAGAAAAACATGACCCTGTTTATTCTTCTGTATTTTAATTGAAAGAGATACAGCATTGATAAGAAGCTTGCATAAATTTATCCATGGACATATGTGTCCCTCCGGCACTGCCGGTTTGGACATATGTGTCCCTCAGGCAGCAAGAGGGTTAAGAATGTATGTCATTAAGATGTGTTGATGTGCAAGCTTTTTTAAAAACATTTTGATTAGGTAAGTGGGTATTGATTCAACTAGTATGATTGACAACTGTCATTTTCACTAAACAATCAGAGACAAGGTGGACCTTTAATTACAATTCCCCTCCTCCTAAGATGCCAATCAAATTGACCACATTACCTATCAACCTCAGTTTTACATAATTATACAGATCATTCCAATATGCATCTAATTCTTCATACACAAGTATTTGACCTCATAATTGATTACACAAATGTGTCTATTATTTGTTTGATATTTATAAGGATGATAGATTTATTAATTGCCATTTACTTCTGATCTACATTACATAAAGTAATTCTGTTAATTATATCTGAAAGATAAATGATTAATGGATTAACAAGATCTTAAAGAAATGAAATGTGAATATAAATAAGAATATATAAAAGGTATTCAAGTATGGCCTGTAATTTACTTGATAAATTTCCAATAATCATCTGTAATTAATCAACAATTTAGATTAGTTCCCTTTTTTTTTAATCAGGAATTGGCTTGAAACAGTTTTAAAATTCATAAACTTTTAATTATAACAAACCATTGTTTATGTTAGTTTATTTTCCATTAATCATTGTGTCTATTAAGTCATTTGAATTTTTATTAGAAGTAAATATATATTTTTGCAATCAAGAAAGATTCCACATTTTAATAAAATTAGTTTTTTTGATTAGTTTATGTTCAAAAATAAAAATGAAAATGCCCTGTGTTGAAAAATACATGCAAATTTGATCAAAAGGCATTCTAAAACTTTTAATTTTCAATGCTATATAACCTCTGTTTCAACTAACAAAATGCCTCAAAACAACATTTTTAGATTATTTTTGTTGGCACTTTAAAGCTTTTAGCTGTTGGTCTAAATGTATGTCTTACAAGGATATTTGGTAACATTTACAAGAAGAATTTTTGCATTTTTTTGTTTTTTTGAAACATGTTCAGAACCAGCAACATAATTTTGATTAGATATAAACTGAAATTTAAATAAAATTGTGCAAATTTAGAGAACCATATTATTTGATTTGAGCTCATTTATCCTCATACTTGAAAAGCAAGTTTCCTTCTAAAGACCTAAATGCAATTTTCAGCAATAGTGTTTTATAAAGGTTCATTTTCCCCACCATACCTTAATATGAAATAATTCAAACTGCTGTTCTAATCTTTCCATGAGTGATATCCATCACTTTGATTTATTAATAAAGTACAAAAAATAGCTACTTCCGGTTTACACAAGGTCACTCCCGGATGTTTTTTTCAAGGTTAAATGGTTTGATACCTTTCGCCAAAAGTTTCATGGCTATATCATGTATACATATGAGCTGAAAGCAAAGGTCAAAAACTAGAGCGTCAAATTAATCTATGACCTTGAGATCAATTTCAAGGTCATAAACCAAGAACCTCAAATCAAAAGACCATAGGTCTTAATTATATTTGGTTAATCAGTTATATCACCATACGCGTATTTTTAAATACAAGAGGGGAGAAAACTCACTTATGTTCAACATACCCTTGCAATCAAAATTTTCGTGTTACGACATGTCGCAACTAACAATTTAGAAAAAATAATTTGTCGATATCTTATACAGTTTCTGGAAAATATTGGAAATAAGCCAAATTCAAAAATTAGAATATGACCTTGACCTTTGACCTTGATCTAATTTTCATTTTTTTGGACCAAGGACCTCAAATCAAAAGATCCTTGGTCTCTAGCACTTATGGTTTACAAGATAGAAATGCATATCACTTATATCAAATGCATAAGGGGAAATAACTCTCATATGGAGCGTTCATATCTCTTCAGTCAAAATAGGACAAATCATGCGAAGGATATAACGAGCAATTTTGTAAAACAAATTTGTCATAATATTTTACGGTTGCGAAGGAGTTGCGCTCACTAGGAAAACGGTGTTTGGGGAGATAACTCCTACAAAGAAAAGTATTCGTTTACGCAGGGTAAATTTCAAAAGCGCATATACTGTTCGATATCATATACCAACTATCTAAGCGATATATTGCGAAACAAATGTTTATCGCAAGAACAAAATTAGGCGGAAGAAAAAAAAAATAAAAATCAGAAGAAAAACAATAGGTCTTTCAACAGAAAAGTGGAAAGACCTAATAATCAGAAGAAAAACAATAGATCTTTCCACAGAAAAGTGGGAAGACTTAATAAGGGTTTTATAAACAATGTCATAATTTAATAGCTATAGTACCAAAATTATTGTCCACATATATAACTACATGTATATCAATTTTTTTTTTTGATAAAAGCAATTAAAATATTATGTATCCGATATTTTCCCCAACGCACGCATGGAAGACTTATCTCATTGGTAATAAAATTGAGAATGGAAATGGGGAATATGTCAAAGAGACAACAACCCAACCATAGAATAAAACAACAGCAGAAGGTCACCACCAGGTCTTCAATGTAGCGAGAAATTCCCGCACCCGGAGGCGTCTTTAGCTGGCCCCTAAACAAATATATATTAGTTCAGTGATAATGAACGCCATACTAATTTCCAAATTGTACACAAGAAACTAAAATAAAATAATACAAAACTAACAAAGGTCAGAGGCTCCTGACTTGGGACAGGCGCAAAAATGCGGCAGGGTTAAACATGATTGTGAGATCTCAACCCTCCCCCTATACCTCTAGCCAATGTAGAAAAGTAAACGCATAACAATACGCACCTTAAAAATTAAGTTCAAGAGAAGTTTGAGTCTGATGTCAGAAGATGTAACCAAAGAAAATAAACAAAATGACAATAATACATAAATAACAATAGACTACTAGCAGTTAACTGACATGTCAGCTCCAGACTTCAATTAAACTGACTGAAAGATTATGATTTCATCATATGAACATCAGGCACAATCCTTCCTGTTAAGGGTTTCATATCATACCATCATAACATATATGAGAAGAACATAACCTGTGTCATGCCGACAACTGTTTTTTTAATAAATGTGTTTAGTTCCGATGCAAAGACCCTTTAAGTGAATCAATACTTAACGCCAAAATATGCGATCTTCAATGACCTGACAACAGTATCTTAACTATATCCCTTCTTAATAAGTCTATTCAAAGGTTTTGTTAGTTTCTGAGGTGAATACTGACACCTTTATGCTTTATAAAAAAATATTTCCATAAAATATTGGATGTGAAATACCTGAGCGTATAAGAAGTCTGCATGTTGACCTATATTTACGAATAATTTTCTTATACCGATGATAAAATTTAGTAAATGTTTGGACTAGTTTGTAATAATTTTTCAGTAATACATAAATTTCTCTCGTTAAGATCTAAAACATTGTTACACACACGAGCGAATTATACAAGTTTAGATATATAAACATCGTAAGATGGTGACAAGGGAAAGTCACCATCTAAAAATGGATAATTAATGATAGGAAATGAAAAATCATCTCTTTTATCATAAATTTTAGTAATTAGCTTTACGTTAGTGATATATATATCAAGATCGAGGAAAGGGCAGTGGTCATTGTTAGTATTAGCTTTATTTAAAGTAAGTTCAACAGGATAAATTTCTTTAATATACATACTGAAGGCGTCATTATTGAGAGCAAAAATATCATCCAAATATCTAAAAGTATTATTAAATTTGATTATCAGATGTTGTTTGATGGGTCTTGGCTTATTTTTGTCATAAATTGTAACTCATAGCAATACAAAAACAGGTCCGCAATAAGTGGTGCACAGTTAGTCATTGTATTTGGCTCTGCTTGTAAAGCGGTAGCTAGAAGTTAATATTTGTTACAGATGTCATTTTCTGAAAACGGAGTCAGTTGGAATGTTGGTGAATTGGTGATTTCTTTTTTCAGAACCTCAATGTAAAATTTACGTCAAACAATAATAATATAATTAGAAGCTTTATCGGCCTTGGCTAGTTCTTTTAGTTTATGTTTGATACAAGAAATAGATTTATTGTGGTTATTTTTAATAGTAAAATGTTCTTTAAAATGTTGAATACATATATCAACAATTTTCATTACTGAATTGAAATAAGAGTCCAAAGATTTTTTGTCAGCTTTCTCCCATTTTTAACCGGATTTTTGTGACAAAAATGTCGGTTATTAAATCGGGGATGCTCGGCGGGCGGGCGGCAGGGCGGGCGGGCGATCGGGCGGGCGGCAATCAAATGTTGTCTGTGCATTTACTCAAGAACCGTTCAACCAAAGCTTTTAAAATTTTAATATGTTGTTACTGACAACTAAATGAAGGTCAAGTTTAATAATGGCCATTTTGACTTTTACCGTTCAGGAGTTATGGTTCTTGAAAGATTGAAAAATGGCGTTTTCAGTCGTGTCCGTGCATTTACGCATGAACAGTTCTACCAAAGCTTCCCAAATTTTAATATGTTGTTACTGGTGACAAAATGGAGGTCAATTTAAATAATGACGATTTTGACTTCTAACGTTCAGGAGTTATGGTTCTTGAAAGATTGAAAAATGGTGTTTCCAGTTGTGTCTGTGCATTTACGCATGAACTGTTCTACCAAAGCTTCCCAAATTTTAATATGTTGTTACTGGTGACAAAATGGAGGTCATCTTCAATAATGACGATTTTGACTTTTTCCGTTCAGGAGTTATGGTTCTTGAAAAATTGAAAAATGGTGTTTCCAGTCGTGTTCGTGCATTTACGCATGAACTGTTCTACCAAAGCTTCCCAAATTTTAATATGTTGTTACTGGTGACAAAATGGAGGTCAAATTCAATAATGACGATTTTGGCTTTTTCCGTTTAGGAGTTATGGTTCTTGAAAGATTTAAAAATGGTGTTTCCAGTCGTGTCTGTGCATTTTCTCATGAACCATTCAACCAAAGCTTTTCAAATTTTAATATGTTGTTACTGATGACAAAATAGAGGTCAAGTTCAATAATGATGATTTTGACTTTTACCGTTCAGGAGTTATAGTTCTTGAAAGATCGTAAAATGGTGTTTCCATTCACGTTGTTGCATTTACTCACAAACCATTCAATCTAAGCTTTTCAAATTTTAATATGTTGATACTGATGACAAAATAGAGGTCAAATTTGATATTGACAATTTTAACTTTCACCAATCATCAGTAATGGTTCTTGTGATATTGCCAGGACACAAATAAATGCTTATAAATCCGGTTTGCTGTCGTTGTGACAGCCTCTTGTATCCATTTGATACAGTAAGTATGGAGTGAGTCGTGGATGATATTACGACACTCATTCCAATTATTAATTGACAGGGGACGATATTTAGGTCCTTTACTGAGGAATGATTTTAACTTTCGGTCTTGAACAATGTTAAGATCTCCTGTTATAACATGGGAAATGGGTCCATAAATATATTCAGAATTACTGCATTTACATGAAGTAGGTGTATTTTCACTGATATTAACATCTTTACACAATTGACTATAATTAAACACAAATTTCCAGGTAGATTTCTTGTAAATGTAACAAATAAGAGGAAGCTCAGTATTGTCAAAATATCCAGGAATTTGTTCTTTAACAGAATGGTCGTTAAATATACCAGCAATATTAACAAGAGTGCACACCCTGAAATATCTCGCCTTCTGTACAGTACTAATCATTGATATTATGTTGATAGTCCTATAAGTATAAAGCTTTATTACAACTGTCACATAAACTCAACATTAATCAAGATAACTAAACAACGACCAATGAACCTTGAAAATAAGGTAAAGGTCAGATGAACCATGCCAGGCAGACATGTACAGCTAACAATGCTTCTATACAACATATATAGTTGACCTATTACTTATAGTTGAAAAGAAATAGACCAAAACACAAGTGAACATGAGGTCACGGTCAAATAAAACCAGCACGACTGACATAAAGATTATAAAATATTTCCATACACCAAATATAGTTGACCTATGGCATATAGTATTAGATAAAAAGACCAAAAATTGAAAACTCAACTTTGACCACTGAACCATGAAAATGAGGTCAAGGTCACATGACTTCTGTCCACTAGACATGTACACTTTACACTCATTCCATACAACAAATATAGTAGACCTGTTGCATTTAGTATGAGAAAAACACACCAAAACACAAAAACTTAAACTATAACCACTGAACCATGAAAATGAGGTCAAGGTCAGATGACACCTGCCAGTTGGACATGTACACCTTACATTCCTTCCATACACCGAATATACAAGCCCTATTGCTTATAGTATCTGAGATATGGACTTGACCACCAAAAATTAACCGTGTTCACTGATCCATGAAATGAGGTCGAGGTCAAGTGAAAACTGTCTGACAGACATGAGGACCCTGCAAGGTACACTGATACCAAATATAGTTATCCTATTACTTATAATAAGAGAGAATTCAACATTACAAAAAATCTGAACTTTTTTTTTCAAGTGGTCACTGAACCATGAAAATGAGGTCAAGGACATTGGACATGTGACTGATGGAAACTTAGTAACATGAAGCATCTTTATACAAAGTATGAAGCATCCAAGTCTTCTGCCTTCTAAAATATAAAGCTTTTAAAAAGTGAGCTTATGCCGCCGCCGCTGGATCACTATCCATATGTCGAGCTTTCTTCAACAACAGTTGCAGGCTCGACCACAAAATCAAAACCATTATTGACATACTTAATTTTAACAAGAGTGCACACACTGAAATGTCTCGCCTTCTTTACTAATCATTGATACTATCTTGATAGACCTAAATATAAAGCTTTTTTACAACTGTCACATACACTCAGCATTAACCAAGAAAATGAATTATTGATCAATGAACCATGAAAATGAAACATTGATCAATGAACCATGAAAATGAAACATTGATCAATGAACCATGAAAATGAAACATTGATCAATGAACCATGAAAATGAGGTCAAGGTCAGATGAACCATGCAAGGCAGACATGTACAGCTAACAATTCTTCAATACAACAAATATAGTTGACTTATTGCTTATAAAAAAAGAAATACAGACCAAAACACAAACACTTTTAAAAACTTAGCAATGGACCGTAAAAATGAGGTCAAGGTCAAATAAAACCTGCGTAACGGACATATAGATCATAAAATATTTCCATACACCAAAAATAGACCAAAACTAAAAAACTTAACTTTGACCACTGAACCATGAAAATGAGGTCAAGGTCAGATGACACCTGTCAGCTAGACATGAACACCTTACAATCATTCCATACACCAATTATAGTAGAACTTTTGCGTATAGTATAAGAAAAACAGACCAAAACACAAAAACTTAACTATAACCACTGAACCATGAAAATGAGGTCAAGGTCAGATGCCACCTGCTAGTTGGACATGTACACCTTACATTCCTTCCATACACCGAATATACTAGACCTATTGCTTATAGTATCAGAAATATGGACTTGACCACCAAAACTTAACCTTGTTCACTGATCCATGAAATGAGGTCGAGGTCAAGTGAAAACTGTCTGCCAGGCATGAGGACCTTGCAAGTTATGCACATTCCAAATATAGTTATCCAATTACTTATAATAAGAGAAAATTTAACATTTCAAAAAATCTTAACTTTTTTTCAAGTAGTCACTGAACCATGAAAATGAGGTCAAGGACATTGGACATGTGACTGACGGAAAGTTCGTAACATGAGGCATCTATATACAAAGTATGAAGCATCCAGGTCTTCTACCTTCTAAAATATAAACCTTTTAAGAAGTGAGCTAACACCGCCGCTGGATCACTATCCCTATGTCGAGCTAATTCTGCAACAAAAGTTGCAGGCTCGACAATAAAATGTTTTTAATGATCTTCAGGGCGATCAATTTTGGGAAATAGTTTAGAATAACAATACTTAGGACTGCTATATGAAATTGTGTTGCAATCCTCCAAAATTTTATTTAACTTATTAACCGGTAATGAACAGAGTTTTGTTAACAGATAATGTCTGCTGTTGTTTTTTGAAATAGAAATTAGGTCCGAAATATTGGTATGATTGGTCCGAAATTTTCTTTGATTGAGATTTGTTCTATGACCGTGAGAGCGTTTTTTACGAACAGTTTTAGAAACTGTATCCAAAATGATAACGGAATCAGTTCTAGATATATTACCAATTCCCATGATATTATCGTTAAGACCGAGAGGGTAAACTGTCTGTAATTTTTTAATCCAATTTAATTCAATTATTTTCCGTGATCGTACAAACTTTGAATGATATTCTCCAGGCTGCTTATTTAATACTTCTAAAGGTTGAACTGCTAAATATTTAATAGGATAGTTGTGCTTCTTAAGGTGTTGATAAATGATACTTTTGAATTTATTGGGTCTTTTAAAACGATACAGATGTTCTTGAGTGCGTATAGATAAATATCGTCCAGTTTCACCTACGTACTGAATACCACATCCCGGTTTGTTTCATGTGAGTAAATAAATAATACTGTTTGTTTATCAAGTTATATCAGTTTCCAAATTCAAAGAAAATGTGCGACCATTAAACGTGGACCTTACCATATTGTTGGTGGAAAGACAGGGACATGTAAGTCATTTTTATACGCCCATCAAAATTTTGATGGGACGTATTATGGTATACACATGTCCGGTGTCAATCCATCTGTCTGTCCATCAGTCTCTCTGTGTGTCTGTCCATCTGTCTGTCCGAAATAAACATGTCACACCGGAACTTGAAAACGACTTATCCAAATTTCATAAAACTTTATTTAGTTGTCTTTTTATGATGGTGAAATGATCTGTATACTTTTTGGTGAAAATTAGATTTAAACTTTTTGATTTACGGCACTTTGTAACTAAAACAGGGGGGTGTTTTTATACGCCGTCAAATTTTGACGGGACGTATTATGGTTTACAAATGTCTGGTGTCCGTCCGTCTGTCTGTCCCGCGTAAACATGTCGCACTGTAACTTGAGAACACTTATCCAAATTTAATGAAACTCAACATAGTTGTTTCTTATAAATGGTCGAATGATCTGTATACTTTTTGGTGAAAATAAGATTAAAACTTTTTGAGTTATAGCACTTTGTAACTAAAATAGGGGTGTGGTTTTTTCACATGACGCACTGTATCTCAAAAAGAATTCTTGATTATGGCTTAAAACTTTAAACACTTCTTAGTTATATAAATCTTAATATCTGTATACTTTTTGGTGATGATTCAAAATTTTATTTTTGAGTTATTGAGTATTTTGTAAAAAAGGGGGAGGTTTTTTTTACATGTCGCACCATATCTCAAAAATGATTTATGATTATTGCTTAAAACTTAACACGCATCATTGTTATATTAATCTTAAGATCTGTATACTTTTTGGTGATGATTCAAAATATTATTTTTCAGTTATTGAGTATTTTGTAAAAAAGGGGGAGTGTTTTTTTACATGTTGGGTGCCATTTCTCAAAAACAATTTATGATTATTGCTTAAAACTTTACACAATTCTTTGTTATAATAATCTAAAGATCTGTATACTTTTTGGTGATGATTCAAAACTTTATTTTAGTGATATTTAGTTTTTTGTAAAAAAAACCCAGGGTTGGTGGGTTTCACATGTCCCGCCATGTCTCAAAAACAATATATGGTTATTGCTTGAAACTTTCTCAGAACCTATATATGATTATTGCATAAAACTTCCACACAAGACGTCGGGCATATCATGCGCTCATGGCGCAGCTGTTTATTTTCACATGTCGCACTGTATCTCAAAAACAATTCTTGATTTTGGCTTAAAACTTTAAACACTTCTTAGGCCACATCAATTTAATTTCTTGTTCTACGGATTTTTGGACTCCAAAAATTGGGGCGAGCGAGCGATTTGAAAATTTTAATAAAAAAATATTTAATTTGCAAATTTTTGAGGCGAAGCTTAAAAAGTAAAGGCGAGCGATTATAATTTTTTTTTGTAAACATAAAATAGTAGGTTTTGACTATATTAAAACTTGATTTATCACTTGTACCTTGACATTTCTTTAATTTATGAAGTATTTTTCCCTGTTCAACAAGAAATAATTGAATAATTAAATCTGGTCTATGTATGTGTGACTGACAATGAGACAATTTTCCATCCAAGTCATAATCAGGTTCAGAACAACCCCTTAATGTTAATAATATCCCTTTTATGAGGGGTCAAAATATTAAAGTTATAATTTTTTGTTTGTTTGTAAAAACACTTTTACAAAAGGGCTTATATTTTCCCAAAGAACTATAATATTTGGTATTAAATGGTCAAAACATGTCCAAGAATTTTGTAATATTCCTGGACTTTAACAGTTTAATATTATTCAAAATAAGTGGACCCATCCCTCTTTTAGAAAAGTTGTTTAAAATATAATGTATTTCTCCTCTTTTTGAGTAAAATATTCTAAGTTGTTAAAGGTTTTGTATAGTAGCACTGTACAAATCCTTATCTATTTTCTTTTCTACAACAGACTGAACAGTAAACATGGTAAAATGACCCTTCAAGGCCCTTGTCTGAGGAAGGGTTGGTCCCAACCTGATAATAACAAACATAGGTCAAAGTACGGCCTTTTACACAGTGCTTTGATCAAGACCAACCAGCAAGTATAAGGGACCACAACTTAGTATTGTACACAATTCGAACAGGAAAACCAACGATCTAAATTATATTTCCAAACGGGAAAATACCAATGAACCACATCAACAAACGATAACTGCTGAACGACGGGTCTCTGAATCAACCAGGATGGGTGCACAAACCTGCAGCGGGTATGACCGTCACCATACATTATAATAGCAGTTGAAGGCAAATCCTTCAGAAGTTCTTTGTACTTTATTTTAACAACGAACATTTTTTTATAGGGAATATAAGTTAGGGGGAAAGAAACTAACGTTTTGTTCTGTACTGGTATTTCTATTTATATCGGAGCACTCCCGCTTGGAATAAATAATGGTTTCATGCTGAAACAAATACTCTCGCAGATATTTACAGTGTTGTGGGGTGCTGATAGGTTTAAAATCGTTATATAGAGGCTAGACTGATTTTAAAAAAACAAATGTTGAGATCTTTATATAATATTTACAAAAAAAACGGTGCGGGAAATGGACATGGTTTCAATTCCGGATGCGGGAAGCGGGAATATAATAAAAATAAAAAAAATCTGTTTTGAAAAAAATAGGTGCGGGCGGGTCCGTCGAACAATGAATCAAATTGGTGTGGCCTTAGTTATATTAATCTTAATATCTGTGATGATTCAAAATTTCATTTTTGAGTTATAGAGTACTTTGTAAAAAAAAGGGGGAGGTTTTTTTTACATGTCGCGCTATATCTCAAAATCGATTTATGATTATTGCTACAAACTTTACACTTTGCTCTGTTATATTAATCTTCAGATCTGTATACTTTTTGATGATGATTCAAAATTTCATTTTTGAGTGAGTATTTTGTAAAAAATGGGGAGGGTTTTTTTACATGTTGCGCCATATCTGTATAACAATTTATGATTATTGCTTAAAACTTTACACACTTATTTGTTATATTGCCCGTACGAAAATTTCAACCAGAGTTCAACTGGACTTCAGCTGGACTTGAGACGTATTCCAGTCTGACTTTGAAATGTCCAGTCTGACATGAGCTGTACACGTACTTTTTCTTATACTTTGGTTATTTGCCAGCCGGTATTTTCTTAAAAATCCAACCGCACTTTTTGTAATTCTGACAAGAAAATAAACATGGCTGGACTGTTGAGGTAATTTATTCTTTCTGTAGAATGATCAGCAGGATTTTTGTCTTAGAAAATTTTACAGTCATTTCTGATTACAGGAATTCAGACTTACAAAATTTTCATCAACCAAATCTTCCCTAACAGAAATAAAAAGTTTGCCACTTTAGGATTCTGTTCTTTCAAAGGAGCAATTAATTTCTTTAAAAATGGAAAAGAGTTACAAATGAAAATGTGCCAGTTATAATAATGATATCATATTTTTTATAACATACTTTAAGATCAAACTATAAAGATTTGATCTTTCCCTATATTTTCAATTCCATCATTGAATATTTAACATAAGACTGTAAATTAACTGGAAAGTTGAAATTTAATATAGGTGACTTATTTTTGATTGAATTATATCCCAGTTAATATTTTCAACAATTATTTTTTTAAGATAAGATAACTTTATTAGCACTAACACATTGACAATAAATGGTTATGGCAACAAATTAAAGACTAACTACAATAACATATATACAATGAAGGAGTGACAGTGGATATTATTATGAGAGAAATATATAAAAAAATAAATGAGAAGCATATACATTATTACAGAAATCAAGTACCTTTTAATAATGAGTTTCTCAGCAACAAGCATTCATTCAAATAGTTGACAACAATTTTTAATATTGTTTGGGAATTACTATTTAGAATTGATATAAGCAAGTTATATGATAAGGAAGGAAATTTGTTGTTCAATAGAACATTATTTAATTTTTTAATAAGGTTATCTCTCACATATTTATAGGAGGAACATTTTAAAACAAAGTGAAGTTCATCTTCAATGTCTCCATTGTTGCAGGAAAGACATACCCTACTCTGCTTTGGTATTTTTAGATATCGCCCTCTTTCAATAGATAAAGTATGAGCACTTAACCTTAATTTACATAATGTTGATCTATCACTTTTGGATTTGCATTGATCAACATACGATGGTCTTTTATTTGGTTTATAAAGTATATTAAAAAAATTCAATTTTTTATTTTGATTGATGTCAGTTTCTTGCTTTTGGAAGGCTATATCATTGATTCTTTCTTGAATGGGTTTTAAATACATCTTAATATCAATAGGATTTAGATTAATAAAATGAAATCCAAGTCTTGAAATGAGATTTTTCATATTTATTATCCAAGAGTTATTTTTTTCAGTTGCTTTATAAATTTTTTGGGCAAGTGAATTATTTGATTCAAGTATATGAAGCCAATATTTTATTGCTGAAAATTCTATTTTGGTATATAAAGGCAATATATTTAGCTCGGCTAAACATGCAGCATTTGATGCTTTACAATGTATTCCTAGAATTTCTTTAATGAATTTATACTGCAAGTGTTCAAAGGGATCTGAATCCCTGTGCTGTTTGCCTATTCCCCATACTTCACTACCGTATAGAGCAATAGGCACAACTAGGGAGTCAAATAATTTTTCTAATAGCTTGCATTGGTTATTAAGTCCAATTGTTTTTTTTATTTTAAAAAGTGCTTTTCTACCCTTTTCAACAAGCAATGAGCTGCACAGATTTAGATTTCCTGTGTGCTGCAGTGTCATGCCAAGGTAGCAGTATGATTTGACAGTTTCCAGGAATTCATTATTATATTTAAAAAAATTATTATGGGTTTTTCCATTTGAGTTAAATATAATGACTTTTGATTTGTTTATGTTGACTTCTAGTTTCCAGCATTTACAAAAATCACTAAGAACATTTAAAGCTGTTTGTAGTCCCTTTTCAGAATTTGATAATAAAACTATATCATCTGCAAATAAAAGGGAATTTATTGTTGTATCTCCAATTACAATGGGATCTGTATTAGCATCTTGGAGACTTTTTACCAAATTATTTATGTAAAGATTAAATAATAAAGGACTGAGAACATCTCCCTGTTTAACGCCACGGTTGGAGATAAATTCTTCACTGAGACCATTTTGGAATTTAATTCTACATATAGTATCGTCATACATAGAATGAATTATATTAAAAAGTTTACAGGGTAATTTAAGTTCTAAAAGGATATAAAATAATCCATTTCTCCAAACTGTGTCAAAGGCCTTTCTGAGATCAACAAAGGCAGCAAACACCTTCTGTTTCTTATTTTTCTTTTGTTCTATAATAGATTTCAAGGTGAATATGTGATCTGAGGTACGGGATTTTTCTTTAAATCCAATTTGGTTTTCACTAATAATGTTGTGTTCATTCATGAATTTTGTAATTCTCATATATATAATTTTATTGAATAATTTTCCAAGATTGGAGGTTATAGAAATACCTCTGTAATTTGAAGGGTCTAGCTTATTGCCCTTTTTGTGTATTAATGAAATGAAACTTTCATTCCATATCTTAGGAAATGTTCCTTCTTTGAAGATTAGGTTAAATAATTTAGTTAAAGGGTCAACTAGTACAGGTAAACCATATTTAATCATTTCATTTGAAATCAAGTCCTTTGCACTGGATTTGCCATTTTTTAAGGTTTTAGAGGCTTTGATTATTTCATCTGATGTTATTGGTTGGTTATAGGACATATTTATATTATTGTTTTTTAGTGCAGTTATAAGCTCATCTAATTTTTTAAGGATAGTTTGGTGAAATTTATTGTCCTTTGGTTGAGCTTCACAAGAATTTAAATTTTTGAAGAAGTTATAGAATGTTTGCTCGTCTAGTTTTTCAGTAGTATTATTTTCTGATGCTCGTTTCAATTTATTAAGTAAGTCCCAGAAGGATTTTGGGTCACTTTTGATATTATTGGACAGATCTGAACATATTTTATTCTTGTATAATTTTTCTTCTTGTTTACATTTTCGCCTCAATTTTGAGCGATAAGAGTAGTATTCTTTTCTGTAAGCTCCATTAAATGGAAATTTATTTATAAGAAAGGCATAGTGCTTAACAGTTTTATATAAGTCATCACATGAACCTGAAAACCAGGGTTTTCTTTTTGGTTTATTTGTTTGCTTTTTAAGGCGCCCTTTGATAAATTTGGCCGAAGCCAAAGCTGTTTCTTGAAGAATTGTGTTTAAGTCATTAACAGCCTCATTACAATTTAAGTATTTTCTACTGAGAAATTTTCTGAGTTTGGTACTAGTATTTTTATCCTGTATTAGTGTATAGTAACAATTTATAGCTTCTGAATCCCATAAAAATTTACCTGGGAGTGGTTTTAAATAAGTTTGTTGGGTTTTAGTATTGTCATAAAAAGATGTTAACAAGCTACAGCTTATTGCACAATGATCTGATAATGTTGTAAAGTCATGTACAGTAAAACTATTTATGGCATAAACATGTAATAAATTTGCAGATGCAACTGCATAGTCAACAACACTAGAACCATTATATTTTATACAAGTATATTTACCAAGTAGATCGCCAATTGTTCTACCATTCAAAATTCGTAGCCCAGCTTCTTTACAGAGCTCGATTAATAATTTGCCACTCTTATTTGGCCTTTTATGATCAAGATTATTTCTTGGTGTACCTATGTCATATATATAGCTATCATCCTCAGCATGATTATTTAAAACATTTTTACTTTTTCATGAAATAAAACCCCTAGCAAAATTACATCTGTCAATAGGTTAAATAAATTTATTTATTTTCTATTATATTTATATTTAATGAGATGAATGCATAAAATTAATAATTATCATCATTCTATAACATCAATTAGAAACTTGAGCCATAACAGTGATTTAATAGCAATAGTCTTTTAAATGTAGAAGTGAACATCTGTTTTCAATTAACCTCAGTCTGGACAGGTCACAGGAAGTAACATCTACACAGAGGTTGATCATGAGGCCATTTGAAGGATAACACATTACAAATACATATTTCTGCAATTATTATCAATTTTATTGAACATTTCATAATAGAATAAATTGATTACTGATTTTCTTTTTTTAATATATCACATAATCAAAATTAGACATATATGCAAGCAGTCATAAAAAGCAAGTTTTTCACAGCTCCTTACACAACCTCATGTGTTGCATTACAACACAATTTGAATTTGGAATAAACAGGAAGATGTGTCTTCTTTCTTGAAGAAAATGAGAAATTTATATTGGATGTAAAGCAAATGTTTGGAAGTAGTTCTGTTCACATTAAATTAGAAAAGATGAATCCTTCTAACTGGCAATTTAGGAAGAATGCTGTTTGGCAATGCATGTATTTTGGATTGCATATTCGAAATCTGGTAAGTACAATGTAATTGAATTCCACCATTTTGGTGATATTATCTGATATGCTCTTTTTTCTTCAACTTATTGATGAAATAATTACAATATTATAAATAGCTTATTTTAATTTTTGAAGAGTAAAAAGAATTAAAAAAAATACTACTTTAAATAGTTATTCATGCAAAAAATTTCAGTTTTAGTATTTTTCAAAGCTTTACTTTATTTTTATGCACTTTAAAGTTATTTAGGCCTATTATACATGTACAATCATGATAATTATCACCACAAGTTTTTAGGAGTAAGCATTAAGCTTCACAATTCCCTATTTCTTGGTTTTGCCAGTATTAAGACAGTAGTAAAAAGAAAAAGAAATAAGCATAATGGCATCTGATTTTGTTTTTTGTTTTTATTTCCAGATTATAACAAGGAATGCATATCAAATCAGAAGAATCCACCATCTGAAGACAAACTAAGCAGTAGTGGTTCAAGAGGGAGGGTTCTGTCGGGTTGGACCCCCCCTTTTTGTGTGGATCAGCCCCTGTTGAGGTCATCTTTAAAGGTCAAACAGAACTTTCTGAACTCCAGCTGGACTTTTAACAGTTCAGCTGGACTTCTAACAGTTCAGCTGGACTTCTAAAAGTTCAGCCGGACTTTTTCAAGTTCGGTTGAACTTTATAGAGGCCATATTTTTGCCAGAAATGCCGGCTGGATTTTTCAGACATACTTTTATGAAAGTCCAGCTGGACTTTCTGAACCGGACTCCTGCTAATTTAAATATTTCAGCTGGAGTATGTGTCAAGTTTTTCGTACGGGAGATCTCAAGATCTGTATACTTTTTGGTTTTGATTCAAAATTTTATTTTAGTGATATTTAGTTTTTTGTAAAAAAAAAAAAAAGGGTTGTGGGTTTCCCAATGTGTCTCAAAAACTATATATGGTTATTGCTTAAAACTTTCTCAGAACTATTTATGATTATTGCATATAACTTCCACATAAGACATCAGGCGTATCATGCGCTAATGGGCAACTGTTTATTTGGACTGTGGGACTAACTGGTGCCAAAGATGAATCATACTGTCCTTGTTCAGATTGATTCGACAAAATCTGACCTGTACTTCAGTTTTAATCTCATTTTTTATGCAAATTACACCGTTGGTTTTTCTATGTGACTGGTTTAACACTAGTATTGTTTTGAGTCCCATATAGTGTGGTGTTTGGAGTGAACCAAGGCTCCATATTTAAGGCCGTAATGGTTAACTTTAAACAAATTATTACTTTGATGGAAATTTGTCTCATTCAAACTCATACACCATCTTCTTATATCAATAAATCTTTAAAATTTCCCCTTAAATAAATGCTTTTCAGTCCTCCCTAACAGTTATTTGGGTGCAAAATTTTTGTGTTATAATTAGTAGTTATTTAGTCCAGTTAAAAAAGGTCAAATTTTAGTACGTCTGAAGCTGTCTAACTGAATTTTACACCCCTTTAACACAGAAATGTCAATATTTTGAGTAAGAGATGGTAAAAATTTCTATAACTTTTATATCATTTGTCCCACTAGTAATACACTACACGGCAAAAATATTTTTGTATTTGTCCCACGAGTTGCACATTACACTGTAAAAATATTTTTGAGATAGAACAGGTGCAATTTTTTAAATTTGAATTGATTGTCTAAAAGAATTATGCAATACAAAATTACTGTGCATGTTCTCCACAAAAAGAAAAAAAATTATTGGCAAGGCTTCTGAAAATTGAAGTACTGAAGTACTTAACACCAGATGATCACAAGTTCTTGTTGATGGTCACAATCACTTGTCTCAAGAAGTAACCATATATTACCTGAAAGAGGTTAATGTACCAAGGTATATTTTTTCTGTGACAAGTTTGAGCGTAAATGGTGAATAAATGAAAGGCAACTCAACCTCACAGTAATAACAATTGCATTGTACAGGAGTGATACAAATCGATATACTCTTGTTTGTTGTTATATAACATTGTATATTTATATTTGTATATATCTTGCCTCCTATACATTTCTACGAATGTGATTGATTAAAAGCGTCCGCATAGAGACTGTTTATTTCATATTAGGTTAGTACGGAGGCAGGGCTTTTTTCATACACAGTTAGTAGTGGTGTTAACATCCCTTTATATTCGATATTAGGTTAGAAGGGAGGGGGGCTTATTTCATACACGGTTAGTAGTGGTGTTGCATCCCTTTATAATAACAAAACAGTACTGAGAAAATATCTGAAAGGTTTCAACAGAAAAAGAATGATTAAGATTGAAATAAATTCATAAAACGCATTTCAAACAACAAGTTGTTAATGTTGGTATCTGTTTTTGTAGGATCAATGGAAGTAGTTTCTTAGTGCTAACAGTATTGAAGACTTGCTCATTTTAAAAGGTCATTAAATTTTAAAGGTTGAGATTTGCTCAAATCCCCATATGGAATTTACTGATCCCATATAGATCATATTACATCACTAGCACACTATGTAACTAATAATACTAGTAACATGTACTGTATTACACTAGTTCAGGGAAACAATGTGCATATGCAAGATTGATGGGATTTTGCGTTATCAACTAATTAGATACGAGATTTGACGAACTGGGGGCATTATCAGTAGATAGGCATCGTTATTACTGTAGTCAGATTAATGAATACTTTATTTCAAGAAGCATATGCATGTATGCTATGGCTGGGTACAATATACCTGACAATATATATGTTCCTGGCTATGGGAAACGAAAATATATAATATATGACAAAACAAAAGACAGCAGAGAACAGAAGTTACAGAGTATACAATAATATTATGACAATATATGTGATTTAATTTTCAAAGCTGCATTTAAACAGAGACATATAATATTGTATTATATGTCTCTGATTTAAATAATTGCATAGTATATTTCAAAACCAAATACTAGTTTATATATACAGTTTGTCACATTTTTCTAAAGCTGAAGATTACACTGACATATTAAATCAGAGTATTTTGACCGTTATGTTAATTAATCTTAAATACAAAAGGAACGGTTTGAAGTCACCTGACTTTGAGTGTTACCTTCACGCAAAAATGGACGGATTCATGATGTGATGTTCACAATGGTTCACTTAGCAGATTGTCTATATATTCAAAGAGGTACGGGTGCTATATCTGAAGCACACTAATCTTAGGTCATAAAAATAAAAGTCCGTCAACACCTAGGGCATATGGTATCATAAAGTTTTACCTTAAACTATTAATCTCCGGTGCTTTGCTTTTGCGCCAATTGGCATTTCATTTGCGCCAAAAAAATATTTCATTTGCGCCACAAAGCATATTTCATTTGCGCCAAAAACTAAATCTTTCATTATTACGCCAATATTACAGGTAAGTACAGGTAAATACAGGTAAATACTTGTAGATACAGGTAATAATAGTATACAACATAAAAAAATTCAAGAAGTCGTTTACTAAAACCGCGATAAAATCATACAAGTAATGCTAAAATCATACAAGGAATGTTAAAACCTGAAAAAAACCTTGGTAAAATCATGAAAGTAAAGTTAAAACCTTGATAAAAACAGAAAAGAAAACACTATACACTGGAGTACATAATTGAGACATTTGTTAGCACTATAGTAAAGTTACAAGTCTGTTCTGGCACACAATTTATAAGCAACGGTCTTGATGTAGTAATTTCTTGAAATTTCCCTCTTAGGTGCATGCCATATTTCTCCATAAGATAGTCAGTTTTCTCTTTCTCCCATCATCGAACTGCAGCCGGTGTGACCATATATCTCATTTTGATGTAGTTGTAGCCTGAATCTTCTTTACAACGTCAACATAAATAAACATGTTTGGATGTTTTGAATTAAATTGTTCATTAAAATGTGCATGGAATGACTCCGGTCCATTGTTGGTTCTTTTGAAATTTTCAGTGGGTGTAGCAGCCGAAAATGACGGCGGATATCTAGATTTCGGGCTTATATAAGTTTCCCAAACAAAGTCAGCAAATTTTTTGCATCTGCTATCAGTTGGAGATTCAGTCATAATGTCAAAATAAATCGTAAATAATATTTAACTTTTCCGTTATATTACCTGTCATACCTGTAAAATGGCGCAAATGAAGGGGGTTTTTTTGGCGCAAATGATATATAACCTTGTGGCGCAAACGAAAGGTTTGATTTTTGAAAAATTGGCGCAAATGAAATGCGCCCATTAATCTCACCAGGCGACAGTAAGCCTATGATACAATTACTATACCCTTAATAATCATAATTATGTTCTGACAATAAGGTACCATTAAAATATATGTTCAAAATATATAAAGCCCTTATTGCATGCGTGTATTGAATTTACATAAAGTTTATTGTGCTTAATTAATGCATCAAATATTGACATTTTTTCTGGGTTGTTCAGCATTTTATTTTGACATATTGTAAAGCATATATAATATTGTATACAGAATGTCTAATCAAGGAGGTTATACTATCTAATATAACCTCCTTGGTCTAATTAATTTTAAACAGATTTTATAAGATCTTAAACAGAATAAAAGATAATTTATATTTTGTTGTTGTTTCTCAAGTTCAGAAAGTAAATTTTCACACATACATAATAGTTTGGCATTTGATTACATACTTTTAATGAACAGTTCTGTTATTTTATTTTTGTGTCAGAAAATTCACGTTTATATGTAGAAAAATAATACTAAATGTGAGAAAAAATTGTTTTGTTACAATTACTATAGAAAAAAGACACACACCCTGACCCCCTATAGACAAAAAAAAATCAATTATTGTCGTCTTGTAGAAAACACGGAGGTCTTTAAGATTTATGAGTGAAATAACTGCCTACTTGGATCTTTTGACATACAAGCTTCTTTTTGACAAGTGTCGCGAAAGCAATACTTAGCGATCTTAGATTCCGCCTACTACTTCAGCATTAAGTTCAGTCAAACATGATGGAATTTCGGGAAATTGGGATAGAAGCTTCTTTAAGTCCAAAATACAGTATCCAGGGCAAAATTTTGCATATGTTTATTTTTATTTTTCCGTATGTTACTACTAGATGGACTCCGTTTTTCCTGAACAGTTGATTTCATGTTTTGTCTGAGGTAAAATATATTCCCGCAGTCATCAATAACCGTTTTGTTTAAACGTTCAGTTGCAAGTTAAATGCATATCCATGCAGCTCAAGATCATGATAATGGTATATAAATGTCGAAAATATTTTGTTCTACATTGCGCTGAACTTTCACTCGTTTGTTCAAAATGCAACAGTCAGAGTAAAGACATTGTATATATATCTTATTAGTGGGTGCAGCTTTTTTGCTAAGAGTTAAATTCCATATGACGACCTGTAGCTGTTTGATTTTATGGGAACTTATTTTTTATGGTTTGAACAAGGAACGTATATACTGCTCCAAGTTTTAGCTATCAGATCATTTATACAATATTGAAAACATAACATTTATGAACCCATGGTTATTTTTTAGTTAAGACATCGCATAATATCATTCATTGCGACTATGTGTGATGACCAGCAACAACTTTTCAAAAAGCTGCGTTTTACAAACAATCATAGTATTTAGATTGTTTATCTATATTTACCAGACAAAAGCTAAAGAGAATATATAGTGTAGTGTGATATACTGTTTTGGCAATTAATGCCATTACGCCAGCATGTTTTAGGAAATTATTCGTGAGATTTCATTCGCCAAAAATTATATTTCTTTACATAAACTTCCTCAAAGTTCGAAACAGCCTCCAGTGACTTGAAGGATCTCGTTCCTTCTTTATCAAATTTTTCGTTTTGGTTATTTGCAAGCCGTAATTTCAAATTTCTTTTCCAATTTTCTCCCGTTATTTTCAAACACCATGTCTCGAAATTTTTCAAAATATTTTTATTTTACTTTATTTAATTTAAACATATACAAACAAAAAAAAAAACAGATGACACTCAACGACTTCACAGGTAAACGGGAAAGCGCCTATTAAACATCGAATATTGATGTGTACCATATATGACTTTGCCCCCAGTTCGTCCAAATCTCGCATATTCTCGTATGAATTTTAATTAAACGCTTGACCCACTCAGAATTCTAGGTCAGGAACAAGCTTTCCCTGAACTAGTGTATTCAGAATTTATTGTAGGCATTTATTATTGCGATTTTGTCATTTTAAACTAAAATTCGATTTTAAATTTTGCGATGTTGAGAAACATCCTGTTTAATTCATATAATAAATTTCAAAATGTGAGTTAATTATTGCGTAGATGATTAATCCTTTCTCATTTTTTCGCAATAATATCTGAATTTACAGTATCTATAATTTTCATCCATTGATAATCATTCTATTCTTCTAGAGCAATGCAAATGCATGGTGGACACTTTTCTGTAATGATTCGATTGAATTTTAGTAGGTGGATCATGTTCATAGAGATATCAAACTCAAGGGGGGGGGGGGGGTGCACTTCCTATGTAAAGACTGGTAGGGATTTCATGCTTCATGATATATGAAAAGGGTGAGAAATTCAGATTAAATATATCAATAGGTTGATATTATCACTTGCTGGATATATATTATAAGTATCTGAAACTAATCAAATGTTTGTATTTATTTTTGATGCGGTTAAACCTCAGTCGTAAATGCATCAGCTATTTGTCAAACCAATTAAACTCTATTTATTCAATGAGGTATTTCCACTGAGGTTAGATATATATGCAATAAATCCAATCATTTTGACATTTCCACCTAAGGGAGCTACCATTTGATTTTTATGGGGGGGCTAGGATGAAAAATTTGTCCTGCTTTTTTTTTATCTGTAATCTCTGTCCTGCCTTTTTATTTTTCAGTCTATTCGGTCCTGCCTTTTTTTTTTTTAGCTTATCCTGACTTTTTTACAATAATTGTCATCCTGCCTTTTTTTTTTTGCCAAGTTACTCATCCTGCCTTTTTTTTTTACTCAAAATCCTACCCCCCCCCCATAAAAATCAAATGGTAGCTCCCTAATTAACATTGAAAGGTTTGCATACATGAAACATTTGAAGAAATTCCATAGCATAGTGATAGTGTCCTTCAAGAGGCAACGACAAATCAGTTTTTAATTAATGTAAACTCAGTAAAAGTGATACTATCTGAATTAAGTGTTACTACATTAAATTATCTGATAAAACAATATTTATTGTCTTTTCAAATTGAAATTTCTTCATCAATAAAGCTGTTGAAGTTATAAAAAGGGCAAATAGAGAAGTGAAGAATTTATTGGAAAAGCAAGGTGTGATTATTGCGACTGCGTTGCATCTAAACAAAAACGTAAAATGAGCGGGACCTCAAAATTTTTGTAAACTCTAATGTACAAGGAGATGAAAAATATCCAAATATATCTATAGTTCTGTTTTTAATTCATTAATATATGACAAGGTATAAATTTTTGATAAACCAAATATATGAAAAGGGTGGGGTACTTGATGTCTCAGCTGCTTTATTTTCTCAATTATTTGTCTATCACCAGGTAATAATAAATACATCTTCTGCTTGACAAGATTTTTCATTTTTATTGTATCTGAAGTTGTTCAATGTATAGTCCGTCTCAGGCTGCTCAATTGGTATCTACAGGTTAAAGTTCGGGACATCAGCCCCTTTACATTTTTATTTGTTTGGAATATTTATTTTGCCCTTTGAATATTCATTGTCATTTGTAACTGATAAATGTATTGGATTGGATTGTCTGAATTAATTTTTTTTCCTTTTAAGTAATGATTTTTTTTGTCTTTCAAGTTTTCCCAAGTGAATAGGCTTAATCAGTGTGACTAATATTAGAATCAAAAAGGTTGGTTGACTATTTACAGTTATCGCAATTAAAATCCGCCATTGCATCATCACTTCAAATAGAATTAAGTCTGTAAAACCATATGATCGGAACAATGGACTAAGCAGGCTGTTAACACTGTCATCTATAGATAGGGTCAAGCAACATTGAAGTGATTAGTTTATGTAAGTGTTAATTTTAATAGCCTCAAACTATAAAGCGGTCATGAACTAAGTATGTGAATTATATTTGAGGTTTTCTTGACTTGCATTGTGACATGTTATCTATATATATGAGAAAACTATAGCAGTTATATTAGAAAAATATCTCATTCATAAATTTTTGATATAAAAAACACATTATTGGTACTAATTTATATAAGACAAATATCGTGTTCATATAATAAAATATAGCAGTATCTTTGACTTATTGGTGATTTTGGCTGATCAAACAATTAAATTCATCTCATTTGCATTCCACTAGATTAAATACTTTTAGCACTACAAGATATTTATTGAATGTGAACATCTTCAAATGATTAATTGTGCATTTATGTTTCATTTAATCAACAATTAAATTTTCTCATATTAATACACCTTGCTTGTTATTATATTACTCAATTCGTGAAATTATTCAGCATATACCTATGTCATGTTAAATGTCACCCTATTAAAAAAAAAGTCATTTCTTTATACCGCAAAATCTTCCTTTCTTTGTACGAATGCAACGCGTTGATATGAGACAAAATCGCTATTTGATATAAGAAACGTTTTTATTGATTCACTTCTTCCATAGACTGGTTTGACTGGTAACCAATCTATAATCTATAAATACAAGGACATCATCGAGTTCAAAATAACATCCCTAATCGCTTCTTAAAAATTTCTTGAGTGAATACTCATAAAATATTTTTTAAGAACAAATTAATAATAAGAAAATGTTTTGGTTTTATATACAAATAGATAAACTGATATCACAGAGGCATGCCTCGCCTTAATGTAATTTTGATTATGCAAATGTTGAAATTAAAATAGCAATACTTTAACATCTGTCTCAACTGTTATGCAAATATTCAAAGTTGGTGAAACATGACTTGAAGGTACATGGCATAACAATCTCCATGTAAATGAGATGTGAATGAAATTTTACCAAACTTGGTCACAATCATTATTAGGGTACAAATAGTTATAGTTATAGTCTCGCCTACTTTTGCTGTAAATCGCAGGCTCAACAAAAATGAAGAAAAAAATCAATAAAAATATTCCACTTGATACTATCTTATGATTGAAAGAAGCTTCTGTCCAAGTTTGGTAAAAATCTAGGATAGTTAATGAATCTAATAAATGTTTTGAAAACTTTAACTGCAGACTGTATGTAATGTTAACTGGAAGAAAATCTAAGTCCATTTAAAAGTAAAATACAGAAAAAATGGAGTTATCTTTTTACAATATTTACTTCTGGATACTATCTTATGATCATAAATAAGCTTCTGTCCAAGTAAAGTACAAACCCAGGATAGTTTAAGAAAGTTATTAAAATTTTGAAAACTTTAACCACAGTGAATGTATTGTTTCCCTGCAGAAAAACTAAGTCCGTTTATAAGGAAAATACGGAAAAAATGGAATTTTATTTTTACAAAATTTACCTCTGGATACAATCTTATGATCATAAACAAGACTCTGTCCAAGTTTGGTAGAAATCCTGTAAAGTTTAAGAAAGTTATTAAAATTTCAAAAACTTTAACCACACGTCCCTTGTCCGGCGTTAACTTTTAGAAAAATCTTCTCCTCTGAAACTACTCGGCCAAATTAAACCAAACTTGGCCACAATCATCATTGATGTATCTAGTTTAAAATTTGTGTTTTTTGACCGGGCAAACCACTTACCAAGATGGCCTTTATGGCTAAAAATAGAACATAGGGGTAAAATGCAGTTTTTAGCTTATAACTCAAAAAACAAAGCATTTAGAGCAAATCTGACATGGGGTAAAATTGTTTATCAGGTCAAGATCTATTGGACCTGTTGTTGGGTTGCTGCCCCCAAATGCAAAGGATGTAAGTTCTAAAACAGTATTAAGTTAATTGAAAGTGGTATAGAAAATGGATATTTGTAGGTTTTCATGCTCCACCTATATTATGTGTCGTTCATTCATCTGTCAGTCCATCATTTTAAAGTTGGAATAAAATTGTTCAAAAGAAAATTGCATGCATATGAAAAAGATTTACCTGTTCAGACATTGTTAAGCCCAGAAAACTTTTGTCTAAATATGTTGTAGTTCACAAATTCAATCAAACCAATTCGAATGTTCAAATCCTTAATAACCTGCAAAAAATCAAGTTTGAATTTAAAAAAATTACAATTTCACACAACTGCAAAATGAAATACATATAATTTTAGTTTGATGGTAATAAAAACATTTTGGCAGTAATTTTTTATACACTAATTTTTAGCTATAAAGGCTATTGTTTCAACCTGTATTGGTTTTATTTCTTATCAATGCTGTAACAAGTTGCTTTTTAGCTCACCTACAATGATAATTTTAGGGAAATTTTGCTGTTTTTGGTTATAGAGAGAGATAAACTGTTAACACAAATAATGTTCAGCAAAGTTAGATTTACAAATTATTAAGTCAACATGACCAAAATGGTCAGTTGACCCCTTTAGGAGTTTTTGCCCTTTCAAGTCAATTTTTAACCATTTTGAGTCCCTTGTCCGGTGTCATATGGTATTTTGAACCCCATGGTAAAATTACCCCGGGGTCAAAATACCACTATGGTAAATTGAACCCCCCCTGTATGAAAAATTGAACCCCCATGGTAAATTGAACCCCTACTGTAGACCTTAAATTTCAAAAATTCTAGCTATTCAAACTCCTTAACATAGTTATAATACTCCTACAAGTAGTTTGTATGTATTTAAAATACTGGAAAAGATATTTTGAAAATTTTACTTTAAAATTGCCATGGTAATTTGACCCCCCTGCGGTATATTGAACCCCCTACCATAGACCTTCAATTTCAAAAATCTTGCAATTCTTACTCCTTAACATAGTAATTATACTCCAATAAGTGTAGTTTGTATGTATTTAAAATGCTGGAAAAGATGCAAGAAAAAAAAATAATTTCCATGGTAATTTGACCCCCCTGCAGTATATTGAACCCCCTACCATAGACCTTGATATTCAAAAATTCTAGCTATTCTAACTCCTTAACTGAGTAATAATACTTCAATAAGTAGTTTGTATGCATTTAACATCCTGAAAAAAATGTTTTGAAAAAAATAATTTCCATGGTATTTTGACCCCCCTGCGGTATATTGACCCCCTACTATAGACCTTAAATTTCAAAAAATTCTTGCTATTCAAACTCCTTTACATAGTTATAATACTCCTACAAGTAGTTTGTATGTATTTAATATACTGGAAAAGATATTTTGAAAATTTTACTTAGCCATGGTATTTTGACCCCCCTGCAGTATATCATGTATATTGAACCCCCTACCATAGATTTTAAATTTCAAAATTTTTGCTATCCTAACTCCTTAAAATAGTAATAATACTCCAATAAGTAGTTTGTATGTATTTAAAATGCTGGAAAAGATATTAGGAAAACAAATAATTTCCATGGTATATTGACCCCCCTGCGGTATATTGAACCCCCTACTATAGACCTTAAATTTCAAAAATTCTACCTATTCTAACTCCTTAACATAGTAATAATACTCCAATAAGTAGTTTGTATGCATTTAACATCCTGGAAAAAATGTTTTGAAAAAAAATAATTTCCATGGTATTTTGACCCCCCTGCGGTATATTGACCCCCTACTATAGACCTTAAATTTCAAAAAATTCTTGCTATTCAAACTCCTTTACATAGTTCTAATACTCCTACAAGTAGTTTGTATGTATTTAATATACTGGAAAAGATATTTTGAAAATTTTACTTTGCCATGGTATTTTGTCCCCCCTGTGGTATATTGAACCCCCTACCATAGACCTTAATATTCAAAAATTCTAGCTATTCTTACTCCCTAACTGAGTAATAATACTTTAATAAGTAGTTTGTATGCATTGAACATCCTGGAAAAAATGTTTTGAAAAAAAATAATTTCTATGGTATATTGACCCCCCCTGCAGTATATTGAACCCCCTTCTATAGACCTTAAATTTCAAAAATTCTAGCTATTCTAACTCCTTAACTTAGTAATAATACTTCAATAAGTAGTTTGTATGCATTAAACATCCTGGAAAAAATGTTTTGAAAAAAATAATTTCCATGGTATTTAGACCCCCCTGCGGTATATTGAACCCCTACTATACCTTAAATTTAAAAAAAAAAACTAGCTATTCAAACTCCTTAACATAGTTATAATACTCCAAGAAGTAGTTTGTATGTATTAAACATACTGGCAAAGATATTTTGAAAATTTTACTTAGCCATGGTATTTTGATCCCCCTGCGGTATATTGAACCCCCTACCATAGACCTTGAATTTCAAAAATTCAAGCTATTCTAACTCCTTAACATAGTTATAATACTCCAAGAAGTAGTTTGTATGTATTAAACATACTGGCAAAGATATTTTGAAAATTTTACTTAGCCATGGTATTTTGATCCCCCTGCGGTATATTGAACCCCCTACTATAGACCTTGAATTTCAAAAATACAAGCTATTCTAACTCCTTAACATAGTTAAAATACTCCAATACGTAGTTTATATGTATTTAGCATACTGGAAAAGATATTTTGCAAAATTTTAAATAGCCATGGTATTTTGACCCCCCTGCCGTATATTGAACCCCCTACTCATAACCTCTAATTAAATAAAAATAATAGCCAATAAATTGTAAATTAGATTATCTGCAATACTATTTCTCAAAAACAGGGGGGTCAATATACCACAGGGGGGTTCAAAATACCATATGTGAAAAATGACCCCAGGGTCAAAATACCATGCGGTATAATGACCCCGGGGTCATTTTACCGCATGGTATTTTGACCCCGGGATCAATTTTTAGGGGGTTCAAAATACCATATGACACCGGCGTTAACTTTTACAAAAATCTTCTCCTCTGAAACTACTGGGCCAAATTAAACCAAACTTGGCCACAATCATCATTTAGTTTTAAAAATGTGTGGCGTGACACGCAAAACCAACCAAGATGGCCGCCATGGCTTAAATAGAACATAGGGGTAAAATGCAGTTTTTGGCTTATAACTCAAAAACCAAAGCATTTAGAGCAAGTCTGACATGCGATAAAATTGTATATCAGGTCAAGATCTATCTGCCCTGAAATTTTCAGATGAATCGGACAACCCGTTGTTGGGTTGCTGCCCCTGAATTGGTAATTTTAGGGAAATTTTGCTGTTTTTGGAAAGATTAGATTGAATATTATTATAGATAGAGATAAACTGTAAACAGCAATAATGTTCAGCAAAGTAAGATCTACAAATAAGCCAACAAAACCAAAATGGCCAGGTGACCCCTTTAGGAGTTATTGCACTTTATAGTCAATTTATATAATACCTGAATGTAGGCAAATCATATGATATAAGTTAGGTGGCTTCTTTTGTGCCATTCTACTCCCTCCTGTTTGATAAGTCTTAAAGGATGAGATCCCCACCCCTCCACCATATACATTCATGTATGAGACTATAACTAATCAAATGAAATATAGGGGAGTTCCTGGGGTCACCCACCCCCTCCAGTTTTGGAACTTTCAAACTATTGGCATCAGTCATGATCACACCCTTAAACCATGTATATTCAGTATAGGACAATATAACTAATCAAATGAAATATAGGGAGAGTCCTTAGAGTCGCCCTACCCCCTCCTGTTTAGGAACTTTAAAACAGTTGAGATACCGTTACCCCTAAACCATATATTCAAGTATGGGACAATATAACTAATCAAATGAAATATAGGGGGAGTACCTGGAGTCACCCAACCCCTCCCGTTTGAGAACTTGGAAACGGTCGAGATTCCCACCCCTTAACCATATATATTCATGTTTGTGACAATATAAAAAGAATAAATACAATATATGGGGTGTTGCTGGGGGTCAGCCAAACCTTCCTGTTTGAGAATTTGAAAACAGTTGAGATCCCCAATTCTAAACCATATATACTCATGTATAGGCAAATATAACATATCAAATGAAATTAAGGGGGAGTCCATGTGTAACAGTAAATTATGTCTGGTAGTAAAATTTGTCCGCTAGACTTTTTTTCCTAGTAAACCAAGTCCATGTCCATTAGTTTACTAGGAATATAAGTCCTAGGACAGATGTTCCTAGGAAAATAAGTCCATAGCTAGTAAAATATGTCTGGCACTTATTTTCTTAGGAAAAATTGTCCCAAGTGTTTTTCTAATAGTTTTATTATATCATAAAAAATTAATATTGAGTTTTCATAACTTATAATAATAAACTTTTAGAATAAAAGACATGGACATTTCTACCTAGGAATACTAATGACATGGACATAATTTCCTAGGAAAATTAGTCTGTGGACATAAATTTTATTTGAAGAAAAAAATGATACACAACTCTTCAACAATATTAAAACATGACATTTGTATTCACCTTTTGTAATTAAGAGCATGAACATTTTAACTTAGAACTATTAATGATATGGACATGATTCCCTAGTAAATTAGTCCTGAGATTTTTTTTTGTTAAAAATAATGATACAAAACTGAACAGTTTTGTCTTTAACTATATTAAAACATATTACATTCATATTCATCTTTTAAAATTAAGGCATTGACATTTTAACCTAGGAATATTAACTTTTGCTGTCATGTAATGAGTAATGAATTTGAAAACGCATCACACGATATAGCCACTTCAATGAACCTTTATATCATCGCTCAGACTATGTCTGATTGATCGCTATTGTAAGTGCTGTTTACTGTCTCCGTATTTCGGGGATTCACATTCCCGAACCATGATACGGAGACAGTACACAGGCAGCAAACGAAAGAGGAACGAGGGTAAAAACTAAGCAGTTGATATAAGCATGTGTATCAACTCCAATATACTGAGACAAATATCCCGCATGGAAAGAATAATTGGAATCAAAACAGACAACCTCAAATATCATAGAGAATGAAGTTGGTCTTTTTAGAGAAAATTTAACCATACACAAACAAATGTAAGAAGAAAGGATTGTCAGAATAATGAGCTGTCGGAGTAATGGGATGTCAGAGTTTTGGGCTGTCGAAATAGTGGGTTGTAGGAGTAATGGGCTTTCGGACTAATGGGATGTCACCGATATATGCATTGCTTTTGAAGCCTTGATAACATATAACTTGGTCGCCTTAATATTTAATTCATTAGAAAAACATAATTGTACAATATATGAATGTTCAATGTTTAAGCAACATAAATATTGCCACAGTTTTCATAATTACGTTTGCCTTGGCAAGTTTTTGGTAAACTGCCTCCAGCACTTACAGCGTTTTGATTATATAATTCAAGGCAATAGTTTTCTTGTTTCAATTGTTTATATTTGTCAATTTAGGGTCTTTTAAAGTGGATTATGGTGTATGGGTTTTACTCATAACTGAAGGCCGTACGGTGACATGTAGTTGCTAACTTTTATGTTTTTGATCTCTCGTAGATAGTTCTGTCATTTGAAATTAGACAACATCTTCTTACTATTGTCAGCAAGACGTTGAAGGGATCAGCTGATGTCAGTTCGTTATTTTCCAAACAATCCCATCTGTGTGAAAGTATTATGTCCTTCCATTTATTATTATATAGAAAAGGTCGTTCTGATGGATACGGTAGTGTGTCGATAGCTGTAAGAGATATCATCATCAGCGTCTACTACCCGTACAAAGTGACACAGAATCGCTATATATCAGAGTAACCGTTGAAAACCTGACAGTAAATCTATCATAGTAGGATGTCTCTATAGACCACCCAGTAGCGATATCACCTACATGGAAAAAATGTGCAACATGACAGAAGAAGTATTTAAAGAGAATAAATCATCTATATTATGGCTAGGAGGAGATAAACCTTCCTGATATCAACTTGAAATCAAATTCAGGATGCGGCAACCAATATTCTACACAACTCAATAATAGGTCCGTAGATATGGTTAATAACTGCTGCCTAGACCAAGTGGTAACATTTCCCACTAGAGGATCCGCAACACTCGATATCTTCCTCACAAACAGACCATCCTTGGTAAATAGATGCGAGCCAATTTCTGGAATAGGCAACCACGACATCGTCTTTATTGATAGTTATGCCATAGCAATGCACCCAATACCAACAAAGAAAAATTACATCTATAGGGAGCAGACATAGATAAATAAAATCAGATGCACCGGAACTATCTGAAAAAATGTCATGGCTTGTATAACGCTCATGCAGAGCTCAATATCAGAGATGTGGGAGTTCATAAAAACAGCACTCAAGAACATTCAAGACATAAACATACCATCAAAAATGTCATCAACAATATTCAATCAACCTTGGATAAATGGTACAATAAAACGTATTACACGAAGGAAAAGAAAAGATTATAAAAAAGCACAAAGAAGAAAACCAACAAAAGACATCAAGAGATATACAAAACTATTAAAAAGAGCTCACAGAAAGAATGTAAGAAAGCCTATTCCACATATATCCACGTCATTATAAGCCCAGAGCAGACATCCAATCCAAAGAAGTTCTGGAGCCTCATAAAGAATAAAAGATGCGAAAATGGAGCAGTAGCACCACTTAGACACAGATGGGCTCTAATACTCAGACAACAAGATGAAGGCAAACATACTTAACAACCAGTTTTCCTCAGTATTCAACAGCAATGAAGACCATGCAATCTACCATAAAGAAAATGAAAACAAACCCGTACCCAGGGATGAAAAACATCATTAACTCGGAAAACAGAATACACAAACTACTTTCAAACCTCAGCATACATAAAGCATCTGGGCCAGATGAAATTTCTACAAGATTATTGAAATCAATAGCAACTGATATATCATCAATACTTACCACCTTTTTCCAAGCCTCTGTTGATCAAGGCACATTACCATCTGACTGAAAAAAATACAAACGTTGTCCCAATATTCAAGGGGATCGTAGCCAAGTATCAAACTACCGACCCGTCTCATTTACTGCAATTCTATGCAAATTATTGGAGCATATTATCTGTACCAATATCATCAAACACCTTGAATGTCACTCCATCTTGACCGGTGCTCAATACGGCTTTAGAAAAGAAAGTCATTTGAATCCCAACAGATTCTCACAAATCAAGACCTACCAAAGAACATTGACAATAAAGGGCAAAAAGATATCATCCTCTAAGACTTTCAAAACCCTTTGACAAAGTCCCACATGAGTGACTACTGTACAAGATCGACCACTATGGCATAACAGGGACAAAAAAAAATTCTGGACGACAGACAGCAATGTGTACTCCTGGAAGGAGAATCTTCAGAAACCTCGCCAGTACAGTCTGGAGTTCCACAAGGAAGCGTGCTTAGCCCTCTGATTTTTCTCATTTTTATGAATGACCTCCCAGAGTATGTTTCAGCTTCAAACTGTGTTAAGACTTTTCGCAGACGACTGTGTCCTCTACCGCCAAATAAGAAACCAAGAAATTGCGAACACTCTTCAGAACGACCTAAATGGACTACAACAATGGGAGACAGACTGGCAGATGGAATTCCACCCCCAAAAATGCCAACTCCTAAGAGTAACAACAAAGCAGAACACGATTAAGGCGAAATACAACAAACATGGCCACATCCTAGAAGAGGTCGACTCGGCGAAATATCTCGGCCTCTCTACACACAAAACATTGAGTTGGAACAAACATATAGACAACACCGCAAAGAAAGCTAACTCGACCCGAGCTTTTCTTCAAAGAAACATAAAAAACTATCCTAGTCAGAAACAAAAGCCTTATGCTATCAAACGCTTGTAAGACCATTCATGGAATACTCTAGCACCATCTGGGATCCAGCTATTAAGGACAATATAAACATAGAAGCCATATAAGGTGTCATACCACCAATTAAAAGTCCCTTTCTGTTCAACCAAATTTTACAATTTTCACAGCTTTCTAAATATTTTACCTTAAGTTTAACTTCATACAAACCAGGTATATCCTGAATCCTACATGTATCAGCTTTCTACATGCTAATTTTCAACAGGTGTTTAAAATCATATAAAAAAGAAAAGGTGTTCCGAATAGAGGTACCACTAAAAATAACCCCTGGTTTTCTGGTTTTCTGGAAATCTTAAATTAGTATACTACGGAGTGCATTAATCCTCAATTTTGAATGCAAACTCATAAATAAGTAAATTTTAGCTCAAAATGGTCTAAATATATTTCTCTTTCACCAAAAGTTTCATTTCTGCCAATTTGTCGGTTAGTTTGAGTAAAAAATGACATCAAATGCACTATTTTTTGTTCGAGTAGGCCTACTTTCACATACGTTCTAAATTTGAGGGAGTAATTGGTGGTATGACACCTAACGACGATGTGCAAGATTTGTACACTGGGTGCGGGAGTTTCTCGCTACATTGAAGACCCATTGGTAACGTTTGGCTGTTGTCTGCTCTATAATCGGGTTGTTGTCGCTTTGATACATTCCCAATTTCAATTGTCAATTTAACTTGCGTTTTACTCCTTATTTGCATATGCATGTAATTCAAGGTTGTCTTTTTAAACACAAGAATAAATCGCACACCCTATCAATTGACATACAGTAAATTACGATTTTGATATAATATATAGGTTTAACTTTTTACAGATCTAACATTGTTGGGTTGATGTTTAGACGAGTTGAATATAATTATTTTCTGTGACTGTATCTTACATTAATTTGTAGGATCCTTTACTATAGATAATTAAGCTGATCTGTAACAATAACATCTTCATGCCTTATATATCATGTACTGTAGTACGCTACTAGATTAAAACTGACGTGGAAAGGTAACACATGCCCACCGAAAGCTCTTTTATTGAGAGCCCAGGTGGTCGAGTTGTATATATATATATATATATATATAGATAATTTAGCTGATCTGTAACAATAACATCTTCATGCCTTATATATCATGTACTGTAGTACGCCGCTAGATTAAAACTGACGTGGAAAGGTAACATATGGCCACCGAAAGCTCTTTTTTTGAGAGCCCAGGTGGTCATGTGGTCTAGCGGGACGGCTGCAGTGCAGGCGATTTGGTGTCACGATATCACAGTAGCATGGGTTCGAATCCCGGCGAGGGAAGAACCAAAAATTTGCGAAAGCAAATTTACAGATCTAACATTGTTGGGTTGATGTTTAGACGAGTTGTATATATATATATATATATATAGTTAAACCACTCGTCTAAACATCAACCCAACAATGTTACATCTGTAAATTTGCTTTCGCAAATTTTTGGTTCTTCCCTCGCCGGGATTCGACCCCATGCTACTGTGATATCGTGACACCAAATCGCCTGCACTGCAGCCGTCCCGCTAGACCACACGACCACCTGGGCTCTCAATAAAAGAGCTTTCGGTGGGCATATGTTACCTTTCCACGTCAGTTTTAATCTAGCGGCGTACTACAGTACATGATATATAAGGCATGAAGATATTATTGTTACAGATCAGCTAAATTATCTATAGTAAAGGATCCTACAAATTAATGTAAGATACAGTCATATATATATATATAATATTTATAGTGTCTAACAAGAATGTGTCGACAGTACACGGATGTCCTCATTTTCTATGTTTAGTGGACCGTGGAATTGGAATAAATTCTTTAATTTGGCATTAAAATTAGAATGATCTTATCAAAGGGAACATGTATACTAAGTTTCAAGTTGATTGGACTTCTAATTTATGTAAAACTACCTTGACCAAAAACTTTAACCTGAAATTTGCACTATCATTTTCTATGTTCAGTGAACCGTTAAATTGATGTCAAAACTCTTAATTTGGCATTTAAATTAGAAAGATCATATCATAGGGCACATGTATGCTAAGTTTCAAGATGATTAGACTTCAAGTTCATCAAAAAATACCTTGACCAAAAACTTTAATCTGAAGCGGGACAGACGGACGCACAGACCAGAAAACATAATTCCCCTCTACTATCGTAGGTGGGGCATGCAAATAGCAACAATCAACATTCAATCTATTTATTTATTGTTTCAAGATGTCAATATGTTTTACAAAGCATGAGTTTATACATTGCAAAGCAAGCAAGCCGACCAAAGCTTTACTCTACAAGTATTATGAAATAAGCTCTTGTAAGCAAGAATATGAGGTATGGAAGCCAATGAAACAAAACAATGTTATATTAACAAGAGTTTTAATGAAGTTGATGTAAGTAGTTGGCTCTCATATGGCCCTCCGCGAGAGAGAAAAGACGCTGTTATGGCCATAATGAAAAGAAAACAGAACGCCGTTATGGCAAAGTCCAAAATAAGAAAATAGAAGCAAGTAAAACGAGAAAGCCAACTACCTTATTCGTGAATATAATGATTGACACCATTTCCAGCTTTGTCTATTATTTCATGACACAGTAGTACAGTTATTGTCACGGCAATACTTGAACTCTGAAGAAATCATCACTGCGTAATTCCTATTATTATCAGGACATATTATTCACTTTAAAATCACTCCGGCTTAACTTTTTTTATGAGTACTAAAAGGTCGCCTAGCTTCCTTTTCTATTGACGAGGAAATAAGAATTTATTAACATCATTTCATCATTTTATTATCATCTTAAGTCAAAACAAAATTCGTTTTCCGAAGAATATTCTGAAATATGTACAACTGATTAACATTGGGATCGACCTGCGGGTTTCGAAAAAGGATAGAATTCCATCTTATGATAAGAGAAGACATTTGTTTTATTAAGTGAGATGTTCCTTTGTAAGAAGAATAACATAAGTAAACTTATAACTATCGAAAACATTTTCAAATTGACGTTCAAATTTCCCACAAAAATTCGTTGGGAATCCGCTATATCAATATATAAAATGGATGGTTATCATATGACTTTGGGTTTGAACGATGATAAAGACACTAATAGTGCATTGACTTGACATATCAACGATATAAGGATGAGGTTTAGAAACGGGGAAATGCGAGGCTGTGCCGAGCTTAACTTATAGATATATACAAATCCTTGGAAAAAACTACTAGTAATATATATTTTTTTGGCTCAGTCAGTAATGAGATACAAATAGTATGATAATTTTTAGTAGCCAATTAGGTTCAATTTTGTCAAAATGAGCAAACAAAAAATTGATTATGAATTATTCGCTTGCAAGTGAATAATTCGACCTCATCCGTGTTCACGTGAATATTAATTTAACCCCTTAGCTTGAGATGAATAACACGTGAATTGTATGAGTAAAATTATAAGTGTCCCTTCGATAACTATTCAATAACTGCCTACTAGTAGATAGAATTTCACGGCAAAGGAAAGCACATCAAAGCGAATAATTTTCCTCCGGATAAAAAATATCCCCCACTGTAACATTTTTCAACCAGATAAAATTTCACCCGGATATCATTTACAATAACATATTAACGAATGTAAGGAGTGAATTTACTTTATAAAAATCATTAACAAAGAACTAAGTTGTATCAATAAATATACTGAGAATTAAATTATAATTCGATGAGTTTAAACGCTGAATAGAATTCAGGACCATATAAAAATAAATTGTGCTATAACTCGGAATATTTAATAGATAATATATAATTGTGCATTAACGTAAAACTTAAACTTATACGTACTGTTGTAATGCATATCAAATCATATAAATATATCTTTATTACCAAAGTCTATGTCAATAATACATACATAAACATATAGAACTTACTATGTAAACGATCCTTTCTTTTCAATTATAATTTAGAGTATGTGTTCCACAGCTCCTGCAAGGTTGAGTGAATTTTCTGAACAGTTCAGAGTTCATTTAACTGTGAGTATATGTTCACAGCATGTTGTTATAATCAAAGTACTGACGAACTGTTTACTCAGAACAATCATGGGCGTAACTTCGCTGGATACCCGAAACTTTAGTCTCTCATAATTCCTTTATTAATAGAGTGGCTCTTGTATGTTTATGCTTATGTTTTATGAATATTTTTTTTATTCACAATGTATATGTTTTCTGAAATGAAAAGGTGAGACTGGAATAAATTGTTGTCTTGTCAAAAATAAATTTGCTTCGTATATTCATAAAATTTTAACAAGATATTAAATTGTTGCCAAATACGTTAAAAAAATTATGCATGGTAAAGGATGATGGGAATCTGCGTTTGTTTACTTGTTGAAAATACCCTCATAAAATATCTATATATATACTAGTATGTTTACAAACAATTATAACATTTTAAAGAATAATAACAAAATTAATACCCTAAGTGTGTAATTAAAGCAGCTGAATGCATTATATTGATTACTGAATGCGATGCATTTGAACTATAATGAATATATTTTATTGCAGAAACAAACATAATGCTATAGCAAAGTAACAGAAATGCAGTTATTTCTCATGCTGAACTTTTTGAAAGCGATCGCGATGACTTTTAATTGTTGTTTTATATCATAATTCCATGTGCAACAACAGTAATTAGTCATTAATTATTATATTAATAAAACATAATGATATTTGTCATGTTTGTTTTAAACCAGTTGATTATTTTCACGGTATGCCATGATTATTTTTATTGATTTTTTGTAACTTTGGTTGTCACGTTTATGATTACATATTGTGTCGCTTATTTGTGTTTTTTTGTGTGACCCATGATGGGTTCACGCTTATGTTTTGGCGAGTTATGGAAGTGTCTATGTGCCATTCGATATCATCGGAATCAAGATTTTCGGAACGTCTCGGAACTTTTTCAATCATTTACAGGTAGTAATAATACCCCACGCAACAAAGTTAAGGAGGGTATATTGTTTTTCAACTGTCCGTCAGCCAGTCCTGTTTCTTGTCATCGCAACTCCTCTCAAACCACACAACAGAATTTCACGAAACCTTGCAGGCGCGTAGCTACCAATACGCCAACACGCAGTTGCGTGCACATCGATTTGGCATGCAAAATAAAATTGCAAAATAAACATTTATAAATTAAATGTTTAAAGGGAACACATATGTTGTCACTTTTTTAATTGATGAAATGTCATTAAATAACGGCATTTGGTTTCAAAATATAAGTTCTATTGGAGTTCATGACAAAATCGGACAGTATTACTTGTATCTCATTACAAGATTTGAATTTGTTATACTCAGTCTAAGACATGTAATTTCGGACCACATTTTACAGAGTACGGTTTATCTGTTTGGAATGAGATTTACCATGCAATCGGCATTAGATTTATCAGAACCCTTCGATATCGTTGAAAATATGACACGGCGATGTGTTCAACAGACTACCAGAGCCAATCACCCTGCAAACACGCCAAAACAGTATTGGAATGTCTCGTTATTATTTGCGTTTATAGACCATATGATAATGGAACTGGAGAGTGTAGTCATGTCTGGTATTAACAGAAAATCGCTTCTTTGTGCCGTATCTGATTCTTCGTGTTGTAGGAAATATAACAAACTAGCAAATCTCAACATTGTCTGAGACATACCAAACTGACCTGGTATGTAGTTTTAACGAATTCAATTGGGAGGTCGCTCGATGGCGAATACGTACGTTGCATGGTTTATAACATCTCGCAAGTGCTACCGTGGAGATATACCAGTGTACTAGTCTGTTGAAATCAAATGTACGATCAACAATGCACAACTACAAAGTAATAGAGAAGTTCGTTTCTGTCTAGACCCGAAGAGCAGATTTTGGACAATTTTGAGTAAATTCTGTATCAGAAAATGATGTGTAGTTTATGTTTTCAATTAACCATGATTTACTCTATTCAGAAGCTTTATTAATAGTTTTACATTCATAAATTGTTAATAAGTCCTATCTTCATGTAGCTCCTCTTTCAACTGTCCTTTAACCGAAAACCGAAAAAAAACCATTTTTCTGCGTAAAAGGGTCCCAAAATTTTTTCGCCTCGCCTCGCCTCGCTCCGCAGTCGGCGGTAGTTGCTTGCACATTGTTTCTTTCTAGCTACGCCCCTGCCTTTATATGCCAGCTATGCTGGTACTTATGGTAGAAGCATCGTTTTGGGACAAAGAACGATAACTCTTTCTAGACGACCCATCTGAAAACTTTCGTCACTCTCGTTAAATCTCGTACGATTAATTTTTTTTAATGGCTGCCAAAATTCTCGTTTCAACGCAATCTTGAAAAAAACGGGACAGATCGGAATAATTTCGATGTTTAATACGTCATGAATTTTTATTTGTTTGCAAAAACAACAATTCAAAAATTTTGGTAACTTGTGTAGTTTATTTAAATTTTGTCGTACCACGGAAATGACCGAAGTTAGGACAACAACATCTGACGCCATGTTTCGTCTGCTACAACATTCCATTATTAGTGAGGTCAAAACAAATGTCCTAAATAATCACAGGTACTGCATTTAAAAGTCACAAAATCATAGTAAACGATAACATATTTAGTGTAAAAGTTCCGTCCAGTCATGGGAACACAGTAAAAAACTCTGCAAGTAATACATTTCGGATTTTTAGCATGAACCCCTCATTATATATTGGGGAGTTTTGAATGTGTCTATGGGCCACTCGATATCTCTCGGCCGGAAGTCAGAATAAATTTCTCGGAACGTCTCGAAATTTTTCGGTCATTTCTACAGATCTAAACAGGTTGTTATCTACGTCTTTGATATGGTCCCTTGATGGCCCTTGACGAAGCAATTATATTTGTTTTAAAACGACCACTGCACATGTATACTGTGTGTATCTGGGTCAATTATAACGTTGTCTCGATAACATGTAAACTAATTATGTTTGAAGATTTATCCACGGGATACTGACAGTGTATTTCATCATAGAATTACGTGGAGAACATTCTGGTTATACTATTTAGATTAGATCGGAAAACAGAAAGATGATATTCTAATCAAACTTATTTAATTCAATCGGAATGAAAAAAATATCTACCAAATTAATATACTGTATTTATGTTTCTGAAGAAACTAACAATGATTGAAATCAGAGTATTTTCAGAGCTACAAAGTCAATTAAGGAATAAATATTTTATATGACAAGATACTCGGCTTTGATATTTTTAAATATTTATTTGTAAAGGAAACATACAAATAAGATTTAAATAAATTCTTGAATCCTACAAAAAAAATGTTTACAAACAATAATTATTATATTTCTACGTTTATTATTTCATCCCGTTTTAATATTTAATAGGTTTTATTAGTAATTATTTATTTTTTTGTATTGTAATATATCCATAAAACGGAAAGTAAGATGAATTTATTAAATATTTAAATTTTAAACGGTCGTAAATAAAAATATTTGTGTGTTCTCAATAATAGATTACATAAAGCATTATTTCAAATCTTTGCAGCTCACAACAACCGTAAAAAATAATTTACAATAATCACAACAAAATTTAATTATAACCATGATGTTGATTATTTTTTACTGTTTTAGTATGGATTTAGTAGTCTTTGCTTATATTTTGTTTAGTAATATATTCACATATATAGTGGAATGTTATGATTTAGATTCATTCGATAAATACAATGTCCATCCGCAAATATTTGACGTTCGTGTTTATTGATATTATATAGTGTATATCAAAAAGAATTTGGAAAAGATTACTTACAGGAACGTTAGTTAATTGTAAAATTGTCATTCATTTTTTCAAAGTTTAACCTTATAGCATCTACATATTTTTACTATGGTACGGTTTTAAAAATAATGTTTATTGTGTTGAACAACTAGTCTACACGTCTTGATTCGTTCACTTTATAAATCACATGTCAAAGGCCAATGTCAATGAATCCGAAGTCAAAACATTTAATGTAGGCCGTTTTACATTCGAATTCAACTATGATATTAAGATATGTGATAACGCAAATGCGTATTCTTTTCCTGAGTATCAGTGAGATGCTTTCTATTTACTATTTCGTGCGCTAAAATACAACTTGCATGCAATACTATTAAGTTCACTCGTGAAAGCTTATTTCGGTTTTTAGTGGAAGAAGACGTCAAGTCTTCTGAAGACTTAAGGGGCCGACCCTTGGCATTGAGTCTGCGTATGCCGCATTCATTTCGTATATTACAATTTCAAAACAACTTAGATTCCTGAAACCGATTTTTACACATGATTAGGCATCTGAATCATTTAATTTGTAAATTATGATTGTAAAACAATCACTATCGCAAATATGACCCTTTTATTTATGTAAATTGTTAGATTTCATCTCATCCACATGAACGTTATTTGTTTACTTGTAACAGGATGTTTTAACTGTAGATATTTGTATTACGCATGCGTGAATTTGGTATCGGGACAACTCGCCCTGTTTACAAGTTCGCCCTTGAAGTTACGAATTTGCAATCCTGCAGACAAGAAGATTTTGTTTTTATATAAATAAAAAGGATATATAAAGTGTTGTCTTTATTCATGGTTTTCCTTTGCCATGTGAATTAGATGCCCTTCGTAACATACATGTGAACCTCCCGGCGGGAGAACAAAACTCCCGTTTTCAGGGGTCTCCTCCCGTCCTCCCGTTTAGGAGAAAAAACTCCCGTGTATTCTGTTATCCGGCGTGACGTAGCAGCCGGTAGTTACAGCATCCGGGCATCACTGTAGGTGACGCTTTTCCCTAGATACTCCAATCACCGCTAATGGTAAGTGGTAATACCCGAGGGTAAGTTAATTGAGATAACACTTTACATTTATTAATTAAGGTGTAAACAATAATTAGATGGCATACAATTATTTTGATAAGCTAGACAGTGTGGCACAAGGTCGTTATAGTACCAAATTAGTGTTAATTAACAGTGATGAATGTCCATACAAGTTCCCTGCAGGTGTTTGGAAAAATAACCCATCTTGTTGGCCAGATCTCCAGTTTGGAGATGTGTATTCATATTTAATTGACTCGCCAGGTATTTAGAATTAAAATTATTAAGCTGAGCACACCTATAGATAACTTTAATTATTTTTTCCGGTTTTGAAGAATAAGGGTGTGCCGATTTATGCAGTGAAATATTAGTATGAAACATATATATGTCTCTGTGTATTAAAAGTAAGCAGAAAAATAATAAACACATCCTTGAAATAACTAACAAAATATAAAAAAATATATATTCACGGCGATATTATTTAGAACTAAACACAGATTGATACATATGTAATATAGATTTATTGTGTAGCAAAGTTAATTTGGTTATAATTCTGTTCTTTTAAGTTTGATTTAAAAAACAGTTTTATAAATTGACCATAAACCCACTTATTCATGGTATGGTATCAATATTTCTGACCTGACACTACGTACTTTTTATTGCTTAATTCTTTAGAATTTAATATGCAATGTTTCGGGTTCTTTCGGGAATAATCCCAGGTAAACCCTCATCAGAGGTCGACCTTTATATATTTATTTCGTATCTAGTATCATAGATAGATGTGGGTCTGTTTCATAACAGTTTTTTTTTTTTTTTTTTTTTTTTTTTTTTTTTTTTTTTTTCAAATTTACTACACGTGCATATGGGTCTACGTTGTAGTTAGTCTTTTAACAGACTGAGAGAACTGACCAAGTTGGTCAGCACTATTGTTTAATTAATGAAAAGACTTATTGTCTTTATTTTTATCACTAATTACTTCAGCATAAGTCTACACGGGATATAGTAGAGATAGTATTTATCAATATCATATTGTTGAATTCACGGTATACTGGCGTGTTTGTTTTATAATTTATATGATATTTTACAAGTCTTCATGTTTAGCATTTGAAGAAACATGTGTAGGTACCCTGCCGGGTGGAAACATGGACATATAAGAAACCGTCGGTTATCTCAGATACGTGATCTATTGAAATAAATCGGTGTCGTGTCATTATTACATCTGTTTCACAGTATACGCTTCCTGTGGATGGGTTGTTCGACTAATGATTAATTATCATGTCGCTAATATTCTTATTGTTTTTGAAACCCATGTCTGGTTTAGATTTAAATATTTGTTTGGCAATCGGATCTTTCCGAATTATATACCAGAATTTTGTTATAATCTTTTTAAGATATTCAGCATTATAATGATATGTTGTAATGAACATATTTCTGCCTGTTATTTTATTCTTATTTTGTTTCTTCCGAAGTTTTAACTGTCTGTCTTCGTGGCGAATTTTGTGCAATATTTGACTGACGATTTCTTTCGTATATCCTCGTCTAGATAATTTATCTATAAACAATTTGATACATTTATTAAATTCGTCCTTATTGCTAGAGTTTCTTAAAATTCTAGTCCCTTCTCCTTTGATAAAAGAAGAGAAACAGGTAGAAGCATGATTTGAGCTTCTATGTAAATACTGATATTTCTCAGTAGGTTTGGTGTAACAGTTTACATCTAGTATTCCAGATGTACTAAACCGTTTACCTTTGTACAATACCACATCTAAGAATTTCATAGTATGAGTATTTATTTCAAAAGTAAATTTCAGCAAGTTATGTTTCTTATTTGCTATTTCAAATAGTTGTTTAATTTGCTCGCTGCTTCCATTAAATATAATGAAACCATCATCTCTCATTCGTTTATGAAATTTGATATTGTCTTTGTATGGATATTGTTCTATAATATTATTTATATGGTCAAATATAGCAATATCAGATATTTCCGGGGAAGCAACTCCGCCCATTGAAACGCCAACGATTTGTTTATATGCGTTTTCATTAAAAATAAATTCATTTTTTGTCAGTAAAATACTCAGAATATCAAGAAGACTTTCTGTAGATGGTCTTTTAATTTCATATTCTTGATTTACATGGTCTTTCAGCGTATTTTCTATAGCCGTATTAATTTCATTGAAATTAAGATTAGTATATAGCGATGTTATATCATAGGAAACAAGTAAATCACTCTGTTTCGTGTGAGTGCTTTCTATGTATCTGATAAAATCGCTAGTATCTGATAGATATGTAGCTTGTGTCTTTACCAATGGAAGAAGAAAATAATCTAGGTATTTTCCAATATTTAGTAATGGTCCCGAGCATTGGCTAATAATCGGTCGACCTGGTACATGTACTTTTTCTTTATTCATACATTCATTTTGGTACATTTCTAATGTTTCCGTACTAAGTTTGTGAATCTTAGGAAGGAAGTAGGCTTTTGGAGTTTTAAATGTTTTACCTTCTTCTCGTAAGAATTTGAAAGACATTTCGTCTATTTCATCATTTTCTTTCATACGGTATACCAATTTATTGACTATTTTTCTGGTATTTTCTATGTCAATATTTATTATTTTAGTATAGTGAATACCGTCATTTAATTGAGATTCGCCTTCAGTAAGATAATCACGTTTATTCTGTATTACAGTCGTGTTATTTTTATCGGCTTTATGAATACATATAGTATTGTCGTTTTTTAATTTCTTTATGCATTCACGTTCCGATTTAGACATATTGTATTTAATCGTCGGCATATATTTTGATAATTCGTATTTTGTGTAGAAGATGTATTTTTCTATTGAATTATCGCCAATGATTGGAACTTGGAAATTAGATTTAATTTTGAAAGGGTGGTTTTTGGTTGCTGTGCGTACATTAGTACCGAAATAATATTTCAGTCGCAACGACCTCTCAAATGATTGAAAATCTTTTATCAATTGTCTGTGGTTACATTTGTTTGTAGGAACAAATTTTAAGCCTTTTGCTATAACTTTACATTCAGTTTCAGTTATATCTCTTTTAGATAGGTTTAGGACGAACTCTTTATGAAAGTTTAGGTCCTGTTTCTTATTTTCAATAGCAAGATTGTGTTTAAATCTTATATGCTTATTCTTTGTTTTATTTCTTTTCTTGTTTTTATAATATCTTCTAGTATGACCCATGATTATCGATGGTGTCATTGATTAATGGCTAAATTGCGCTTATTTGAAGTGGAGGTCACAACTAGAGCCTTATGTAAATTGAATGATACATGCTAGTTATTACGGCAACCAATCGAATTCTTCGATTTAGGAATAAAGGCGTAACCAGTGATAGATAGGCATCCGCTTTTTAATTCTGTATTGGTGTTAATATTTATATTCCAATAGGAATATTAACTAGTGACTTCTGTTAATTATCACTGCCATGTATTTCATTTGTATTTATAAAAACACTTTTTGTAGGCTTTCTCATTGAGATACTCTGATTCATGATTTCTTGTTTGTTTTTTGATGTCCAGTGGCACATATTTCATGTATCTTTCAGACAGTGTTAATGGGGTAAAATAATTTCGTCTGCTAGTATAATAGCATAACTACCTTTGATATCACGATGTATGATTGATTTGTGTTTGTTTTACGTCCAGTGGCACATATTTCATGTATGTTTAAGACGATATAGTGTGATGACCTATGTTCATCTATTAGTATAATAGCATTACATCCGTTGATATAACGATGCATGTTTGATTGTTATTAGTTTAATGTCCAGTGGCACATATTACAGGTTTGTTTGGACCCTGATATTGTGATGACTGGATTGTGTTTACTAGTATAATAGTATAAACTTTCCGTGTTTTTGTCGGTCATGTTAACCTGTTATCAGTTTTGATGTTACCTTCTAAAGTTTTTTAGATGATATATCGATGAAGAATGGTTGTTTGCTAATATAATAGTATAACTTCCATATCTCATTGACAATCATATGATTTATATGTGTTTTCATGTTCCTTCTGGGATTTTACATGATATAACGATGAATACATGGTTGTTTGCTAATCTAATAGTATAACTTCCATATTTCAAAGATAATCAATATTTGGGTATTGGATCAGATGACTTTCATTAATCAAAGATAACCAAAATAGAGTTGTGAACATGTATAATTATGAACTGTATAGTATTGATACATGTATATACATATGTTTAAGATACACAACAAAGTAAGTCTATTCACAAGCGTTAGCGCCTTTTTATGAAATCTTTGAAGATTTTCAACAGGTCATTGTTTTTATAATCATTGTCTCTCTGTTTTGATCTGTTTTTGGGAGTCTTATCCCGTCTCTCGTTTCTGGAATATGGGGTTCTCCTTTCGTCCCTTTCTCTGGTCGGCCCACTAGGGCTGTCATTGTTGGAGCGAGATTTGTTTCTCATATCCGTAACGAATTTTCTTAGTTTAAGAGTATATTCTTCATTCATATTGTTGGCCTCTTTGGCTAGCTTAGTTCTAGCCTCTCCACTAGGTGGACTGTTAATGTCAAAGTACGAAATTCCTGTATTTAGCACAGTGCTGATAGTGGAATTCAGTTCTAACACACGGGTATCTAATATACTTAATACCGACTGATATGCCTGTTCTTTGGCCTCTATCATACATTTGTCCACTGGCTCTTTTAGAGCTTCACTGTTCTCTTTGTTGCCATAGTTTGGCCTGAATGAAATGTTTAAACATGAAAACTTGTTACTTTCTCTGTCAAATTTCATCCTATGGATCAAAGTCAGTAACGGAAATCTGGTGTCATTCAATTTCCTGACTTCTGCAATAGTGTCTTGAACAATTTCCATGTCACTTCTGGCCGTCTGGCCACATGGAGGCATATCATCATCCATTAGGTCTAAACTATCAGAATCAATATCGATGTCTACTTTAATATCCATGATTATTGCATATGTAGCTGATAGATACTAGTAGCATGCATCCCCATTTATGGGGGCATGTTACCAGATTAGTGGTGACAGGATCATAAATTAAATGTCACACTATTCATTGGTGCATTATATTGTCCTATATTGTGTGACAATATTATTGTCACCTCCCATTTCGATGAAACAAGATTATTATCATTCAGATAAATATTAAATAATAAATATTATTCAAAATTGTTCATATGATCTATATATACGTTTTATTTTTGTATTATATAATTTCATTTAATTTCATTTTATAATTGTATTGTATTATATTATTATTATTATTTTATTTCAGTTCATTCTGTATACATCGATATAAGTTATTCATTTTACTTATATATTCGATATCTATTTTTTGTATCTCATGGTATATGTAGATTGTATACGATGTACAATATAATAGACATATATAGAGATGCATACTATTGCATTGTGCATATAGTATAGTGTCGTACGTAGTTTCCCGATCAGAAATACGTCGTACCATAACAAAAATAAGGATCAAAAATTCTATAATGAAATAGAACCTGATTCAACGGGTGAGATCACAACAAGTAAAAAATTCACCGTATCAAATAGTTTTATAAATTGACCATAAACCCACTTATTCATGGTATGGTATCAATATTTCTGACCTGACACTACGTACTTTTTATTGCTTAATTCTTTAGAATTTAATATGCAATGTTTCGGGTTCTTTCGGGAATAATCCCAGGTAAACCCTCATCAGAGGTCGACCTTTATATATTTATTTCGTATCTAGTATCATAGATAGATGTGGGTCTGTTTCATAACAGTTTTTTTTTTTTTTTTTTTTTTTTTTTTTTTTTTTTTTTTCAAATTTACTACACGTGCATATGGGTCTACGTTGTAGTTAGTCTTTTAACAGACTGAGAGAACTGACCAAGTTGGTCAGCACTATTGTTTAATTAATGAAAAGACTTATTGTCTTTATTTTTATCACTAATTACTTCAGCATAAGTCTACACGGGATATAGTAGAGATAGTATTTATCAATATCATATTGTTGAATTCACGGTATACTGGCGTGTTTGTTTTATAATTTATATGATATTTTACAAGTCTTCATGTTTAGCATTTGAAGAAACATGTGTAGGTACCCTGCCGGGTGGAAACATGGACATATAAGAAACCGTCGGTTATCTCAGATACGTGATCTATTGAAATAAATCGGTGTCGTGTCATTATTACATCTGTTTCACAGTATACGCTTCCTGTGGATGGGTTGTTCGACTAATGATTAATTATCATGTCGCTAATATTCTTATTGTTTTTGAAACCCATGTCTGGTTTAGATTTAAATATTTGTTTGGCAATCGGATCTTTCCGAATTATATACCAGAATTTTGTTATAATCTTTTTAAGATATTCAGCATTATAATGATATGTTGTAATGAACATATTTCTGCCTGTTATTTTATTCTTATTTTGTTTCTTCCGAAGTTTTAACTGTCTGTCTTCGTGGCGAATTTTGTGCAATATTTGACTGACGATTTCTTTCGTATATCCTCGTCTAGATAATTTATCTATAAACAATTTGATACATTTATTAAATTCGTCCTTATTGCTAGAGTTTCTTAAAATTCTAGTCCCTTCTCCTTTGATAAAAGAAGAGAAACAGGTAGAAGCATGATTTGAGCTTCTATGTAAATACTGATATTTCTCAGTAGGTTTGGTGTAACAGTTTACATCTAGTATTCCAGATGTACTAAACCGTTTACCTTTGTACAATACCACATCTAAGAATTTCATAGTATGAGTATTTATTTCAAAAGTAAATTTCAGCAAGTTATGTTTCTTATTTGCTATTTCAAATAGTTGTTTAATTTGCTCGCTGCTTCCATTAAATATAATGAAACCATCATCTCTCATTCGTTTATGAAATTTGATATTGTCTTTGTATGGATATTGTTCTATAATATTATTTATATGGTCAAATATAGCAATATCAGATATTTCCGGGGAAGCAACTCCGCCCATTGAAACGCCAACGATTTGTTTATATGCGTTTTCATTAAAAATAAATTCATTTTTTGTCAGTAAAATACTCAGAATATCAAGAAGACTTTCTGTAGATGGTCTTTTAATTTCATATTCTTGATTTACATGGTCTTTCAGCGTATTTTCTATAGCCGTATTAATTTCATTGAAATTAAGATTAGTATATAGCGATGTTATATCATAGGAAACAAGTAAATCACTCTGTTTCGTGTGAGTGCTTTCTATGTATCTGATAAAATCGCTAGTATCTGATAGATATGTAGCTTGTGTCTTTACCAATGGAAGAAGAAAATAATCTAGGTATTTTCCAATATTTAGTAATGGTCCCGAGCATTGGCTAATAATCGGTCGACCTGGTACATGTACTTTTTCTTTATTCATACATTCATTTTGGTACATTTCTAATGTTTCCGTACTAAGTTTGTGAATCTTAGGAAGGAAGTAGGCTTTTGGAGTTTTAAATGTTTTACCTTCTTCTCGTAAGAATTTGAAAGACATTTCGTCTATTTCATCATTTTCTTTCATACGGTATACCAATTTATTGACTATTTTTCTGGTATTTTCTATGTCAATATTTATTATTTTAGTATAGTGAATACCGTCATTTAATTGAGATTCGCCTTCAGTAAGATAATCACGTTTATTCTGTATTACAGTCGTGTTATTTTTATCGGCTTTATGAATACATATAGTATTGTCGTTTTTTAATTTCTTTATGCATTCACGTTCCGATTTAGACATATTGTATTTAATCGTCGGCATATATTTTGATAATTCGTATTTTGTGTAGAAGATGTATTTTTCTATTGAATTATCGCCAATGATTGGAACTTGGAAATTAGATTTAATTTTGAAAGGGTGGTTTTTGGTTGCTGTGCGTACATTAGTACCGAAATAATATTTCAGTCGCAACGACCTCTCAAATGATTGAAAATCTTTTATCAATTGTCTGTGGTTACATTTGTTTGTAGGAACAAATTTTAAGCCTTTTGCTATAACTTTACATTCAGTTTCAGTTATATCTCTTTTAGATAGGTTTAGGACGAACTCTTTATGAAAGTTTAGGTCCTGTTTCTTATTTTCAATAGCAAGATTGTGTTTAAATCTTATATGCTTATTCTTTGTTTTATTTCTTTTCTTGTTTTTATAATATCTTCTAGTATGACCCATGATTATCGATGGTGTCATTGATTAATGGCTAAATTGCGCTTATTTGAAGTGGAGGTCACAACTAGAGCCTTATGTAAATTGAATGATACATGCTAGTTATTACGGCAACCAATCGAATTCTTCGATTTAGGAATAAAGGCGTAACCAGTGATAGATAGGCATCCGCTTTTTAATTCTGTATTGGTGTTAATATTTATATTCCAATAGGAATATTAACTAGTGACTTCTGTTAATTATCACTGCCATGTATTTCATTTGTATTTATAAAAACACTTTTTGTAGGCTTTCTCATTGAGATACTCTGATTCATGATTTCTTGTTTGTTTTTTGATGTCCAGTGGCACATATTTCATGTATCTTTCAGAAGAGTAAAGCCTCTATCTGCAAGAATTTGATCACCTGGGTGATGATATATTGAACTTATAAACCCAGATTACCTCACAATTTCGGTGTCTGACACTCTACCGCCCCATACTTCAGATAAAAATGTTATTGAACCTAAAGGGCTACAGCCAATTAAAACTTTAACAGTACTGTGCTTTTTATAGTTGGAGTAGCATTTTGCTCTGGCGTTTAATTTTTTTGGTCTATCTATAAATATTTCAAAACAGTCTATTATACATGTTAGTCGAGGGTATTTGACCTTGAAAACACTTGGTAATGTACGTTTCATTGTTTCACGATCAGGCCAGTGTATCAGAAAGTCAAGCTTTGTACTCATTAGGTCAATCCACCTCCAGAACATGTCATGAAGAGTAGAAGAAGGAATTCCACATTGGTCTGCAATATACTCAAACGGCATATCTAACTTTAATTTAACTAATGTCACAAAGAATTGATCACGCAATGCCAATTTACTTGCTAGAGGCGTTCTTGTCATAAATGTCTGCAAAAATGTAAATACGGACAGGAAAACATCCCACTTCAAACCAGTATAAAAATTGGATTTGACGTCATTGTTTTCAATGATAGAGGAAGAAAGTCTAAGCGTTGTTATCTGAGAAGAGAGTTTATCATTTTCCTGTATCAGACGGTCTCGTTCTGATCGTAAGTTGTCCATTTCACTATAAATCATTTCCCGTTCAGATGAGGTAACGGGTCTGTGTATGGCAGACGTGCCCCTAGCAGGTGATTCCATGAAAGCATGATTAAGATACGGCATAGGTGATAACGGCGAAGTTGCTATATTTTCCTTCTTTTGTCTTAAAGGTGAACATGGTGTTGCTTCATACATAATACATGTTTCAGGGGTTGGAAGATTTTGGTCAAATTTCACCCTTTTCACAGCTAAATCTGGTGATGTGAAGTGGATTTTCCTTTTAGCTACGTTTTCATAACGCTCTATTTTTTTCTGTTGAACTGTCTTTGTATTGGTTACAGCAAAGGAGAACACAGAAGGCACATAGTCAGGGTGGTCGTGATCTTCATTTGGTTTACCTGAAATATTATATTTACTCAATTCAGTTAATGGAAAAAAATTGATTAGAGGTTAGATAGTCTAGATATATTTTTAAATACATGTACTATACAAATAGTTCAAATCGAGAGGTGTATTTATTTGAATTTGTTTTGATTTTAAACAGCGTATTTTAATGACCAATAAATTCAAGGTAACATTTAAAATTCGGGTTTCACTTGTCTTAATGCAAACACAATACTTATTTATGTTAATGTGGTCAGAATCACCTTTCTGTTAATTAGTTTCAATTCAAGATAAACAGTTCGTATGTTATCAGACTGATCAACTTGTTAGCACCTTATAAAAACAGCTTGATTCTAAATTTTATCTTTGCCAGATGACCACATCTACCTGTTATCTTTGATGTTTATAATTTTAATATCGCAATTAATTTCAACAGGAATACGATCGTGGCTAATCAAATAAGATATACAATCGCACATGGCTTGGGATTCATTAAAATAATTTCTAATATCCATTTGACTTCAAAATGTTTTATTTTACATCAATTATAAAGGTATTGCAAACGGACTTAAAATAAGTTAAATTAAATGAAAAATATTCAAAAACAGGATTTTAAAAACTTGTCTTTAGGAATTAAAAAATAACAAGACGGTAAGTGCTGAAAAAAAAATATTTGAAGGTGTGTGTTTGTGAGTTGAAATAAAACAGTTAAGATTTGTATGTTTTAAACAGAGTAATTAATTAATTTATAATCATTTTAAACATGAAGTGAAATACAAATGTATTACCTGTGATGAAATGCTCGCTACATATTACTGAGTGTTTTGTTGGAACCCACGGTGTACCGTCTGGTTTGTCTCTTTTAAGTGCAGCTAACCACTTAATTTGTCTGTCGGCATTTCTAGGAAATCTAAAGAATGATAATCTTTTCAGCATCAAGTTGTGATTTTTACAGCCAACTGCACAACATGACTTGGGCATGTTTCAATTAAAATAACAATATAAGACACAGGTGCATTCACGACAAATTCTTTATTAAAAATGAGCATCTGCCCTATTATCTATACATCAAAGCTTCACCTCCTTGACATCGGAAATCGGCGTAACTAGGAAAGGGAGATTACTCGTTTTGAAAATGCCCGTATGTTCGGATAACAGAATGAAATATTTCATGAATGAAAATTTTCAGACGCCATATTTAATCATTTCGTACTACTGTACGGGTGTAATTGACACCTGTGTTAAATTTTACCTGAACATCAAAGAAGATGTATAATTATATGGCTTCACTTGACAGCTTGGGTGTCAAACATACTGGTAATCAACGATGTTTACCTCCGGCTAACTGCCGTTGTGTTATCAAAACGATGTGTATTGGGAATATTGAAATACTTTTTTGTTACTTCCCTTTGTTTTAGCCTGTTTTCAGTTATTTTGCTTTTAAAAATGTAAATTGTAAAAAGACTATAAATGATTAATATTTTAATCAAATAATTATAAAATGATGTTAATTAAATGAATTTAAATGATTTTGGACCAATAAAAAAAATAAAATTTATAAATTATTTTAGCAATCTAGACCTCCTTTCAAGGATGACATTGAAGTTTATGTGATAAATTTGTTTCGAAATGATTTAGCTTACAACTAAACAATGATAATTTTAAAACATTTACTTGAAATGTTTTTTTATATAAGGTAATCTGGCGCAATACCTGCAAGGGTAGTCGCCATTAAACTCTATTTAGTAGTAGTAGTAGAATGATTAGAAGTCAACAAGATAAAATATACAAATATAATTATTCATTTGCAAGCAGTGAACAATCATTTGTCAAAAAACAAAACAAAACAAGAAACAAATTCTTATTATTATTTTATTTTAATCAAATAGAGAGGCAATAAGGGAACTATAAACATTACAATTTGATGGAAATTTGAAGAAAAAACACAATTTCTACATCATTTGGTTACATTTACAACAAAATTTATTTCGATAAAAAAACATGATGTTTTGACCATTCAGTACTTAATAGATGCATAGTTCTTGGGGAAAAGTTTCATCAAATAATATGAATATAAATGACTTTTTTTGTGCTCATTTTTTACAGTGGGTTGTGATGATCTTCCAGTTAGGTTACCCTCATTTGGAGTGTTGTTCCCAACCTGTTAAAGGTCCATCTTTGTGCATTATTCAAAATTGGAAATTTCAACAAGCATCTAATATTCTTAATCTGGAAAATAAACCCTGGTCTGCTAGCTTCATGTATATTTTTTCTACCGATTTAATATATAACTAGAATCATGCAAACAGACTTAAGGAAAAGGCATGTAAGTTCATCATACAAATATGACACTTTTTCTAGACAATCCAGATCTTGCAAAATACGTCGCTAAAAATTGTAACCTTTAAAATTGTTGTTGTGCAGTAAAAACCCATATGGGAACTTTCAAAAGTTGGCGGGTATGTAACAAGTCTTACTATTTTTATGCTCCATTTATGGGCAATATGTTTTCTAGTCTGTCCGTCCGTCCTGCTTCTGGTTATAAAGTTTATGGTTGAGGTAGTTTTTGATGAAGTTGAAATCCAAATAACTTGAAACTTAGTACACATGTGTTCCTCTTGATATGATCTTCTTAATTTTACTGCCAAATTAAAGATTTTACCTAATTTTCATAGTCAACTGAACATAGAAAGAGATTGTACGGATGGGAAATCCATGTACTTATGACCTTTTCTTGTTTGAAGAAAAAAATACATTTAACAATAATGGAACAAAGCAGCCTGAGTAAGTGGGTCTGCTTTGATGGTAATTCAAGTTACTTTTTATTCACCTTCTTCCACTTCAGAGCTATCAGCTCTTTGATTGTTATCTATAATTCAGAACACGGCATAAAGAGCTTTACATGTGACTTCCAAGCACGGTCATCATAACTAACGGTATTCTGACCTCGAGATGTTTCTCTTTTGTTTCTTTTTTGAGTCACTGTCCTATTATAAGGTAGCAATACACATTTAGGGGTTTAGTTTCGCATTATGGCCCCTGTGGATTTTTCAAATAGGAAAGTAATTGTGTAATAAAATTCATTTTTAGACAGATGAGTGCTAATTTAGACTTCAAAGATGGTTTAAAAGAGCATCAAGATTATTTTTTACATGTTTTATGGGCTGTTTTCTGTTTGACAGTCCGTATTTTCATAGCTAGACCGGCCATCGGTCCAGAAATTAATGTACTGTTTACAAGGTGTGGTCACGTTTCTCCAACATTTGGTAATTAGACTAAAATAACAGTAGGGATTATGGGGTCCTCTTAAGGACTGGATCTTGATATCTACCTTTAATTCGCCTGTTCTTAATCAAAATATTGTTAAAAAGGTTTTAAAGATATACATATATGTTTTTTAATAGTCTCCCAAAATTGTAAAAGTCGATATAATCTAACGCAATGATGTATTTTTTTTCTTTTATATAAAAAAAGATGTGCATGGTATGATAGACAATAAGACAACCCTCTACAAGAGACCAAATGACATTGAAGTTAACAATTATACATAGAAAATGAAGATGTGGTATGATTGCCAATGAGAAAACTATTCACAAGAGACCAAATGACACAGATATTAAAACAAATATAGGTCACCGTACGGCCTTCAACGCTGAGCAAAGTCAAACCGCATAGTCAGCTATAAAAGTATACGAGAAGCTTAAGACAAATGTTTAACAACTCAAACATGAAAAGTAACGGCCTAATTTATGTACAATATAATGAACGAAAAACGAATATATTACACAGTAACGACAACCACTGAATTACAGGCTCCAACACTCTCCCTTATCTTGAGACATTGGTGCAACAGAACAATAAAAGAACTGAACAAAAACACAAATAAGCAACAAATAATTTTTAAGACCAAATTATCAATCACTACACATCCAGTATCCGTTACCGTACGGCCGGAAGCATTTTTTTTGCTTTTTTTTTATAATTTTGTCTATTTTTCATAGTAATGTATTATAGATTACAATGTTTCGATTTTGAATAAAAATTAACATTTTGTATTTGAGAGCTATTAAGAATTTATTTATCTTCGAGTCATGAAGCTTATATAAAAGTACAAAACGCAGCTTTTTATCACCGATACAGTTTATTTAAAATTCTCAGTCAACTTGCATTAATTGTACACATCGAAAATACTAGTAGTGCACAATATTCACCAACCCAGTTCCCACTGGAGAAAAAAAAAAATGTTTTTGATTCTGAGAAAAAAAAATGTTTGTTTCACCCTCAGCTGCCACTATATGTAATGCTAAAATTGAAAGAAAAAAAATGTTTTCGACTTGTCGCGAAAAAAAATAGATTGTTTTTCGCCGCAGACGAAAAAATAAAATTGTCCAGAAAAAAAACCTCCAGAAAATCAAATGGTTGCTGCCTTAATACAAAAAAATCTTTTAAAAAAAATAATTTCGAGATTATTTCTTGATATTTTTTTTTAAAGATTTTCAGTTAGATTAAGATTTCCATTGTCTATATAAGATTTTTTTTTGTTCAATAAACTTTTTCATTTTGTATATCAAATACGGATGAAAATGATTATGTTACAGTTTCGGGTTATACTCGACCAAAAATATATGGTTTGTTAATGTTTTGATATAAAAAAAAATTAACAATATCCCTTTTTACAATATTTTAGTTAAGACCTGATATAGGTGAATTACAGGTAATTATCACGATGCCAGTCCTTATGAGGACCTCCTAATCCCTAATGTTGTTTTAGTCTAATTATCAAATGTTGGAGAAACGTGACTAAACCGTTTACGGTGGTTTACAAACACTCTTTTTCTACACGAAGTTTTTTACGCAATTTTCAAAAAAAAGAGATGAAAGACATATGATTTTCATTGGATTTGCTGAATGATATATGTACACAGTTTCAGAAAAGGTATTACTTTAAGCGATTGAAATTCTACTTTTAGCAAAATTTTGGGGAAATATGTGACATCTCCCCCCCCCTTTTTGCAATATTTTACAACAAATAAATGCAGATTGTTGCCATGGATACACCAAAAAGAAATTATATTTTACCATTTTATATACTGGAAATAAAATCTATGGAAGATTCTGATTACATACATATGCCCATATATGACACAAACAGTAAGCTTGATATTGCAAGCAAGCAATGAAAAGGGAATGGTAAAATTCATAAGGGCAAATTTCAGTATTTTTTCCTAACTGTTTATTGCTACCTAAACTTTAACATTTTCGAAACGTTATATAAGGATTGTCTACCCAAAGAATAGATTCTTTAACTTTGTAATGTATTTAGCCTTTTAACTTTTTTTCATTAGAGCGTCACTGATGCTTTTTTTTGCGGACTTAACTCGTGTCTGGTGTACATCATTTTAATTCTGGTATATTTTTATAACTACATACCTTTTTATATAAATTGGTTATTTTGAAAGTGTATACAGGTAGTCATAAACTTCTGAACTAAGAAATTCTTCAGCAATACTAAGTTTCCCTGTATAATGTTTGAATTGATTTTAAAAGTAAAATCAGGAAATCCTTAAAATTTGAGATGTTTTATGAGACCAAAATAAGTCTCTTCACAAGAGGTCCAATTCAATTGCATGTCACAGGTTTCACCGCATAAAACATCTACAATGAGTAAAGACAGTTTCAAATACGAGTTGGTCATAAAGGCATTCATGTAGGAAACAAAATATAAAGATATGATATATAAAATAAATGCATCCAGAATTCCAGATTATAAAGCAAAGTGAGAACATAAATTTATACTGCGATAGGTTTGTGCAATTTGCATAAGTCATCCGGTTAGGAGAAATGACAATTTGCCAAATGCTTATAATTGGAAAAATTATGCAAATTTCCAAGTAATAAATAAAATAATTGAGCTTCAAAATTACTATTCAAATCGGCCCATTCAAATAGAAGCTGACGTTGCGCACGATCTTGGTGTCACTTTGGAAATATGGGTTACATGGCGGGTTATTCAAATTCAAGCTCTTATTCTATACAATTAATATCCATGTTATGCATATCATTCGAAAGGAAATTAACCATAGAAATCAATAACATAGATGATTTTGTGCTTTGTCTATTTTTTAATGACAAACTTATTTCATTTCGATGCCTATAACGTCATTTCAAGGGTGTTCCGCTGTTACAATTTTGTTTCGTCTTTGAAATCTTAATGCGGATTCATTAGTAAGTAAAATGGTTTAAAATTTTACAAATGTATTGTATACATTTAACGTTAAATGAGGTAATAGACGTTTTTAACTGTAAGAGAAGGAAGATCGCCAGACGAGTTTAAATAAAAAAGAGAAAAAATGTCCCAATTGGCTGCTCAACCCGTAAACAAACTTTCTGTCTTCACTTTCATAACATATAACGGACGAAAATGGATTTTAATAATATCAGAAAAATTATACATGTACCGAAGAAGCTATCTGAAGTTATCATTATGTAACTGTGGTCTTATTTTAAAAACATCGTCATTTTCCCCATGTCCAATAAAATGTCCCGATGGACAAAATAACACAAAGAATAATTCAGAGGCTTTTTATCAAACGAAATTCTACTTTATCTCAAATTTAAAACACCAGTTAAATGATATGAATGAAAAATACATTTAATTAGGGCCCCGACTAAAAGTTGGATCGCCCTATAGTGATCAGTCTGTCCGTCCGTCCGTCCGTCCATCCGTCCGTCCGTAACACTTTCGTGTCCGCTCCATATCTAGAGAACCATTATGATTTCATACTTAATACTTAACATGATTATCAACCAACACCAGAGGGTGTGTCATGTTGTATGTACAACTTTCTAGGTCAAATGTCAAGGTCAAAAACTTTGGTTTTAGTTGACAACCCCGTGTCCTGTGGTGAAGATCGTGTCCGCTCCATATCTAGAGTACCATTATGATTTCAAAGTGTATACTTGACATCCATTTTAACAACAACCAGAGGGCGTGTCATGATGTATGTACAACTTCCTAGGTCAAAGGTCAACGTCAAAAACTTTGGTTTACAGTTGACAACCCCGTGTCCTGTGGGATTGTGTCCGCTCCATATCTAGATAACCCTTATGATTTCAAAGTTTATACTTGACATCCATTTTAACCACCACCAGAGGGCGTGTCATGATGTATGTACAACTTCCTAGGTCAAAGGTCAACGTCAAAAAAACTTTGGTTTCAGTTGACAATCCTGTGTCCTGTGGTGAAGATTGTGTCCGCTCTATATCTTGAAAACCATTATGATTTCAAATATTATACTTGACATCCATTTTAACCACCACCAGAGGGTGTGTCATGATGTATGTACAACTTCTTAGGTCAAAGGTCAACGTCAAAAAAACTTTGGTTTCAGTTGACAATCCTGTGTCCTGTGGTGAAGATTGTGTCCGCTCTATATCTTGATAACCATTATGATTTCAAATATTATACTTGACATCCATTTTAACCAACACCAGAGAGTGTGTCATGATGTATGTACCACTTCCTAGGTCAAAGGTCTGTCTGTCTGTTGGTCTGTCCATCGCTAACAAATTTTATCCACACTATATTTTGAGAGGACAGCTGTTATTATTTCATACTTTATACCTGACAAACATTTTCAACTTAACATATATATAAACCAACACCAGAGAATGTGTCATAATGTATGCATCCTAGGTCTAAGGTCAGTCTGTCGGTCTGTCCATCCCTTCGTTGTTCTTAACAAATTGTGTCCGCTCTACCTCTCGAGAACTGTTAATATTTCATACTTTATACTTGGTGGGTCATAATATATTGAAGGCATAATTCTAGAAATATGTGACAAATATCAATTAGGCAGCACCTTTAAACATATTGTTCAAACATCAATCCATATATCCAGAAGTCACCTTAGAGTAGTCCACAATTAGTTCACATCATGCAGTCGTATCACTATTATACTATGAAAGTAAGATGAGAATATTTATCAGTTTTAACTTAAAATCTTAGATTGAAATCACACATGAGACTATGTAATAACTTCAAATAATGCTTCATATCAGATTATCCATACAACTTATTTACCCCACGTTATTGACAGCGGGGCCCACAGAGATGGCTTCCATCTCAATGATATCTAGTTTCCTTTAAAATGATATACTATGAACATTTATTTGAATTGCAGGTAGAAAAATCCGAAACGATGTAAGATGTCCAATGACATGTCCCCGTAGCCGTAATTTGACGTTAGCGTTATAATAATGTTAAACTGCATGTATACGACTTTTCTTGCATATTTGGCATATCATAATTTCATGAAATGGTCTGATCTATATTTCAAAAAGTTCCCGTTTGATATGCATTAAAATATAGATCTGCATTGTTTCAAGGATATGAGATGGCGAATATTTAACTCGGATACTTCATAAAGACAAGGCCCCGAAACTATACCAAAGAGATAACTTACATTTTTAGTACTAATGACCACATTCCCACTTTATAAAAGCAAGATACATTAAAAAAGAAAATGCGATCAAAATGAGATCTAAATTATCCTCCTCAGCCAGATAGTATCTGTAATTCCTAGCGTTGCTATTGAAAGATTCGAAGCTATACACATGAATGAAAATTCTAACAAAAATCTAATGAGGAAAAGTACTCCTTAGACGTGCAATCATTTTTTTTTTGTCGCATCGACTCATTTAACAAAAAGTTTTATCAGAGAAATACTAGACTAAAATATAAAAAAGAATTTGTGGTATGATTACCAATGAGACAACTATCCACAAAAGACACACATTAACAACTATAGGTCACCGTACAGCCTTCAACAATGAGCAAAGCTCATACCGCATAGTCAGCTATAAAAGGCCCCGATAAGACAATGTAAAACAATAAAAGTATGTCATAAACATTTCAGTATAGCTAACGATCATTTGTTTTATATACTGTGAGTAGAAAAATCCCTAGTCATCTATTTAGCAATATGTGTATGAAAAATAAGTTTATTTAATTTAGAAGTAGTGTTGTAGAATGAAGTTTATTTTCTCGAATCTCTAACAGAATTGCCTGGTACATAGGCATGTGATGAAACTAGTATATTGAAATTGAAACTTTTCTCTTACCATAATTTAAGAAGAACGAAAGAGAGCAAGAGAGATAGACTAGTTGTCCGACTATATGATGAATGTCATACAAACATGTAGCAACTAGATCCAAAGTAATTTACAGACACTCCCATCTCTCCGAGAAAAAAATAAACCAATCAATCTGCTGTTTGCAGATTATTTTTGTTTGTGTAAAGTAGACCTTTTTATCGTCGCAGAACCCCACAAAACATAGCTTGAATATTGATTTTTACATCGCGATGACCGGGAGGGCATTCCAATGTATTGTTGCCATAGAGATTTGACTTTCGGTTTTGACTGGTAACCGATCGTATCAATACGCGGATATCATCGAGTGCAAAATTACATTTCTTATCGCTTGTTATAAATTCATTTCTTCAATTAATACTCATAAGAACAGAAATCAAATACGAAAATATTTTGTCGTTAGAACTATTTATATGCATTAAAATCTATGCACACGTACAGAAAAATGGTGTTAACGCATGCGGAAGAATATCACAAAAACGTTTTGTGGGAATATATGAATGTCTACTCTAATCCAATCCATTGAAAAAATCGAAATGTTATAGAAGAGTGTCCGCCATTGACTTTTACTCTACTTCTATTAGAATCGTAGAATAGAATGATATACAATTGCATAACAATTACACATTCATATAACTGCTATATGCAAATATTAATATAATATATAACAACAAACCAGGTATAATAGATAGTAAAGCAGTGAGGTTGAATTCCCTGTCATTTATTATTCATCATGCACACACGAACTTGTCTCAGAAAAAAAATATATCTCTGTACATAAACCTCAGTCTCAGGTATAGCATTGTGATTTTTTTTCTGAGAAAAGTGCTTGTGACCATCCACAAGAACTTGCGGTCATCCGATGTTTAGTACTTCACTTCTTTGGTTATTCTTGTAAGACAATGTAAAAACGAAACAAAAAAGAATAAAACCGAAAACATTAAAATAATCAATTTGGAAACGGTTTTAAAAAAAATGTCAAAGAAGATTTAGTGTAAAACGATACTCAGTTATATGTTGAAAATGGAAGCGCTGAACCAAAAATACTGTAAAATTTAAAAAGTGCACGAAATGCATTCCTGGTCCATAGTTGTTCGCTTGTGAAAACACTGATCCATGTTAACACCATCGTCATGCACATACACCAGTTACTTGAATATACACATCTAGTCAAATAAAAACAATATTGTATTATTTAAAATCGCAATTCGACCTGCTGGTTATCTGTGAGGAAGGTGTTGGTCTGTGTAAGAATTTTCCGGACTTTGTAAATTCTATAATTTTAAACGTTATAAAAAAAGTATTGACCCTTTTTTGAAGCTTGAGTTTGTGAAAAAAATATCAGATGAAAGGCTAGCTCGTAAAATATGTTTCCGAAAGCAAAAACAAAACAATAAATAATCACTGTTCTTATTTTCATAACAAAGCAGAAGATGCGACCAATTAATAATTTCTATATGCAATCAACAATGAGCAAAACCATTACCTTATAGTCAGCTATAAAAGACCCCGAAATGACAAATGTAAAACAATTCAAACGAGAAAACTAACGGCCTGATCATGGAAGTATTATATTGTCAATATAAGACTTCCATGGCCTGATTTATGTACAAAATGTGAAAATTCCTACATAACATGCATTTTCTTAATTATTTGCCTGGTAAAATAATCCTGATTTAAAAATTGTAATCAATGCAAACATTTTCTTTTTTCTTCTTCCGTTAATATCCATATATCAAAAACCACATATTATTCTCATAATAATAATAACAAGAAATAGTAAAGTGCAATACCACACGACAGAGCCGATGGCTGGTTTAATTACCAATTAATAATATATCTCATGTACATAATATAAACATCTTTATAATGTCCTCTTATATTAAATATATAAATATAGTTCATTCAGTGAACCCACACATGTAAAGCAAAATAACCTCTTTTAATGCATGATACAAAATCTATGAAAACCCTAATATAAAAAATAAACGTGACCGATCGAGTGGACCCTGTCGTGCCGAATGATTTAACCGCCAAATCAGATGAAACACATAACCTAAAAACGCCACCTATGGGCAGACAATTCAGAAGAAAATAATTTCATACTAATTCATAAATTCAACCGATTGAAATTATATTGAAAAAATAATTTAGACCCCGACCAACTTTAATCATTGAAAGTTGGCAACGGCAGTATAAGTCACTTTTGAAGAAAAATAAAAAAAAATAAAAAAATCTGGGACTATTATATTAACATTAGTATAATAGTCCCAGGATTAAAGTGTTGATAAAATAAAATTATGAAAAAAAAGTAGCTGGCGATATACTGCCTACATCTTTCACATAATCAAAGACAAATCAAGAAGCATTTGAACATTAATGTAAATTGAGGGTACGAAATTACCAAATTACAACAAACATAGAAACGTGTAATTGGGGAAAAGAGACAGATACAAGAAACGAAATATTTACAATTTTACTAGCAAAGATAGATGGAATTTGCATTTGCACCCGCTTAAAAGATTTAAACCATATATTTAGAAGCAACTTCGAAAATCTCTGTGCTTTAATCGGCATTTTCACATGAGTAGAATAAAAGGTCAACGTTTGAAACTTTCCGTGGAACAACGTCAAAATCGTCGTTTTATTAGGAACGTCGTGTAACGATTAGTGGCACCAATACCGTGCGTAACGTCAGCTGTAAACATATACTTTCAACTAGCATCTTCTATTTACAGTCAGTTATTTCAATACAAAAGCAAACACAAATTCAGCAACGATCTTTTGGTGACACGGTAGTCAGCGGTCTTAGGTTCATGTATTGCTTTTCTTTTTTTAAAGAAAGCAACTTGTTTTTATAATGGCCATGCGGCATGCGGGATAAACTCCGGTGCACCGGTTGTGGTTGACCATGACTTCTTATGTTCACCTGCCACATAATTCCCCATACCAAAGAACAGTCACGATAATGACGTTGGTTATACTGTTGAATGTGATCACGGTAAGTCATGAAACCCACAGACTAATTCAAAACTTATGATTACCCCCCTCCCCCATAATTCACAATCTGTCTGGGTTTTTTTTTAAAGTTGGTTAAAAAACTGACAATAAATGTGCAATTTGAGTACTCTCATGTTAGCAACTTCACAGCTACAAATTTATTTTTATGACTTCCTTTGGCCAATGATTTGTATAGTTACTATAACTATACAAATCCTTGCTTTGGCAAACTCTCAACAAATCTTTTCACTGATTATGTCACAAAGGTCCCTTTAATATGCCAGCTATGCTGGCACTTATGGTAGAAGCATCGTTTTGGGACAAAGAACGATAACTCTTGCTAGACGACCCGTCTGAAAAGTTTCGTCACTCTCGTTAAATCTCGTACGATTATTTTTTATTAATGGCTGCCAAAATTCTCGTTCGATCGCGATCTTGTAAAAACAGGCAGAACGGAACAAATTCGATGTTAAATACGACATGAATTTTTATTTGTTTGCAAAAACAAGAATTCAGTAATGTTGGCTACTTAATTGTGTAGCTTATTTAAATTTTATTGTACCACGTAAATTACCGAAGTTATGACAACAACATCCGACGCCATGTTTCGTCTGCTTCAACATTTCATTATCAGTGAGGTCAAAGCAAATGTCCTAAATAATCACAGGTACTTCATTCAAAAGTCACAAAATCATAGTTAACGATAACATATTTAGCGTAAAAGTTCCGTCCAGCTATGGGAACACAGAAAAAAAACTCTGCAAGCAATATATTTTTACAAATTGACCATGTCGGGCATGCGGGGTAAACTCCGGTGCACTGGTTGACCATTACTCCTTACGTTCATCTGCCACATATCATTATTCCCCACACCAAGGAACAGTGATAATTATACCGTTGAATGTGATCACGGTTATTCATGTAGTCAATGGCGAATCCAGCATTTTTCATAAAAAGGGGGGGGGCTGACGGGGCGCTCCAGTCATGCTTCAGTTATTCCCTATATAATCATCATTTTTCCCCCAAGAAAAGGGTCTCCCTCTGGATCCTTTGGTAGTCCACAGACTAATTCAAAACTTAACAAAAGTTAAAACATTCAAATAATTCACAATCTTCTTATTCTGTACTTTCTAAATGTCAAACTCTCAAGACATCTTTTCATTGATTATGTCACACCTTATACAGTCCCAGGAAATAGAAACTGTTTTGTTTTCTCTCTCTAAGTTTAATCATAAAAGGAGACTTGAGTCTGAGTAGTACATTTAGAACTGACTACTGTATATAATATTGTATGCTTCAATATTGTCCAAAATTGGATTTTATGGGAAGATGGAGCTACTATGATAACCCATGAGAATAAACCATAATGTGTATATAGGGCATGTTACTTGGAAGAATGTGGGCTACATCCTTTAAAATTCAAGCTGCAGCAGTCGCCTGCATATTTTATGCATCAGTTTATCCCTGATCAAAACATTTTCACTCTACCAAGTACTTTATCACTACGGTATATCACTATCAGGTTCACATTTCAACCTATTTAGCAATACACACTTATGATATAACATCACAGTACAAAAATTGTACTCAGTAACCAAATTGCACCTATTCAACAAAAAATAGCTGCAAAAAACTTACAAGTTTTGTTTCACCATGTGAAATTATCTTATTATCATCTTTTTACTCTGGTACATTAATTAATAAGTGATAGATTTCTCTTGGAAGAAATTTAAAGGTCTGAGTGACTATAAACTATACAGAGAACAATACCTGTTGTATTTGTTCAATGGGACAATAGAACTGCAAAAAGTTTAAATGGACAGGTAACTATCAGGTGAATCTATGGAAAGAACAGTCTCCGGGACAAGTTTGCAATTCCGCTGAGTGCAAAAGTTGTCACCTTAATTTTTGGAGTTAAGTCAAAACAAAGTTGATAACTTGGTTGGTATTGGTTCCCTGATATTTGTCCTAAAAAATTTTGGCTCTAGCACCACTGTTGAAAAAGTTATGCCCCTTTTTTCAACAATTTCCTCAGAGGAAAAGTACTTTTACTTTTCCTCAAGGGAAATCAAATTTCCCTGAAGGAAAAAGATTTTTCCTTAAGGGAAATTGTTTTTTCCTCAAGGGAAAAAGATTTCCCTTAGGGAATTTGCTGCATAATTATTTCCTTTGAGGAAATTCTTTTTCCTTAGAGGAAATTCTTTTTCCTTTGAGGAAATTTGCAGCTTCAAATTTTCCTTCGAGGAAATTTGCAGCTTTAAATTTTCCTTTGAGGAAATACTTTTTCCTGTGAGGAAATTTGTAGCTTCAAATTTTCCTTGGAGGAAATACTTTTTCCTGTGAGGAAATTTTTGACAAACACTTTTCCTTGGAGGAAAATTCAAGACAACAAATTTCCTCTGAGGAAATCATTGTATTTAAAATTTCCTCTAGGGAAATTTCTGAACATCAAATTTCCCTTAAGGAAATGTTTTTCCTCTATGGAAATCTCATAACAGTACAAACAGTATTAATATATTTTCTGCTAGACTGAATTATTGATACAAAAGATAATTAAAACTTTAATACTGTAATACAAATTTTCATGGTGAGTATTTAACATACAAAAACAAAAGGCTGAATGTTTAGCATGTTTAAGACCATACAATAATAAGCAAAACGCTATGAATAGCATACCATTTGTGATGTTATTAATATTGTGCTCATATTTGAATATTAAATAAAATAAACACTTTTCATGTCAAATTAACTTGTCTTCTGTTACAGCTGCTGTGTATTCAACCCCCTACATAACAGTTCAGTGCATAAATAATTCAATCAACAAGACATCTTCCTTCAATTTGTTGAATAAATTTTTTGCAACATGTTCTTCAAACATCTTCTTTGTATATTTGATATGATGGAGCCATGTACATGAATGGATAAAGCAGGTGTTTATTTCGACAACAAACATGACAAAGACACTATTATTTTTCTTAATTTCTCCATAATCCATCAGTGAATATGAATGTAGGTTGTTACATTTTACACAATTGTGTTCTTTGATAGTACTCCATTTTGTTTATAGCAATTTTATAGGATTTTTTTCTATTTCTTTTTCCAGAAAAACACACAGTTGAGTTCATTTCACAGTAGTAATCCAATTAGCACATTATGTAGAAAAGTATTAACAATTAAAATTCCTCTTCAGTATAGACCTGCAGGACCTGTTGATGATCATAAAAACCAAGATATCTGACCTATAAATACACAAAATAAAAAAAAAATGTTATAAATTGAGAAAAAAACAGCAATATAAATAAGCTTATTTTATCACGTTTTAATGAACATTTTGAGAAACTTTCATTTGATATTCTTACTTGTCATGCTTATGAGTTCTCTTATTTCAGTGCTTTGTGTAAAAGATTTAATATTCTTTGTTTAGTGCCTTGCAGGGATATTTAAAGTTGAGCCACTTGCAATAGTTGTTATAGAATGTTCATATGTTGTGTTAATATTTGAACCACTGTCCTATATTATGGTCAGGTTGAGTGCTCACAGACATGAGGCCTAAATTAATATATTGTTTGTTTCCCTAATCCCTATTATGACAAGCCAGGTGTGGGTAGGTAGGTAGGTAAATAATTTTATTTTTCCCAAAAGCCTGAATATTATCTGATGATCCGGTAAGCCCGAAAAATCAGAAATGAATATAATAATATTTGGCTTAGTTTTGACAATAAAATTTTATGAGTAGGACCATTTTTGCAGGGTCGGTCGAGATTGGAGAAACAAACAATATTTTATATTAGGCATGATTTTTTTTTATTAATTGTTATTGCCTTTGAACAGAACATGTTGAAATAAATTGGATTGTTTAAATCTTTATATGTTGGGATCTTTAATGAATGACCTATAAAGGAAGTGTTTTCTCATTATTGAAGGCAGGCCCATGATTGACCTTTAATTTCTTGCATCCGCTTCATTGAACTCTGGTGGATAAGTCACTCATTTACCATACCACATTTTCTTATTTTTATATGATTCATCATTCAAAGGCAATTTCTTTTATTACTGTAATTCAGAAATTATCCAAACTTTTTAGTAATGCGAATAATGTGACTGGGTGAGTATCGCAAAAATAAGAAATCATATTTTGATAACAGAAACATATATATATATATATATCATTTTATGATATATATCTTTATGCAGTTTTTTTTTTGTAATCACAATAAGTTGTCCATTCCCTGAAAAATCTGAATTTACAGTATATAGAAGTGGTCTAACCATTTAGGCCTTGTTGTATTCTGTTTATCTTGTTTTGCGCTCATTTCTATTGTAACTGTTTATATTTTTCATTATTTTTCTATATTTCTTGTCCTACAAAACATAAAAAGGGTAAAAACTATTATTAAACATCAGTTTGTGTTTTTCTTTATATGCAGTTATATTTAAAAAGAATGGAATATTTGTGCTTTTTTATTTCACAAACTTTTTGCCAGTCATGACTTTCGCAGACTTTCACCCTGGTCAATAGTTTAAAAACAAACATTCCCATACTTTTTCTTTGTGTTCGTACTAATTTTTCATTTGACAAAAAAGACATGATTCAACTATTCTTCTATAATTTGTTTCGCTTGACTACGTTAAACTCTGAAATATTGTTAACAGTATAATCAGTATGTGTCTCACTCGTCAAAATTTCAAATTAATATATAAATAACCAATAAAAATGCTATGCATGGCTCAGCTTGATACAAACGTACAGGTTGAACCCAGAACAGTTTGGGCAAGTATGGACACAACATTCAAGCTCGATACAACTCTGAATTTTAAATTTTTATTGTGATTCAATAGTTGATGCAGCATAGGTTTCTGACACAGAATGAATGTGGTCCAAGTACTTAAAAAAATTTAAATTGACAATTAACCTCCAAAATGGTCCAATATTTAAAATCTCAGTACATGGTTAGATGCAGCATATCAACATGATCAAAGAAACCCAATAATTCATTTTTTGATGAAATCAAATAAAGTTAAATTTTGGACCCTTTAGAACTCAATGTGGACCAATTTGATAATGGGACAAAATGATAATGGGACAAAATATAAAAAATCTTAACGAATGGTTAGATTCAGCATATCAAAGAGCCCCATATAATCAATTTTTGTTGAAATCAAACAAAGTAAAATTTTGGACCCCGATTTGGACCAACTTGAAATTTGGGCCCATAATAAAAAAATCTAAGTAAATATTCAGATTCAGCATATTAATCAGAACACCAAGAATTTATATTGTTAAAATCAAAATAAGTTTAATTTTGGACCCTTTGGACCTTAAGGTAGACCAATTTAAACCGGACCAAAAAAACTAGGAATCTTAATACACAGTTAGATTTGGCATATCAAAGAACTCCAATAATTCAATTTTATATAAAATCAAACAAAGTTTAATATTGGCCCCTTTTGGCCCCTAATTCATGTTATTCCTAAACTCTGAACAAAAACTCTGGTCACAAACCTTGTGTTTGAATTTCACAGATTTCTATTAACTTGTACTAAAGTAATTAAGCGGAAACTAAATGTCCTGGGACAACGACGACTACATGATAAAATTGAGAATGGAAAAAGGGAATGTGTCAAAGAGACAACAACCTGACCATAGATTCAAGGGTTGGAATCCTTTTCTTTTACTGACCAATGCATTTGAATGGGAGATATAGTTGGAACCCCTCTTTACTCATGGTTGGGACCCCCCTTTGAAAATGGCTGGATCCGCCCCTGAGAAGCATTATAGAAAAATCTATAAGCTTTAACTCAAAATAAGGATCATTTTATTTTTAAAGGGCAGGCACAGATCAAGAGGGGGGTTCAAGGGATTGGAACCCCCCTTTTTTTGGATTATCAATGCATTTGAATTGGGACATGTATTTGGACCCCCCCCCTTTTTTCCCCTTTTGTCCTGGGTTAGAATCCCACCCCACCCCTTTTTAAAATGACTGGATCCACCCCTTAAGGGTCTATAATTAAGTTTGACAACATCAGACATACTACATTAACAAAAATAAATGCCACATTTCATCCAATTTAATTTCATCTCTTAATTGCTATTTCATCCATAATATTTAAAGAAATATAAATTTGGGAGTAGTATGTTTTTAATTTGCAAGTTATTAACTATCCAAACTAGAGACCTAATCATGCTAATAGAGTAGATATACTTGACTAATTTAAATCAAACTTGGGGTGACTGGGAACAAAGATTTAAGGGAATAGATGCCAGTTTACCTACAATGACCTAGTTTCATAACAATAGCATACATTAATAAAGACTACATGGTCACTCTTATGTTTAAATTTTGGGTGTTCATTTTTTAATGTTTAAATTTCAACTACATACAAGTATCAAGATTTGATCCTACATTATTTGAATATTGAAAAAAATAGCTTTTTAAATTTGGATCTAACGTTATAAATAATTGTGTATGTCACATGGGTGTATTTTAATGTAAAGCATCTGAAAAATCATTAGCCATCTCATATTAATTTCAGTTCTTCAAAAGGCAAATTTATATGAGCTTATGCTGAAAATAGAGATTTCTTTTTAAGGAGAAATCCCTGCCCCCCTTTTTGTTGATTACAGAAACATGACTGAGGCAACCATCCCCCATCTGAACCACCCCCTTTTCCAAATAATTATGACGTCTTGAAAGGCTATTATTTTTTTTTCTACGTCGATGTTAGGCGTCAAAGAAAAAAAATATATTAGCCTTTCAAGACGTCATAATTATTTGGACTACCCCCCCCCCCTAATCACTCAGGTCATTGGTGAAGAGTTGTCACACAAAATAAATGATACCAAATATTCATATGAATATGTTTATATGTTTTTAGCTAGTGTAAGTCAGTCAGGAGAGGAGGCAACCATTTGATTTGTAGGGTGAAAAATGTGATTTAATAATCTTGTTTGGTAAACTTGTGCTATAAATAAAAATTACCAATCCATTAAAAAATCCGTGAGCCCAATCTCATCCAATGAAATAGATTATTGTCTGTTTTCGAAGTTATATGGAAGTAAGTTAGTAGTCCAGATAAATATGACTCATTATGGTCGCATTGCAAGGCATTTTTTCTGAGGAGAAGTGTAGAATGGGGGATTGGAACCAATAAATTGATCACGGATCCGAAATGCCCTTCCCAGTGAAGGAGCACCTATTATTTTGTACGTAATTATTATTAGTGTCGGTGGTCTCACAAGTAAATCAGAGTGAATACTGCATGCACATTAAAATTAGCAGAGAAGAGACAATTATCAACTTGTGTTTTATTAATTTTCTCGCAGTTATTTACGGTAAATCAGCTATATAGACATAGGAAGATGTGGTGTATGTATATATATAACACAAAACAGGTGTTCGGTTCTAGTACTATATAGTGGCTATAGTATATGACTTTTAAATAACAGTTATCAATTATATCTGTATTCTGTGGCGGGTCGAAGGGGATGGAATCCGGGATTGGACTCCCCTAGCTTTTTGTGAGCAATCATTGCATAAATGATAATCTCGGGAATCCTCTCAAGTTCCTACAGAAAAAGGGAGAAGGTTTGGATCCATTAAAACGTTTAATCCCGCTGCAAATGTTTGCACCTGTCCTAAGTCAGGAATCTGATGTACAGTAGTTGTCGTTTGTTTATGTTATATATACGTGTTTCTCGTTTCTCGTTTTGTTAATATAGATTAGACCGTTGGTTTTCCCGTTTGAATGGTTTTACACTAGTAATTTTGGGGCCCTTTATAGCTTGTTGTTCGGTGTGAGCCAAGGCTCCGTGTTGAAGGCCGTACTTTAACCTATAATGGTTTAATTTTTAAATTGTTATTTGGATGGAGAGTTGTCTCATTGGCACTCACACCACATCTTCCTATATCTATATACAAGGTGATAGGACGTTCTGTTGGAATAGGTTACCTGTGCATCAGGAAAAGTTTTGATATAAGAACCTTAAATATATGTGAACAGGTAGGTAAAAACTCTCTTTTGACACATAGGTAGTGCACTGTTGCATTGAACACCAATCAAAACGCTAACAATATGTGAAAAGATAACGTTTTAACCTACACAATATATGAATAAGGTATACACTTTTGAAATCTAAATTATATGAAAAGGGTGAGGTAACAGAAACCCAGCGGAAATGACAACCCTTATTTAATGGAGACATGTAGTTGGAACCCCCTTTATCATGACTAGATCCGCCCATGATTTTTACATGTAAATCAAGCCTCGGGATGGCATAACGGTCACCACGAAAGGGGAGGGCTAATTAAAAGCACGAGGAATTATAAATATCATAAACAGGGGTAGAGTGCATGGAGGAATGGGAATTAAAATTGTCTCTTCACGCTGGGAACAGTCTAAGTTAATATATATGTTCCTGCTTCACGATAATCGAAAAAAGTATCTTGCACGTTATTTTCATCATCTTGTCTGAAACACTCTGAATAATGAGCTTTAAGGCGAAAACAAGGCATGTGAAATACTATAATAACATACACTTCTTTTTTTATACGTTGTATGGACAAACCCATAAATCCCTCAAACAATTTGCTTGATTCATGTCATATCAAATAAATTACAGCGCGGAAAGGTATAAACTTTAATTTAATATCAAACCTAAATTTTTGTTATATTTTTCAATAAATTTAAAAATCTTAATAAGCATGCATGAGTTCCATTTCATGAGACCTACACAGTTGTCTATAAAACAAATTAAAAATTATAAATACAGTTTTTCAATTCTTTCCGGCATAGATTAAAAAAATATGTATATATTCTTTATACGAGTTTAGTTGAATTATTTCACTTCATTATAATGATAAATCTTTTAGTTCTTAAATTTTTGATTAAAAATGAATTTATCATTTTGATATCTAACGATAAACTTTTTAAATTGAAGTGACATGGTCAGTAACCTAATTAGTTGCATGGCTGATTACCATCTTACAGGTGACCCAGTAATTTTCCATATGACAGTAGCGTGTGCCTTCGGGGTTATATCGGGGTGTGTATAACTTATTTTCTGGGGAACATCCTGTCCACGTGTAGTACTTAGCATACATTGCAACAGATGACATTAAACAAATTTTCTTTGTAGCATCGGAGGCAATTTCATGTTCGCCGACCACACAAAATATTTCACAAAAAAAGATATGATAAAATCAAAAGAAAAAGATAAAGAAATATTAACAAATAAAGGTGAAATTGAGTAAACGGGGATATGTGTTTTTATGAGCTTATTTTCAGTGGACAACAATAAATGGAAGTTTTTAACGACCTTGTGTGACCTATAGTTGTTGATGTTTGTGTCATTTTGGTCTGTTGTGGATAGTTGTCTCATTGGCAATCATACCACATCTTTTCTTTAATATTGACTGGTTATATACATGATATAATATATATAGCCCTTGCACGGTCGGTCCAGTGGACATATTTCATACTAGATAACTTATACAGTAATTCTTTTTATATATATGACAATAATTGTCCGATCTGATACACGTACCTATAATGTACAGAATTTTGAACAGCTTCAAATATATGGGGTCCGTAGAAACACCGCAAAGGACCTCCTTAGTGCACTAAGAACAAAAATGTGCACTAAGGACCTGATGGAATGATACAACTGTCACAAAGGATATGGCATATAGAAATAGACTTTGTAAAAGGAGAAGGTCCGGTAAGACACCTTTTAGGCCCCAAAATATAGCAGCTTTTCAAAATTGTTAAAAGTAAACTTTTAGTTATTTTTTGGACAGTAGAATGGTTCAGCTTCATAAATATGGGCTTTTTTTGACAATACATGCATGGCACATATATCGGGTACTGGCACCATAAAGTCATGCTAAATGGCAAAAACCATCTGAAAAGTGACATTTTCCGGCATATTTGCTGGATTTTTCATATTTGAGCTTGAATCGGATCGTTTTTAATGACAAAATCAGTGAAAATCTTCCACATACACTAATAAATAAAATAAAATAGACACGTAAGTGTTTCAAAAGTGGTTAAAATCTTTCGTCAGATGAACCTGAAATTTGAGGCCAAAATCGGTCCTAACCGGACCTACTCCTTTCATAATTTTAAATTATATCTTTTCTATAATGTTTTCTCGACACGTACCTCAAAAAGTTGATTGTCACCTTTAGTATAATCGGTAGAAATTCATGTTCGCTTAACCTTGAACCATGAATAATCTGCTAGTATACTGATTAAACATGTACTAGAATATGGTATTTCAAATTGTTCTCTATTTTTTTTCATTTGTTTGTTTCTGTCGTATTTATTCTGTCTGCTATATTTTTTACTTCTAAAGTAATACCGTATTTTCAACTCTTTTCAATTTGGGATTTTTTCATCCTTTTAATTTTATAAAGACAAATAATTGTGAACACTTCACGGAAAAGTGAGGAATGATATTTGGTTGCCAATACTTCATTCATTTTTCTAATGTCAGGAACTATGCCATTTATCAATATTTCGATTAAATAATTAAACTTATAGAATTATAAATATATATACACTTAAAAGTTTATTTAGAGTAACCATATGCCGGATGAACAAAAAGTGTGCCATTTATTGAAAAACATATGGTTTGGTATAACAAGAAAATTTCTCTAGTGTTCTAAACATTTCTCACATAACCCCTCCCTCCAAACCCCCACTTCAAGCTCTGGATCCGCGCTTGCCCATAGTGCTTATTACATTATAAAATAAAATGGTATTCGTCTTCAATTGTTGAAATAAAGATGAATTGTTAAAAAAAAAAGCATTGACACCAGTTTAAAGTTATCGTTCATAGAAGACAGTTATGATTTATTCTATAATTCTCTTTTTAAAACGTCAAATAATTTTACCTCTTGGAGTTTTTCTATATTACTTCTGTAATCGGATTTTGAAGAACCCCATGGACACCACATACTCTCAAATGTCTTTCAAGGAATAATGATAGTATGTAAACTCTTGTGTTGTTAGTAAGGGTAAAATATCAAAAGCCTTTGTTTCTCAATTTGTATATTAATAATAGAGTTTGTTAATTAAAAAAAAGCTTGCTTAGCAATTTCCTTAAAAACTAAATATATATAACAAAGGCAAAGTTTTAAAACACAAAATTTATTTTTTATTTTTCTTTCATAAACTTGAAATTATACCACGTTAAACCGTTAGGTTAACAACCATTGATTAATCAATAAGTAACGATCAAAAGACAATTGTTTATTGGATTAGGTTGATTGAACATGATGATTCGGGAATCTGCAATAAACCGTTGGTCACGTGGCGAGTGGCACGCGTTTATTAAAAAGTCATTTAACTTCAAAATTACAAAATCTTTTGATACCTAACTTTATAGATATGAGGTTTTTAATCATACCCTCTTATATTCATGCTCGCTGTGATCTTAAAACATCGTTTTAGTGTCCTTAATGCAAAAACTTTCTTCTTAGTGCACTAAGAAGTCTTTTGCAGTATTTCTACACACCGAAATATATGGCCTTATTATTGGTAATATACCATATTAGTGTCACTAATGGCTTAACGTGTTACCAAATTAAGAAGAAGAAATAGGCTCAAAGCCGCATTTTTAACTTTAGATTTTTTTTCAATCCCAAAATAGAGAAGAGGTCCGGTATACAGACTAATTAAACAGTCCAGATGAGAAGTTTAACTTTTAACTGTTTCTTGACGCATGCAAAAAAAATGCAGTACCTGGTTACAGTTGCTCATTGAGAAATTATCATCTTTCGATTAAATGATCTTCAATCTATATGCCAGGTCTTCATTTTAAAAGTTATAAAATCTAAATGTGAAGTGATCTAAAATGTTCGATATTAATGAGTATTTTCGCTGTGAAATGAATCTAAGGTCGTCTAAAAGTATATACATGTGTATTTGACCCGACTACTGTCTACATAGTAAACTATTCATTATGTATGTATAAGGGGATCTGAGCGGGACTCGGGATTGTCGAGGCATATTTTTTGTTGTGCCGTGAAAAAGCGAAATGAAGTTTAGCGGGACATGGGAAATTACAAAAATATCAGAATTGTTCACTTATATAGTGTAAGCGTAATGGCATCATGCGGGAATCTAAAAAAATAAAAAGTAACTAAGCGGGATCCGTGAACAGAACCCCCAATGAGACCCCCATTAGTTGTGGCTTATTTTGGTTCTTATTAGTTCGTTTCTTTCCCCTACATTACTTGACCGTTTTTGTAAAACAACAGCACTCGAGGTCTGACAGTATTTTACCAAGAAATGCACAAAATATTGGTACGCACACATACTCCCCTGTCAGCACAGACAATTATATTTTTGTAAACGCGCCAAACTCGTTTCTAATATTTATAATAGAACTGAAAAGAAAATGGAAATGGAAATGGGCCATTATGGGGAATGTATCAAAGTGATAACAACATGACCAAAGAGCAGACAACAGCCATAGGTCACCAATGGATCTTCATTGCAACGAGAAAATCCCAAAACATGAGACTTGGGTGGATCCTGAGTCATCATATACAGGGGTTCCTAACCCAGGACAAATTGGGGGGGGGGGGGGGGGGGTGTTAAACTACATGTCCCCATTCAAATGCATTGATCGTCCAGTAAAGAAAGGGGGGGGGTTCCAACATGTCCAACCCTCAGCCCCCTGGATCCGTGCCTGTGAGGCATGCTTTAGCTTGCCATTAAACAAAAATGTATACTAGTTGAGTGATAATGGACGTCATACTAAACTTTTCAATACAAAGAAAAAGAAACTAAAATAAAAATCATACAAAGGTCACAAAGGCCATAACTTCTGGCTCCTGAATAAGAAAAAGTGCAAAATGCAGTGGGGATAAAAGCCTTTACTGTAAATTCCTGAAATTACAATTATATAAATCATCTCGCATCTCTGCATTTCTTGAAATTGGTCATATTAATAAATGCATGCAATATTTTCAGAAAATTTCAATATATAGGCTTTTTTTTAAAAAGTCAATCTTGTGCATGATTATCAATGATTATACTCGCACAATTAACACATGTGGTTCTCAAAACTCAAAGGTGTCTACAGTCAGAGCTCAGACATAAACAAGTCCATTTTTGTTTTTGACTTATATAAGTCGAAACATGTATTTATTATAAAAATGTAGTTTCAATTTTAGACTTATCTAAGTCAGAAAATGACAGACTTGTTTAGATCTATTTATGTTGGTCAAAAAACTTAATGTTACTTTGTGGCCAAACTACACCACCTATGACAGCAAAAACCTGTATGAGAGTTCACAAGGACTTGGGCTATCTATATTTAACTATCTTATTGAACATCATTTCTAAACACAGATGTTTTACCTCATTAAGTGTGATTCCAGGTGGTTGCATTGTAAGGTTAATTAACATTATCTCCGATTTTTTAGACTCTCATTCATATTTTTCTATAGAAGACAAAGCATTGGCTTTCAATGTTGTCATTATTTGATTTAGATGCATGACCTCCTTATCAATATGCGTGGGTCTTGAAGTTAACCAATTTTGATCACTCATCGACTTGTAGGAGTCTATATTTGCAACTTTTTGATTCTGGTCAATTATTTCTTGTTTAACAATATTGGACTTATTCAAGTCGTATTTTGTCTTACATTAAAGGGAGACAAATCCTAAAACTCACAAATTTAGACCTCTATGAGTCAAAAGCAGATTCAGACTTATTTATGTCTGAGCTCTGACTGGTCTATGCTATTTATGACAACTTTTATACCCCCGCTTTCAAAAAAGGGGGGTATACTGTTTTACCTCTGTCTGTCAGTCCGTCCGTCCGTCCGTCTGTCCGTCCGTCAGTCAGTCAGTCCGTTCCATGAATATTTTTCTTCGCATTTTTCGCAGGAACTACAATACAAGGATTTCTGAAATTTGGTTTCAGGGTTTATCTAAGTCATTTATACCATGTGATGCGTTTTCAGATTGATCACTTGTCAACTTCCTGTTAACCGAACACTTGTATGATTTTACACATGATACTGAGCCAAGTTGAAAATTTTCGTCACATTTTTCTCAGGAACTACAATACAAGGATTTCTTAAATTTGGTTTTAGGATTTATATAAGTCAGCTATACTGTGTGATGCGTTTTCAGATTCATCACTCGACAACTTCCTGTTTACCGAACACTTGCATATTTTTACACTATTTATATTATCCACTTGCGGCGGGGGTATCATCAGTGAGCAGTAGCTCGCAGTTTCACTTGTTAATAAAGTATAAATTTACAAAATATGTTTAGAACTATATGATTTTTATGTTTTTAAGCATAGATATAGTAGGTCAGGATCTGCCAACTCTCACTGACTGACTGAGCACATAAATTCAACACTAGTTTTTTGGTGTTGCTTAGTGTTTTGTTTTGTTTTGTTTTTCTTTTCTGCATCTTATGTTTTGCCTTGGCATTGTCAGTTTCTCTTTCATTGCCTTTGGTTTTTTTGTTATGTTAAATAACAAGTCACATATAATCATGATAATTAAGGTCCTTTTTAATTTTTAGGGATTTTAAATTTTTAATTTAAAGTTAGGGATTTTATTCATAAAAGGGGGGATTTTCCAGTACGTATACTATTAATAATGCTTTGAGCAATTTTAATGAAACTTGGTAAATTATTTTTGTATAACATAAACATGATAATTTTCCTTTTAATTTAAAAAAAAAATCTGATTTATGTCATTGTACTATCATGACTTGGGATTAGGATAGTCTCAAGAATGCTTTCACAAATTTTTATGCAACTTTGGTGAATTGTTTTTATATCTTGACATAAACACCCTTTTTATTATTATGACCCAAAGTGGAGGGGGCATAATGTTTAACACTTGATCGTTTGTCCGTCTGTCCCAAAGTTGTTTTTTGTTCTCTTACATTACTTTAGTTTGCCTCAAACAAATTCAATTAAACTTTTACAAAAGCTGGTTATCACAATACTCAGATCAAGTTTGAATTTTGGTGATGTCAGTGTTACTGTACTAGAGTATCAGAGTTATGCCCCTTTAGAAATGGGGAAAATATGCTGAATTTTTGGTTTCCTGTTTTCTAAACTTTAGTTTGTCTCAACCAAATGTTATGAAATCAATACACAATGCTTATAACCACAAAATACAGATTAAGTTTGAATTTTGGTAGTGTCTCTTTTACTAAATTTTATAGTTATGTTCTTTAAAAATGGAAAAAATTGTTTCAGCCTTCTAACTTAAGTTTCCCTCAACCAAATTTTATTAAACTTTAAAACAATACTTTTTATCACAATTTTAATCAGATCAATTTCAAATTTTTGTAGTAAAACTTTTACCGTTCTTCAGTTATGTTCCTTTAAAACTTTGAATAATATGCAAGCTGGAGTATCATTCCCTATAAATTTATCATGTATATTTTTTTATAAGATGCAGAGTTAAGGAACTTTAGTTGTTGCAAAGTTATTTAAAATTTGTCCATTTTCAAATTCTTTGAAAGGTTTTAGAAATGTATTTGTTAAAAAAATCGCAGCCTTAAACTTATAGTCACTTTCAGAGATCTATAAATTGAGCCAAATTATATACATGTTTTATGTCAATGAATACCACTGTTTGTGCATGTTTGTTTTTTTTGGAGGGCGGGGGTCTTATTTGCGCAGTGCTCATAGTTTTTTAGTCAATCAATAAAATTCATTTAAAGCTTACAGACCAGCTATAAGGGCAAGAAGCTTATCAAGCACTCATGGTTTAGATTTTTATTAAACACACATTAATATACATATAAATGTACATTAAACAGAAAAAATATTGATGCAAGATGTCATTCAACTTTTACTCTTTTATTTTTAGGACAAGAACTATAGAAGCTACAGAGAAATAATATACAGCAGAAATGAAAGGCAATGTAAAATTTGCAGAAGCCAACTAAACCTAAATGGTAAGGCACCTTTTAATTTTAAAAAGTTATTGAACTTGAAAGATGATTACTAGTATCATGATTACAATAAAAATTCAAAGATGTGGTATATTAAATATGAAAACTATCACGGCTTTGAGAAAGAAATTGTAGGCCTGTTACGACCTTCACTAATGAGAAAATCAATACCCTATACTATAGTCAAAGTATAAAAAACCTAAAGATGAAACATTGAAACAATTCAAACTGTAAAACTAATCATGCTAATTGCCTAGTTTATAACAAAATAAATTACAAAAAATAAATATGACCGGTATGAAACAACAACAACAACAACCACTAAATTTTAGTGTCAGACTAAACTGATAAAAGCTACAGGCTCTGAACTTTGGACAGGCACAATAGGAATATGGCAAGGTTATATAAAAATAAGATGTGGTATGATTACCAATAAGACAACTCTCCACCAGACAACCAATGATGTAAATTTCCTGCAAACATGGACTTGACTACTGTAAATCAACTAATTTTTCGTGAATACTTTATCTTGCATTTTATACTTTCTAGTCTACATCGCAGTTATTTATTTTTCTCGAGTTCAAGTTTACTTAATGTATTTTAATAAGGAAAGATACACATGAAAAACATTTATTGCTGTTTCTCTCTCCATTAATAACATTTTATTTGCTTTTTTTGTGTATTTATAGGTGATCAGACATCTCGGTTTTCATGATCAATAGGTCATTACTTAAGAGGAAACTTAAAGTTGAAATTTATTTACATAGTGCATAATTGGATTAATTTGAAATGGAATGTGTGCTTTCCTGCAAAAAAGAAATAGGAAATTTCAACATGTGATAATGACCATATAAAACAAAATGGAGTTCTATCATAGATACCCGAAAACACTTGCATAAAAGCAACAACATATCTTAATCAAAAGAAAGGAGAATGCAGAACAAATACTATTTTGTTGTTGAAAAAAGGAACACCAGTTTTATCCACTCATTTACATCGCTCCCTCATATCAATTATACAGAAGAAGATCATTGAAGAACAATTTGCAAAAATGATTTCTCTTAGAATTGAAGGGAATTGTTTAGTGAATGGAATAATGTATCCACTGAATTCTTACATAGTGGATTGAATAACTGTACACAAGCTGAAACAGAAGAAATTCTAATTTAAAATAACACGAAAAGTGTTTATTTTATAATTTAATCTGCAAATATATAAATATTTTTTTTAGAACACCACAAATGATATAATGACATTCAAATTGGTTGCTTATTATTGTATCGCATTGAAACAATTACAAAGAAAACAGAAGCATTTGCTCCAAAAAAATTATAAATCAAAGTTAAATTTATATAAAAAGTATAAACAATACCTAGATCTAAACAGTCAGACTGTATTATTTTCAATGTCATTAAAATTTTGAGTCAAACATTTATTATTGAATTTTTAAATATCATTTGCATCAATTCTACAGTCTTTTAATAATTATATTCATACTGTTTGTATAGATGTTGTAGTGAAGAAATGTTTAACAAGTAAAAATAAGGAAAAACATTTCCTTAAGGGAAATTTGATGTTCAGAAATTTCCTTAGAGGAAATTTGAAGAACAATGATTTCCTCAGAGGAAATTTGTTGTCTTGAATTTTCCTCCAAGGAAAAGTGTTTGTCAAAAATTTCCTCACAGGAAAAAGTATTTCCTCAAAGGAAAATGTGAAGCTACAAATTTCCTCACAGGAAAAAGTATTTCCTCAAAGGAAAATTTGAAGCTGCAAATTTCCTCTAAGGAAAAAGAATTTCCTCTAAGGAAATAGAATTTCCTTTAAGGAAATAGAATTTCCTCAAAGGAAATAATTATGCAGCAAATTCCCTAAGGGAAATCTTTTTCCCTTGAGGAAAAAACAATTTCCCTTGAGGAAAAATCTTTTTCCTTCAGGGAAATTTGATTTCCCTTGAGGAAAAGTACTTTTCCTCTTAGGAAATTGTTGAAAAAAGGGGCATAACTTTTTCAACAGTGGTGCTAGAGCCAAAATTTTTTAGGACAAATATCAGGGAACCAATACCAACCAAGTTATCAACTTTGTTTTGACTTATCTCTAAAAATTAAGGTGACAACTTTTGCACTCAGCGGAATTGCAAACTTGTCCCGGAGACTGTTAAAGGTTCAATTGGGTTCCAATAAAATGAGCAAATTAAATGTGTTACCATGAACATCCTTTTCTTCCAAAAATAATAGTTACAGCATGAAATAAAACAAAATCTCTTTTTATATCCCAGTTGAAAGGATTTGAAATTAACCATACATGTAAAGATGTATGGAATTTGGGTAATGGTCTCATTACAGGATCATGGATTATTTGGATGTTATTTCAAACTTATTTTTCAATGACTCTACATGGACTCAAAATTAAATTGGTATAACTCTATTGTAAACAAGGGAAGTCTACGAAATAAGCACAGAATAAACTTTTGTCTGGTACATAAAAAAAAAATTGGTAAAAAAAAATGACAATTTAGGTAAAATTAGGGTATTCTCATGTTAGCAAATTTATTTTCATGACCCAAAAAAAAAAAGTACAAATCTAAATGCAATAAAATGCTTTGCCATGCACAGCCTGATACGACCGCAGATGTATATTACACATATTTTAATTTTGGATCTTTTAAACTTCAATATGGACTAATTTGAAAACAGGCACAGGTAGACCCACATATGTCTATTCAGCAGAAGTCTCGAACTACATGTACATATCTCCTTAATTCCATATGATAGTAAGTCCTACTAACTATTGAAAATGTGTACATTTATTTTTTTCTAGCTCCTCTCGTGTGAAAGCTGAACCTTTTTGGTCACTATTTATGTGTTGCGTCTAAATAAGAATTGTAACACTTTATAGTGACTGAACAGGTTAAACAAATACTTCTTAGGAAACAGAAAAAGAAGACAACTTGAAACAACACAGCCATGCCAGTATATGTATGTATAAAACTCAGATCAGAATAGCATGGACTATGTGTTAGTTTTATGTCCTTGTGAATTTATTGTTAGGAAAGTTATCAATAATTCTGCAGATAATGCAATTTATTCAAGTGTTTTGTACATTGCTGTTAAAATTTTAACACAATCAGTGAAACATTCAAACAAGCTAAACTGAATTTTTATTACTGAAACTTTCAAACATTGACAAATGTTTTATTTACCAAATGACTCATGTGTTTCTGTGAGAGAAAAAAAAATCATGTGCAATTTTTGGAATTAAAGGGAAAGAAGATCCTTTTCTCGCTCTGGTGCATGTCAATTGTGAATATATACTTACGGTTACCAAATATATTTTCTTTATCATGATACTCACATCAACATTATCAAGAAGTACATGTACATCATTGGAAAAATGCACAGACTACAGATAAAATGTTTAAAACACCATATTTTGAGTGCATCTCCTGCCAAATATGTACTAGATGAGTATAATTGATGTAAATAAGGTAATTTTTGGAAGAAAACCCCAAAATAAAAAAATAAAAATACCCCCAATAATGTACTATAACCCCAAAATCAATTCTTATCTTCCTTTTGAGTTTTGTGTATGAACCTCCTGGTAAAATTTCATGGAAATCCATTTACTTAACTCAAGTTATAATTGTCTGAAACCAAATGTGTTTTTTTTAACATGCTTGTATTTCCCATTTCCATTCTCAATTTTTTTTTGCTATCATATAAGAACTTGAAAAGAAAGCTACATTATGTACATGTAACAAAAAAAATATATGCAAGAAATGACATAAAACTGACTCTGAATTTAATAGTACATGTCAGATATTGATGTAGAACTCACAAACTGAAGATGATCAGAAATACAAATGTTTTTATTAGAGTCAGATTTTTTTTTACCGAAGCCCTTCAGCGCTATCATTTAAAATTATTTTAGTCAAAATTTAACACTAGTATTAAGGTTTATCATAACAAATTGGCAAATACAGTCTTATTATCACCTAAAAAATACTGTGTACAGACTGACATGTGCGGTTTTGGAAGTTTTTATGTTTTTAGATATATAAAAATTTAATTTATTTAGCATATCTGAAAGATAAAATCATTTTTGGCAAAGATCTGGATTCAAAATATTTTTTTGTCCTATGCTTTTTTATTCATCAATTTGGGAATCAGAATATTTTTTTCAAGAAAAATAGCATTTTCCATCTGAACTTATAATTTTATTTTAGACATAAACAAAACGTTATTGTAGCCTTGGGCATTCATTCTTAACATGCATGAAATATTTGCCACTGAACGTTAAACAACCAACAACCAATCAATATCTAGGACATTATAAAGCTGGCATTTAAGGTAGCGCCTTCCTCATATTAGATATTAAGGACATACTATGCAGTTTTGCATATCGACAGGATTTTACGATTCATTTTTTTCTAGGAGTTATGCTCCTTTGAACTTACTTGCTTCAATGTACTACTGCAGCAGTCTGTCATCGCAACTCCTCTGAAACAACACAATAGAATTTCATGAAGCTTTTTATATAATTAGGACATACAATGTAGATGTCCATATCAACAGGAAATTACGATTCTATTTTTTCTAGGAGTTATAATTACAACCCTTTGAACTTATTTGCTTCAATGTACTACTGTAACAGTTTGTCATAGCAATTCCTCTGAAACCACTCAACAGAATATCTTGAAACCTTTTTAGATAATAAGGACATACTATGTAGTTGTGCATATCGACAGGAAATTACGATTCATTTTTTTCTAGGAGTGACGCCCCTTTGAACTTATCTATACTATTAAACGAGAAGACCTCATTTTGTGTGTAGCTTTCCTTCCACGATAAATTAATCACCATGCCTCTGTGTTCTATATGTAACATGCATAGTCGCATTTGTTATCCATTCTTATGATTATTCAGATTGAGTTATTTTTGGAGAAAAACGACAGAAAAGCAGTCCGGAAATTGATTCCGTCATTAGACTGACTTTAAGTCATAGGAAAAACTTCAGGTTTGAAAAAAATGCGCAAGTACAACCAATCGTATGATACATAACAACACTGAAAAATAAATAGGCCAATCAGAGCGTTCTCCATATCATGGTGGTTAGGTCGCAAGAACCAAAACTATTATACCTCCTCATAGTGAACAGTTATATTTCGCGTTTATCTACATGTAAACTACGATTATACTACTTTACTAGAGACTCTCTGTTTTATGTCTACTGTTTTCTTTGAGTAAAACATGTGGAAACAAGAAGGTGTTCATAGTACACGGATGCCACATCTGCACGATATTTATTAAGTCTCGAGTTAATTGGACTTCAACTTCATCAAAAACTACCTCGACCACAAACTTTAACCTGACTGAGCGGGACAGACGGACGGACGGACGACGAACGAAGCACGGATGCACAGACTAGAAAACATAATGCTGCCCATAAATTGGGCATAACAAATTATTGTCGAAAATAAAAGTAGTGATTTGGCAAAAATGAAAGAAGGGTAGAGATGGGAGGGAGGCAGGACCTTTTTCGGGACGTCAGGATAGGGTGTTTTTAAGTTCAAGATTAGGGCTTTGATCCTTACGGGATACGGGAACATACTTTTCGATTTCGGGATTTCTGGACATGAATTTTCATAATTCTGCTTCTCGGTATTTCATTTTTTTAAGACCGAGATTTCGGGATCAGGACCCTACAACCACTCCTCAGATTAGCCTAAGTCGGTCTTAGTCATTTATACAAGATTCAAATCCTGCCATTGGCATATGTTAATAAGGATTTTGAAAAAGCACTGATGGATAGCCCTAGAAGCATACTTTATTAGACTAATCATGGTCTATATATAATCAAACGGTTACATTTGTTTCATGTTTGAACCAGTGCAAATCTTCAAATTAATTTAACTTTTACCAAAAGATGCATTTTATCAAAGGAGAAGAATAACTGTGGTCTGAGGCCTGAGAAACACGAAAATATTTGAATTTAACAGAAAGGAAACAAATATCGGACTTTAGAAAAAGCGAGAGGGCTTTTGATACCATTTATTAAATTCTCCGACAGTTTGCAAGCTGTATATGCCCGCGATTTCACGGATGTGTTCTTGTTTACTTTAATTTAATGTACTACTGCAACAGTTTGTCATCGCAACTCCTCTTAAACTTCACAACAGAATTTCATGAAACATTTTTAGATTACAGGGACATACTATGTAGATGTGCATATCGACAGGAAATTACATGATTCAATTTTTTTTCTAGGAGTTATGCCCCTTTTGAACTTACTCGCTTAATTTTTAAATATATAGATATGATATATATGATTAAACATAGATGCGTAATGAGAAACATTTTTTTTTTACCGGACGTGGTTTTAGTTTATCATTTGAGTTGAATTTTTATCATATCATGCGCACTCGTTAAATCCATGCGTCGTTTCGTCACGCGTTTTCTTATTTTTTATATTCAAATACGGCGATTAGTTATACTATAATTACCTATTTTATGAGTAGAATATCCTTTTCGGAATTATTACAGATTTAAGTGTCAGGGGTTGGATGTGCGTAAAGAAAAGAATAATTCGCGTCCACTTTCAAGGATGTGACGTCATTAATATTGTCCACTTTGGAAGTTAGCCTGGGGTGCTTTCCATTATGCGGTACGTACCAGCTGAACCCCTCGAACCTGAAATGGAACGCGCCGTACCATACGGTTCGTCTGATTCGTCGATTTCCCCGATCCAATACAGATCCAAGATGGCGGAAAATAGAGTTTAGGAAGAATGTAAACAATTTGCAATTACAGATTACAGAAAAGGAAAGATATATGATGATGTTTCAACGGCACAGAACACTTGCAATTTTAAAGGAAACATAATTACACAACCGAGTTATTTTTTTGGGTTTTCATTTGTGAAAATGCCGCATATTTGTGATTTTCCAGCCCATTCATAAAAGCTCATCCAAATATTACATGAATGAAAGTAACAGTATTCTCGTCTGCTTGAGATGCAATAAAAATCGTCTTTTTTTATCGTTTGTGCACCTTTTTGTTATAAATTTGAGGTGCCATTTGATATGTAAGGATAGATTAATTTTTTCGTCGTTTGAATGGTTTTCATTCACCGGAATTTGCACTCGAGAGGTCGCTTGTGTATTAACGGTGGTTAGCGAAACGCTTTATATCGTTTAGACGCTTGTAACTTATAGATGATATAACATATAACAAATATTCAGCCATTACATTTTATCTAGAAGTTCGTATTTCCGCCCAAGGCGACGTCACTGACAATACGACGTCGACAATAAACGTACAATAGTTGAAACGTTATGTTCCCGCGATAATCTCAACATACTGGGGCCGCGAAAAAGTAAAAATTATCACAATTTTCTAAAATTCTCAATTGTCCATTGATAAATCGTTTCACTGATAAATAACTGTCCATCAATAAATAATATCACTTTGAAATTGTCTCTCGCGTTGTGTTTTTCTTTGTAATACTGAGCAAATCATATAAAACGGAAATTATATTTAGCGATTAAATTCAATTACAGTCTCTCATGAAATAAAATAAAATTCAACTTTGCACTAAACATGTAATTGTTTATGTTCATCGATTACATCACTGGTGAATCCACTTCTGTATCGTCTCTCGGGCTTTTAGGCTAGCTTTTCGTTTCGGTCTGTTCTCCATATGTTCCTGCTCATCAATATGAAGTTACTGTTAGAATTGTTTGTCATCGTTTGTGTTACTTCCAACGGATATAATTTGGCGATCGGTCTTGTAGTTTCTCCCGTGCTGGTCCTTATTCGTGCTGATCTTACCAGTCCATCATTACCTCTCGCAAGTTCGGTTACGATCCCAATTTTCCAGTTTATCCTCGGACATTTGTTGTGAATTTGTACGATGTCTCCTGTATTTATTAATTGTTCATTTTTTTTATTGTCCTATGAAATTCACGTAAAGATGTAAGGTATTCGGATTTGCATCTTTTCCAGAAATGTTGAATCAATTGCGTCTGTCTGTGTACACTTTTATTAAGATCTTTATGTCCCATGTAAGTCGGGTCTAGGAAATTATCAATTTCTGATTGCGGGTACGGTAATGTTGAAATCCGCCTTCCGTATAATAGATGAGACGGCGTTAAAGCTTCACAGTCTTTGATATCGGATGATGGATATGTTAGCGGTCTGTCATTTAAGATAGTTTCTATTTCCGTAACAACTGTTTGTAATGTTTCCATGTTTACTTGGGATCGTCCAAGCACTTTCTTCAAACTTGTCTTCGTCAGAGCAATCAAGCGCTCCCAAAATCCACCATACCAAGGTGCACGTATCGGTATAAATCTCCACTCGACACCGTGTGTTGATAAAGTATTTTTTTACTATATCCGATTCACATAATCTTTTCATTTCTGCAGATCCTGCAATGAATGTAGTTGCATTGTCAGATACTAGAATTTTAGGCAAAGATTTACGGCTTACAAAGCGCCGAAATGCCTGAATAAATGAATGTTCGCTCAAGTTTGGGACTACTTCTAGGTGAACTGCTCTTGTCGATGCGCATGTAAATAAACATATATACGCTTTCTTTAAAGTTCTTTCTGAGTCCTTTACGTATGAAGCACCTGTATAATCGACTTCTGTGACGGTAAATGGCGAAGCTTCCTGTACTCTTATTTTCGGTAGGGGTGGCAGATCCGGTTTATTGTAAGATTTTCCCATAACTTTGCGGCAAGTTACACATTTGTTTAATAACTTCTTAACAAATTGTCGGAGTGTCGGTACCCAATACGATTGTCGTACATAAGTTAGCGTAGCATTTAGTCCAGAATGGAGTGAACGTTCGTGTGCGTCTATCACTATCAGTTTGGTAAGTGGTTGATTTGCAGGTATAAGATATGGAAATTTAGTATTCTCTGGAATCGGTGCATTGTGAATCCTACCATTGCATCTCACAAGGCCATCGTCATCTATGAAGAGTCCTAGTTGTCTTATTCTTGGATATTTCATTGTGTTTTTATTTCGTGTGTCCTGTAAACTTTTTATTTCGGCGGAATATGAAGATTTTTGGCAATCTAATATCCATGAACGCACCGCGATATTAATAGCATTTGTCGTTAAGACTCCACTTTTTCTCAGATGTTTGGTATATCGGCAATAAGTTATGAACCGCTGAACGTAAGCGGTTACTCGAATCAATTTCCTAAAAGTCCCATATTTCGAAATGTCTATAATGTTACTAATACCATAGTAGTCAGTATGAACGTCATTGTTTTGAAATTCCTCGTCGTCGTTTTCTCCTGTAATTGTCAATATGGATTGTATTCTGTAGGACAGTATCTCCATTCATGTTGATTTATAGGCTCTGTAATTTCTCGCACTCGATTTGCAATAAATCGTTTTAACGGTTTCGATGATTTTATCCAGTGTAATACTATGCAGCTATCCGACCTGAAAACCACGTTTTTACATTCAAAAGTCGATTTTACATGTGACGCTAGTCTAGTTCCAATAACTGCGGCAATAAGTTCTAATTGCGGTAATGTTAGGTTTTTCACTGGCGCTACTCTGCTTTTCGCCATCACTAACGTAGTTTCGGTACCGTTGTTCAGATATGCAGTCGCTCCATACGCTTTTGGACTCGCATCGCAAAATACGTGTAGTTCAAATTGTGTCGAAGTAGAATTACTGGAGAAATAATATCTGGGAAATACGATTTGTGTCGCTTTCTCTAAGTCGCTTGCCACATTAATCCAAGTAGCCTTAAAGTTTTCCGGAACTGGTTCATCTCAATCAAGTTTACTTTTCCATAGATCCTGTATGAGCATCTTTGCTCGTATTGTGACGGGGCTGAGTATTCCAAGTGGATCGTATATTTTGGAAGAATGTTTCAAAATCTCCCTTTTTGTTACAATGTCTCGTAGTTGAATCTCACATTTCTGGTACATCAGATCATCGGATTTGCTATTCCATAACATACCAAGTACTTTTGTGTTGATGTCCTTATCTAGTACATTTTCCGTCTTGGCTAGCGTGCGTATATTTTCACTGTTCGATGTCCACGATCGTAGGTTGAATCCGGCTTCCTTCATCATTGTTCTTGCTTCCTTATAATACGTATTAGCGTCATCCTCGTTCTGTAAACTTGTCAGAATGTTGTCCACGTACAAGTCTCTTTCCATCAATGTAGCTGTTGTACTGTTGTAACGATGTAAATGTTTCAGTATCGTGGCGTTAAGCATAAACGGCGAACAAGTTGCTCCGAAAAGGACAGATTTGAACCTGTAAGTCTGTAGATTACTTGTAGGGTTTAATGGGTTACTGAGCCACAAGAAACGTGTAGCGTCTCGGTCATCTTCGTTTAAGCCAACATGTAAAAAGGCCTTTTCAATATCCGTTGTTATGGCGACAGGGTTGGCTCTAAATCTCATCAGAATTTTTGTCAGGTCGTTTAGTTTCGGCGGTGTGTCCAAGAGGCAGTCATTCAAACTAGGCGAATAAGGCGACTGGCGGCAACTGCAGTCATAAACGATTCGGATACGCGTAGTGCTTGATTCCTTCTGTACTGGATGATGAGGAATATAGTGTATTATTCCTTGAGTTTCAGCTGTTTCATCCACTCTCTCTATAAACTCCCTTCGTTCCTGTTCTTTTATAATGTTCCCGTACTTCTTTAACATATCAGGGTTTTGGGTAAGTCTTTTAATGACGTTTTCTGTCCTTCTCTTCGTGACTGCTAAATTTGTAGGCAATTCATCATGGTCCTGTTTCCATGGTAACCTAGCGAAATTTTTATTTTTCTCTGAATTCAATTGATCTGTCCTGATATGCTGTTATGTAGGTATCGTCGTCTTCGTCTAACTCCTTACTATTTATACCTATTGATTCTAAATTCCAAAATCTCTCTAAATTGTATTCTTCATCTTTGTGTGATATTAAAACATTAAACATGTTAGTTTTCGATGTGTTAGTTTTCTTACTGTATGTAGGTCCCGAAAGCAAATATCCGATCTTGGATTTCACGGCGGTCGGACCGTTTCCCCGTACAATATGGTCTTCTACAATGTCCCAGTAGTGATCTGCACCTACAAGCAAGGATATATCAAACGAATCTTGCTGCGTCATCGTGTGTGCTAACTTCAAACCACGTAAAAAACCGTTCTGTGTATCAATATGACGTATGTGATTCTGTAGAGGCGTGGCGATCATCGGTACTATCAGTACTTTGATTGGCAATACGTGTCCGGCGTCGGTTTTCAGATATATTGTTGTCTTTTCTAAGTGTCTCGTGTTTTTCTCTACACCTCCAAATGCCGATAAATGTATTATCTCTGTTCCTTCTATCTAGATCTGTAAATTGAGTTTATTCGCTAAGTTCTGCGTCAAAAACGATCTTTGAGCTCCTTCGTCAAATAGAATATTCGTATCTATAAAATGCTGATTTGAGCCTACTTGAGATACGGCGGTTTTCAAAAGTACATTTGATCGCGATTCTGTCGATTGAGAATACAAAATGGTAGTATCTTCTTCTGTATCATGAAGTTCATTAACGAGTTGAACGTTTGTCGATGGCGGGTTTGACGGGTTACTGCTCTGGTTATAATTCGCGTGGAAGTTCGTATTTGCTGAGTTACTACTCCCGTTTCTATGGTTTACCTCATTCACTGGTTTTATGTTGTTTGTTGGACGTGAATTACACAAGCTTGTATGGTGTTTCTTATTACAATTTCTACATGTGTGTTTAGATTTACAATCATTTATTCTGTGTTTACCAAGGCAGTTAAAGCATAACTTATCACGTTTTACTATTATCATACGGGATTCTGTGTCGGTTATTTTACTGCACTGGGTAGGTGCGTGTATTTCATGACAAAACACACAAGGTCTTGTCTCAATATTCTTGACAGATTTGGACGATGTTGTGGGCAAATGGTTTGTCGACTCTAACTCTTGTCCTGCGTCCATTATATTAATCTCATCTAAAATGCTCCTACGGAGGTCCCGTAATACCCAAGTTTGTATTCTGTGTTCTCGCGCGAGATGTTGTCTGACTTCCCCGGGTAATTTCTTCATAATAATTGGAACAAGTAGAGTGCCGTATGTTTCTTGTGTCTGACCTAAAGCTTCTAATCCCCTGACGTAACTTTCCATTTTATCGTAAAAGCTTCGTAAGCTTGTTATCTGATTTCTAGGCGAAGGGATTTCTAATAATGCCTGCATGTATGCATTTATGATTTTGTCCTCTTGACCGAACCTCTCTTTTAATAGGTTTACGGCTTCATCATAGTTTACATTTGTAAGTGCGAACCCCGCTATAGAATCTAGTGCTTCATGTTCTAGCTGTGCTTTCAAGTAATTGAATTTTTGTACATTCGTAAGTGACAAGTTAATGTGTACGGCCGACTCATATGAGTCCCAGAAAGTTTGCCATTCTAAGATGTTGCCTGAGAATATTGGAAGCGAAAGTTTGGGTAGGCGGTGACTACTAGCTGACGAAAATGTGCTTTGCTGTGTGTTAAACATATGACTGGCTTGTACAGACGGGTTCTCAAACGACTGTGCGTTGTGTGGGTTGGCTATGTTGTGCGTTGGTACAAACGGTATAGTTTCTGGATTTAAAGTGTGGGTTGTTGTATGTGAATCAATATGACGGGACTGTGGTGTTTGGACATTTTTTATGAACTTACGTATGTGGCGAATCTTTGTTTCCATATCCACTGAATATTCATCTGAATCCACTATCTCATTTTCCACATCTTCCGGTTCTGTTGACTTTAGAATTTGTTCGTTTAAGTCCTTAAACAATGTTTGTTTTTGCACTAGTTTTCCGAGTGTTGCTATAACTTCTTCTTCATCGAAATTCGAATTCTTCTTTGCTTCATCTAATCTTCGGAATAATCTGGTAACAGCGCTTCTGTTCCCCGATCGGACTGATTTCAATTTTACGAGATCCTGGTCACGGCACCATAAATATAGATGATATAACGATATAACAAATATTCAGCCATTACATTTTATATAGAAGTTCGTATTTCCGCCCAAGGCGACGTCACTGACAATACGACGTCGACAATAAACGTACAATAGTTGGAACGTTATGTTCCCGCGATAATCTCAACATAACTATGATACACTAATGGAGGCGGCAAAGTTTAACACATGGACGGTGCCAAAGTTAAAGGCAGAATTGGTTGTACGGGGAGCTGTAATAACAGGAAGAAAAGCAGACCTGATTGATAGGTATTTTTTCAATGTGAAATAAGATCAACAGTGTAAAACAGCCGTCAATAAAAATGTTTCAGACCATGAAACTGAGACACTGTCACTCACTACATGAACCTTGCAATTTCCCGTTTTAGAAATATATTTCTTAAGGCATCACATTTTTAAAAAGTATATGGTGGTATCATTACTGAACCGATTTTAATAAACTTGGGACCATTAAATTCAGAATTTTAACAGTTTTGTTTGCTCATTTGGTGAAAGTCATTGTTTTAAAGCATTAATTTTTTCTGGTGCTTTAAACACAAGACTTTTTTTGCTGACCATTTCATTTAATAATTTCAAGAGGTAGTGTTTATGTTAACAGAATATCGAAAACTTTTTTTAAAACAACTGAACTGACAAAACCATATAATAAAAAAATTAAGATATATATATATATATATATGCATTACAGCCAATGTCATTGATATGTGAAAAAAAAAACTTTTATTTAAACAATAACATTTAATAGCAAAAATGTTATTAGGTTTCTAATGTATATCTGTTAACACGTAAAAATTCTAAAATATTTTTTCCACAGATTAATTGCCTTTGACAAAAATAGGAATTTCAAACAGCCAGCCATTGAAATCCCTGACCACACTGATGTTTTATGGCCTAAATGTGGCTATAAACAAATGATTCCAGATCATATACTGTTTTTTTTCAAAACTCACCAGAGAACAGATTGATGGGTACTTTTTATACAGATTAGCTGGTATGTAGTCAATTTATATGTTCTTGTTCACATCTTTAGGTCATTGTAGGAAAACAGAGTTGGTGTACGTGGGTTCGATTCCCATCCTAGGCATTAATTGATATTAGCTGGTGCAGAGTGGGCAGAAAAGCTTAGTGGCCCTGCATCCACTCTAATCTTATCTAAAAAATGGATCAATCATTGCCAAGTCTTGCTGTCTGTCATTTTTTTTCTTAAGTTCAGATAAAACCTTATATTTTGGTGAAAATATATATTGTGATTTATACTACAGTGGCATTAAAAAAGGTCCATTTTTGTACACCTATGGGTTAAGGTTATTCAGAAAGGTCTTCAGAAAATAAAGTCAATAAATTTACTTTTGCAATAATTTCATACAATAATAAGTTTAAATAACCCATATATGCCTCAGCATGTTCTTTAGTCTGTATCTCTTCAATAGTGAATACAACTGTGCCCTTTGTAATTTCTTTTTCTATATCTCTGCACAGTACTGTCTATATAGGGAGATTGGCATACATACAGAAATATGCGTTCTTACGGTTTCTATGGTAAAGTTGAAGACAATTTTAAAGAAATATAAAAAAAAAGGTGAAACATGCAAAATATTTCATGTCTCCACTTGATCTTTAATCAACTTTCAATATTTTGTATTTACACCTTTGAAATGTTTCATTTTAATTTTCATAAAATCAATAATGTTTTGAAGGTGATAAGCAGATAAATGGAGATATCAAAGCAATTAAAAAAGGAAAAAACTTGTTGGATGCAAAGAAGATCCTGGCTTCAACTGTTTTATTTACTGTGGATGACATTTATCTTACTGGAATTGTTGGTGCTGCCATGAAAAAACAGGTTTATGTTTATATTTATATATGGAGTATGAACATTTTTTTTAAATGCAGTACAAATATTCATAAATATGTTGGGAATAAAAGATTCTTATCTATCGGTTGATAGTTGTTAAGTTCTATGACCACAAAAACTCTAGAAAGAGGTAACTAAGTTGAATATTCAAAGAAGGATAAATGTCAATGAAGCAAAATATTACAATAAAGAAATAAGACGATATTTAGAGAATGACATGCAATTGTAAACAAAACACATGTGTGTATACATGCAAGCAGCAACAAAGCAAGCTCTAAATTTTCCCACATCTGAAATAGTTGCAAACATGAATGTTACAGAAAGAATCAGTGATCTGCTATCAACAATAATTCTAGACATGTATATTCATTCATTGTTGAAGCCTGTAGGGTGACCTTCAGTTGCTTTTATCCACATTAATTGAAATCTTGTTGATACAAATGTATTTGTCTCATTGCCATTGGCAAAAATATATTTTTTTCTTATACATGTATTTATAATTATAACATCTTTTTAAGGAAACTTATAACTACAAATTGAAAATGGAAAAGGGGTCAGGAAGTCCAGTAAATTCACAATGTGAGTGTCCAGCAGGAAAGGGTCCGCATGCGACATGCAAACATATTGCAGCAGTACTTCTAATGCTAGAAGAATTTTCCCAGTCAGGCCAACTAGCTGTGTCGAAATCTTGCACAGAAGGACTCCAAACATTCAACCAACCAAGGGCATATTATACTGGTAAGATAAGATAAGTAAGACAAGATATTTTATAGATTTAAAATCCAAATTTATTGGATTGATATTAAGACAATAAACATAAGTTATACATAAACATACAATAATAAAGTGATAAATATATAAAATCTCTGCTTAGGAGGCTATTAAGTTCTCATTAAAGCATTTATAGAACTGTACATGTCACTTACATGTATGGAATATGTTGAAATGCTGATTTAAATAAGTGTTGCCTAAACTTTTTCATTAATAGTAACAAAATACACATGTTTAACATTTTAAATAAAATCTGTGTGTCTAGTGCATTTGATTTTGTCCTTTAAAGGAACTTCCAGTGTTGTGTAGAACTGTTTTTTAATTTGCCACTTTACAAACAATAATTTTTGAATTGAATTTGAATTGTAAAAAACAACTTCTTTTCAGAAAAAAAACATGTAAATATCAAACAGCATCTAAAATCTTTTAAAAAATCAAGGCATTTTGTGTATTAAGAAGGACAACTCTTATACAATCAAAATATGGTATTTTAACTTTTTGGATAGATTTTTATCAAATGTTTATTAGGATAAAAAAAATAATCTTTTTCTTTTAACTACAAATTAAAACATTTTACTTGAAAATAGGCAATAACTTAATAGTGCTTTTGAACATTATGTGATAGATTTTGACTAAGGAAAGTAATAGTCATATTTTTCTTATTTTGCAATTAGGTAAACCATTAAAACTGGAGAACATTCCATTGAAAAGGAAACTTGGGGATGATCTTCTTTCTGATCCTAGACCAGAAAAGTACAGGAGAATGAAAGACTACACTGACTATGTAAGAAACACAATGGTCAACTATTGTGCCATCTCATCTAAAGACATTGCCATGAGATATCTTTTCCCTAGAGCAAACTTACTGGTATGTTTATTTATCTTATGAAAATACTATTGACTGAAAAAGAAACCTTGCTGACAATTAAATTAATATTAATCCTGTTTGTTCCTAAGTATATAAATAATTAATAATAAAGAAATTGGAGAACAAAAAATTTAGCTGTTCTATAAATGAATAATAAAAAAATATATCATTTTCAGGCTGCACAACATGATCATCATTATTTGAAATTGCCATTTGCTGAAAATTGGGTTGATGAAGCTTTAAAGGTAATTAAACTTTACGAATAAGTCTAAACAAAGTTCAATGAGTTTGTTCAAGTACTCAAATATACTTTTTGCCTATTTTCTATATTCTTTCCTTTTAAACCAAAATATCATCAAATAATTGTTGTAGCCGAATATATAAAATCATGCAAAAAGAAGTATATTGACACTTCAGACCACTTCAAACCAATATATGGTACATAATATATTATAATATAAAGCAGCAATCCAATTGTTCCTACATGTGTCAGGCGCGTAGCTACCAATACGCCAACACGCAGTTGCGTGCACATCGATTTGGCATGCAAAATAAAATTGCAAAATAAACATTTATAAATTAAATGTTTAAAGGGAACACATATGTTGTCACTTTTTTAATTGATGAAATGTCATTAAATAACGGCATTTGGTTTCAAAATATAAGTTCTATTGGAGTTCATGACAAAATCGGACAGTATTACTTGTATCTCATTACAAGATTTGAATTTGTTATACTCAGTCTAAGACATGTAGTTTCGGACCACATTTTACAGAGTACGGTTTATCTGTTTGGAATGAGATTTACCATGCAATCGGCATTAGATTTATCAGAACCCTTCGATATCGTTGAAAATATGACACGGCGATGTGTTCAACAGACTACCAGAGCCAATCACCCTGCAAACATGCCAAAACAGTATTGGAATGTCTCGTTATAATTTGCGTTTATAGACCATATGATTATGGAACTGGAGAGCGTAGTCATGTCTGGTATTAACAGAAAATCGCTTCTTTGTGCCGTATCTGCTTCTTCGTGTTGTAGGAAATATAACTAGCAAATCTCAACATTGTCTGAGATATACCAAACTGACCTGGTATGTAGTTTTAACGAATTCAATTGGGAGGTCGCTCGATGGCGAATACGTACGTTGCATGGTTTATAACATCTCGCAAGTGCTACCGTGGAGATATATCAGTGTACTAGTCTGTTGAAATCAAATGTACGATCAACAATGCACAACTACTGGTTATCATCGCTAGCATTACTGCATGTTCATCGGCGTTTCAGTGTGAATATAATATTGACAAAGTAATAGAGAAGTTCGTTTCTGTCTAGACCCGAAGAGCAGATTTTGGACAATTTTGAGTAAATTCTGTATCAAAAAATGATGTGTAGTTTATGTTTTCAATTAACCATGATTTACTCTATTCAGAAGCTTTATTAATAGTTTTACATTCATAAATTGTTAATAAGTCCTATCTTCATGTAGCTCCTCTTTCAACTGTCCTTTAACCGAAAACCGAAAAAAAACCATTTTTCTGCGTAAAAGGGTCCCAAAATTTTTTGCTTGCACATTGTTTCTTTCTAGCTACGCCCCTGTGTGTTATAATTTCAAAGAGAATACATTAAGCAAAAAACAATACATTTTAAGCAATACATACTTTTACAAATTATACAATACACAACTTTTGTTTTGTTAAAAACAAACATTTAAATTAAAGTTTAATTGTGTTACTGACTAAACTTCTCTATTTACAACCATAGACACACTTCTCAATTTGATGAATGTTATATAATTATCTTTAGCCTACATCTATCATTTACATGTTACTTCAATACATTAATAATGAACATTCTTGTTGACCAATAATGTGCTGTCCAATTTCATTAAAAATGTTTAATTGATAACATACATGTATTATTAGGTTACAGAAAAGGAAGCACAATCCATTGAAAAGACCACAAGAGGCCAATCAAATAACAAAGAATGGTTCAAGGCCCGGCCGTCAGTGGAGGGTAACAGCATCCAGATTTGGCGAAGTCACACAAATAACAGCTAGAAGGAACATAAAAAAACTTTGTGACTCACTACACAATCCAAAACCTATTAACAAGCGTCAAATATTCCATGGAAAAATGTATGAAAGCAAGGCTTTAACTCAATTCAAACAAAATTATAAAATGAATGTAGTTAATTGTGGATTAATTGTCTCCCACCATTACCCATTTTTGGGAGCATCTCCAGATGGACTTGTGGGAGCAGACAGTCTTATTGAAGTTAAATGTCCTTACAGTGACAGAAATGAAAAAATTCTCCCAGGGTCAAAATTTTAATTCTTAATGTATGAAACAGATGGCACAATGGTCTTGAGAAAAAGTAGTCCTTATTATGACCAAATTCAAGGTCAACTCTTTTTGTGTAAAAGGAAGTATTGCTTTTTTGTTGTTTACACCTTTGTTGATTTGTTTGTGCAAAAAAAATGAAATAAATCATGACTATTGTGTTGGATGCTTAATACCCAAATTACAGTTGTTCTACACCAGACATTTCAGACCCTACATTGCCACTTTGTTGTGAGTTAGTCACATTTTCCTAAATTCATAAAAGCGGAATTTTATAAATTGAAATAATGCACTTCTTGACATTTTTATTAACTAAACAACAAAATTGTATTTAAAGAAAAACATTCATTAAAGTCTGATTTTTCAACATTTTAAATATCTGAAAGAAAAGTTTTATTATTTGGTTGTAATATGTAATTAAGGAAATTTAAATTGTAGATCATAAACTGGTAAAAAACACGTTTTGTAAATACTGTATATATACAGAAGTTAATTTATTGCTAACAAAAGAAGAAATATAATATATATCTGTAAAAGTTACTATTGTGAATGCTTCTGACTAAAATTTATTTGGCTCGTTTAATTTTCATAAAATTTTGTCAAAATATTTACTCTAACCCTTTGACAAAAATATAAAATATTCAATAAATTTGAACCAACCAATTTATCAGAAAAATTACACTGCTTATATATATAAGTTTGATAAACACTAATTTTGATCACTAAGAAGCTTAATATTCCCTTAACATCTCAACACAGTTATAACGTTTAGCTGATTTTACAGAGTTGTCTCCCTGTAGTGTTAGGTACCACCTTAAATGTAAAAGAAAATTGTATTTTAATGTATTATGTAGGGAAAAGACCTATTGTACATGTTGTATCAGTAATGTGATTTCCTTATGCTAATTTATCCACCGTGAATGGCATTCTTAAAATTCAATAAAGCAAAGAATACAAATACAATTCTGTTACTTAGAGGAAATTTACTACTTGATAGTTCAGATTTTAAAATTTTAAATCTCTTGCATAATCCAATGACTCGCTCAATGTGGATACGCTTGGATGCCACTCTACGGTCTTTTATAATTTCCTCTGGTTCTAATTGGGACTTCCCTTTTAGCATGGTTGGTGTATTCACGAATACATTTTGGTTTGCAAAAAGATCTTGCACCATGATACCCCTATCTGCCATAATGCTGTCACCAGAATCAAAGATTTCATTTTCAAGCAGGTGTGAATTTTCAATAATTTGTCTGTCACTGACTGACCCACCATAACAGTCTGAAACATAAGACACAGCACCTCTTGGGGTACAACCAACCATAGTTTTGATGGTATTTCTATGCTTGTATGACGACCATGTAACACTCTGGTTCACAACGGTTAACATCAGATGGTTTTTGGATTGGAATTTCTGTTGCATCTAAAATAACCCTTGTAGTTGGGAATTTCCTTCCAAAATCAACAGGCATATAATCATCGACAACTTGTCTTGAAGGCCAAATATCAAGATCTTTCAATTGAAAATATAAAAAGTTTATCCAAGTATTAATGGTTCTGGATACTGTAGACTCGGAAATATTAAAAAGTAAAGAAAGCTCGAAATCTTCCTTTCCACATCTAATTTTCATCAAAGTAAGAAACAATTGATCTTTTGGATTAAGTTTCACACATTTATAGTTCAATTCATAAGCAGCAGGGCCAAGTGAATGAAACAAGAATATGAAATGATCATAACAACTAAATCCTGTGTAATAGGATACTGCTTTGGGGTAATTAATGAAATTTTCAATGGAGTAGTCACCCAACAATTGACACTGAACATTCTTATCCTCAGCAACCTTGCCTATGTCTGACTCATCTGTTACTTCAATAGGATGCTCATTACTTGTTGTCTCAATTTCAACCTCAAACTGTATGCCATTTTCAATACCTTCCATAGACTTGTTTTTACTGACCAAATCTCCATGATCCCTGGATTTCATCCTCAATGCTCTTGGGCTAACAATAGCTTCTTGACGAAAAGGAAAGACCGAGGGTACAACATCCTTCTTGAGTCTACTCTTGTCACCTAATAAAACATCGGAACTGTTACCGTGACCTAGATATACAGGCGATATATCCTAATTTTTTTAACGGGAACCAGTTTTACATCAGTAAAACGTTGTTATCTCCCTTAGTGTCGGGAGCTACCTTAATTAAGTACACTAGTTGTATGAACTTATTAATTTTATTATACTAGTATCATACTTGTAATAGTGGAAGATATTAGCAGGCAAAATCGAGGGAATTGTGCAAATGATGATACAAGCATGAAAATTACCACAAAGCATCATTAGTATTTACTTTTTAAGAAACAACTGCTGGCCATTAAAAAAAATCATTTTTTCAAGATGGCCACCGCCGTTTTCTAAAATGGCTGTTTTTTCAGTTTGAAAACACTTTTTTTTTCTGGAAAACTTTTCGTTTACCTTCTTTTAGTGCAAAACAGCTGTCAGGTTTGGTAGCTACCTTCCTTACATGTGAATAATTCACTAGACATGATTATTTGACATATACAGGGTTTGCGCATGCGTGAAAATGTAGCAAAATTCATTAAAAAACATTTTAACTATTTAGTATAAAATCAGTGATTTGGGATTTTCAATGATATTATGATTTTGTTTGATAACATTTTTCAAGGTTATGACACACATAATTTAACAATTTTGCGCATGCGCAAATTATTGATAGACATAATGCATGATTTGTATGCACTTCCAGGGCAAACTCACTGGCCCAAGACCACAATTAATGACCCCGCTTTTCGTTGTTCACGAATATAGTTCCCCTTAATTATAGTGTATTTTTTCTTTATTTTTTTTCTTTGCCTTTTTCATTCATTTGTTAGTTTTTATGGGGTGGAAATGAAAGAAGAGAGGTGAAATAACTTTTTGTTGAAGGTATTTTAACTGATTTTAATATGGAAATAGTGATTAAATCAAGTGCAAAAAGGTAATATATACAGTTTTCGGAACATCTCTTGACTTGTCCATAGGGGTATGGATGTGTATTGGCTAAATTTCTAAGTTACATCAGAGCAATCTTTCTGAATTTTGGATATGTTTTTAGACTAGTACTATGCATAACACACACAAAATTTGACAAAAAGATTAGGTGCAATTTTTTTTAATGAGACAAAAAGTTATAAAGAACTAACAGAGGAATTAATTGTTGTCTGTGGCCCACTGGTATAAATCGTAGTCATCTCATTACTCTTAAAAGCGAGGCTCTTGTAGAGCTGTACCAGTAAGTGAACAATCTATGATGCCACTGTTTAAAAAACAAGCCCATTCAGTTGCAATGATCAGGTATTTGATGGATAAGACGGAAAATGCGGTTAAAACGAAAGAAACATCAATAGTAACGGCAGATCGGCCACTTTTGGTAATGGATATTCAGTGGGAACGGCCTGATTTGTACAGATAAGATAAGTTTATCGTCATGTGAGGTGGTTTTTTGTTAGAAGCCAACCCCTTTGTCATGGGTTGGGACCCCCTCCTTTTTAAAATGGCTGGATGTCCCTGTATAGTGTTTTATTTTACAAAACCAATAGGTATAGTAGTCCCAGGAGTGAGAATCCTAGCAATGACAGTGTAAAAATATGCCAAACTATTATCACAGTAGAATCGAGAAATGGGGAGGTACAATGTACACCACCCAACTCCATCCTTATTTTGATCAAGAAAAGAATGCTGATTGTAAGGTCCTTCAAGTCGTTCTACGTTGACGAATTTCAATCCTATTCATATTGATAAATGACGTGAGTATATGTCAATGAGGACCGAACGACATACATGTATACTACAGACGGTACAATCAGTCTTTAACAATGGACAAATTCAAAGAAGAAAAGCCAACTGTTTTGAGAGTATTATAATTTGGACTCGGATATTTTTCAACAAATTTGCAGTTTTAAACATGCAGTGAAAATTAACATATATGTATACAAAATAAATTGGCATTATGCTTTTATGTTGTGCTGTTACCCACTGAAAATAAGGGTTACATGCTCAAAACTATTAGGAGCTACATCCTTTAATGGCACTTGCAAAACAAAAAAGAGACAGTACATGTGATTACGATTACATACATGTATATAACAAAATCGTATACGGACTGAACAGTATTTCCGGAAACGCGGATTCAACCCTCTATTATCTATATATATTACAACATGCCAATTATCACTTTTGGTTTTATTATTTACAGGTCATTGATAATGGATCATGCCTGCATCTTACGTACACATGTTTACGGGAGCATAAAAACTTATATTTCAATACATGTTTGGAAATTTGATTATAGGAATTCAGCTATAATTTGGAATTTAAGAGCAATTTTTTACGTCATTGAATTTTATTTCTTAATCTAGCGCACCACACCTAACAGGAACTTTTTTTCTTATATTTTACAGGTTTACTATTGTCTTTCGATGCATTTTTAAAAACATACTGCTTTAGCATTTTAACAAATCATTCATCGATAAATTAAAAAAAAAAAAAACATGAATTGGAGCAGATGTTTGCCGGGATGAATTTCTATTTTAGATGTTTGTTTATAAGAAGGGTTTGTTTATAAGAAGGATTACATTTTTTAAATTTAATTGTTCAGGACTGAACTTCACGGCGAAATGGGATTCCTCCAAAAAGAAAGAAAAAAAAACGAGCGGGGGGGGGGGGGGGGTGTATTTGGAGAATGGCGAACCTTTGTTGATAAATCACAATAAAATGCATGTAAACATCAGGATAGCTGCAAAGTTTGAGGCTAAAATAAGTTCATTTTGCTGTTTCAGCGGCATGAAACCTCTTAAACAAGGACAAGTACCATTTCGACAAAAACTTACCACTAATATCATGTCGTGACTAGCATTTTGCTCCAATATTTTTCATACGGCTTGCGGTTTATGTATTTCAAAAATAATACTTCATATTTATTTGCTGATGGCAGATAACTCATTTTAAATTTCTACGAATCACTACTAACCAAATTAGCCAAAAAATTCAGAGGATGTAACGAATAATTTGTAAAAACAATTTTGTCGATATCTTTTTTTGTTACAAAGAAGATGCACTCTGATGATAAACAGTGAATAGGGAGATAACTCTTACAAAGAAAATTGTTCGTAGCGACTTGTCTTTCAGAGAGGATCAGAGAGATTTCATCGGTTGAAATATGGAATCTTTTAAATTATTTTATCATGAAGTCAGATTTGAACATCGACTTGAGGAATATTAATGAAGGTGTATTTTATTTGTATTTTCCTTGGATTTCGGTATTTTTGCTTTTGCACTTTTTTTATTGCTGAACTTAGACATTTTGGTTATATATATGGCATACATGCTATAAATGGTTTGTCCGGCTAACTGCTCTATACATTTTAAACTAGAAGTTCAGATCTTATATTTTCTGTAAGGTGTTATATTATTAACACATTATACTCAATTAATATAACAAAAACTGCTCAAAAAGACAAAAAGATTTTGATGTGCCTTTAATAGATAATCGTCGTTTCTGCTGTTGGTGTAAACAAAAACCCGCATGACATACATTTGATAATGTCAACTCAGTTACACCTTTTAACTCACAAATTGACCTTCTATTAATATTATAACTGTCAATGCCAATCAAGGACAATCAATCAGGCGCGGATCCAGAAGGGGGTGTCGGGGATTGGAATGCATTTGAATGGAGACATGTAATTGGAACCCCCCTTTTTTTAATGGTTGGATCCGTCCCTGTCAATACAGTACAACACAGTTGTAACATGAGAGGGAGCATTTGAAAGATTTAAACCACTTAATTAGAGTATTGTTATACCATCTAGAGTAACAGAAAAAGAAGCCCATCAAATTAAAAAAAAGTCATCTTTCTGAGTCATCTTTCTGAAACAAAACAAAAATGCATTCAACTTGTAAAATCTAAGAGCGGCCAGCTTTAAATCTTTTAATGCGATGTGTTAAATTGTACTCGGAGTAGTGTTTTGAGGCTGTAAATACAGGTATATATTTTGTTCATTTGTTATCATACACCTTAATTTAAAACTAGCTACACGTGAACAGATTAGTAATAATTTGATATTCTTATACACATATAAAACCATAGAAGTTATCACCCCTTAATATGTTCGTTTCTAATATTCCAAAATATTTTAAATAATAATATTTTCAAATCAATTAAACTGTAAAAATCTATAGAATGACCAAAACGCAACATAAAATAAAAGCAAAGTAACGAAAAAAAATTTGGAAAAATATTTAAATGTAATAAGTACTATTTTCAAATACCAATATGTACATTATTTTCATTGAGATAAACAGTTTCTATTTCTATTGTCTGAAGTTGTACCATAACCTAATGAAGGTCACTGAAGGAATTGGTACCGACCTTTCCAGGTATATCGGTATGCAGTATAGTTGTCCCCGATGGAGTGTGTTAATTCACAGCCCTGACGGAGTAGAACCAATACTACCGCTTAACCCTTTCACTATATCAATAGTCCATTTTTCTGATGGGCTGTATATAGCTCTAAGAATTGGGTTTGGAAAGGAAGACTCTCTCCACTTTTCATATTTATGTTCTAATTCGTAACCTCAACCGAACATAAAACATTTATCAATATAATACAAAACTCTCACATGGGAGTAGCCACTTGCAAAAGTCAAGTGCATTTTATTCAGGTAATAAGTACACGTATATATAATTCATTTTATATCAATGAAAATTATGAAAATTGTCTGTCTCTATAACTAGCACTGCAACATCAATATTTGTGACTCTTCTTGGACTATCAACCTGTAAATAAATAATTTTCATAATTATTTATTTGGAAAAAAGCATCTAGAGCACTTGACTGCAATGACTCGAATGACTTTAACTACTATCAAACCACCCGTGCATAAAATTTTCCCCGCATACTTTATATATCCAATCAAACAGACCTTTCTATAAATAGCATAGACACCATTTTCCTTACCAAACAAAACAAACTGTATCGATATATGTACAACTTTGATAAATATAATTATGTTCTAATTCGTAACCTCAACCGAACATAAAACATTTATCAATATAATACAAAACTCTCACATGGGAGTAGCCACTTGCAAAAGTCAAGTGCATTTTCGAAAAAACAAAGATCGGGCATATGTATGATTAGTCTAATATAATTAGATACCTAAATTCTGAGATACAGATACTTGAGTAATAATGTTTCCCTTCACATATCCATCTTTAGCATATTCGGATAAATTTATCTGTCATCATTTCACCATCTATGCGCCAAGCTTAGAAACTGAGAATACTATAACACATAGTAGTCTCAGTTAGAAACCATAATTATAAAATAATTCATCCGTATAAAGAAGCTATATCCAAAATAAACTAGCTTAATTAGTACTTAAGTGTAAAGTGTAAATCTTTTGAAGTAAATTAATGGCATATTATAGACATTCGACATATAGCATTCATGTACATTACATTGACCTTGAACAAGCAGTGCCATGTAGCCAAGCGATATTGATTCAGCGTACATGTTTTTCTGTCCAAGTGGTATTTTTATTTTTGTATTCTAATCAATCAACGTACCTTATAAACAATCAACATACCTTCAATGGTATTCTAGCTAGTGATAATACGTATTATTATTCTAGCCTAGTGGCAACCTGTATTGTTATCTTGCCAAGCGGCAATCTGTTTAGTTATTATAGCCCAGTGGCAATCTGTATATTGTTATTCTAGTTATGCGTCGTCTCTAAAACGTTACTCTAGCCAAGCCACAAAGCGTTACTCTAGCCAAGCGACAAAGCGATACTCTATCCAAGCGGCAAAGCGTTACTCTAGCCAAGCGACAAAGCGATACTCTATCCAAGCGGCAAAGCGTTACTCTAGCCAAGCGACAAAGCGTTACTCTAGCCAAGAGACAAAGCTTTACTCTAGCCAAGCGGTAAAGCGTTACTCTAGCCAAGCGGCAAAGCGTTACTCTAGCCAAGCGACAAAGCGTCACACTAGCCAAGCGACAAAGCGTTACTCTAGCCAAGCGACAAATCGTTTCTCTGGCCAAGCGGCAAAGCGTTACTCTAGCCAAGTGGCAAAGCGTTACTCTAGCCAATCGACAAAACTTTACTTTAGCCAAGCGACAGAGCGTTACTCTAGCCAAGCGGCAAAGCGTTACTCTAGCCAAGCGACAAAGCGTTCCTCTTGCCAAGCGGCAATTTGTATTATCATTTAAACCAAGTGGCAATCTATATAGTTATTATAGTCAAGCGGCATATCTTAAGCGTTATCCTAACCAAGCGGCATTCTATATTGTTATTTAAGCGAAGCAGCAATCTATATATAGTTATCATAGCCAAACGGCAATCTGTATTGTTATTCTAACCATGCTGCATATCTTAACCTTAACTCGGACCAGCGGTAATCTGTATTGTTTATTAAGCCAAGCGACAATTTTAATTGTTATTCTAGCCATGCGGCATATCTCATAAAACGTTACTCTAGCCAACGATAATCTGTTTTGTTATTCTAGCCATGCAGCATATCTTAAGCGTTACTCTTGCCTGGCGGCAATCTGTATTTGTATCTAAGCCAAACGACGATCGGTATTTACATCTAAGCCAAACGGCAATCTATAGTTATTATAGCCAATCGGGAATATGTATTGTTATTCCAGCCAAGCGGCAACCTGTATTGTTATTCTAGCCAAGCGGCAATCAATTTTGTTATACTAGCCAAGCGGCATTCTGTATTATTATTCTAGTCAAGCGGCATCTGTATTGTTATTCTAGCCAAGCGGCATTCTGTATTGTTATTCTAGCCAAGCGGCAATCTTTATTGGTATTCAAGCCAAGCGGCAATCTATATTGATATTTCAGCCAAGCGGCCACCTGTAAATATTATCATTCTAGCCAAGCGGCAACCTGTAAATATTATCATTCTAGCCAAGCGGCAACCTGTAAATATTGTCATTCTAGCCAAGCGGCAACCTGTAAATATTGTCATTCTAGCCAAGCGGCAACCTGTAAATATTGTCATTATAGCCAAGCGGCAACTTGTAAATATTGTCATTCTAGCTAAGCGTCAATCTGTTATGTTATTCTAGCCAAGCGGCTATATATCTTGAATGTTATTTAAGCCAAGCAACAATCTATATTGTTATTTTAGCCAAGCGGCCACCCGTAAATATTGGCATATTTATATTGTTATTCTAGCCAAGCGGCATATCTATAATGTTATACTACACAAGTAGAATATACATAAACCATTACAAACTACACAAAGTAAAGAAGATTTATCATTTTTCAAAACCAATCAATTATATGAATATTAGATCACAATGGGTACAGCAATTACAGTACCTTTCAAATCATTTGAACCAGACAATAATTTCTTTCAAGAACCATGAATAAAAATGAACAATAATAAAACTGTCTTTACTCTTTAGTATCACTGAATTCAAGCATCTCGGCCATACAATGTTGTCATAACAAATTATTCTGATATGACAAGGGCAAAATTGTCGCAATATAATGTTTAATAACTATATACATACAAAATGTATAGGGTGAACAACCAAGTGTTTCCATCCTTCCAGTCAAAGCAAAACGCAATCACACCTGATTAACCTAGTGTTTAACATCTATTATGAAATAATTTAATTTTCTTGTTATCACTGTCAGCTGACCTATCAACTGAATGAGGTCCATACATATAATCTATAAATTTAAAAAGAAAACTCCACACTGACACCCCAATCATCAAAATCAAAAACCTTACTAATAGCATCTGCTTATACATTTTTATCTCTTGGTATCCATTCAATATCTAAATTAATAGAATACTTTACACAACTAGAAAATATTGACATCGCAAACTATGTAGTTTTTACCACTACCTAACTCCACTATACCCACACAATTCTGACTGTCCGTAGAACACTTCAAGACATCCCCGCATGGATAACTGACCTTGAACGATACCTATACATAATTCTATAGCCTTCCTTTCTCTCCATATCAAACTTAATCCTGTCCCTCAACCAGTCAACATTTAAAAAAAAAAAGTAATAAATAAATATCTGATTCTCTAATAGACATATATAAGCTCCATAAGCAAAACTGCTAGCATCCGAATACACAATTTAAAAAGGAACCTTTATACTAGAAAAATCATATCCCCTTGACCACTGACCCTTTCCTCGTGCATTTGAACTACTATTATTTATGTTTCTTTAATCACTCTACAAGGTTATGCTCATATTGGGCCCTTTAATTTTAAAATAAAATATTGTATTGTATACTCTGAAAAACATTCCGAATTTTAAGGCAACATTCTATGTTTCCAAACTGTAACTCACTTATGACCTCTTGTTCCCTCAGTCAATATAAAACTATAGTGCCATGAAACACGTGACTCAATCAATCTTTACAATAACCGACATTTAGTTATTAATCTGGTTAACTTTAAATTACATGACATAGAAATTACTCAGCTGGCGACCCCAGTTAAATGCATGCACTAATAAAAGGGAAAGCATATGTCGAAATTGTTAACGGATTTATAACAGGAGGTCTGGTTTTAACTTCTTCAATACAACCATCAACCAAAAGATCAGCAATAGCTCGAGATATAATTTTTTAATTATCAATAGCATTTCTAATTGATACTAGATTGCTCATATTCATATGAATCCAGTTGTAAAGTGTTTAACTGCTCTCTTAAAACGTTTATCACTGTCAACAGAATCAAAATAATACTTATCATTCATATCTTCGTCCGCAACTTGTTGGTTTGATAAACTTTGAACAGTTTCGTCTCCAGTGAGCCATCGTCTGGCAACCAAGACAGAAGTCTGTAGATTTAGGTCCATTGTTGTTTTTCTAGTAGACACCAAAACTACGATCAGAAGTACTAGTAGCAGTTGCATTGGTATTCTCTACGGGTATAAGGATTGGAATAGTCTCTTCATTTTCAGAATTTCCCATACTAAGTTGAATGTATTACATTATAAGAATTCGAAAAAGCATCTAGAGCACTTGACTGCAATGACTCGAATGACTTTAACTACTATCAAACCACCCGTGCATAAAATTTTCCCCGCATACTTTATATATCCAATCAAACAGACCTTTCTATAAATAGCATAGACACCATTTTCCTTACCAAACAAAACAAACTGTATCGATATATGTACAACTTTGATAAATATAATTCTCTTAGTCCTCTTCCCGTTCTCTCTATCCTTTCTCTCTGTCTACCCTTTCTCTCTCTACTCATTTTCTTTCTCCCTAACCAAATCTCTCTCTAACCACTCTCTCTCCCTTCTCCCTAACCATTCTCTCTCTCTCTCTCTCTCTCTCTCTCTCTCTCTACTTCCTAATCAGTCTTCTCTCTGTCCCTTATCTTTTCTCTTCCCTTGACAGTGCCAGTGCGAAAAAGGGTAAATGAGTGCGAGATAGAAAGTGAGACAGCGAGGTGAGAGAGGTAAACGGTTAGAATGTGAGAGAGATAGACAGTGAGAATGTGAAACTGTGAGAAAGAGGAAAAGAGTGAGAAAGAGGAAAAGAGTGAGAATGTGAAACTGTGAGAAAGAGGAAAAGAGTGAGAAAGAGGAAAAGAGTGAGAATGTGAGAGAGTTAGCCAGTGAGAGACAGATAGAGAGTGAGAATGAGATAGAGAGTGACAATGTGAGAGAGAGAGAGTGACAATATGAGATAGATATGAGAGTTAGAGTGTGTGAGAGAGAAAAAAGTGTGAGAGGCTGAGTCTGTTTGAGAGTATGTGTGTGTGAGAGAGAGAGTGTGCGAGACCGAGAGTGTTAGCGAGAGGAAAGTGTGAACGAGAGAGAGATTGGGAGAGTGCAGGCAAAGTGTGAGGGAGAGAATGTGAAAGAGTGCCAACGAGAGAGAGAGATTAGGGAGTATTAGCGAGATTGAGATAGTTAGTTTGAAGAGAAGGAGTGTAAGGGAGAATAGAGTGTGAGCGTGATGAACTGTGAGCAAGTGAAAGTGATCGACAGTGAGAATGCAGGAGTCTTAAACAGTAGAAACAAAGTTTAGAGGGGAAGAAGGAAGTTAAAGATTACAAATAGAAACATTTTCTTTTGTTTACTTTAAAGATCTTGAATTAAGAACCTAAGGTACAAGTGTACATTTCTCCTCAAAACATATTACTGGGGAGAAAAAGGCATTAAAAAGAGGGGCGAAAGATACCAGAGGGACAGTCAAACTTATAGATCGAAAATGATCGACTTACAGAGTTTTTTTTCTAAAATGTTCATCGGAAGATCGAACCTTGTATGTTAGTAAAATAAAACTGTAAACGTTTTTGTCAAAAAACAAAGCTAGAGAACCTTACAAGTGATTGCGATATCTTTTCTAGACTTTTATTTCTTGTCGCATGGGACAAATTGAATTGATTTGGAATATTTCTAAATACATAAAGACAAACTGCTCCAGTGTTTTTGTCTTAGGATGTCATTTTAAACAGTGGTATTAAATCGATGCACATGGATAAACTTGAAACATTTTGCAATTTGCAGATCCAAATTCTGACGCATTTATCGTTGATTGGGCAGCAATGATTAATTCCAGGCCACCTTGTTGGGCAACAATATTGGATGATTTTGCAAATGTGTCATACTGCCTTAAATAAAATCTTGCATCGATAAGTGTTCAAGAGTAGACATTGTGTTAGAAGTTTACTAAATGAATAATTTAAAGGCTAGATATGACAAGACAAAAGTTGGTTCTGGAGTAGTTTTCTCTATGAAGATGACAACGAAACGAAATTTTTCAAGTGTCTTGCCGACAGACATGTTTTTTTTAGAGACTAATAAGGATACTTTCCAGCTGCCCCTTTATAAGCATGGAAAAGCAGATATACGAATGTTTGTCCATGTTCGGCATGATTATGAAAATTGTTGAAGACCACTATTTTAGGTAGCACCGACACAGATGTAGTAGTGTTAAGAATTGCAGCACTCCAAAAATATGGTAGAACAAACTGTGAATAGGTTTTGGCAGGAATGAAGACTTTTGATGGCTTCCTGTACGTGATATATCAAATGTGTTTGGTCCTCGTGTAGCTACTGTTTCTTTCATTCATAAATTCAGTGGATGTGACTCTTTGTCGGATTTTCGTGGGAAAGGGAATAGGTCAGTTTGAATGACATAAAAAGTATTTCAACAAGTAAGGGACGTATTTTTGTCTTTGCTGAAGTATAAAGACACATATATGGACATAATAGAAGCATTTGTTTACATCATATATGACAGAACAACATCACCATTTGCTGTTAACGAGGCAAGATGTAATTTTTACCCAGGAAGCAGCGGCATTGTGATGTAGTTCCGCCTACAAGAGTTTTTTTCCGGAGCACATCCAAAGAGCAGCGTATCAAGGAGGACAAGTTTGGGCTCAACCTCATTTATGTACCAATTCATGAACACTGGGGTTGGATGAAAGAAAAAAAATCAATGACAGTTGGAAACCAAAAAGGACTTCTTCGGCTGCCGTTAAAGTTGCATCCTCCTGTCTGGAACTTTTGAAATGAGGAGGCGAAAAATCCAGCTGTGTTAGTGACTGTAAATACTACCGTTCTGTCATTCCTTAAACGGGTTTTTTTATTGGCTACTATCAGATAATTATAAGATTACCAAACTGTCTTTCTAACAAAATTAGGCGTTTAATATTAACAAAGAATGTGATATCACTTGTTAAGTTGATGGAAATTATAAAAAAAAAATACATTTTCAAAAATTTTGCCGCCATTTTTGAACCGGAAGTCACTCTTTTTTGTCAATTATGTGTTGTTTTTTTCGTAATTTAGGAACTATCATTTACGTTTAATAAAACTTAAATTGGATTATACCTATAACACAGCTTTCAAGGATTTCCGAAATGTAGCCAACTGGATATGACGCCATTTGCAAAATGATCGGTGGCCATCTTAAAAAAATGGAAATTTTTGATGGCCAGCATCTGGTTTCTTTTAATAGTCATTTAGCCCACCTTTATACCAAATTTCATGCTTGTATCACAATTTGCACAATTATGTCCATAATATCTTTCACTATAAGCCCCAAATTAACATATGCTGTACATGTATGAAGTTTTACACATTTATATTTTAATTTATAAGCAGAAGGGTCAAGTGAATTGTATTGATAATCCAAAATTTTTCTGATTTAGAAAATAAGATCAGACCTAAAAAAAAAAGATTGTTTGTTTGCCATATCCTGACTGAAAGAATCATTCGACTAAGAAAATTTTATTGTCAAAACTATTTCAAATATTGTTTAATTCATTTCAAATTTTGATGCTTGCCAGATGGACAGATATTGTTCCAGCTTCTTGGAAAAATAAAGTTATTTCCCTACCTTGGGAGTGTCAATTTGGGGAAACAAACAATATATTAATTTAGGCCTGATTTTATATTCTAAATCAGAAAAATGTTGGATAATCAATACGTTTAACCCCGCCACATTACATATGAATGTGCCTCTAATTCAGTGGTCAACGTTTTTTATTTGTTACATATTTGGCTTTTGTTCTTTTTTTATATAAGTAAGGCCGTTAGTCTTTTCGTTTGAATTAGATGTCTTTTATAGGTGACTATGTGATATAGGCTTTGCTTATTGTTGAAGGTTATACAATGACCTGTAGTTGTTAATTTCTGTGTCATTTTGGTCTCTTGTGGACAGTTGTCTCATTGACAATCATACCACATCTTCCTTTTTATGCTAACTGACATTAAATCTTTACTCTTGATACAAACGTGGACACCTACAGTGCAAGGTATTTTTTTTCTGATAAATTTAGTTAACAAATCTTCAAAAGCATAAATATTGATAAAACATGAATGATTGATTAATAAAATTTATTTGTATCAATCCAGTATATGAAAAAAAGATGTATGAATCTCAACAAGTATTTTCTATATGTACTAACAATACAAGAACTAGTGTGACTCTAGTGTATCCTATAACTTGAATAATTTTGTTTGGTACTTATTTATTGTCATTGTTTTTCACTCGTTTTCTTTGTGTTTTATTATATAATAGTACATAAAGAATACTAGGTAGTTTCGTTTTTGATAATGACTATATCATGTGGAATATCTAGACGAGCCCATTAGGGCGAGTTTAGATATTCCATATGATATAGACCGTATCAAAAACGAAACTACCTAGTATTCTGTTTATAGGCAATTATGACGTCACACAATGTTTTGCCTAATATTTTCAGTGATACAGCCAGTACGTTGATACTCTAAAATATTAAGCAGTGAGATCAAAGGGAAAATATATGAATTACTGTTAAATATGTATACATGTATTTGTTTAATTATGATAAATGATAAGTTTTAGAAAAATGTGCACAATAATTAGCTGAAAAAATTGTTTTGTTGTGTATTCAATTGAAGTACAACTATTGATAGGTAAAAAAACAGATTTCTTAACATGCTTTAAAACTGTATAATATTACAATGTATAATACTTAACTTCAGTGTAACACATGGAAGCTTATATTCATGTTGTATCAATTTCATGACCATTAATTAAATGTACATGTACAAGTTCTCAGTATTAAATTCTGTTGATGTATGTAACTTACTGTTCTCATTCTTTTTCATATCTTCCTGAAATGGAAAAATATAACCACAAAGCAACACGAACAATGAAAACATCATGCAGTTATAACAAAAACATTGAAACAAATCTTTTTTTATTTAAACAATTAAAACATTTCTCTGCTGTTGTCAAGATGAAACTATTTATAAAGTCAACCGAAATTTTTGGGGTTTAAAAAAGACAACAGAAAATTATATTAAAATATGGCAAATATCAATCACAAAATGACCAGTCACTTGAATGTTTGACATCTAATTACAGATAGATGATGGCGACAGAAGGCTGTTAAATGTCCACATAAAAATAATGCATAATCACTCAGGATGAAACATGTTTTTGCAAAAATAACATCAAATAAACCTAGACTTTGTTCTACATAGATATAGGAAGATGTGGTATGAGTGCCAATGAGACAAATCTCCATCCAAATAACAATTTATAAAGGTAAACCATTATAGGTCAAATTAAATTATAGTTTATTGTTTGTGAGGTGTCCATGCAGTAAGACATGTCACCATACATGCCATACCACCCCAAATATAATTTTACTTAGTCAACCAGTTTATTGTATTTGCTGTTTAATTAATGATTATCAAGAAAAAGAGTTATTTTGTTTTTAGAAACAAAATCTAACACTGATAATATGTTTGTTTATGCCAATTTCGTCCTTTAAATTTTTCATTGGGTAGCAGCTACTAGATATATCTTTAAAATACTTTATCAGACTTTATGACATTTTATCCGACGTGCATGCATCAAATTAAATTGTAACAAAAGTTTTAAAAATACAAACACATTTTGTAATAAACGAGGGTAAACTAACCTAATAATGGTCCGAGACCACAATTGTCGTCCTTTGATTTTCGTTGTTCCGAATATAGTCCCTAGTGTTAACAGTTGGTTACTTGCCATTAATTTTTATACCCCTTCCAAATTTATTTCTCCATGTTTAATGTCTCAAATTGTAAGTAATGGGGTGAAATTACACCGAAAAAAAACTTGGGTCCAGAATTTTAAAGGAAAGTAGTGATTTGGTCCAGGTGAAAAAGGTTGAAAAATAGCACTTCAGAAGCTGTCAAAAGATTTCAAGACGCCCTAAAGATAAAACTGTCATTATTTTGAGTTAGAGACGATGAGGTTTTCTATAATTTTGATATAATTTGTCCCAAGAGTAGTACAACACACTGTGAAAATTTCATTGAGAAAGCGCAGGTGGGTTTTTTTTAAATTTTCATTTATGTTCTAAAAGAAATGCACTGCGAATTAATTGTGTTCTCGGACCTAATGTGTTCTTGTAATCCGAGATTTATACGATCATTCAAACCCAAAAAACTTGTAACACAGTGAACTCTAAAAAGGTTGTTTGCATGTGTGTAACCAATGTAACCATTATGTGAAGGAAAGTTACAAATAGACTGGGGAAATCGTGAATGATTTATGATACATGTAGTTTGTATGAGTGTAACCAATGTAAAATTGAGAATGGAAATGGGGAATATTGTGTCAAAGAGACAACAACCCGACCAAATAAAAAACAACAGCAGAAGGTCACCAACAGGTCTTCAATGTAGCGAGAAATTCCCGCACCCGGAGGCGTCCTTCAGCTGGCCCCTAAACAAATATATACTAGTTCAGTGATAATGAACGCCATACTAATTTCCAAATTGTACACAAGAAACTAAAATTAAAATAATACAAGACTAACAAAGGCCAGAGGCTCCTGATTTGGGACAGGCCTTAAAATGCTGCGAGGTTAAACATGTTTGTGAGATCTCAACCCTCCGCCTATACTGTACCTCTAACCACTGTAGAAAAATAAACGCATAACAATAAGCACATTAAAATTCAGTTCAAGAGAAGTCCAAGTCTGAAGTCAGAAGATGTAACCAAAGAAAATAAACAAAATGACCATTATACATAAATAACAACAGACTACTAGCAGTTAACTGACATGCCAGCTCCAAACTTCAATTAAACTGACTGAAAGATTATGATTTCATCATATGAACATCAGGCATATTATGTCAATGGGGGTTACAAAACAAGATACCTATATTTAGGTGCACTTTTTGTGCCTTATATGATCAGGGTGAGTCATTATAAAAAAAGAAGATGTGGTTATATAATGATTGCCAATGAGACAACTGTGTACACGAGACCAAAATGACACAGACATGAATAACTATAGGTCAAAGATGATCAATATAAAAGGCCCTGGTATGACATGTAAAACAATTCAAACCAGAAAACCAACGGCCATATTTATAAATGAAATAAAATGAACGAAAAACAAATATGTAACATATAAACAAAAGACAACCACTGAATTATAGGCTCCTGATTTAGGACAGACACATACATAAATAATGTGGCGGGGTAAAACATGTTATTGGGATTCTGATCCTCCCCTAACCTTGGACAGTGGTACATGTATAACAGTATAATTTACAACATGAGAACGAATTATAAAAATCAGTCAAAAAAGGCCCAACTCATCAGATTGCCCAGTGATATATCAAAAGCACTGAAAACTTCATTTGATATGTCGGATTTACATCTCCTTTCAATTTATTCACATCATCATGTCTTACACTTAGTGTATTTTTTCGTGATGAACATTACTATTTGCCATAATTTGGTTTATTACAAATGTATGTAGGGAATCACTGAAGCATGACTGGAGAAGTCGCCCCCTCCCCCCTCATTGTTCCAGCTGGCCTGAGAATCTGTCCTTTCTTAAACCATTAATGTCATACAGCAATTACTTTTCCATTGTGGCATCATACGTTTTTTATTAAAACTTCAAAATTTTACTTGGAATATTTGTGATGTACATGTACAGTTTGTAATGGTGGACATACACATATTGTAGCAATAAGGGGTATTTAAAGCAAAATAATTGATAATAAATCAACTCAATGGATAGAAGCTTAAGCATACTGTTAACTTGTTAAGTCATTTTTCTTTCACACAGCATCTGCATAGAGTGATAAGATATAAATCAGGAGATCAATCACTGGTTTTAGAAGTCAAGAATTTTTATATTTTTACTTATTTGGCTAGATACATGTAGCACAACATTTATCTTGTCATAATAACCGTACCCTCAGTGTTCTTCATGAAAACTATCACACTGATTTTAAATCATTATATGACAGCACAGTGTATAAGCAAACATTTCAGGAGGCAAAGAGTCTTTTATAGGCTGACTGCAATAGTCTGTATATTATCTGAAAAAGCTTAGTTCTTGTCAACTTTTTTTTATTATTTCAAACATTTTAATAGATGTCTCCCAAATTTGGTGTATTTCTATTTGCTTTTTCAAAGTCATTTTCATTTATTTTTCAACCTGGCCCAGATATATGTGGTTACCTTTAATATAGCTGATTTAGAGAAAGGCGACCTGGGTCTAACAAAGGCTATATGTATTGTCAATGCAAACATTTTACCTGTTCAACACCAAATGCTGTCAAGTTTGGGGCCTCTGGCCATGGCTCTTTTTTCATAATTTATCTTACATGTTAATGTACATCTCCTTTGAATTTGTTTGCTTATTTGTTCTATGGTCTATCTATGCATATCTATCTATATACCCCACAGGCATTTTCATGGTCCTACACAAATGTTTATAATGTATACATTTTACTTTTTTCTAGCTTTTCTCATGTAATAGCTGAACCTTTTTGGTCACTATTTATGTGTTGCGTTTAAATAAGAATTGTAACACTTTATAGTGACTGAACAGGTAAAACAAATACTTCTCAAGAAACAGAAAAAAGAAGACTACTTGGAGCAGCACCAGACTACATGCATGTATGAATAGAAACTCAGATGGGAATAGTATGGAGGATATTATATGTCCTTGTGAATAAGCAAGGAAAGCTTTTAATAATAGTATAAAAAAAGAAGAAGTGCCTATTAATTTAATTTACTAGATTTTTCATTCATTATCTGAGCAAATTTCAACATAATTTGTCATAAATTTGATTGATAATCTAACTTTACTCAAACTTTCAGTGATGGATCCAGAAATTTCATAATCGAAACCCACTGACTGCCTAAAAAGGGGCCAACTCCAGTCATGCATGCTTCAGTGATTCCCTATAAAAGCAACAAAATTTTTCCTACAAAAGTGTTGCCCAGGCCCCAGAAAAACCCTCCAACTCAAACTCTGACTTTAATTTAATATGACAAGTGTTTCATTTACCAAAATACTGGTGCGTTTCTGTGACAAATATCATGCACAATTTTATAAATGAGAGGGGAAAGGAGATGTGGTATATCTGCACATGACAACTGCCGAATTTTTTTTGTCACAACTAATCATGCTGATACTGACATTACCAGAAATTACCGGTACACATCAAATGAAAAATCACAAATAACTGATACATAGTATCAGATATTACAGAATTAAATATGTTTTAAATTTATTACAAAAAAATGTGTTCTCAATCTTGTAGATAGGTATTACTGGATCTCATATACATGTAAGTACCAAAGACAACTGTATATCATGTCTATCCAAGTCACAATTTATAAAAGTAAACTATTAAAGGTTGTAGTTTGGTCTTCAACGCAAAGCTTGGTTCACACCAAACAGCAATTTTATATAGTCCATATCAATCATGACAATGGCGTTTGGGGTTAACATGTTTTCGTAGGTAAATAATATTGCCATGGAACTTTTTTCATGAGAGTGTTATAGTGAATATAGTCTATAGATACTCTATAGAGTATTACTTCCTGTTTGGTGGAATAGTGAAATAGAAGTCAATATGTTCTTGCTCAAACCTATGTCGCTTTGAATGTGTCATGATTGTCATCCTTAGCGTAAGCATAACTGTAATTTGAATTTCAAAATGACTGAGCGACGTTTTTCGAAAGCACTGGTCAACTCCACCATAGCGAATCACAAGACTTTGACAATCAGTAAATTATGGCAAAAAATATCTTCTTAAGTAAAGAATTGTCGCATAAAAATTAAATAATAAAGTACACAGGAAATGGTGAAGTTCACATAGTCTAGTATGATTAATCATTTAAAAAAAAATAATCAAAAAAGGGGGGGGATAGGGCGTTCGCCCTCTACGTCCCCCTCTGGATCCGCCACTGCCTTCTGTTGTCCATTTTGTCAAGTAGTAATCCTCAAAAGTATGTTTACGTTATATGCTATTTTTATCAAGTTGATTATACACACAGAATACATTTTATTATAATATCATTCCCCATTTCCATTCTCAATTTTATTAAGTCTTCTTCCATTATAACACGGGTCCACCAATAATACAACAAAAACGACATATTAGTAGAAAAAAGCGCTATGTTTTCATATTGCTTGAAGTGCAATATTCCAATAAAAATAAACTACTCACAAACAACTGATCACAATATAATCAGCTAAAATACGGCAAGCTTTTTAGAAAAGCTATTACTTGTTGGCAATATTAATTACGTGGAAAAAAAAACGGGCCTGGAGTGGTGTAATTCAATATCTTTGTACTATATTAGTGATATATAAAGTTGAATTCTTTGATTCGTCGTTTTTACGTGATGACGGCTGAAAAATTGGACTCGTAATTTTAGTATTATAGATTTTCAATGAACTTGTTTGGTCTTATGTAGTTTGAGATATGCATTCGCTCACTATATCAAATGCGGATTTAGTATGGGCCCAGGCCACCCCCTTTTTGTAGGAAAAAAATGGTGGATTATATAGGGAATCACTCAAACATGAACGGAGCAGGCCATCAGTTTGGTCAGTAAACACACCCACCCACCCTTACCCCCACCCCCTTTTTACAAAAAAACCTGGATCCGCCACTGTATATGAACATGTATAATCAAGGATGTATAACTAATACAATGCAGTATAACATCTTTGAATCATGCAGAGACTGGGTGTTGAAAAACATTATACATTTCAGGGCCTTTTAAGTCTGACTATGTGGTATGGGTTTCTATCATTGTTGACAATAGTAGCATGACCTATGTATATACTAGTATATAAAAGAAGACGTTATATGATGGCCAATGAGAAAACTCTCCGCAAGACACCAAATGACTCAGAAATCAAAACAACTAAAGGTCATCGTATACCACCTTCCAGAAAAAGTGAATGAGCAATGTCCACACTGCATGGTCAGCTATAAAAGACCGCGAAATGATTATTGTAAAACAATCCAAATAAGAAAACTAACTGGCTTATTTATGTACAAAAATTGATTAAAACGAAATATGTACTGGGTAACAAACGACAACCACTGAATTACAGGCTCTTGACTTGGGACAGGCCAAACATGTACATACATAAAAACTTTTAGCTACTTCTTTACAAGCAGAACCAAATACAATGAAAGTCCCAACTATATACTGGCTTCCGAAGCTACACAAAATACCTTACAAATGTAGATTTATTTCATCTTCAAGTCATTGTTCCACTACTGAATTGCCAGTTTAACTTACTAGTAGACTTGGTACAATAAAAAAACCTTATATTAAATTGTTCAAATAAGGCCTTCGAAAGTAGTGGAATTTATTACTTTTGGAGTGTAAAAAACTCGTTGGTACTAGATAAGTTGCATGCATATACACCAGACTCAAGCTAGCGACCAATCAAGCTAGCGTCCAATTCTAGCGACCACTAAAGAACACAATGAGAATCAACTTGCCAAAGAATCATTATGTGGTATATGAGAAAACCACAAAACGAAATAGTGAAACAACGTTCTGTTAAAAATAAAATCTTGCTACCAATACGTAGCATATTAATCTATTGCAATAAAAATTCATAATTTCAAATAAAATTTGTAGATTTAGCTTACTAAGTCCTTATATTTGTATAAAACAACATTCGTTTATAGTAGAACATTGTTTTAACAATGAATTTGCTGCAATCAAAATTTGCTTGGTAGTCCCTCTCTGTGATGACAAATAGATAACTCTGGCTCATATTCCCAATCTTTTTTTTTATCTTGATAAAATTTATTGCACAAATCTTTATCATCTTCTACATCACTTTACAACATATTATTGGAAAACATCAAGTCCCTATACTATCATGCTACCTCACACTAATCTTTCATGCAGCTCAATCATTCAACTTATATTAGAAACCTACGCAGAATACAATATAAAGTAAGAAATTAACTGGTAATTGTCTTTCAATGTTTACAGAAAATAAAGAGACGAATACTGAAATGAAATAATCAAATGTTCGTACGGGGCTGGAAACCATTCCACCATGCGAGTTCACGATCATAAACGTTGATATTCATCAATATCAAACAATTTCTATGTGACAGCAGTCATAAATAATTCCGCAGGCAAAAAACAAAAGCTAGCATACACTCAATCTTACAAATACATACACGCATGCTCACAAAGAATATATTTATCAACCATTTATTTACAACATTTTTTTTATTTTTAGCATAGTCTATCATCTGAAGTATTGCCTGTTCAATTTCAGCATTCATATGCTGCGTTTCACGAACATCACTGAAGTCTTGTGTCAATACTGTATTGAACTTTTTGTAATATCGGTCACTTCTAACTAGTTCTTCGTATGTGTTTGAGTCTATATCCAAAATAATTAGTCTACCCGTTTTTTCAATTTTGCAAATTAGTTTACCAATTGTAAATTTACTTTTTTTCAGGACAAATTTGGAAATTAATTCACATTTTTCATCATCACTTGCATCATGTACGGTTTTCATATTAGCATCATCTGTTTCACTTTCTTCAGTTCTAATATTTGATTTCTTAATTTCTTTCGTTTTTACAGAAATATTTGAAACCGGCGGATTGTCACATGTACTATCTGTTGATTTACGGAACTTGAAATCTATCGTGATGGGCAGCCTTTTGTAGTCATAGTCTATTTCAAAAATGATAAAAAGTTCTTTATATTGGTATGTTAAAATTTTAAACGTTTCAAATTTATGAAATTAAATTCGTACATCAATTGTTTTGATACATCAATAACAAAAACTGAAATATATTGCATTGATTCATTTTGTAATTGTTCAAAATTATATCAGAAACCTAAACATAATTATAAAAAAAATGAACCTGTTAAGGGGAGACAATTCTCGTATAACTTTATCGAATTGGCACATAATACCACGGAATGTCACTCATCATACAAATGGCACATCCATATAATTAATTAACTGCGCAATCGCGCTCCACCTTCAATGATGATTCTGAATTATAAATATAACCAAAAGTTGTTAATCTATAGATAGTGAAGACTAATGAAAGCTAACCCACTGTAAAAATATTTTTTTGAACTTTTTTAAAACTTCCTCAGGAAAAATTCTCTAGCCACTTGACTTTCAAAGCTCAAAATTAACGTTTTTACAGAATATTTGAATAAAGTAGTTACAGATTATTCGCTTCTCAAAGTGTAAGACGCAATAAAAATCGTATGCTTGCACAATCTTACCGAAATACGGATTTAATTAAGTCCTAAACATTTTGACATTTCTTCGTATATTTATCGAAAACCGATTTAAACAAATCACACGTACGTGTTAAGATCCGACTAAATACCTATTTCCCGATATGGTCAGGTAAAATTGCTACAATACGGTTTATATTGTTTTTTTAACCTTTAAATAACTAAAGATATCCACCATATTAAATCAGAAGGGACACAACAACATGCCTAATGTACTGACTAGTTTGGTTGCTAAATGTCTGCATCAATATAATCAGCAAATGCACAGCGAAAAATACACTAAAAGCATAGGAACATTCTTTTTTAACGAACGATTTTTATTCCCCTACATACACACATACTTTATGTTATTGTATATGTATATATAGAATGGAAAGTGCACCCCTCTACGTATTTAACTCTATTGAGAAGCTCGTTGGGAAAAAATGTAAACTATATTTTGAGGTCTTCTTTACGTTTTCTCGGTTTTCCAAACTCTTAACCGAGGACGTAAACAAAAATCAAGGATTGCAAATTTAATATTAAAAACAGATCGTACATGTATATTCCCAATCACATAATAGTTATATACGAGTAATTTACGGATAAGAAATGAGAATTAAAAGAAAACGAATTGAATTAGAAAAACACCAACAGTGTTTGTCTATGATAATTTGCTCGCACAATTATTTTCCATATTCAGAGAACCGTAAATAAATTTAACAAGAACTATCATTAAAAACACTGAATTTCTAACCATTCGGCATCCTAAAATGATCCGAGTACACAGTTATCGTCCTTTGAATATAGTCCTTAGTGTGGACAGTGTGTTACTTGCCATTTTTGTGTATACCCCTTCCAAATGTTTTTCTTCATGTTTTATGCCTCAAATAGAAAATTGGGGGATTAAAGCAAACTGTAAAAAAATTGTGGGTCATGAATTTTAAAGTAAAGTAGTGATTTGGTCTGGTTAATAAGAAAAGGTTATAAAATAGCACATCAGACGCTTTCAAAATATTTCAGGACCCCCTGAACATAACATTGTCCATATTTGGAGTTAGAGCCAATGAATATTTCTTTAATATTTGGATATTATCGAGAAAGTGTAGCGGGATGGGAGTAAAGCGACTGCTGCCACCACCCGTAATGGACCAAAATGAGAAACTGAGTATGCTGTTGTCAGCTTCTGGTGCACTTTCCCACCTGGGCATTTTCATGAATAATAGGGTCTGGGACAAGCTTTCAATCCCACTAGGTGTGGGAAAAAACTTTGCCGTAGGGAACTGTACAGAAAGACTGAAAAATGAGCCCATACCCATAACTGTATAGGTACCTCAGACTTTGGATGGTCAGTGAAGTCTTCAAGTGCACTTTCCCACCCAGGAATTGATACGAGTTGAAGATATGTATAATTGCTTTCATTCTAACCACCTGCAGTCAAGAACTTTGCCGTAGGAAGATGGGAGTAAAGCGACTGTTGCCACCACCCGTAATGGACCAAAATGAGAAACTGAGTATGCTGTTGTCAGCTTCTGGTGCACTTTCCCACCTGGGCATTTTCATGAATAATAGGGTCTGGGACAAGCTTTCAATCCCACTAGGTGTGGGAAAAAACTTTGCCGTAGGGAACTGTACAGAAAGACTGAAAAATGAGCCCATACCCATAAATGTATAGGTACCTCAGACTTTGGATGGTCAGTGAAGTCTTCACGTGCACTTTCACACCCAGGAATTGATACGAGTTGAAGATATGTATAATTGCTTTCATTCTAACCACCTGCAGTCAAGAACTTTGCCATAGGGGGATGGGAGTAAAGCGACTGCTGCCACCACCCGTAATGGACCAAAATGAGAAACTGAGTATGCTGTTGTCAGCTTCTGGTGCACTTTCCCACCTGGGCATTTTCATGAATAATAGGGTCTGGGACAAGCTTTCAATCCCACTAGCTGTGGGAAAAAACTTTTCCGTAGGGAACTGTACAGAAAGACTGAAAAATGAGCCCATACCCATAAATGTATAGGTACCTCAGACTTTGGATGGTCAGTGAAGTCTTCACGTGCACTTTCCCACCCAGGAATTGATACGAGTTGAAGATATGTATAATTGCTTTCATTCTTACCACCTGCAGTCAAGAACTTTGCCGTAGGGGGATGGGAGTAAAGCGACTGCTGCCACCACCCGTAATGGACCAAAATGAGAAACTGAATATGCTGTTGTCAGCTTCTGGTGCACTTTCCCACCTGGGCATTTTCATGAATAATAGGGTCTGGGACAAGCTTTCAATTCCACTAGGTGTGGGGAAAAACTTTGCCGTAGGGAACTGTACAGAAAGACTTATTAGACCGTTGGTTTTCCCGTTTGAATGGTTTTACACTAGTAATTTTGGGGCCCTTTATAGCTTGTTGTTCGGTGTGAGCCAAGGCTCCGTGTTGAAGGCCGTACTTTAACCTATAATGGTTTAATTTTTAAATTGTTATTTGGATGGAGAGTTGTCTCATTGGCACTCACACCACATCTTCCTATATCTATTAAAAATGAGCTCATACCCATAACTGTATAGGTACCTCAGACTTTGGATGGTCTGTGAAGTCTTCAAGTGCACTTTCCCACCCAGGAATTGATACGAGTTGAAGATATGTATAATTGCTTTCATTCTAACCACCTGCGTTCAAGAACTTTGCCGTAGGGGGATGGGAGTAAAGCGACTGCAGCCACCACCCGTAATGGACCAAAATGAGAAACTGAGTATGCTGTTGTCAGCTTCTGATGCAATTTCCCACCTGGGCGTTTTCATGAATAAAAAGGCCTGGGACAAGCTTTCAATCCACTAGATGTGGGAAAAAACTTTACCGTAGGGAACTGTACAGAAAGACTGAAAAATGAGTCCATACCCATAACTGTATAGGTACCTCAGACTTTGGATGGTCAGTGAAGTCTTCAAGTGCACTTTCCCACCTAGGAATTGATACGAGTTGAAGATATGTATAATTGCTTTCATTCTTACCACCTGCAGTCAAGAACTTTGCCGTAGGGGGATGGGAGTAAAGCGACTGCTGCCACCACCCGTAATGGACCAAAATGAGAAACTGAGTATGCTGTTGTCAGCTTCTGGTGCACTTTCCCACCTGGGCATTTTCATGAATAATAGGGTCTGGGACAAGCTTTCAATCCCACTAGGTGTGGGAAAAAAACTTTGCAGTAGGGAACTGTACAGAAAGACTGAAAAATGAGCCCATACCCATAACTGTATAGGTACCTCAGACTTTGGATGGTCAGTGACTGAAGTCTTCAAGTGCACTTTTCCACCCAGGAATTGATACGAGTTGAAGATATGTATAATTGCTTTCCTTCTAACCATTTGCGGTCGAGAACTTTGCCGTAGGGGGATGGGAGTAAAGCGACTGCTGCCAGGACCCTGTAAAACGTTACTAGGTTTAATTTGGCACAGTTGTTTCAGATGAGAATAATAATGATAAAGTTTACGAACTGCAAGTTGTGACATTTGTTTTTTAATTCAAACAGTTTTTTTGTCTACTTCATATAAAAAAAGTATACAAGACATAAGTATAAATTGTCTACAGCATTAGCGATCAGTAATAAATATTTCACTACGGAAGATACCATCAGATGACTTCATATTCACATGGCCTATATAATGAGTCTAAAAATTAAACGATCAAGTTTTATTTTCCCCGTTTCTTTTTTCAAGTATCATGCTTAGAACTATAAGAATCACTGAACTTATAAGAATGGAAAAGAACTTTTGATTCTGTTTTTATTCATAGAATTTTCTTAACAAAGTGAATCGCTTTATATTACTTGCAGTATGTATTTGTTAACGTATATTAAAATAATTAGTTGGCACATACATTTTACGCAACACTAAAATTATACTTTTGTGTTTAATTATATTTTCCAACTTCAATCACTATAAGCATAACTTTTAAAAAGTTACTCTCAACACGTCGTTTGCCCCACCCTATAGGAGCTTTCCGAAATAAAAAGTTAAAAAAAAACCAAAAACATCGAGCTTAAAGAAAAATCAAAACGACAATGACCTGTGGTTTATATTTAAAAAAAAGTCTTTTAGGAGAGAAATAATTTGTGTCGAGGAAACAATCTATTTAAATATACCATATTCAATAAACTTAATGGGTCAAATTCTAAAGTAGTAATTGTTCATACGTCTTATTGATTTGTAAGAAATTTAAATTTCGGATTTCAAAAGTAAACAGTATATTACATTTAAACGTGTTAATACCATGTAGTCATAACAGGAAGTTATAACGGTGTGTGTTAGAATTTTACAGCTATGATCTATTACATAAAACCATGGATTTATCCAATTATATTGGCCATAGAAATGATATTTGCTTGCATAATACCGTGAGTATGGATATTTTATTTGATAAAACATGTCTGTAAATTGAGTAATAAGGTATGAAAATCACTAAAAGAGAAAGTGGACAATCCGTTGTTTTGCGTTCTACAGAAGGGAAAGTTTATTTACATTTTAGGACAAATCAACCGTAATCGTTGATAGGTAACCAAACTAAAATCACATGAGAAACGTAAAATTACAAAAAATGAACTCTGACAAAAAATTATCAAAACTGTTAATCCCTAGTCAAATGGAAAATTCAAAACTCTAAAACAGCAAACGAATGGATAACTGCCATATATTCCTTATTTGGTAAAGACATTTTCTTGTGTAGTAAATCACCCTCTTGTTTGTATTTCATAGATTAATTGTAAAAATGGAACTAAAGAATGTATTCTTTTGACTTTTCAGTCTCGTTGAAATCTCGTTCTTGAATTATATCCAAAACTTGTCCCGTTATAACATTATTCTGAAAGCTAGGTTTTACTAGGTTTATGCTACGTTCTCGTTATGTTTTGCTACGTATTACGTATTACTAAGTGTAATAATTACCATTACTAATGGGTATTAGTTAAAAAAAATCATACCCTATCTTCTATACTCATGTATCTAAAATGTAACTTCGAGCCTTCTATAACCGAATTTACGACATCGTTCTTTCTCATTGTTGAAACTGATGCCGCTTATTTGCATATAGTTGCTTACGTCTTCTTTATTTGAACATTGGGGAATAGTTGTCTCATTGGCAATCATATCTTCCATTCTCAATTTTATTTATTATATCTTATTTATACATAGCTTTATGGAATTGATAAACGAAATATATTTCCTTTTTTTAGCTATCTGAAGTCCACCCATGATGGAGATGTGAAAAAAGATTTTCCATACATAAGGTAATCGTAACAATATAACCCAAAATCAAATATATTTACATTTATTGTATATCAGTAAAACAAAACGGACTCCAAAGAGCACTTTTTACACAAGCAATGCAAATAGAAATGAAATTCTGAAATTTTGATATTGAGAAAACAACTCCTGTAAAAAGTATATATTCTATACTCTAAAAACAGTTAACAGGTATGTAGTATCTTCGATTGTCCAAACTGTGTATCGGTGCTAGTTACATGTAGTTAATATGGCAGTCAGAGGTAATAGATTTAATTCCAAAACAATGTGCTTCTTTTATCAAATCATGTTGAACGGTTTTGAAGCATAAACATATTTTAAATTACATGGTAACAAAAGTACAACTTGTGCACAACTCATAGTTAGCGTAAAATACTGAACGAATTGCAACGTATACTTTACTTTCATTTCTTTTTTGGATATGGGGTGCTTTTTTTAAATAGTTTTGCTGGTAAGTGCTGACCAACATTTAATGGATCAAATATAAAACACTTTTGTTTAAAAAAGAAGGACAAAAAATACCAGAGGGACAGTCAAACTTTTAAATCGATAATAAACTGACAACGCCATGGCTAAAATTGAAAAGGACAAACAGACAAACAATAGTACACATAACACAACAGAGAAAACTAAAGAATAAACAACATGAACCTCACCAATAACTACCTCACCAATAACTAGGGTTGATCTCACGTGCTCTGGGAGGATAAGCAGATCCTGCTCCACATATGGCACCCATCGTGTCAAATATCCACTCAACAGCAAATTCAACTTAACTCATCATAGTATATAAATTGACAATGATAGGATAGTACGTTGACATACGGTAACACAAGTATTTCACTCTCCAATTTCATACTGCTTCACGCTGAAACCTAGTAAAGAATAATCTACAGTTTTGTTTATTCATTTATATGTATTAGTGATGCCTAGAGCAATTTCTTTGGCTATACCGTGGCTGTTTTTTTGTCCAGAAAAAAAAACAGTGTTTGTGTTAGGAGTTTTGTAGTAAAGTGTTGTGTTGTTATATTTAATAAACAGATGCATCATAACAGGCTTTCCGAGGAGCTGATTGAAAGAGATAGAAGAAGTTCCTATGAACAAACCCCATTGCTGGTTGTCTGCTATCTAATCGAGTTGTTGGCCCTTTGACATATTCATAATTTACATTCTCAATTAATACTAAGTATTTGGTTAACTCGCAGGTTTTGAATTGGGAATGTTTTATAAGGGATGCGTTCACAAATCTTTCGAAGAGTAATTTACATGGAGGTTTGGGTGTGATAAAACTGTGTATGTAAAGATGTTTCTATAGTTAACCTTAAAAACATGTACACTTCTTTTACCCGATTAAAAGGTGAAACTTTGTAGAAAAACAGAATAGAGGTTATTATTTTAATGGGTTATTAAGTTTTGATATTTTCCCCAGGAAAGAGTGTAAACTATGCGAGAAACCTCGTAACTAGAATTCGATTCGATTAAATGTTTCGCATACATTTTCTGTTGTTTCATCGTTACCATGAAAAATGTCGGGATAAATAGGCATTAAATGTATGTCATTCAAATGCTTATTCAACGACAAAAGTTATCAATTCATTTTAATTGGCATCTCACAATTCACAAAAATAGTCAATAAACACGTCTGATTTTCAATACAGAAGTATCTGTTTATAAAAAATGTTGATTTGCCCTTTTTCTATATACGTTGGTAAAATGTTTCCTTGAGCAAATTATTTTAAAAACCGGTTTTTTTTTTGCAAGAAGAGAGGAAATTGAGAAATTTAAAACGTTAGACACGACAATGCAACGCATTTTTGGACCCGTCCTGGATTTTGCCATGAGTGATTGGTTAAAAAAGTTCTTGTTGAGAACTAATTGCATATATTTATGTTTGATAGAAAAATGAAATATGTGCACGGTCATGAATCAGTCTCCTATATTGATATTAAAACTTTCTTAGTTTTAATATTGGCGCTTTGACGATTCGTTTGTAGACGAAACGCATGGCTGGTTTAGCACAAACTAATGTCAAAAATGTCCCCTATATTAGGTATAATATTAAGCTATATAGCACATTTTTTTTTATATTAAGGTATATATAAGGGGGGACATATCGGAGACATTAGCCTGAGCAACAACCACTTTAAATGTTTTAATGTGTTTATTTAACAAAAAGATGATTGTTTTGCCCTTTTTATATTAACATTAGAATCCCCCAAGGTGACTAGGGAATTAAAATATGTTCACTCATAGTCTTCAACCCGGCAGTAAAAATCCTGGTCAAAGTGACTGTGAGGGATGTACAAGTACGCAGTCACGTCTAATAAGAATGGGGATGTTAAATATGTTTCCTCGGGTATAGAATGGCACGCTCCATGATCGTTATAAATGAAAAGTTTTGCTTTTGATGTCGGTGCTTTTCTGGTGTCTTCCTCGAATGCCAACATTTTATATGTTACCTATTCCTTGAATGCCAACAAAAATATTTCAATGGATGTTTATATAATAACAATAGGTGTTTTTATAAGTATTTAACTGTAAAAAATAATAAGTGAACTTGATGAAATTGCTACATTTTATCAGTTTTTAATAAGAAAAAAATAGCAAAATTCAAGGGTTTAAATTACTATGAATTTAAAGAAAGAAAGAAAATGAATTTTTTTTACTAAAATGTATTTATTGAAAAAAATTTGGAGGAATAAAAATGTTTATTAACATGATAAGACATATTTAGAAGGAATATATGAATATTTTAATTGAACAATTAGCTAATTTAAACTTCAAAAATCATCAAAAATAATTGAGTAAATTTGATAACTTTCAAGATGGTACTCTACAAAGTTTACAAAGTTTGAAGAAAATCCACAAAATAGGGTTACAAGAATTCAGTCTAAAGAGACCTGATTTTTTGTATTAGTGTACGTGACTTTGAACTAGCTGTCAGTAACTGCAAGTTTTCTCAGAGGCTGTTCTTAAGTGTCTTTTTGTTGTTGGGATATACAAGTACCTGGCCACGTCCATTCTGTGTAATATTTCTATTTGCATCCATCTGATGAGATAAGATGTTTTCAACTGATTTTTATAGTTAGTTCGACTATGTGGTATGGGCTTTGCTCATTGTTGAAAACTATAGTTGTTAATTTCTGCGTTATTTGGTCTCTTTTGGAGAGTTGTCTCAATGTCAATCATACAACATCTTCGTCTTTGTTAGGACACTGATGAGTTGCAAATGCCTATTGATAAACCCCTTATCAATATCATTTCATGAACACTTGCAAAAAGGGTGTAGTATTACTACCAAGAATAATACCATGAACAAACTGAACATAATAAAACATAGTTAAAAAGTTAAAAGTCCAAAGAGGCTGCTGTATAATTTGCGTAAAATGATTATGCACATGTTGACTTTGTGATGCAACACTTTTCAAAATTTCATTTGAAGAGAATCCATATTCGTTCAAGCACAGTATCAGCAAATTTTTTTTGTTAACAACGTGACCAATTCAAGATGAATTAGATTTTACCTATCTGTTTAATTAGTATGATTGTTTTTATAAGCATGCACTTTTGTTGTGATAACTTCTTGCACCTATTCCTCGAATGCCAACATTATTTTACAGGTAAATTGTCGGTAGATCAAAGGATGTTGGCATTCAAGGAATAAACCGCTTTTCTATTCCTTAAGAATTGGCGTAGCTGGGAATGAAAGTAAAAGTTTAGTTTATTTGTTATGCATAATTTTTATTTTCCGTTCATTTGACCATTTGTTTCAAGTTTATTTATTTTATTTGCATACATTTTGCAATAATATTCTACAACATTTTAAAAGAACTAATATGATGAGTTCGTCCGTGACCGTCTTTTTTAAGGCTAATTGGAACCTCACTTGCTCACTTTCAACTTATGGGAATATCGCTAAAAAGATGTGTTCGATTATTCCACCTTCTAACCAAATTGGTTCACATGGTTAAAAAATAAACCACAGGGGTAAAACGCCAGTGTTTTCCTTAAACTAGGAACCCGCTATAGGTGGAAAAAATATGATTATTCTGAAACCATCTCCTTGTTTTAAATAATTTTACAGATTATTGTAATTATATTTTTAGTGACACAGGAAACAAAGGGATATCAGCTTCGGCTTTCAGTTTACTTTTCAATATTTATGGATTTTTAGGTGAGTGCAAAGTTTTTAACAGGTTTAAAAAATACTTCACGCTTTCGTCCATCAAAAATGGCAGAATGATCTAACACAAATGTTAAGATATAAAATAAATAATATGCACTTGTCACTTAATTGCAAAGATATGTTCCATGCTTTGAAATTTTCCATTTCAATAAACGAACATTAATGAAACAGTTACCAATAAGTATCCAAAGACATAGTTCAAACAATGTGTAATACCAGCAAACACATATAAAAGTCAAATAAAAAACATGCACTCCTTTAAAATAAACAAAAGAATTAAGACAACTGCCATTTAATGGGTCAGCCTAGGCACATACCATCTGTCCACGAATAATAACTCTTGTATGCATTTTTTCTAATCATTCTTTATTTATACAAGAAATACAGGTGCCAAATTGCTTTTATTTTTCAAGGAACATCATTTTTAAAACTCGTTCAAGGCGTTGCTGCTTATTTTTAAACCTGAAAACAAAAAAGGTGCTCTTACAAGATTTGTTCATATAAATAAAAAATATACATTTTCATTGAAAATGATTACACAGATGCATAAATAATTGTTCCATATATTTATTTACCAGCTGCACTAAATTTCTAATTCACCCGCCGCGACATTGCTGACAAACCATTGCCGTCTGGCAAAAAATATTCAAGCGGTTCCAATTTAAAAGAGGGGCGAAAGATACCAAAGGGACAGTCAAACTCATAAATCTTAATCAAACTGACAACGTCATGGCTAAAAATGAAAAATACAAACAGAAAAACAATAGTACACATGACACAACATAAAAAAACTAAAGAATAAACAACACGAACCCCACCAAAAAGTAGGGGTGATCTCATGAGCTCCGGAACGGTGAGCAGATCCTGCTCCAAATGTGGCAACCGTCGTGTTGCTTATGTGATATCAAATCCGGTAAATAGTCTAATTCGGTTGGTCACATTCATGAAAGGAAAGGATTGTAGTTACGACGTAAGGAACATATCCGATAGCATTTGTGAAACGGTTATTCCATAACGATCAACCAACTCGTGATGGCGACCGTAACATTTAAGAAGGGATGATTTCAATTTCACCATTTGGAACTCTTGGTTTATTAGTTTCCTTGTGAGCAGCAACCCTCTATCAAGAAAATCATGATAGGAAATGCAAACACGGGTATATCGTATCGTTTGGGAGATGTATACACAGTATGCAGGTGCTGCTGGAATGTTGTTACTTAGAAATGGAAAGTTCACAATTGGAAATCTGACACCATCTCTGTTGTCGTTAAGTTTTGTTTTCAACCCCAGTGTCAATTACTAAATGTAAGTCAAGATATGAAGCCGACTTGAATGCTTCTGTAGTGTCCTTTATTTCTAGTTCGATGGGATAGATGCGTTCCACATAGTCACCAAATTTTGAATTTTTTAGTGAAAGAACATCGGCTTCATAGCGGAATGTAGAGATAAAGGATATTACCTTTCTTCCTAAGAAGTTTCTACATGAAGTCAGCCTCATAATAATAAAGAAACAAGTCAGCAATTAGAGAAGCACAATTTGTTCCCATTGGAATGCCGACAGACTGTTGAAAAACACGTCCTCCAATCGCAACAAATATGTTGTCAATCTAGAAGTCAAGCATCTTGATAATATAAGTTTCAGAGATTTGTTTGTTTGAACCAGAGTGATCCTTTACAAAGTAGGATTTATCCCTCCCTAAGACAAGATACTTTTATCTACGTTGGCCATTCTTTTTATGAAGCAAAGCAATGTCAACTCTTTCAGTTTGTCTTTTAGTTTGGAATGTGGAATACTTGTGTAAAGAGTAGAAAAGTCAAATGTTTTATTACTGTTACAAGGTGAAAAAGAGTTAGATTGTATGTACTCTAAAAGATCTTTGAAATTTTTAAGTATCAACATTTAATACGGTGACCAAGTAGCGAAAAGTCGCTTATTTAAGGATTTAATCGTCATTCAAACTATGCGGCTATCAATCACAGTAATGGTATTTCAAAGGTTACTCTTTACATTTTGACATGTCGTCAAAAATCATACGGTGCAATTTTTGTAAAATGGGCTTTGAAGTTCGTTCCCTTACTTTAAAGAAAAAAAATATATCAAAAAATTTTAGGCCTACATTCCAAAAGAACATTCGTGATCTCCTTTTTGTGAGTATATACATTATTATAACACCTTATTTTAACAATTTCAAACAAAATTAAGCAAAATAAATCCGTTATTGAAGAGTTTTTGTAAAAATTGAACACTATGAATATTTTGCATTTAATAGAGAACGTTTCAATTACTTTTCATCATTTATTTTTACGTAAAAACGTAAAGTAATCAATATTATATGATATTTCAAACATAAAACAAAATACAAAAAAGAACCAAGTCTGAATTTGGACATGTAGGAAAATGTTTGAATTAGGAAGTCCTCTACGAATAGGTCCTAGTAGTCAAATAAAGGCAACAGTAGTATACCGTTGTTCAAAACTCGTAAACATATCATGGACAAAAACAAAATCGGGGTAACAAACTAAAACTGAGGGAAACGCATTAAATATAAGAGGTGAACAACGATAAAACACACAAATGTAACACACACAGGAACGGACTAAGCATTAGACAAAATCCGATTAGAATAACAAATATATTAACATCAAAACCAAATACATGAATTTGGGGTAGAAAAGTACCGTGACACGTAGTAATGTGAATTCACAATCAAATATAAGAGAAAACAAACGACACAACGTTTAAATGTTACACACACAGAAACGAACTATAGTATAACAATGGTTATGTGCCTGACTTGGTACAGGACAATTTTAAAGATAAAGTAGTGGGTTGAACCTGGTAAAGGCAACACGTGTGCTTTACCTTTGAAAAGTGTATCGTCTGAAAGAGAAGAAGTACCGAGTCCCTTCCTTTACTGTAGAGAAAACGTTGCTTTAAGTTCTGTTGAAAGACTTCTGCCAGCAATGTGTTGAAGAGTATGGGTCGTTTGTTAAAATTCCTGATTTGGTGAACCAATTCGATCTGATGTCTCTTGTGCACTTTCCCTACCTTCCTTTGGCCCATCAATCACAACTTACACCAGTATGAGAGGTGGTATGGCATTGTTTAATTGTATTGGTGATAACAGAAAGTATGGCCCAATGATTTTCTCTAGCGCACATAGTAGCAGACGTTTCTTTACCGCTAAGACATAAACACTCAATAAAGTTGTCTGCTGAAAAGGAAAGCCGCACAATGACTAAGGCTTCCACCAAAGCGTACCAGTTTATTGAAGGGAGAAGGATTCCTGATTAAAAGAAATTTCTTTCTGTTCAAAATAACCAACAGCCTCTCCCTAACTTCTTTGGTAGTTTTTCTTCTTCAAAACTACGACAAACCCCCTATGATACCACCTTATAGTGAGCTTTACTTAGCCGGAACGTTTGTAAATCCGAAAATGTCAGTTATTTCAGACAATAATGTTAATGACTGTCGTAACTCAGTTAGCACTCTACAAGGGCCACTATTCCTCTGATAATGTATGCCTTATACTTTGAGATGAAGTTAACAGAAATGGAAAAGAGCGACAGAATAATCATACGGTCCTCTCATACGGGCGTGATTGTTCTGAGTGTTCACTACTACAAACAGATGACACGTGCATGCGAGGTTTGGGTGCTGATTGAGAACATTAGCAGTGTAAAGAGTAGTTGAAGACTTTTACCCCTTCACCAACTATATGCTGGCTTTTCCCCAACAATTTATAAACTGCCTTTTGCTGTACATACTATTACCGGATGCGACACAACTTGTCTCTGTTTGGAGTAGTGATAAAATAGTCTGCAAGACTTTGAAGGACACGCACGATAGTTACAGAGCTTTGGGAGTACTGACGAAGATGAAGCCCTTGTTTTTTCGAAGGAATTTAGTTTCGAAGATGTATGATCGGAAAAACCTCTTTAAATCATTCCATCATGATATGAATAAAATGCGCGTCAAGCTTGCCACCAGTAGACATGTAGGTTAAGTTCGGTTACCTCTCTGTGAATCGGCAATTTTGCATCATTCATTATTCAACGTCCTTTTCCGTCATATATAGAATACGGTTGGCGAAAATTAATTTATTCTGTACACACTGTTTATTTTGAAGGGCATATGTCAGCAGAATTCTTGCAGAATCTTGTGTGTTCATGTAAGGAAAAATCTCCAAGTGAAAAGTGTTTGTTCACAACAATATCTTACATGTACGGAGCTTTGCTCCTGTGGGTCAGAATTATGTAGAACTCCTTGACAGATGAATCATAAGATACTCCTGGATGAAATCTGTTTTGTGGATCATTAAGTCTTTCCACTTTTCTGTGGAAAGACTTATTGTTTTTGTTCTGATTATTATTATTTTTTTTATTTTTTTCTTCCGCCAAATTTTGTTCTTGCGCAAAATGTTTGTTTCGCAATATGTCGCTTAGATATTTCTCATATGGTATCGTATAGTTTATGCGCTTTTAAATTTCACCCTGCTAAGGCGAACCATTTTCTATGTAAGAGTTATCTCTCTTTTCACTGTTTATACTCTGTGTGCATCTCCTTCGTAACAAAACAAGATAGCGACAAAATTCTTTTTACAAATTATTCGTTACATCCTCAGTAATTTTTGGCGTATTTCGATCGAAGCGATTCGATGAAATTTTATAGGAGTTATCTACCTTTACAAAATAAATTTGTCGGTATGTTTATTTAACTCATAAACAGTTAACCGTATAACCCTGGAATGTTTTTATTTGAGTCCCCTAAGTCCTAACTTAGAAAATGAGGTCAAGGTCAAAGGTCAAGGTCAAGTTCTCAATTGTGACTTTTGCTTGTTTTTGCAATTTTTCTGACACTTTGAAAGATACATATTAAAGAACAAGTTCAAAATGTCAGCTTTGTAGTAATGAAGATATGCTACATTTAGTCTTATACAATTAAATGGCATCTTATAGGAGTTGTTGCCCCTGAAATGTCTTGATATGAGGTTATTTGATTATAACTTCAATTAAGTTCATTATAAAGACATTTGACCTCATACAAAAGGTTAAGTGACAAATGACCTTGAAAAATGGCTACCGGAAGTGACCTTTAGAAAACCGGAAGTAGCTTTTTTTTGCAATTTTTTCACCAAAAAGTACCCAGAATCCATATATTTTGTCATATAGATACATAAAACAGATAACTGAAGACTAAAAATGACTTCCAACAAACCGGAAGTGGCCAATTATCTCCCATTCTACATACAAAAGTATATAGAAACTATATATTTTTGGAATCAGTGTGAAAGAAGCTATCATATGAGACAGGATGTGACATTCATTTTACCGGAAGTAGCATATTATCTCCCTTATATCACTCAAAAAGATAATTAAACCATCATTTATCGCATCAGTATGAAGAAACTACCTTCTTATCCAAATTTCTTTGTTGTGGAAAGACTTTCAATTGTTCTCTGAACAATTGGTTTTTAATTTTTAATTGTAACTGTTTTGAAGGTAATAAGTAGTGTTTGGTTGCAATTACATGTATGAGCTTTGGCAAAATAAACGTTCGGGATAGATGGCTTTAATCGAAAACAACATTTATCATTTATTGCTGAGGTTGATTGTCACCTATCAAGGTAACTACTGTAACCTAAACGGAATTTCTATTGATTTTGTATAATAGAAAGGGGTAGGAGGGGTCCTGATCCTGAAAATACCGGTCTTAAAAATACGATATCCCGAGGTACCGAATTTAAATAATTTAAAATCCCGACATCACGAAATTCGAAGAAAAAAAATTTCCGGATCACGAAAGGGTCAATCCCAAGCTTAAAAACACTCTGATCCCGGAGTCCCGATAAAGGTTTTCTCCTCTTCATAGAACAAGTGTTTGAAAAACGTAAATTTTCAGAATAAATCGATTACTAAGTAATAAATTCCTTTATTAACATTTTTGGGATAATTCATTGTTAGTTGATTTGAAATTTAACACAAGATGCTGCTGAGATCTTTCAATTTCGAAAATATAGAAAGAAAAAAAGAAAATAGTATCTTGATCTTTGACCTTAATTTAAGCAAAACTGTTACCACATTTCTTTTTGACGACATCGATATTCCAAACGTACTAATTTTTCCGAATCCAATGATATATGTTATAGCCATATAGTATGTTTGACGATTACATTTTTAAAATATTGGGTCTGGTCACCGTACTCATTTGATTCACGCCACCTCTAGAATATGCAGGTTCACAATAATTCTGAAGCCCGTCTTTGATTGCTGATAAAATTGGTATTAATAATTAAGAAAGAGGTTTCGTGGAGCACTTGAAAGACCCAGCAATATACCGTTGTTTGTAAGGACACTTATGTAGTTTAGGTATCCAATACAGTGATGGAAGATCCAGTTCTTCATCTTTGGTTGCAATGCAAAAGGAACATAGAACAGACCTATTATTATCCAGGATTTCCTCTTTGGTACGTGTCGGGAGGGTATATGTTGAGTTCCCAAGTGAATTGTCAATACTTAATTCGTTTATCAAGCAGTTTGTGTAATGACTTTTACACACAAAAACGATATTTTTTTGGGGCTTCATCGGCGGGGACAACAACATTTATGTCATGGAGTTCAGATAGGTGTTTTGTAACATTTGGGTCTTTAAAGATTGACGTAGCATGGGCATTGATGGACCCATTCAGTTTCTGAATTCTGATTTGTATCAACGACCTCACTGCCTTAATCTATTCGGAAAGAGTGTACGTCTTCCTTATCGTGCTTAGCCCATTGCCTGGTATAATCCTCGACTGAATCCATCAAAAGTTGTTTTTCCAATTGATGGAATTTAGGCTCACGATATTCCGGACCTTTCGATAACACATTTCGTAGAGAAGTGTTAGTAACAATGTTGAAGTCACCCTTAATAACGTGGCCAGCAGGATTATATGTGAATTGGGAAATAGCACAAGTCCAATCAGGAGGTTTAGACTTCAAGTCGTCAATATCAAGATCCGGCAAAACGTGTTTGTAATTGAAAATTTTAGTTGCAATAGGTTTGGTATAGGTATAAGAAATAATCGGTACAGACTGGTCTTTGAAACAAGGAGGTATTTTCGATTGAACTAATTTATGATGAAGAATATTGCATAAATTTACGCCATCGAGACCTTTGTTGGCAAAGGAAATATTAAGGAAAGTTCTTTTCCTCTTTTACATCTTTTACAATGCGGGCTGGCTTGAAAAGTCTCTGACTAGCAATATCCGTAATTATAGCTTCAAGTTTGTATTGGTTTAAATGAGAGTTTGTAACAGTGGATTCCAAACATAAATTGAACAGAGAATTAAGAGATAACTGTATTGTATTTGAAGCTTTAAGGACGTCCATCGGTAGTTTTACTGTCGCAAATTTAGTTTACCTGGCGACGCGGAGCGGAGACAGGTAAACGGGTATTTGCGACAGTAAAACTACCGATGGACGTCCGAAAAGCTTCAAATACAATACAGTTATCTCTATTCTAATGCAAAACAAGTTTATAATTAAATTATAATCATTATTTCAGTGTAAAATCTTCATAAAAGAAAATTCCGCGAAAAGATGTTATCTTCTTTGGTCCCTACACTAGGTGACGTCATAGCTATGTTTCCGGCGTGAAACGTAAACACCGGGCGTTTGCTTGCTTCTGTGCCGCTTCAGAATGTAATAAAATTTGATAAAAAGAAGATTTTTAGGCGCAACAAGTAGGTTTTTTGTTTATTATTGTAGAAATAACATGTCAATATATTCCGAAATTCAAAATGTCGGCTTCCTTGGTTACAGACAAGGAGATAGAGAATTTTACGCTTGCTGTCATCCAATCAGAACAATTGTTACAAAATAATTGCATTAGAATGAAGTTTTGAAAGAGGTTATGAATAAAGTTTTGTGCGAATGTGATGAATACCTAACAGTATTTGTATAAATGGCAGCAAGTCATTAATAGAGACATCATGCAGAGAAGGTGATATATAATGGCGATGACTATGACTGCGTTCACGTCGAGGAGTCGCGTTGAAAATATTCATCACAATCATCGAGTGACACGAAACACTAGATAGAATACCTAATACACATAAGGTGTCGCAGTTCCCAATTGTCTAATCCAGTAGTCTTCTTTTTGTCTACGGAGAGTTGTTGAAAGATAAGGATTGTTATAGCTATGTGATATATTTTCGATAATGCGAACTGTCATAGAAACGATGGAATGATCGGGCTGATTGAAATGCTGGTATAGAATGTCGTTAGCATTAAGGTAAATGTCTGATCTATGACCGCACATAAGTTTGTTTAGCCTTCCTTTCGTTTCACCGACGTATACCAATCCGCAAAGGTTGCACTCAAATCCGTAGACGACATTTATCGATTTACAAGTTTCTAGTGGTGAAGCTCAAATCGTCCCGTCACAATTTTACGGATGCCATCAGGATATGGTTGACCGTTATGGAATACATATTTGAGAGATGACGATGGATGTTTCGTCTTGTCCTCCTTTACCCCGAATATGACCTACCAAATTATACTAATCACTGGGTTTGTGCTTACTTGAAAATCAACCCGGGTATCACATGTTGATCAGGATCTGCATACCTCTATAACACACATGCTATTATCAAAGGTTGCTGGTAGGGGTTCATGTTACCCAGTCTTAATCTTATGGTTTCTATATTTGTAGCGTTGTCAATATAAAAAAGATGATGTGGTATGATTGTCAATAAGACAACTCTTCACAAGAGACCAAATGCCACAGATATTCACAGTTTTAGGTCACCGTACATTTTATTTTCGACGTTGAATGACCCCTTGGTATCTATCGACTTTATTTTACAAGCATGTGCATACTGATCTGGTGTCCCCCTCACCGCGTTACAACCGGGACTTAAACAGTTGAGACAAATAAAAACAAATATAATTATTGTTGAGAAACACTTTTATATAATATTAATAGTCTTCCACTTGTTTTTCAGCATTTATCAATATAACTGTTAGATTTGAACAGATTAAAGTAAACTACAGTTACCAGAAAAGTCGGCCTCGATACATAGTAAACATAATTACAACAGTCGTTGGTCTCTTATCATTGTCTGGTATTGCTTTGGTTTCTACCTTCCAGGTAAGACATTAAGCAGTTAGTATCTCCCCTGTAACTGTATCGTATGCCCTTAGTCAGTTGTTATCAGCATCTTATTTGTAAAAAGGTGTTTCTTATAGTTATATATCATCATAGAAAATAATTTAGACAACCGCTTTGGAATTTGAAGCAATGAATTAAAAGTGCATTTTGTGTGAAACCATCGTCCACAGCAAGTCAAGTAACTTACATCCAGTATAGATCTAGAACGATGTAACTGAAGTTATGTAGAATTACGGTGGTACCCAACACTTGCACTACAATTAATTTGGCTCCTTTAATTTTCATAAAATGTTCCTTTAACAAAAATATACAAATTTCATAATGTTGAACCAATCGTTTTGTCAGAAAAATTACACTGGTTATATAGCAGTTTGACAAACACTAATTTCGATCATTGTGAAGATTTATATTGCCTGCACAAGGTAACGTTATTCAAACGTTTAGCTGATATTACAGAGTTATCTCCCTGTAGTGTTAGGTACCACCTTAAGACAAAAAAATATAATATTAGAAAGCATTTAAACACATATTCTTCGTTTTCACCGATGAAACTATCTAGCATGTTTGATATTTGTTGTATGTTACTCTCTTCAATTGAGGCTGCTTAGCCTCGAAAATTTTACCTCAAGTAAACAAAGTAAAATAAGATGTGGTCTTACTGTCCTGTGTCATAAATGTGTGAACAGATCTAAATCAATGATTGGTTTACTCTTTTCTAGGTTGGTACACACGAAGGAGTACACAACACTGGTGCTGTATTGGCCTTTGGTGTTGGAGTTTCATATTTAGCAATGCAGTCATTATTTTCATTTTTTTTGAAAGACATTCCTGGGAGCAGTATTATAATAAATATTATTAGAATAGTGCTGTCGGTTCTACAGTTTGCTTTTCTACTAGGAAGTATCCTTTTTATACTGTTAATATCAGCATGTAGCAAACATTTAAAAGTTATCAAAAGTACCAGGATTATAAATGTGTTTAAAGTATAGATATAATTTCTTTGCTATAATATGTTGGAGGTCGTCTGCTCTCCTAATGTTTAAATAGCTTATTGGCAGCAACATTTATTTGGAATGGGCTTAATAATATCTTATGAACAATAAATTTACAAACAAAATGTTTCATAAAATTGTGATACGGCTACTGTGCAGATGGTTGGTTATAAATCTGAAAGTTCATCTTCGACTAAAGGATGAATAATGCATTTATATTATATCTATAAGTATTCTAGCGGACTTATATTTCACCTGATGAGGAATTGTCTCAGGAGTTAACCAAAATATGACTAATGGGCGGCTGGTACTATGGAGGACCAATAGTTTTCCTTAAAGAAGGGTACCAAATCGGGGGTAAATTATGCTATAAAAGCTATTTGTAGCTTATAGGTAGGAAAGGCTGTTTATTTTGCGTACTGATTCTTGGTAAATTTTGTTAAAGCAATTGAGCAGATGACACCCTAGGTGACTGATATTCAACATTCAGAGGTATCGACTTAGGAGTAAAAATCATAAGTCTATAAGGTTGAGGTGGTACCCTAGAGGCCGACCGGTATCCCGCAGTGCTCTTCAAAAGACTCATAATCTAAAACCAAATGACAACGCCATGGCTAAAAATGAAAAAGACAAACAGACAAACAACAGTTCACATGACAGAAAATAGAGAACTAAAGAATAAACAACTCAAACCCCACAAAAAGGAGGGGTGATCCCAGGTGCTCCGGAAGGGTAAGCAGATCATACATCACATGTGGCACCCGTCGTGCTGTTTATGTGATAACAAACCCGGTAAATAGTCTAATTCGGTAGGTCACAATCATGAAAGGGAAGGGGATTGTAGTTACGACGAAAGGAACATATCCGATATCATTTGTTAAACGGTTATTCCATTACGGTCAACCAACTCGTGATGGAGTCAGTTAAATTAACGAAAGAGTGATTTACACCCTCTATCAAGAAAATCGGGATAGAAAATGCAACCCCTGGAATATCGTATCAATTGAGAGATTTAAAACCCGTATGCTGGTGCTCCTAGAATGTTGCAACTTCGAAATAGAAAGTTCACAATTGGAAAGCTGAAATCATCTCTTTTGTCGTAAAGTTTGTTTTCAACCGACCCTCATTGTCAATTTCTAGATGTAAGTCAAGATATGAGGCCGACTTACCTGTAGTATCTTTTATCTCTAGTTCGATAGGATAGATGCGTTCCACATAGTCACCAAATTTTGAATTATACATGATGAACATGAAAGTGGAGTTGAAGGATATTACTAACTTCTCATCTGCCTTCATAAGAAGTTCCTGCATGAAGTCAACCTCATAAAAATAAAGAAACAAGTCGACAAGTAAAGGGGCACAGTTTTGTCACATTGGAATGCCGAGTCTGTTGAAAAACACGATCTCCGAGCGTACCAAATATGTTGTCAATCAAGAAATCAAGCACCTTGATAATATTAGTTTCAGAGAATTTTTTGTTTGAATCAGAGGGATCCTTGAAAAAGTAGGATTTATCCCTCCCTAAGACAAGATTCTTGTTTCTACGTTGGCCATTCTTTTTTTATTTTTTTTTCAACTTTGTACTTGTTTAGCTTGATATCTATTTAGATCTTAGCGACACTGATGAGTCTCATGACGACGAAATGCGCATCTGGTGTATTAAACTGTAATCCTGTTACCTTTGATACCTATTAAGGTATCCAAAAAACATGCTTCGACTACCGTGTACACAATACGTATACTTTTTAAAGTTCTTCACATACACGAAATATACATTTAAGTTAAAAAGAATTCAATGTTGACTGTATTACCAATTTCAATTGTTATGAAAATGCAGAATGTGATTGTTGCTATAAAAGAAAATCATACAATTATCATAAAAAATTATTAGTTTGATATCTTAGAGAGAATTCGCCAGTATTGCAGAAATAATTTTTGAAGTTGTTATCCTTAACCAGACAAAGCATTCATTGTAACTATACAGTACAAACAATCTAACAGTGTAAGTGAATTGATGTTTACAAATGTAGTACTATAATACAATAAGATGCATTTTGAAATATAAACACATTGAGGCAAACTTTTATAGAGAATTTTGATATTTTTATGTGCATTTTTTTTAACGTATTATATCTAATAGTTTTAACTCATCAATCTTCCATTAGTATTACAGTATTTATTAGGTATTAATCTATATTTTTGTAAAATCTAATCAGTGCCAATGTTGTTGTTTGAACATTTGATTTGCCAATGGAATTTAATTGTGTTTTTAAGTTATCTTATAGCGAATCATTGGCATCGAGTGAGTTTTATTAGTTAATTGAAAAAAAAGGGACCCGTTTCACGAAACTGTTTTAGGATGGTCTTACGACATATATTAGTCTTAAGTTGGTTTCACAATGTGGTCATAACTAAGGAAATTTTGTAAAGTTTGTACATGTAATACGTTAGGACAATACGAAAGATGTCTTATGATGGTCTTTTTTTCAATAAATAAATATTTATATCTATAAATTTTGAGACCTTGCACCAGGATATCTTTACATAAATCATCATTACACAACCCCAAGGCGAGGTCTGCGATTTGTCCTAAGATAGACATAAGAGGATCATAAGACATGTTCAAAATGTAAGATAGCTTTGTGAAACCGGCTAAAGAATTCTTTAAGATTATATTTCGTATTATAATATTACTAATATAACTTAACTTAAGTAAATATTTCGTTAAAAAAAATTAATTCATTTCTATATTGTTGTTGTATTTTTAGGATCTTTCAATCAAACGAAAAGCAGCGATTTTAGAATGGATATTAGCTTTCCTAGTTTCGTTTTACTTTTTGACTTTTATACCAGAATTTCGTCACTACGACTGGAGAATACAGCTAGATGAGACCAACATTAAATCTAACAAAGTAGATATAAATAGCGATTCGATTTATAATGTTGGCTCGAAATGAAAATAGCATTGACATTTAGTGAACCTAAAGTCTTTCAAAGTAGATCTCCTGTTTGAAGAATACTAAATGTTCGAATTAATTGAGACTTTTAATCATCATTATTTATATTTTTGAATTGTGTCTTATATAATATATATCTTTATTCTCAATAAACCATATACAAAGGTATAGAGAACACAATAATATACATTATCATATACTTAGACTAAATAACATATGATTTTTAGCGTATGATAATAGCATTAAATTAAAGTATTTTCCATATTTTTCAAATTGGTGCTTAGCGGGCTGATAAGAAAAGTTTACCACATGCTTTGATTGTTATCACATGCCTTTCCGTAACGTTATCACATGTCGTTCCGGTGAAACTCGGCAAATTCCGGAAAAAACACCTCAATGCTTTCAGTGAAAAAACATTACAAAGAAGTGTACAAAACAATTATTTGAATACTGGAATGTATATTGTGCAAAACAATTAAATTAAATTAAATTAAAAAAATTAATTAAATAAATGCATTTTTTAGTTTTTCTGAAACATGATTTAGAAAGTTACTTTAAAAAAGTTGACTTTTCCATACAATGTTCATTATGTATATTGTTGAAATATTTTTTTGTCGATTCGTCCATATAAAAATATGTTTTTTTTCTGTGTTGAGGAATATGATAGAAAGATTTCATATTGAATGTATAAAATTTGGGGTCCGACGTCCGTGAACTTTTTACTCTCTCAACTTCTTTTCGGGAACCACGTTAAAGGATCAATATATGAATCTGTTATTTTTCTCTGCTGTTGACGCAGTGTATGTAAAATGCGGATCCTAAAATATCATTTTTACTGTATATGCCATAAATGTCTAATGTAGAATGATAAATAAACAGACGAACTTTTTTAATTTTTGAAGAAAATGAAGCAAAGTAAGATAAGCGAGCGGGGTTTTATCGCGCCTAAAGCCATCCAGTTGTGAAATATATACCAAAATAGGTGAATATTTATGACATTTCACAAACAGATCGTGCAGGTGCTTTATAACTAACAGGTGAGATGTTGTTGCAGTAAAAAATATTCATTTTAATACAATTGATAAAGTTGTATAACGTAGAATATGTTTTGTCATTCAGTTTCTTCATATTTAACTAAATTCCACTATGGTGATTTCGTAATGCTACTCATGTTTACTGTCGAAAAATGATACTATTCTTTCATTTTCACTGTGGAGCGAATCATTAGTATTGTATATGCGGTGCATTTTCACTGTATAATATTATTTTTTTTATCTATTACAGCTCATTTCTTTAAGCATGTAGAGCAACACTTTAGTTGACTTGCTTGCTTTTCTTTTATTGGATAATCATTATGATAACACCCAATGTAATTCAAATATTAAAAATACAGGTTAAACTATGCCTATTCATATTGTTTAAAAATGTCAATCTTATTTACAAAGTTTGTATAAACAATTAAACAAACAAAGCAAGCAAGCCAACCAAAGTTTTGCTGTACATGCATTAGGAAATTAGCTGTAAAGCCTTAATTTAGCCGACTTGCTCAAACAATAGATAAAGTAAGAGAAAGCTTTGATAACTTACGGAGGAAAGTTTGGTTTTAAAACACTCAGTCTCTAATAAATTCAATAGAAATAACATTTATTTCAAATGTATTCCATTTAGTTTCTTGTAAAGCGTATAGGGATCTTTATCCTTACTTTTTTATCCATTTCCATGACACTTCACCACTAATTACGTACATCTTGATATAGATTGAACCTTTGTTTTCCCGTTTAAAAGGTTTTACACTGGAGCCCTTTATAACTTGCTGTTCGGTGTGAGCCAAGACTCCATGTTGAAGACCGTATTTTGACGTATAATGGTCTACTTTTATAAATTGTGACTCGGATGGAGAGTTGTCTCATTGTCACATACGACATCTATATATGGCTCAAAAACAAAACGAGACGGGATAAAAAGGGATAAAAAAATCCACGCTACTTTTTTTAAAATATATATAATGGGCTTAATATGAGTCAGAATAGAGTTAAATATTGGGTCGCATTTGGGTATAAGCGTGACGCCGGATTGCCGATTTTTTGCAAGCGTGGCAGATGAAAATGATTGTGTCGTGAAAAACGAGAAATGAAGTCTAACGGGACACGGATAATTACAAAAAATGAGAACTGCATAGTATAAGCGGGATACGGGAATCTGACAAAACAACAAGCGGAATACGGGAATCTGCCAAAACAGTAAGCGGGATCCGGGATGAGAACCCCCCGATGAGACCCCCAGAATAAAATATTTTTGTATATTCATCCTATTGTTACAGTCATGCCTTCAATAACAAATGTATCCGATGCATGCATTTTTTTTTATATTTTTGGTCCCTTTTTCAATTATGTGGGGTCCAAATTTATAGACAAAAGTCCTTTAATATAGATATTTGGGATTCGTTTACATGCTGAATCTAACCGTGTATCTAGTTTGGGGAAATTTTGCCTAGTTGCTGAAATAGCCCACAAAGAGTTCCAAAGGATCTAAAATCAACAAAAATGAATTGTAGCATGCATTTCGTGCACAATAACCCAAATGTGTCAGTATGGTTTTACCTCTGCGATAGTATCCATTCGCGGATCTAGAATTTTTCATTTTGAAAATCGCTATTGTTTCAAGTTTGAAAAGCTATATATTTGATGAAGGATGAATGAGGAGTTTGTATTTCAATTTGAAAATACATGTATCATAAATCCTAAAGTCATCCACTAAGTTTTTTCGTTTGTTGCAAGTGCATTTATCACATAATTCTACAATAAAAATTCCTCGCATCTTTGAAAATTCTACACTAATAATGACTGCACTAACAGTGATAATTCATCGCATCTATAGTTAAAATGGATCGCTTTCATTAATCGATATCCTATATTATGATGCTTTTATAACACTTATTTGAACTGTAATGCTATGTTTGTATATTATAAAGACATATCACAATGAAAATATGATAAAACTTATCTTCAAATCACTTAACTTGATATTTTCAACACATAAACAAATACAGTTTTCCCATGATCCTTTATTCTACAAAAGACATACCCGCATATAACAGTAAACATGAACTAGCTGGATTCGCACTTTATATACACTGTGACGCATATGATAAAAAGATCATAACATGTCATTTTTTATATCGTAGTATTATAAGCCCCCGGTCAATATCAGCCCTCAAGCCATGCGGTTCTTGGGCTGATATTGAACCTAGGGCTGATAATATATGCGATATGAAAAATGACATGTAATAATCTGATAATATTTACCACAAAATAGAAGAAACAGTTGATAACACAATATACAATGTATGAAGTCCATTTTAGAATACATACACCTAAGTAAATAAGCTTTTTAAATTTAAAAAGGTTAATCAATTCTGATTTGATTTTTTGAGACATAGTCTGCTTGCATTTGGCAATATTTGCATTTGTGAAATAATAATGCGACATACAATGTTTCCATTTTTCTTCGAAGTATTAACATTCTAATATGAATAATGCAATTCATCACCAGTATCATTTTTATTACAAAAAAGGCAAAGTCTTTTGATTCTAACTGTATTATTACATCTACCATGTTCAATAGGGAGCTTGTGATTTGTGGCTCTAAATCTTCAAAACAATCAACAGACAATTTGTTCCAAAGAATTTGAAGATCACTATTCTTTTCTCAAAAAAAATCTTTACAACATTGGTAATTAAGTGTTTTAGTGAGTATTCAAGTAAAGAATGCCGGACTGGTCCTTACGTTTGCGTTTGATGAATGAAACTTATCTTAGTACCAGAATCTATGACAAACGAGACGATTTTAATTATGAAATTATAAATCCCCCCACCTTAGTTACAATATACCAACTTCACCTGCACATTGGATATATTTTCCCCCAACTTTATTCGATTTTCAAGAGCGTGCAGCTCCTACTCAGACTTTGAAAAACGTGATCAGTATCCGAGTAGAAAGTTAATGAACGTCTCGTCCTTTTTTATAAAAGTTCATCGGAAGGTACCAAGACCTTGTTGGTAAATATTCCGAATCAACTTCACAGATCTTCACAAGTAATACATGTTGGTCTTGATGTATAGATACTACGGACTGATTTTAGTTATCATCTCATCTTAACAATGTGTTATAAATAAACTTGGTGTTTTAACTGTCTTCTGATTGGTTAAAATTATTAGTTTTATTTTCAATGTTGTCAATTTTGATTGTGACACGCCCACTCTGACGTTGTGTATTCATACGCCAACATGTGTGTACGTTGTTATTGTTAATATAAATAATGTAAAAAGTTCTTTGAGTCTAATTTTTGATAGAAATTTATTTATAATGAATGGCAATAATTTATTTTGATTTTATTGAACCATAAAACTAATTTTTGACTCTTCACATTTTACATAATTTGCTTCGCGGATTATTTAATGTGAAGAGTCAAAAATTAGTTTCGCGGATTATTTAATGTGAAGAGTCAAAAATTAGTTTTATAGATCAATAAATTCAAAATAGATAATAGCCATTCATTTAATATTGTTCTTTCATTTGTCTTTGTTCTATTAGTATTATTGTTTTTACTGTTGGATTGTTTATGTGGTATCCATTTGACGTGGCTCGGTACTTAAACATCCCGTCAATGTGTGTATTATCTCAATTTGTGCTGGTGTGTTTTGTATATGCGAATTTTTGTGCTTCTTTGAATTGATTCTTTTAACGTGACTTTGTACTTTAAAAGATCCCATCAAGATGATATTGTTCAATATATGTCATCATGATATATTTCTATTATGAATTACAAAATACGTTGAACCACAAACGTCAATATTATTCAATCGCGTAGTGGAATGAACAAGATTCTTATAAATTCTATATAAATTTTGGACTATTTCAAATCTCAGTCTTTTTTTCTGAAATTAATTCTTTTTTACATTTGACGTCAGACACGCCAATCAATGAAAGTGTTTTTAGATTATTATCAGATAGATTTTTTTTGTGTGTTTATCTGTTTAATTGTTCCTTTTAAATTGTTATATGATGATGCCTGCTTTACCCATAGTTTTACTATTTTATGTTTTATGTCTGTTTAGTTCAAATCATTGTAAATATAACGGAATTTGATGATAAGACTGTAACCAAAGTGAGAGGTTTATAAAACCAGGTTTAATCCACCATTTTCTACTTTTAAAAATGTCTGTACCAAGTCGGGAATATGACAGTTCTTGTCCATTCGATTTTTATGTGATTTTCCTCTATTTTCAGTATTTTTGTGATTTTAATTTTTACCGTTTTAAATTTATCAACAATTGTGCTTCCCATACATGTATGACATATAAATAAAGGCAACAGTAGTATACCGCTGTTCGAAATTCATAAATAGATTGAGAAAAAAAAACCAAATGTGGGTTTCAAACTAAAACTGAGAGAACCACATCAATATAAGAGGAGAACTGCGATTTAACAGAAACACTACACTTTAAAAATGTAACACACACAGAACCGAACTCTAAGTAAAAATGATAATTTTCCTGACTTCGTACAGGACATTTTAAGAAAAATGATGCGTGTTATCCAAACCTCGCACTTTTATGGCAATGCTTAAATATAACACTAAAATGATATCATTACATGACAGGAATACAGCACAAGTAAGTGTAAGAACATTCGTGTCACAAACAATTATACAATACAGTATATTTCAATAACGAAACAATAGAAACACTGATTCAGAAGGGAAGAAAGCACAAACGGCAATGTGACACACTCAAAAACAACTAACGATAACAATTGCCATTTTCCTGATTTGGTACATGCATTTAAAGAAAAACACCGGTGAGTTGAACCTAATTTTGTGGCTAGCCAAACTTCCCGCTTATATGGCAATGTTAAATATAACATCAAAATAACAACATTACATGACAGAACTACAATACAAATAAGTGGGAGAACATAATTGACAGAAAACACTAAAATAAAAGTAAACAAACAGTACCAGATTTATAATTTAATATATTTGCAAATTGGTTTAAAACTTCTTGAGATTCAGGCAAAACTTCTAAAAAATGCCATAAAAGTCTAATTTTGGATCAAGAAATTACTTTGTAAATATGACTCGTTACATTTCCAAATGAAATGTTGTCACACAAGATATGCTTTTCACAAAAATGTAAAAATTATGAACTATAATTTTTAAAACCTTGCCTTTTATCTTATTAAAGTCTTACCAAGTTCTGGACACTTGCGTCCAATTTATATCAACGTGTTCATCCATCAATTGAAAAATTTTGTTAGACTTATTATATTTTACAATTGCAGGAGACAAATAATGGTATAATAGATAAAAAGATGTGGTATGAGTGCAAATAATACAATTCTCCATCCAAGTCCCAATTTGTAAAAGTAAACAAAAATAGGTCAAATAAAATTGAAAATGGAAATGGGGAATGTGTCAAAGGGACAACAACCCGACCAAAATAAAAAAACACAACAGAAGAAGGTCACCAACAGGTCTTCAATGTAGCGAGAAATTCCCGCACCCGGAGGCGTCCTTCAGCTGGCCCCTAAACAAATATATACTAGTTCAGTGATAATGAACGCCATACTAATTTCCAAATTGTACACAAGAAACTAAAATTTAAATATTTGGAAAAAAGTAAGCTTTAATACTAAGCTTGTTCAAATAAGCACCCAAACGTTTCAAAATATTTAGTTGCTGAGATGCCTTCCTGCATTTTTACCAATATGAATATCAAAATTTTGCTGATTATATATGTCTATGCCAAGTAATTTGACAGTTGACTAAAAAAAAAGTCAAAATAAAGTTTATAAATTTGTATCCAGATTTTGGTAAAACCACGAAATCTGTTATCCACGAAAATGCAAGGTTTCTGAAATCCACGAAAATTGGTACCAACGAAAATATAAGAATCCAGTTTTCCGTACGTTGTCGTGTTTGTAACGTAGTTAACTGTAATAAGACTTTCAGAACCCTGTCTGATACCTAGCTATCCGTATTGTAACGACGTTACGCTCGATGTTGGTGACGTTTTCTGATTTCACGTACCTCTGACCAATAATCGGCTTAAAATAAGAAAAATACCGTGAATATCAAAGTTTTTTTGTGTTAAAATCTTCGGAGCACTTAAAACATTATTTTTACGGTGGCTTATTAGTTTTTATTAACTTTTGTCAATAAGCTGTCCAAAAACATACGAGACAAATCATATGTTTTTGCGTGTAGACGGGTAACATACTAATATTGTTTTTGAGGGTTCCTCCGAATTTCGGATACCCACAAGTAAATAAAATATAAAAATTGTATACCATATGGAAGAGGAACGTTAGGACTTTGTGATATTATATTTGTATAACGCAATTGACACCATTTTCGAACCGAGTAGACCTTGGAAAAATCCATTTCAGCTTGTAGACACTGAAGGAAAAATATAAGCCCTTTGCGGCAAAACAGGTGAGAATCGATCGATAGCGAGATTATTTGTCATCAAAGTCTTTATTTCTAATATCATTACGTAAAACAAACTTGGAAAATGCTTTAAAAACATTGATTCCCAATCTAAAAGAACGAATTCAATGAGAACTTCGACATCATAATCAAAATCAATGCCCCTAAAAACACTGTCACAACAACGTTTAAAAAATACATGCTCTACTTGAAATTCTCAATACCGAGTAAAAATATGTAAAGCATGCTATCTAGTCAGAAAATTCTACATGTCCGGTAATCTAGAACATCTGAACGGCATTTATTCATATCGCAGTCTCTTTTTTAGCATTACATAAAATTATATTTTGCATATGAGTCCCCACAGGGCTCCCGTCACAAAACTTTTAACTAACGTTTAACGTTATTAATTTTGATGGTTTTTAAAGAAAACGAAGAAAAAAACAGGATTGTGCATTTTAAAACGGAGAAATGAAGCCAATTTGATAAATTCCTAATAAAAAAGAAACGGTAGTATGCATTCGTTTATATTTTTGTCAATTTATTTCGATTACTAATGCGTTGGAAGGGTGTCTACCAAAATGTCACAAAAATGGCATCGTCATTTTTTTTTCTAAAATACTAAAAACAAGTTGTTACAAATCTTTATAAATAAGTGAAAACTGTATAATTGAGAAGAAAATTTAAGCGATAATCGGAAATTCTCAAACCGAAGGAACATTTCGATATAAATAGTATAAAGATTAATGTAAAAATTATCAAAATACAGTGGGCACATGGTGATCTACCAAAATGTCACGGCGTCGCTTATTTGACGTTTTTGACGTAAACCATTAAATGTAACCGTTTTTTTGCATTATGGCGTTTTTGAAACGTATTTATTTTGTTATAAAAATATCTAAAACTTAAATTCAGAATCTATTTTTTCTTTCAAATGTTTTTTTTTCTTTCGTGTCATTTTTTGTTAAAGCTTATGAAATAGAAACCCAACAACAACAAAATTATACATGTATATACAAAATTAATATCTTCAGTGGAGATAATCGCCTCAAAGTACAGCTAGCATATCATACATAATGAATATTCGTATCAATTAAAACCCAAATCTTTCCTTAACCCATACCTAACCGTAACACTCACCCTAACCATAAATCTTAACCCTAACCTAAAACATCCTCTTACCTAACAATTACCTCTAAAGTATAGGGACCCTTAAAGTAAAAGAAGGCCCAACTTTCCCTGAAGGAAGATCTGTAATTAATGGACATTATTTCATTAAAAAAACCCTTCACGGTTTACAGGGCAATCTTTCGAAAAATCAAAAAGCAATTGTCCCAAGCGCTTCCGAATGGTATGTATGCAAAGACAATATTTTGAAAAGAAATACGCTCGTTTTAACCGAAGAAGAGAATAAAAATATTTTGGAATGTGTTAATTTATGTTAACTGCTTCATTAATATTCATTTGACATGTATATTGTGTCACGGCTTCGTATGGTGTCACTGCACAGGATCAGAGCACTACATAGAACTTTCTCAATATTGATCCAATATTGTCTTAAGCAATAATATCTATTACATTGAAGATTTTTTTTTTTTTTTATTCCTCCAATTGATATTAAACATTGTTAAAAGAAGTGATTTAGAAATGTATGTGAGACGCGTAATTTATCTTTTTTCTCGCGTTAGATAAATTTTGTATTAAACAATGAGTACTTTGTTTGTGATATTTAAGAGAAATGCAAAATTGAAAACTTTACTCGGGAGAAAATCACATGACACTTAAGTACATCTTTACTTAAATTGTATTCTAAGGAACAGAAAATCATTTCGTTGAGAAATAAAGAATGCGCCAAATGAGAACAATTAAATAACAAATACAGAACAAAGTAAGACATGAAATATGAAATTGAGAATGGAAACGGGGAATATGTCAAAGAGACAACAACCCGACCAAATTAAAGAGCAGACAGCAGCCGAAGGCCACCAATGCAGCAAGAAATTCCTGCACTTGACTTGACAATCAAATACTGTCGTCGTAGAATTTTGACAGACATTTTAAGTCTTACAATCATTGAAAATAAGCAAAAGTTATTTTGTTAAACTACTTTAAAGTTGATATAAAAAAAAATGTACCGGACATCCCTACAACCATTTTTTAGGTTAAAAAAAAAGATCAAGTATTAAAAAGGCTAAAAATGTAAAGCGTTTTTCCTCTTCAGTACGGTTTTCATAATAAAAAAAATTATCTTGTTTTTTTCAACCGGTAAACATTGTCTTATCGGGGCCTTTTATAGCTGAATATGCGTTGTTAATGTCTGTGTCATTTTGGTCTGTTGTGGATATTTGTCTCATTGGCAATCATACCACATCTTCTTTTTTATATATTATTTTAAAACAAATTGTGCATGAATGCATACGCGTGGATTTGAATGTAGCGTAAATCCCACTATTTCCGTCCTTTTTACAAAACACTATACGCATTTATCTTATATTTCCATTTGTCAAGAGGTTACCTGGCATAAACCCATATCACTTTTCATTGACCGAAAAGCGAGTTAACAAATATACTGGACGTCAATATTACAAAACGTCTATATAATATCATTTTGACGTTAACATACGACGTTACCAAAAATGACACCAACATTGAGCGTAACGTCAACGTTATGACATCGTGCCATTCAATGATGCATTCATAACAAATCGTATTGTATCTTTACTAATACGTGGTGTAACCGTACTTGAACGTAGTTCTCCGGGACTAGCCTTAGAAATCATTTTGGCCTAAAATACGGATTAATACGGCTTTGATAGACTAAAACGGATCAGTACGGTATTATACGGTTTAGTTTAACATGTTTAATCCGTGGTAAAATTTTGCGCATGTTCATAATTGGTCAAGGATATACAAGTACTACTACGTATGACAACGGTAACAATACGGATATCTACGGGCTTATACAGATTGCCACAAATGATGCCAGAACGTATCCGTAGGTAATCTGGCGTCAAATCCGTGAATGTGTGACCTAGGCATAAAATAAAGTATTGTTGTCTGCATAATTATACAAAGGTCCAATTTTTTACTCACCTGGCCCTAAGGGCTAAGTAGAGGTTTCCAGATTTGCTACGTATCAGGTACGGTTGGTACGTAACACAACCGTTGGTGTTGTTTGGGAGGTTTCATTTAAAGCATGAGATTATCGTATGTATCATGATGAAAATAAAGAAACAAAATTGCATATCAGTGATAAAAACCTTAATCTTTTATTTTATTACGATTTCTCTGCTTCTAGAAAACCTTGCTCGTGATTTTAAACGATAAAATTTGTTTTGTGCACAAGAGAATGAATCAAACAGTCCTTACTGGAACTGAGTTGCCTCGACCTTTATATTCTAAAAATAGATTTGCGTTTCTGTATGGCTATGTGAATAATTAGTAATTAATAAAATCTTACTTGTACCTTACTGGTGCCGTTAATGACAACATAGACGGATCCAGGGGAAGGGGGCTTGGGGCCCGCTCCCCCCCCCCCCTTTAGTGGCAAAAAAATGGTTAATTATATAGGGAATCACTGAAGCAAGGATAGAGCGCCCCCCCCCCCTTTATGAGTAGTTCTGAATTCGTCACTAAACAAGTACACGTGCTTATGGCAAAAGTGAGTTCAAAATTGTGTTGATTTCTCATTAAAATAAATTTTTATTAATTAAGCTATCTTTTCGATCATTGGAGCTACATTTTTTCATAAAACGCAACACACATTGTAAAAACATCGATCTATCTCTTTCCTTATATTTTGTCACTGAACTTTTTAATAAAATTGTTGATTATATTAATTACTTAAAGAATAAATATAAATTATATGACACTAACGAAAACCATTTTTTGAGTCGAAATATTTATCATCACGATGTTACTTCATCGTGTTCGTTTATTATTATTATTATGTCACTAGATATTGTTTTTACATTAATATTTGTAAATATTGTCGCGAGTAAAATTGTGTATTGCACGTGCCTGGGAGTAGTATAATATAATCTACGAGGGGTAATGTTAAACCAATATCCATCCATTAATCCTTTTGTCGTACAGCATTGCATACAACACAGCGTATTTTGTTCACTGATAACGGCAATAATTTGACGCTATATTTACACTTAGTCTAATGTAATATGAATATGTCTTTCTAACTCTTCGTAATGTTTTACGGAAAATACTATGTTGCTATATATTGTCTTTTGCACCATTTATAACTGATTTATGGACTCAAAATTAAGGATCATTTTCATCGGTTGGTAAATGTTTCTTTGTAATTTGTTCAGGTTTATATGTATGTCGCCCTGGACTTTATTTATCTTTTGATTCAATAACCATTTACAAGGGTTATAGGCCTGACGCGTACCGACTGAACATCGATTTGGTTTTATATTAGTTTTGTCATTTTTCTTTTGTTATTAAGGTCAATTTATTTTGTTCAAATTCATTTAGTTTGATCATGTTTTCTAAAAACTTACCAAAATAATACAAAACTTTAACATTTTACAATGATACATAAAGTTATTACAAACAAAATTTATAAAAGTTTTAAATTTGTTTTGTAATTTAGCTTTGTTGTATTTTTGTAGTTTCACGGGGAAATAACTCTCAACTATAAACCTTTCGTACCAACGGTTACTTGCAACGGTTGCTTGAAAGCATAATCGAGTGCACACACTATTGTTTTGTACGAATACAAGAAGAAACCACATGAAATTAGTCCCAAATTACAGCTAAAAATTCTCAAAACAGTTCTGCATATGATTCCTTAAACATGTGTTGATATAAAGTGTATGCATCAATAATTTTCAAAAGTTAAATGACGGCTCCCACTTCGTACTACGGTTGGTACGGTAGCAAATATGGAAACCTCTAGTGAGCTTTTCTCATTACTTTGCGTCCGTCGTCGTTAACTTTTACAAAAATCTTCTATGAAACTACATGGCAAAATTAAACCAAACTTGGCCATAATCATCATTGGGGTATCTTGTTCATAAAATGAGTCCGGTGACCCGGCCAACCAACCAAGATGACCACCATGGCTAAAAATAGAACATAGGGGTAAAATACAGTTTTTTGCTTATAACTCAAAAACCAAAGCATTTAGAGCAAATATCAAAATGCTGATAATTTATCAAGCAAAATTATATTTGGTAGGCAATCAAAAGCTTTTGAAATTTCCATTTATACGGCAGCTATATACTGGTTGTTATCTAATGATGCACACGACAATTTTCTAGCAGATGTAATATTGGGGTTTGACACCCATGGCGACGTCTGAAAGGAAACGACCAATAAGGATACAAAATAATTTTCTAAAAAATCACCAAGTTGGATTTCAAAAACCTTTTGATTAATTTGAAAAAGTAAAAAAAAAAACGAAATTAAAGGCGGACGATTTTTATTTATAGACGGTATCCCTGAAGAATATATTTTTTTTCTAGCTTCCTGTTACTCCGCCCTCGCGATGAAGATTGCGCCATCGAAAGTGTGCAACGTTGTTACATTTCCAAGTCAGGGGTTGTAGTTCAATAGCTTTTTGTTTTTTTTTTGTCATGTGTCATGATTGCTCTTTATTGGAGTGTTTACCTCAAGGGTGACTGGGGAATAGAAATATGGTCACTTGGTCTTCTTCCGACCGCAGTAAAACGCTTGCAGAAGTGGGGCGTCCGTTTTGCTGTGCTGGATGTATCAAAATCGCAGTCACGTCCGGTCAGATTGGGGACGTTAAATCCGATGCCTCGTGTAAGGAGAGTGCCACGCTCTTTGAGGGGTCCGTAGGTAGCCTGTTGCAAGGCAAAATTGCTGTCCCTCTCCAATATGCCCTCATTTTCCAGTGGCAGTCCAAATTTCCCCGACCATCATCCCAGATGGCCTCCTTTATTTCAAGACCTACCTATAGCACTTATTGTGAACTTGTTCTTGTCCTAAATATGCATGAAATATTGCCACTGAATGTTAAGCAACCAACAATCAATCAAAAACAAAAAAATAATGGTGTTTGATTGAAAACAACACGTTTAATAATTTCTTGCGTTCGAAACGCTTTTCTGGATTTACCTTCGCCAGGAACGCTCAAAGCCATACATGAAATTCGAAGATGTATAAGTACCGAAACCGTTGGAAGAGCTATATTTCAATAATACCAAAAATAAATAGCCAAATTCATCTAATGCCAACTTTGCCCGAGGGAGTTAAAACCTTAGTTAAGACAATTTAAGTACAGTTTGTTAAATCATGTCAGTACAGAAATACTGACTACTGAGCTGGTGAAATAGTCCACCAGCAGAGATTTCCAGTGATTTACGTCTAGTGGCAAATATTTCATGCATATTCAGGACGAGAACAAGTTCATAATAAATACTATAGGTAGGTCTTGTCACAACAGAGGCCATCTGGGATGATGGTCGGGCAAAAATTTGAACTTCAACTTGAAAATGAGGGTATATTGGATAGGGACAGAAATTTTGCCATGCAACGGGTCACCTACGGACCCCTTAAAGGTTCTTAGCGTGCAAAGAGCGTGACACTCTCTTTACACGAGGCATTTGATACAACGTCCCCATTCTGACCGGACGTGACTGCGAACTTGATCCGTGCATTACGTTTGCTCGCATTACCATTACAGCTTTTGATTACATTTGCGCGCATTTTTTGACAGGTAAACCCAGGTAAAATATAGGTAATAATACTTATCTATTTATTCGTTTGTTCAGTTATTTACAAGTATCAGTACCCCTTCCGTTATTAAAAGTTCGTAAGGCAGGGAAGAAAGAGAGAAAGCCGCATATTTTTTTCGATTTTCGGATAAAACTCAACAAGTCAAGGTGTATGCAAAATTTAAAGAAAATCTGTGACATAACCCGTCATTGTAACATGACTTTGAGGTATAACTGAGTTAATACTTGGTTTTAGAATTCAATATGAACAATATATAATTTGAATTAACCAGTATTTTGAAATTGATAGTTAATAGTCATATCCTTAAAGAAAATACCAAAAAGTATATACTATTTAGTAGTCAAATATTATAATCTAATTTAATTTTCATTTGTATTTTTACCTGAGCTTACCTGTAAAATGGATGCGCGCAAATGTAATCAAAAGCTGCGCGCAAACGTGAAACTTTTTAATCCCAAAATGTGCGCAAACGTAGTGCGCCCAACTTGATACATCCCGCTCAGACAAACGGACGACCCACTTCGGCAAGCGTTTTACTTTCGGTCGGGAGAAGACCAAGTGACCATATTTCTATTCCCCAGTCACCCTTGGGGAAGATAAATTAAGGAATTAGCTCTCGCCGCGATATAGCCTGTGTGTGCTAATGCGGCGTTAAGCAACCGACAAACAATCAATATTCTTATGCAAGAACATGTAGTAAAGAGATTCAGAACTTACATGTTAATTTACCCCCAAGGGTGACTGGGGTATAAAAATATGGTCACTTGGTCTTCTCCCGACCGGCAGTAAGACGCTTGCCGAAGTGGGGTGTCCGTTTGGCTGTGCGGGATGTATCCAGTTCGCAGTCACGTCCGGTCAGAAGGGGGACGATAAATCCGATGCCTCGTGCACGTTAAGAATTCTTGCAACAACTCTTTTGAGGGGTCCGTAGGTGGCCTGTTGCAAGGCAAAATTTCTGTCCCTATCCAAAATACCCTCATTTTCCAGTGGCAGTCCAAATTTCCCCGACCTTCATCCCAGATGGCCTCTATCGTATCAACCTACCTATTGTATTTATTGTGAACTTGTTCTCGTCCTGAATATGCATGAAATATTTGCCACTGGACGTTAAGCAACCAATAATCAATTAATCAATACATGTTAATTTACCAGTATACATCGGATTTATTTTTGTACCGATAATTGCTAATACTGTTGAAGATGGTGATTTACAAGATTGACATACATAATAAAATAGAGGCATACGTATTACTTGATATAAGAATATGTGGCATGAGTGCCAATGAGATAACTCTCCATTCAAATATACTAGTATATAACAACATATTGGCTACATGTACATTTAAGTCTTTATAGCAGATTGGTTTAGTGCTTTTGAGTCTGATCAAGAGCTGAAGCAATAAAAAAAAACACCGGTTTTTGAGTATTTAATATAAGTAGCTGTTGCAAACCGTTTTCGGGGAATACAATGTGATAATATTTTGTCTGATATGTAAAAGGTAACGTTTTGACATTGCATTTTTGCTGTCCTTCTACACAAGGTTTTTGTTTTGAGATAACTGATAGCGTTTGGCATAAAGTGCACTAGCAACCTTTTACTCTTCATTCCATTTGTTTTCCTCTAGTATCTATATTGTATTATTAGAAGTTTCATAGTTCTCCTTATTGGTATCATTAATGTGAATGTAACGGGAGTTCAGGGATGTTTGATTGAAAATATTTGAGGCAGAAATCATTTCAAATAACAAATTTTAAAAGAGATTAACATGCGATAATGTTTTTATCTTAAAGTCACTGAGACTTGACAACAGATAAATTGAATATTTTCACCTTGCTGCAAGTTTAGAACGTCTCCCAAAATCAATACATATAGGGTTCGTGTTGTTTATTCTTAAGTTTTCTATTTTGTGTTAGTGTACTATTATTGTTTCTGGTTTTTTTTCAATTTTAGCCATGGCGTTGTCAGTTTGTATTAGATTTATGGGGTTGACTGTCCCTTTGGTATCTTTCGTCCCTCTTTTACATGTATGTATGTACTCTCTGTTTTCAAAAAGCTGATGGCATTGGTTAATTTTAAGGTCTGAGTTTTGGGATAAGTTTTGGAAAGAACTAAGGTTTGTTTTGTCTATGTATGAAAAAGTCCATTGTTCAGGTGGAGTATGACTTTGTTTTTTTATCTACTTCACCCCAATACTTAATCGAACCCTAGTCTATTTAAGCAATCTTAATTATGATAGTATCATATCTTAACTGAGATCTCGCGAGAATAGACCAGGTAAGTTATCATTCTTTGCTAAACTGTTATTCTGTGAGTAAGGTATTGCCATATTGTGTATAATTGGACGAAATATTGACTTGTTACGGAGAACACGGAAAAAAACACCTTGAACAAAACTTTAGACATGGCAAGAGATTGAATTTTATCAGGTTAAATTTTCTTAAATGACCTCGGGTTTTATATCTACTTCACCCAAAAAACTTAACCGAACCCTAGTCTGTTTGAGAAACCTTAATTATGATATTATCATGTTATGAATGGCTCCGACAAAACTTAGTCATGTTTTTACAAAGCTTAAGCATGTTAAGGTTCGACTAAAGTAAAAATATAGGACAATGCAGAAATATCTAAACTTTGACCGTATTTTTCAACCTGAAAAAAATATAATCTCAAACTATGGAAATATATGTTCATTTAAACAAACTAGAAATTTTGATGTTGTGACCAAACCGGTTTTTGGGGTAAACACAAAATTTTCAAAAACATCTTGAGGCCTGCAAGATGACTTAATTTGTTTAAAATTGGTAAGGACGAGCACTGTTACATGTAATGCAGTACAACTAATGTTTATTTGTCAAATAAACATGTATTAGGACATTTCTATCCAATTTCTGTATTACACCTTTGATATGCGTTCAATTAGATACATGAACGTACATGAAACTTGTAAATCCATACATTTTCTTAAAAATGAAGCTTAAATCTTCATAAAACATGAAAAATAGTATTGTTTCGCCTATAATTCTTTGATATTTAAAATGATTTTGTTCATACTTGAGCTTTCTTTTATATAATGAAATATTTTGTATGAGTACGTGAAACTTGTAAATCCATACATTTTCTTAAAAATGAAGCTTAAATCTTCATAAAACATGAAAATAGTATTGTTTCGCCTATAATTCTTTGATATTTAAAATGATTTTGTTCATACTTGAGCTTTCTTTTATATAATGAAATATTTTGTATGAAGTTCAAGATTAGATGTCAACCTGTTTTTTTATGAATGGCAAATCAATATCCGGAAAAGTTTACCTGTACAGGTATATTTGTGAACTCAGTGTTACAAATTCTTCAGTTCAATACTGTACTGGTTGTATTTAGATTGGCTCATTCGACATTTTCTGTTATGATTACTAAGCATTTCACATTGTCTTGTGGGTCTGAATAGAATGTTGTTGAATCTTTTCCTAAAAAAAATAGTCGGAAGGTACCAAAACCTTGTTTATAAATAATCCGTATTAACTCATCAAATAATACACGATTATTGTGAGGTGTAGGTTCTTGGTTCTGACATTGTTTATGATCGTCATAATGTGTTATATAGTATTCTTTTACTTGTCTTGAAGCACCGGGGGCGAGTAGTCTTTAAGTAGTGACTTGAAGTCACAAGCCAGTCAACACTGAGCCGCAAGTGCAGGTGCACTCGACTCCAATCTTAATTGACTAGGATTTTCAGTTTTCTACCGTAGGTCGGTGGTTTTCTCCGGGCATTTTACCTTCCATCACTAATCAAAAATGGTCTCCACCGAAATGACTTTCAAACAAAATACATTAATTCTTATAAAAATTATGTACCCTTGTGCTGCTTCAATGCTAAACTTGTGGAAATTTTATAGAAAATCCACAGCCTTTACCCTTGTGCTGTCATATTTGGCAATTTGATGACCGATAGATATAGAAATGTTGCATGCAGTGGTAGCATTTATTTCCTTAAAACAAGGTTATTAATGTAGTTATTGGTTAGAACATATAACATTATTGACCAAACCAAGTTCACCGTTTAGTGTGCACTCGACTTTAGTTACTCTGCACGAGGTATTTTGGAATTTACAGGTTGGACTGTTTGTAAAACATGAACAGTAGCACATCATTGAACAACAAGTGACTAAACTATTCAAATTTTATAACAAAAATCTCTTTATGAAAGGCTGTGGATTTTATATAAAAATCTTGGTTTATTTGGCACAAAGTACTCTTTCTCTATTAAATGCAAGGCAACAGTAAATAATAATGCTTTGCATCAAGTTTCCCCCTAGTATATGTTCAAAATGGCCTGTCTCTATTATTCATTATATCTGTAGCTTCGATACAATTGATGTTCGAAAAATTCGTAGAAAGATGGCTACAGAAGGGTACATAAACCTAAATGATAAATTTTATTTGTCCATTAGAAAACAGCTTTTGAAGTTATTTCTATGGTAAAATCCATTTAACATGGATCTGTACCTCTACATCCCGTCAATGCCTTGGTTTTTTTTTAAATTCTGGTCGTTCATATGGCTAATGCATATATTGATTTTTTTGTAACATCTGACTTGGCAAGTGTTACATGGCCCTGTTTTGGTGTCCAGATTTCCTATTAATTTTTTTCATGCAGGAAATATCGTCGTCTCTTATTTTGAAAAGTTCCGATTCCTAGTCTTGACTGTTGTAAGATCTCTCTACACAAATAATATTAATTCCTATTTTTTTGGAAATTTCAGATTTTTTTTATTGAGTATTCCCTTAATACAATTTTCTAATAGGTTAGTTTGTTATTAAATCCTATTTCCTTTGTGCAATATAATTTGTTTTACTTGATCCTGGTTAGGAGCCTTGATTCGTATATGTTATTTCATGCAGAAAAATCCGGTTTGCTGTTAAAATTGATACTATTTGTTTGTTTAAGGTACTATTTTTATTCAAAACAGTATTTTTTAACTGAGGTATACCTTTACGAAGCTGGGAGATGTCGACACAAACAAATCATCCTGAGAAATATGTTGCCTTTCATATTGTCTTGACCTTGCATACTTTAATTGTTTATGTACACACAGTTTATAATCAAACGCCGTAAAGACCCATTTAAATTACATTTAATTGAAAAATTCAACACACACCGTTATCATGATGATATTGTTTCGTTAAATGAATAAATTGAAAATACTGCCGAAATTTAAATTTCGCACATATGAACTTACTTTAAAAAAGTAAAATTTATACGGTAATAAAATTGAGAATAGATTTGTGAATGTCTCAAAGAGGTAACAACCCTACCATAGAGAGGCCAACAGCTAGAATTCCCAATAGGTCTTCAATGTAGCAAAAAACTCCTGCACCCGGAGGCGTCTTTCAGCTGGTGATCACTTTCAAATTGTGTTTGAGCATTTTTTTTAACCTCGGCTCAATAGGTGATGGATCGGCTAAAGTAACAACACTTGGTCAGCACCTCACAACGAACATCCATGCCATGTTTGGTTTCAATCCATGAAGTGTTTCTCTAGAAGTCATTTGCATGCATTTACCATAGGGTCCTATGTTGAAACTAAGTCCCCCGCTGGCGGCCATCTTGGATGATGGATCGGCTCCAAATTAACAACACTTGGTCAGCACATCATAAGGAACATTCATGCCATGTTTGGTATTTTCCATTCAGTGGTTCTCTAGAAGAAGTTCAAAATGTAAATGTTTACGACGACGGACGACAGACAACAGACGTTGCACGCCAAGTGATGAGAACAGCTCACGTGGCCCTTCAGGCCAGCTGAGCTAATAAAGGGGATGCTGTATCTGTTGCAAGAAAATTGAAGTCTACTGGTATGTAAAGACTTTTAGAATTACACCAAAGAACAATCACTTCACTCTGCTGCCAGCCCTATTATGAGTTATGTCCTGCATTGAAAACCCATTGGTGGCCTTCAGCTGTTGTCTGTGCTGTAAGCGGGTGACAAATTACATATTCAAGTTTTTTTTTATTATCAATCCACAATTGATTCCAGACTATGTCAGTTGAAAGTGAAGAGTGGTGGCTGTTTCATTATACCAAATGTAAAATAGGTTCTGTTTGTGTTTCAAGTAGACAAAAATGGATAAACCCAGATATTTTTGAGACAAATGTCATCAGATTACTTACAAGATTAACCTTATACCTATACAGGTAAATCTTTGTTTTCAAAAGCTGAGTTTGCTTTGAACAAACTTGTTCCGTGTAAAAAAAAGGAAATGTGTTTTTATGTTAATAGGCCTGCTGGATCGGCATATGATGATGAAGAGATTAATTCATATCCCTATTTAATGGAAACTAGAGCTATTGTATGTTGCTATTAAAAGACAAGTTTTATAAGGGTCATGATTTGAAATTAAAACATAAGCAAATTGGCATTACATTGCATTATTTTCCATTACACCCTTTCAAAATTGATGTTCTGTGGAATAGTGGGTAACTAACTTCACATGACCAGTTAGTAAAGAATATTGCTAGTGTGAGTTGCTGTCTTCAGCTTAAATTATAAGCGATCATACGTCATATATATATAAAACAGAAGATGTGGTATGATTGACTAAGACTAAATTATCAATCAGTACACCCTCGTAGTTTAAAGTAATATTCAATATTCAAACCATAGGAATGTTTTAATGAACAAACGCAGAAGAAAAATGTTCACCTCAAGATCTTTCCCTGAATCTGGTGGTTCTGTTTGGATTTCCATTGCTGGCACCCTTTCCGAAATGGAAGAAGAATAGTTATCACAAAAATGAATGTCAATGTAGATCTGGTAACCGAACATGCAAAATATTCCCTTTTTGTAATTTAGAAAATGTGATTGTCTAGCACACGTTCAATATTACAAAATTGATGTGGTTTCATTTCAAATGAAAATAAATATCAATCAGAAACGAAGTTACGATTACGTTGATGAAATTCAAATAAAAATGTCATTGGTATGAATTTTGGTACAATAAAATAAAAATAAAATACCATTATTTTGTCTGTTCGTTCATGACCGACATCTTCAGGGAAAACGGTAGTATTTATTCTGCCATAGGCAACAATACTAACATTTTCTAAATTTACCAGTTTTTATAATAAAAACTTGGATCAATCAGTTATGTGTGGTGTTTGTACTTTATTACTGTATTCTAAAAATTGAAGCCAAATAGTATCATGACCAATTTCCAACGGAGCTGGTTTATGTTATCCATGCCCACCGTCAATTTGCATCAAATTTATGAAGTTTTGGAAGCCTTTTCAAATAATTCTCTAGAAAATATTTCAATAGGTTTTAAAATTTATATTGTAAATATACAAAATGCAGTTATTCATAGATAAATAAAAAATATATTGTACCCTTACATCCAATCACAGCGCTCATAAGTTGACTTCCTTCACCTGTCTTGGGTACACAAAAGGCCAACCTAATGCTGGGAAAATGTAATACTACCGTTTTCCCTTCACACCATAGACTATTGACAGGAAGTGCATATATAGTTGCTGATGCGATGCCGTTGAGTGATACACTATTTTCCGTCAATACACAATATTTGGGTTAGGAATGTATGGAGTGCGAGCTTGACAAAATATAACCATTGATATATTTTAAAATAGTTTTTAATACTTTTAAGTCATATGTCATTAAATATAACTTTAATTAAACATAAATATTATCAAGTATATATATAAGTATATCAAATGATAAAAACATAAATCAAATGAAAATTATGTGATATATAATTTTTGCAAGCGATCACAATTTTTTGCAATTGGAAAAGATAAGCTGTAGTTGTCCTGATATCAAAACGCTTATCAAACATCGTTGATATATGATATTCGTATACAAATAATATTAGCAGTTGCTATTCGTCCTGCTAGCCTGACGAATAGTACCAGGACTATTTGTCCTCCAATACAATGTGCATGTCACTTTGTGTGTGTGTGTAATATTATCTTCGGCCGCACCAGGGGGTCGCAAATTATATATATGTACATTTAAAAATGAATGTTTTGTAATCTTAATTGTTAGGCCCCAATGTTGTTACTGGTACATGTATGAATGTAATTGCATTAGAAAAGTTTTTAAAAAAATCCGGTATATTATCGCACGAATTTCTTCAGCGCAGGTCTTCATAAAAGAGGCAAGTTAATGGTTGTGTAATACCGTCAATCTAAGTAGATGTACACTTTATGTCACAGTAGACGAAAGCAGCCTCATTTCATCGTAAACGATGAAGTCTTTCAAAGCCAGACTCACGCTGCCATAACCACTCCTTGAAGGTAAAAACAAGTCGTAAGTCGAAGTTAACGTCATGCATTATGGCAGATGTAACGGAACTACATATCGAGTAACAATCCACTTAGTGGACCATGCAGAGGTGAAGTCCATGTAATAAATCGCCTAATGGAAAAAATACAGGGAGAGGATCTAAAAAAAAATCGGTCTACACTGCAGTGTAAGATGAAGAATCAACTAGAGTTAACACTGCCGAAGTAACAAATGAAGTTGTAACATCCGACAGAAAATAACCCCCCGCCCCAAAAAAAACCCAAAGACAATTGCATATAAACAAAAACCTGCTCTTTTTAGAGTCACAAAATCCTTTCAAAAAGATTCTGAATTTTGTTGAATTAAAACATATAACAGTATTTGTTTTAATTATCGCTTAAATTATCTTTTTCTTTCTATCCACTAAATAAGTAAGACTTATTTAATGTTTGAAGGGGTGTCTGCGCTAATTTCCAAATTAAAATAGAGTGTGTCAGTTCTTTCATTTTTCGCTTGACACCAATAAGGTTTTGAAGCAAAAATGCTGGCCCGGTCACAAAAGAACATACCAGAAAGTAGTACATAAGTTAAACAAAATAGTTCCTACGCATAGCTGTAATTTTGTCAAAACGTAAACAAAAAGAGTGGTATTTTTGTGTCAAATGAAAGCGCCAGGTCTTGGGATCACTGTAGAATCATCGATGACAGTTTCTCTTGAATAATAAATTAATATTTGATACTTTGATAGGGGTCATATTGGCCTTGTTATTCAGGACGGAAGTACCTGGTTGTTTTTTTGGATATTTTTTTTCATATAACCCAGCTTTTTGGAACCAGTGCATTGTAATATGCAAATTAAGATATTTTTTCAGCGCAGTCAAGTCGATTATGTATATAAAAATAAAGACTGCTAATGAGAGAACTATCCACAAAAGTTCAAATGAAGTCGATGTAAGTAATTATAGACAATCGTACGGTCTTCAACAATGAGAAAAACCCAAACCGTAAAGTCGGCTACGAAAAGACCCAGACAAAAATAAAATAGGAGACAGTTTAATTTAGAAACCTAAAGGCCTAATTCAACGTATAGTTTTGTTATGAAATGACTGCCACTGTACTAATTAAAAGACAACAGTAGCTTTAAATGCTCAAATTTGCATAATTTAACACAGAAGGCTATGCATTAGTGTTTTTTGTTCCAGAAAACACACTTGAAGTAAGTGCGCAAGTTTCTTTCTTTCTTCACTCAGAAAATACAAAAAATAGCAAATGTTGAAGTGGACAAGACATATGCGCAATATCTTTACGATTTAATTTCAAGCTGATACAATGGCCTTGACTATCCATGAAATATTTGTCACTGGACGTTAAAACCCGACACAATTATGTCAATCCGCTATATTATAAACAAAGCCAAAAAAAAAAAATTAGCAGTGTACTATCAGGCTGATATGATAATATTTTGTGTAGTCATAACCTGCATGAATAAAAGGTGATGTGAAGTATACGTCAATGAGACAGCAATCCAACTACACAAATAACCAAAAGACATCGAGAGGGGGACGTGTAATCTTAAAAAATGGACCGATGTCCTGACAATATGGTATATAGGTGCGATCAGATTTATATATTAATATTTTTCTCACCTAGTAGTGTACACGGAAAATTAAGAATGAAATAGAAGGAGAACCAGATGAGGGTTATAATATGTCAATTGAACAATAACCTAACGACAGAAATAACGGAAATAAATATCTTGATGCATACGTACAGTCCGCGACAATAGTCAGGTCACCACACAACATTTCTTGCTCTTTATTGTCTCGATTATATGAAAGATATATTTGTTTTTCGTTACTTATTTTGTACATAGATGAGACAGTTAGTTATTTTATTTGAATTCTATTACATTTCCTTTAAAGTTGACTTTGAGATATGGACTTTGCTCATTGTTGAAGGCCGTACGATGTCCTATAGTTATCAATATCTGTGTCCTTTGGTCTCTTATAGAGTTGTCTCATTAGAAATCATACCACATCTTCTTTGTTTTTAAACATATAAATTCAACAAAATAAATCTAAGCTCTATATTAATAAAAGGGGGGCGGTACTGACAATACAATATGACGAAAGACAACAATCGACAAGTATTCTGACATGGACAAAAAACGTCAAACAGGGTTATAGAACAGTTATAGATTTGTTCCCATCATCCCCCTTTTCATTGGCAAAAGTAACAAGGAGAGAAATGGAGAAAGATGTGTCTCATAATTAATCTCATCGCCTAGACGTACGAGTTTCAGCCAAACCCAACAAGGGTAGAGATCCCATCAGGTCTAAACTATTACTTCAATTCTGTGGTTAACATGAAACTGTTTCTTTGCAAATTTATATGTAAACATTATTTAATGAAAAAGGTATACTAATAAACGGATAAATTCACAGATATGCAAAATTATGAATTGTTTTCTAAAAAAAACACGATAAAGACTCATTTCATGATTTATACGTTGTTTAACTCTTTTTGCAACTATCTAATTTTAAACTTTGCAGATCACAACTTCGAAAAAGACGAAAAATGCCCCAAACCCACAAACGTATACAATACGTATATTTCTGTCCAGATTTTTTCAATACCTTCTCTGAGGAAACTTTACAAATTGTGTACTATATAAGGATTTCGAACCCAATACAATGTACAGTGTATGTGACTTGAAAAAGAACAAGCTTGTTTTGTTTCGTATTATGATTGGCAAAGGCTTTTTTTTAGTGTATTTATGTTTTATTTTTGCTTTTTGCATTGCTTTTAGATTTATTTAAGAAAAAGGGGGGGGGGGGGGGGGGTTGCCGTCAAATAGATTTATTCCCCTGATAATCAACAGCTATCAAATGCGATCATATTTTCAATGTTTTAGTAAAAAGGAAACTACTTTTTTGAAACATAAAATAGGAATAAAGGAAGATACAAGTTATACGTCAATAAAACAGCAACACGCTACCGATCGGCATGAGGTTCGCTGTTTTTACCGTGTTAGATTGTTCAAATTTACACCACTTTTCACGAGCAAAGAGTGGTGTTTTACTTTTAAGTATGAATGTAATTGCATTAGAAAAGTTTCTAAAAAAATCCGGTTTATTATCGCACGAATTTCTTCAGCGCAGGTCTTCATAAAAGAGGCAAGTTAATGGTTGTGTAATACCGTCAATCTAAGTAGATGTACACTTTATGTCACAGTAGACGAAAGCAGCCTCATTTCATCGTAAACGATGAAGTCTTTCAAAGCCAGACTCACGCTGCCATAACCACTCCTTGAAGGTAAAAACAAGTCGTAAGTCGAAGTTAACGTCATGCATTATGGCAGATGTAACGGAACTACATATCGAGTAACAATCCACTTAGTGAACCATGCAGAGGGGAAGTCCATGTAATAAATCGCCTAATGGAAAAAATACAGGGAGAGGATCTAAAAAAAAATCGGTCTACACTGCAGTGTAAGATGAAGAATCAACTAGAGTTAACACTGCCGAAGAAACAAATGAAGTTGTTACATCCGACAGAAAATAACCCCCCGCCCCAAAAAAAACCCAAAGACAATTGCATATAAACAAAAACCTGCTCTTTTTAGAGTCACAAAATCCTTTCAAAAAGATTCTGAATTTTGTTGAATTAAAACATATAACAGTATTTGTTTTAATTATCGCTTAAATTATCTTTTTCTTTCTATCCACTAAATAAGTAAGACTTATTTAATGTTTGAAGGGGTGTCTGCGCTAATTTCCAAATTAAAATAGAGTGTGTCAGTTCTTTCATTTTTCGCTTGACACCAATAAGGTATTGAAGCAAAAATGCTGGCCCGGTCACAAAAGAACATACCAGAAAGTAGTACATAAGTTAAACAAAATAGTTCCTACGCATAGCTGTAATTTTGTCAAAACGTAAACAAAAAGAGTGGTATTTTTGTGTCAAATGAAAGCGCCAGGTCTTGGGATCACTGTAGAATCATCGATGACAGTTTCTCTTGAATAATAAATTAATATTTGATACTTTGATAGGGGTCATATTGGCCTTGTTATTCAGGACGGAAGTACCTGGTTGTTTTTTTGGATATTTTTTTTCATATAACCCAGCTTTTTGGAACCAGTGCATTGTAATATGCAAATTAAGATATTTTTTCAGCGCAGTCAAGTCGATTATGTATATAAAAATAAAGACTGCTAATGAGAGAACTATCCACAAAAGTTCAAATGAAGTCGATGTAAGTAATTATAGACAATCGTACGGTCTTCAACAATGAGAAAAACCCAAACCGTAAAGTCGGCTACGAAAAGACCCAGACAAAAATAAAATAGGAGACAGTTTAATTTAGAAACCTAAAGGCCTAATTCAACGTATAGTTTTGTTATGAAATGACTGCCACTGTACTAATTAAAAGACAACAGTAGCTTTAAATGCTCAAATTTGCATAATTTAACACAGAAGGCTATGCATTAGTGTTTTTTGTTCCAGAAAACACACTTGAAGTAAGTGCGCAAGTTTCTTTCTTTCTTCACTCAGAAAATACAAAAAATAGCAAATGTTGAAGTGGACAAGACATATGCGCAATATCTTTACGATTTAATTTCAAGCTGATACAATGGCCTTGACTATCCATGAAATATTTGTCACTGGACGTTAAAACCCGACACAATTATGTCAATCCGCTATATTATAAACAAAGCCAAAAAAAAAAATTAGCAGTGTACTATCAGGCTGATATGATAATATTTTGTGTAGTCATAACCTGCATGAATAAAAGGTGATGTGAAGTATACGTCAATGAGACAGCAATCCAACTACACAAATAACCAAAAGACATCGAGAGGGGGACGTGTAATCTTAAAAAATGGACCGATGTCCTGACAATATGGTATATAGGTGCGATCAGATTTATATATTAATATTTTTCTCACCTAGTAGTGTACACGGAAAATTAAGAATGAAATAGAAGGAGAACCAGATGAGGGTTATAATATGTCAATTGAACAATAACCTAACGACAGAAATAACGGAAATAAATATCTTGATGCATACGTACAGTCCGCGACAATAGTCAGGTCACCACACAACATTTCTTGCTCTTTATTGTCTCGATTATATGAAAGATATATTTGTTTTTCGTTACTTATTTTGTACATAGATGAGACAGTTAGTTATTTTATTTGAATTCTATTACATTTCCTTTAAAGTTGACTTTGAGATATGGACTTTGCTCATTGTTGAAGGCCGTACGATGTCCTATAGTTATCAATATCTGTGTCCTTTGGTCTCTTATAGAGTTGTCTCATTAGAAATCATACCACATCTTCTTTGTTTTTAAACATATAAATTCAACAAAATAAATCTAAGCTCTATATTAATAAAAGGGGGGCGGTACTGACAATACAATATGACGAAAGACAACAATCGACAAGTATTCTGACATGGACAAAAAACGTCAAACAGGGTTATAGAACAGTTATAGATTTGTTCCCATCATCCCCCTTTTCATTGGCAAAAGTAACAAGGAGAGAAATGGAGAAAGATGTGTCTCATAATTAATCTCATCGCCTAGACGTACGAGTTTCAGCCAAACCCAACAAGGGTAGAGATCCCATCAGGTCTAAACTATTACTTCAATTCTGTGGTTAACATGAAACTGTTTCTTTGCAAATTTATATGTAAACATTATTTAATGAAAAAGGTATACTAATAAACGGATAAATTCACAGATATGCAAAATTATGAATTGTTTTCTAAAAAAAACACGATAAAGACTCATTTCATGATTTATACGTTGTTTAACTCTTTTTGCAACTATCTAATTTTAAACTTTGCAGATCACAACTTCGAAAAAGACGAAAAATGCCCCAAACCCACAAACGTATACAATACGTATATTTCTGTCCAGATTTTTTCAATACCTTCTCTGAGGAAACTTTACAAATTGTGTACTATATAAGGATTTCGAACCCAATACAATGTACAGTGTATGTGACTTGAAAAAGAACAAGCTTGTTTTGTTTCGTATTATGATTGGCAAAGGCTTTTTTTTAGTGTATTTATGTTTTATTTTTGCTTTTTGCATTGCTTTTAGATTTATTTAAGAAAAAGGGGGGGGGGGGGGGGTTGCCGTCAAATAGATTTATTCCCCTGATAATCAACAGCTATCAAATGCGATCATATTTTCAATGTTTTAGTAAAAAGGAAACTACTTTTTTGAAACATAAAATAGGAATAAAGGAAGATACAAGTTATACGTCAATAAAACAGCAACACGCTACCGATCGGCATGAGGTTCGCTGTTTTTACCGTGTTAGATTGTTCAAATTTACACCACTTTTCACGAGCAAAGAGTGGTGTTTTACTTTTAAGTATGAATGTAATTGCATTAGAAAAGTTTCTAAAAAAATCCGGTTTATTATCGCACGAATTTCTTCAGCGCAGGTCTTCATAAAAGAGGCAAGTTAATGGTTGTGTAATACCGTCAATCTAAGTAGATGTACACTTTATGTCACAGTAGACGAAAGCAGCCTCATTTCATCGTAAACGATGAAGTCTTTCAAAGCCAGACTCACGCTGCCATAACCACTCCTTGAAGGTAAAAACAAGTCGTAAGTCGAAGTTAACGTCATGCATTATGGCAGATGTAACGGAACTACATATCGAGTAACAATCCACTTAGTGAACCATGCAGAGGGGAAGTCCATGTAATAAATCGCCTAATGGAAAAAATACAGGGAGAGGATCTAAAAAAAAATCGGTCTACACTGCAGTGTAAGATGAAGAATCAACTAGAGTTAACACTGCCGAAGAAACAAATGAAGTTGTTACATCCGACAGAAAATAACCCCCCGCCCCAAAAAAAACCCAAAGACAATTGCATATAAACAAAAACCTGCTCTTTTTAGAGTCACAAAATCCTTTCAAAAAGATTCTGAATTTTGTTGAATTAAAACATATAACAGTATTTGTTTTAATTATCGCTTAAATTATCTTTTTCTTTCTATCCACTAAATAAGTAAGACTTATTTAATGTTTGAAGGGGTGTCTGCGCTAATTTCCAAATTAAAATAGAGTGTGTCAGTTCTTTCATTTTTCGCTTGACACCAATAAGGTATTGAAGCAAAAATGCTGGCCCGGTCACAAAAGAACATACCAGAAAGTAGTACATAAGTTAAACAAAATAGTTCCTACGCATAGCTGTAATTTTTGTCAAAACGTAAACAAAAAGAGTGGTATTTTTGAGTCACATGAAAGCGCCAGGTCTTGGGATCACTGTAGAATCCTCGATGACAGTTTCTCTTGAATAATAAATTAATATTTGATACTTTGATAGGGGTCATATTGGCCTTGTTATTCAGGACGGAAGTACCTGGTTGTTTTTTTGGATATTTTTTTTCATATAACCCAGCTTTTTGGAACCAGTGCATTGTAATATGCAAATTAAGATATTTTTTCAGCGCAGTCAAGTCGATTATGTATATAAAAATAAAGACTGCTAATGAGAGAACTATCCACAAAAGTTCAAATGAAGTCGATGTAAGTAATTATAGACAATCGTACGGTCTTCAACAATGAGAAAAACCCAAACCGTAAAGTCGGCTACGAAAAGACCCAGACAAAAATAAAATAGGAGACAGTTTAATTTAGAAACCTAAAGGCCTAATTCAACGTATAGTTTTGTTATGAAATGACTGCCACTGTACTAATTAAAAGACAACAGTAGCTTTAAATGCTCAAATTTGCATAATTTAACACAGAAGGCTATGCATTAGTGTTTTTTGTTCCAGAAAACACACTTGAAGTAAGTGCGCAAGTTTCTTTCTTTCTTCACTCAGAAAATACAAAAAATAGCAAATGTTGAAGTGGACAAGACATATGCGCAATATCTTTACGATTTAATTTCAAGCTGATACAATGGCCTTGACTATCCATGAAATATTTGTCACTGGACGTTAAAACCCGACACAATTATGTCAATCCGCTATATTATAAACAAAGCCAAAAAAAAAAATTAGCAGTGTACTATCAGGCTGATATGATAATATTTTGTGTAGTCATAACCTGCATGAATAAAAGGTGATGTGAAGTATACGTCAATGAGACAGCAATCCAACTACACAAATAACCAAAAGACATCGAGAGGGGGACGTGTAATCTTAAAAAATGGACCGATGTCCTGACAATATGGTATATAGGTGCGATCAGATTTATATATTAATATTTTTCTCACCTAGTAGTGTACACGGAAAATTAAGAATGAAATAGAAGGAGAACCAGATGAGGGTTATAATATGTCAATTGAACAATAACCTAACGACAGAAATAACGGAAATAAATATCTTGATGCATACGTACAGTCTGCGACAATAGTCAGGTCACCACACAACATTTCTTGCTCTTTATTGTCTCGATTATATGAAAGATATATTTGTTTTTCGTTACTTATTTTGTACATAGATGAGACAGTTAGTTATTTTATTTGAATTCTATTACATTTCCTTTAAAGTTGAGTATGCGATATGGGTTTTGCTCATTGTTGAAGGCCGTACGATGTCCTATAGTTATCAATAACTGTGTCCTTTGGTCTCTTATAGAGTTGTTTCATTAGAAATCATACCACATCTTCTTTGTTTTTAAACATATAAATTCAACAAAATAAATCTAAGTTCTATATTAATAAAAGGGGGGCGGTACTGACAATACAATATGACGAAAGACAACAATCGACAAGTATTCTGACATGGACAAAAAACGTCAAACAGGGTTATAGAAAAGTTATAGATTTGTTCCCATCATCCCCCTTTTCATTGGCAAAAGTAACAAGGAGAGAAATGGAGAAAGATGTGTCTCATAATTAATTTCATCGCCTAGACGTACGAGTTTCACCCAAACCCAACAAGGGTAGAGATTCCATCAGGTCTACAGTTTTACTTTTATTCTGTGGTTATCATGAAACTGTTTCTTTGCAAATCTATATGTAAACATTATTTAATGAAAAAGGTATACTAATAAACGGATAAATTCACAGATTTGCAAAATTATGAATTGTTTTCTAAAAAAAACACGATAAAGACTCATTTCATGATTTATACGTTGTTTAACTCTTTTTGCAACTATCTAATTTTAAACTTTGCAGATCACAACTTCGAAAAAGACGAAAAATGCCCCAAACCCACAAACGTATACAATACGTATATTTCTGTCCAGATTTTTTCAATACCTTCTCTGAGGAAACTTTACAAATTGTGTACTATATAAGGGTTTCGAACCCAATACAATGTATGTGACTTGAAAAAGAACAAGCTTGTTTTGTTTCGTATTATGATTGGCAAAGGCTTTTTTTTAGTGTATTTATGTTTTATTTTTGCTTTTTGCATTGCTTTTAGATTTATTTAAGAAAAAGGGGGGTGGTTGCCGTCAAATAGATTTATTCCCCTGATAATCAACAGCTATGAAATGCGATCATATTTTCAATGTTTTAGTAAAAAGGAAACAACTTTTTTGAAACATAAAATAGGAATAAAGGAAGATACAAGTTATACGTCAATAAAACAGCAACACGCTACCGATCGGCATGAAGTTCGCTGTTTTTACCGTGTTAGATTGTTCAAATTTACACCACTTTTCACGAGCAAAGAGTGGTGTTTTACTTTTAAGTATGAATGTAATTGCATAAGAAAAGTTTCTAAAAATATCCGGTATATTATCGCACGAATTTCTTCAGCGCAGGTCTTCATAAAAGAGGCAAGTTAATGGTTGTGTAATACCGTCAATCTAAGTAGATGTACACTTTATGTCACAGTAGACGAAAGCAGCCTCATTTCATCGTAAACGATGAAGTCTTTCAAAGCCAGACTCACGCTGCCATAACCACTCCTTGAAGGTAAAAACAAGTCGTAAGTCGAAGTTAACGTCATGCATTATGGCAGATGTAACGGAACTACATATCGAGTAACAATCCACTTAGTGAACCATGCAGAGGGGAAGTCCATGTAATAAATCGCCTAATGGAAAAAATACAGGGAGAGGATCTAAAAAAAATCGGTCTACACTGCAGTGTAAGATGAAGAATCAACTAGAGTTAACACTGCCGAAGAAACAAATGAAGTTGTTACATCCGACAGAAAATACCCCCCCCCCCCCCCCCCCCCCCCGCCCCAAAAAAAACCCCAAAGACAATTACATATAAACAAAAACCTGCTCTTTTTAGAGTCACAAAATCCTTTCAAAAAGATTCTGAATTTTGTTGAATTAAAACATATAACAGTATTTGTTTTAATTATCGCTTAAATTATTTTTTTCTTTCTATCCAGTAAATAAGTAAGACTTATTTAATGTTTGAAGGGGTGTCTGCGCTAATTTCCAAATTAAAATAGAGTGTGTCAGTTCTTTCATTTTTCGCTTGACACCAATAAGGTATTGAAGCAAAAATGCTGGCCCGGTCACAAAAGAACATACCAGAAAGTAGTACATAAGTTAAACAAAATAGTTCCTACGCATAGCTGTAATTTTGTCAAAACGTAAACAAAAAGAGTGGTATTTTTGTGTCAAATGAAAGCGCCAGGTCTTGGGATCACTGTAGAATCCTCGATGACAGTTTCTCTTGAATAATAAATTAATATTTGATACTTTGATAGGGGTCATATTGGCCTTGTTATTCAGGACGGAAGTACCTGGTTGTTTTTTTGGATATTTTTTTTCCATATAACCCAACTTTTTGGAACCAGTGCATTGTAATATGCAAATTAAGATATTTTTTCAGCGCAGTCAAGTCGATTATGTATATAAAAATAAAGACTGCTAATGAGAGAACTATCCACAAAAGTTCAAATGAAGTCGATGTAAGTAATTATAGACAATCGTACGGTCTTCAACAATGAGAAAAACCCAAACCGTAAAGTCGGCTACGAAAAGACCCAGACAAAAATAAAATAGGAGACAGTTTAATTTAGAAACCTAAAGGCCTAATTCAACGTATAGTTTTGTTATGAAATGACTGCCACTGTACTAATTAAAAGACAACAGTAGCTTTAAATGCTCAAATTTGCATAATTTAACACAGAAGGCTATGCATTAGTGTTTTTTGTTCCAGAAAACACACTTGAAGTAAGTGCGCAAGTTTCTTTCTTTCTTCACTCAGAAAATACAAAAAATAGCAAATGTTGAAGTGGACAAGACATATGCGCAATATCTTTACGATTTAATTTCAAGCTGATACAATGGCCTTGACTATCCATGAAATATTTGTCACTGGACGTTAAAACCCGACACAATTATGTCAATCCGCTATATTATAAACAAAGCCAAAAAAAAAAATTAGCAGTGTACTATCAGGCTGATATGATAATATTTTGTGTAGTCATAACCTGCATGAATAAAAGGTGATGTGAAGTATACGTCAATGAGACAGCAATCCAACTACACAAATAACCAAAAGACATCGAGAGGGGGACGTGTAATCTTAAAAAATGGACCGATGTCCTGACAATATGGTATATAGGTGCGATCAGATTTATATATTAATATTTTTCTCACCTAGTAGTGTACACGGAAAATTAAGAATGAAATAGAAGGAGAACCAGATGAGGGTTATAATATGTCAATTGAACAATAACCTAACGACAGAAATAACGGAAATAAATATCTTGATGCATACGTACAGTCTGCGACAATAGTCAGGTCACCACACAACATTTCTTGCTCTTTATTGTCTCGATTATATGAAAGATATATTTGTTTTTCGTTACTTATTTTGTACATAGATGAGACAGTTAGTTATTTTATTTGAATTCTATTACATTTCCTTTAAAGTTGAGTATGCGATATGGGTTTTGCTCATTGTTGAAGGCCGTACGATGTCCTATAGTTATCAATATCTGTGTCCTTTGGTCTCTTATAGAGTTGTTTCATTAGAAATCATACCACATCTTCTTTGTTTTTAAACATATAAATTCAACAAAATAAATCTAAGTTATATATTAATAAAAGGGGGGCGGTACTGACAATACAATATGACGAAAGACAACAATCGACAAGTATTCTGACATGGACAAAAAACGTCAAACAGGGTTATAGAAAAGTTATAGATTTGTTCCCATCATCCCCCTTTTCATTGGCAAAAGTAACAAGGAGAGAAATGGAGAAAGATGTGTCTCATAATTAATTTCATCGCCTAGACGTACGAGTTTCACCCAAACCCAACAAGGGTAGAGATTCCATCAGGTCTACAGTTTTACTTTTATTCTGTGGTTATCATGAAACTGTTTCTTTGCAAATCTATATGTAAACATTATTTAATGAAAAAGGTATACTAATAAACGGATAAATTCACAGATTTGCAAAATTATGAATTGTTTTCTAAAAAAAACACGATAAAGACTCATTTCATGATTTATACGTTGTTTAACTCTTTTTGCAACTATCTAATTTTAAACTTTGCAGATCACAACTTCGAAAAAGACGAAAAATGCCCCAAACCCACAAACGTATACAATACGTATATTTCTGTCCAGATTTTTTCAATACCTTCTCTGAGGAAACTTTACAAATTGTGTACTATATAAGGGTTTCGAACCCAATACAATGTATGTGACTTGAAAAAGAACAAGCTTGTTTTGTTTCGTATTATGATTGGCAAAGGCTTTTTTTTAGTGTATTTATGTTTTATTTTTGCTTTTTGCATTGCTTTTAGATTTATTTAAGAAAAAGGGGGGTGGTTGCCGTCAAATAGATTTATTCCCCTGATAATCAACAGCTATGAAATGCGATCATATTTTCAATGTTTTAGTAAAAAGGAAACAACTTTTTTGAAACATAAAATAGGAATAAAGGAAGATACAAGTTATACGTCAATAAAACAGCAACACGCTACCGATCGGCATGAAGTTCGCTGTTTTTACCGTGTTAGATTGTTCAAATTTACACCACTTTTCACGAGCAAAGAGTGGTGTTTTACTTTTAAGTATGAATGTAATTGCATAAGAAAAGTTTCTAAAAATATCCGGTATATTATCGCACGAATTTCTTCAGCGCAGGTCTTCATAAAAGAGGCAAGTTAATGGTTGTGTAATACCGTCAATCTAAGTAGATGTACACTTTATGTCACAGTAGACGAAAGCAGCCTCATTTCATCGTAAACGATGAAGTCTTTCAAAGCCAGACTCACGCTGCCATAACCACTCCTTGAAGGTAAAAACAAGTCGTAAGTCGAAGTTAACGTCATGCATTATGGCAGATGTAACGGAACTACACATCGAGTAACAATCCACTTAGTGAACCATGCAGAGGGGAAGTCCATGTAATAAATCGCCTAATGGAAAAAATACAGGGAGAGGATCTAAAAAAAATCGGTCTACACTGCAGTGTAAGATGAAGAATCAACTAGAGTTAACACTGCCGAAGAAACAAATGAAGTTGTTACATCCGACAGAAAATACCCCCCCCCCCCCCCGCCCCAAAAAAAACCCCAAAGACAATTACATATAAACAAAAACCTGCTCTTTTTAGAGTCACAAAATCCTTTCAAAAAGATTCTGAATTTTGTTGAATTAAAACATATAACAGTATTTGTTTTAATTATCGCTTAAATTATTTTTTTCTTTCTATCCAGTAAATAAGTAAGACTTATTTAATGTTTGAAGGGGTGTCTGCGCTAATTTCCAAATTAAAATAGAGTGTGTCAGTTCTTTCATTTTTCGCTTGACACCAATAAGGTATTGAAGCAAAAATGCTGGCCCGGTCACAAAAGAACATACCAGAAAGTAGTACATAAGTTAAACAAAATAGTTCCTACGCATAGCTGTAATTTTGTCAAAACGTAAACAAAAAGAGTGGTATTTTTGTGTCAAATGAAAGCGCCAGGTCTTGGGATCACTGTAGAATCCTCGATGACAGTTTCTCTTGAATAATAAATTAATATTTGATACTTTGATAGGGGTCATATTGGCCTTGTTATTCAGGACGGAAGTACCTGGTTGTTTTTTTGGATATTTTTTTTCCATATAACCCAACTTTTTGGAACCAGTGCATTGTAATATGCAAATTAAGATATTTTTTCAGCGCAGTCAAGTCGATTATGTATATAAAAATAAAGACTGCTAATGAGAGAACTATCCACAAAAGTTCAAATGAAGTCGATGTAAGTAATTATAGACAATCGTACGGTCTTCAACAATGAGAAAAACCCAAACCGTAAAGTCGGCTACGAAAAGACCCAGACAAAAATAAAATAGGAGACAGTTTAATTTAGAAACCTAAAGGCCTAATTCAACGTATAGTTTTGTTATGAAATGACTGCCACTGTACTAATTAAAAGACAACAGTAGCTTTAAATGCTCAAATTTGCATAATTTAACACAGAAGGCTATGCATTAGTGTTTTTTGTTCCAGAAAACACACTTGAAGTAAGTGCGCAAGTTTCTTTCTTTCTTCACTCAGAAAATACAAAAAATAGCAAATGTTGAAGTGGACAAGACATATGCGCAATATCTTTACGATTTAATTTCAAGCTGATACAATGGCCTTGACTATCCATGAAATATTTGTCACTGGACGTTAAAACCCGACACAATTATGTCAATCCGCTATATTATAAACAAAGCCAAAAAAAAAAATTAGCAGTGTACTATCAGGCTGATATGATAATATTTTGTGTAGTCATAACCTGCATGAATAAAAGGTGATGTGAAGTATACGTCAATGAGACAGCAATCCAACTACACAAATAACCAAAAGACATCGAGAGGGGGACGTGTAATCTTAAAAAATGGACCGATGTCCTGACAATATGGTATATAGGTGCGATCAGATTTATATATTAATATTTTTCTCACCTAGTAGTGTACACGGAAAATTAAGAATGAAATAGAAGGAGAACCAGATGAGGGTTATAATATGTCAATTGAACAATAACCTAACGACAGAAATAACGGAAATAAATATCTTGATGCATACGTACAGTCTGCGGCAATAGTCAGGTCACCACACAACATTTCTTGCTCTTTATTGTCTCGATTATATGAAAGATATATTTGTTTTTCGTTACTTATTTTGTACATAGATGAGACAGTTAGTTATTTTATTTGAATTCTATTACATTTCCTTTAAAGTTGAGTATGCGATATGGGTTTTGCTCATTGTTGAAGGCCGTACGATGTCCTATAGTTATCAATATCTGTGTCCTTTGGTCTCTTATAGAGTTGTTTCATTAGAAATCATACCACATCTTCTTTGTTTTTAAACATATAAATTCAACAAAATAAATCTAAGTTCTATATTAATAAAAGGGGGGCGGTACTGACAATACAATATGACGAAAGACAACAATCGACAAGTATTCTGACATGGACAAAAAACGTCAAACAGGGTTATAGAAAAGTTATAGATTTGTTCCCATCATCCCCCTTTTCATTGGCAAAAGTAACAAGGAGAGAAATGGAGAAAGATGTGTCTCATAATTAATTTCATCGCCTAGACGTACGAGTTTCACCCAAACCCAACAAGGGTAGAGATTCCATCAGGTCTACAGTTTTATTTTTATTCTGTGGTTATCATGAAACTGTTTCTTTGCAAATCTATATGTAAACATTATTTAATGAAAAAGGTATACTAATAAACGGATAAATTCACAGATTTGCAAAATTATGAATTGTTTTCTAAAAAAAACACGACAAAGACTCATTTCATGATTTATACGTTGTTTAACTCTTTTTGCAACTATCTAATTTTAAACTTTGCAGATCACAACTTCGAAAAAGACGAAAAATGCCCCAAACCCACAAACGTATACAATACGTATATTTCTGTCCAGATTTTTTCAATACCTTCTCTGAGGAAACTTTACAAATTGTGTACTATATAAGGGTTTCGAACCCAATACAATGTATGTGACTTGAAAAAGAACAAGCTTGTTTTGTTTCGTATTATGATTGGCAAAGGCTTTTTTTAGTGTATTTATGTTTTATTTTTGCTTTTTGCATTGCTTTTAGAATTATTTAAGAAAAAGGGGGGTGGTTGCCGTCAAATAGATTTATTCCCCTGATAATCAACAGCTATGAAATGCGATCATATTTTCAATGTTTAAGTAAAAAGGAAACAACTTTTTTGAAACATAAAATAGGAATAAAGGAAGATACAAGTTATACGTCAATAAAACAGCAACACGCTACCGATCGGCATGAAGTTCGCTGTTTTTACCGTGTTAGATTGTTCAAATTTACACCACTTTTCACGAGCAAAGAGTGGTGTTTTACTTTTAAGTATGAATGTAATTGCATAAGAAAAGTTTCTAAAAATATCCGGTATATTATCGCACGAATTTCTTCAGCGCAGGTCTTCATAAAAGAGGCAAGTTAATGGTTGTGTAATACCGTCAATCTAAGTAGATGTACACTTTATGTCACAGTAGACGAAAGCAGCCTCATTTCATCGTAAACGATGAAGTCTTTCAAAGCCAGACTCACGCTGCCATAACCACTCCTTGAAGGTAAAAACAAGTCGTAAGTCGAAGTTAACGTCATGCATTATGGCAGATGTAACGGAACTACATATCGAGTAACAATCCACTTAGTGAACCATGCAGAGGGGAAGTCCATGTAATAAATCGCCTAATGGAAAAAATACAGGGAGAGGATCTAAAAAAAATCGGTCTACACTGCAGTGTAAGATGAAGAATCAACTAGAGTTAACACTGCCGAAGAAACAAATGAAGTTGTTACATCCGACAGAAAATACACCCCCCCCCCGCCCCAAAAAAAACCCCAAAGACAATTACATATAAACAAAAACCTGCTCTTTTTAGAGTCACAAAATCCTTTCAAAAAGATTCTGAATTTTGTTGAATTAAAACATATAACAGTATTTGTTTTAATTATCGCTTAAATTATTTTTTTCTTTCTATCCAGTAAATAAGTAAGACTTATTTAATGTTTGAAGGGGTGTCTGCGCTAATTTCCAAATTAAAATAGAGTGTGTCAGTTCTTTCATTTTTCGCTTGACACCAATAAGGTATTGAAGCAAAAATGCTGGCCCGGTCACAAAAGAACATACCAGAAAGTAGTACATAAGTTAAACAAAATAGTTCCTACGCATAGCTGTAATTTTGTCAAAACGTAAACAAAAAGAGTGGTATTTTTGTGTCAAATGAAAGCGCCAGGTCTTGGGATCACTGTAGAATCCTCGATGACAGTTTCTCTTGAATAATAAATTAATATTTGATACTTTGATAGGGGTCATATTGGCCTTGTTATTCAGGACGGAAGTACCTGGTTGTTTTTTTGGATATTTTTTTTCCATATAACCCAACTTTTTGGAACCAGTGCATTGTAATATGCAAATTAAGATATTTTTTCAGCGCAGTCAAGTCGATTATGTATATAAAAATAAAGACTGCTAATGAGAGAACTATCCACAAAAGTTCAAATGAAGTCGATGTAAGTAATTATAGACAATCGTACGGTCTTCAACAATGAGAAAAACCCAAACCGTAAAGTCGGCTACGAAAAGACCCAGACAAAAATAAAATAGGAGACAGTTTAATTTAGAAACCTAAAGGCCTAATTCAACGTATAGTTTTGTTATGAAATGACTGCCACTGTACTAATTAAAAGACAACAGTAGCTTTAAATGCTCAAATTTGCATAATTTAACTCAGAAGGCTATGCATTAGTGTTTTTTGTTCCAGAAAACACACTTGAAGTAAGTGCGCAAGTTTCTTTCTTTCTTCACTCAGAAAATACAAAAAATAGCAAATGTTGAAGTGGACAAGACATATGCGCAATATCTTTACGATTTAATTTCAAGCTGATACAATGGCCTTGACTATCCATGAAATATTTGTCACTGGACGTTAAAACCCGACACAATTATGTCAATCCGCTATATTATAAACAAAGCCAAAAAAAAAATTAGCAGTGTACTATCAGGCTGATATGATAATATTTTGTGTAGTCATAACCTGCATGAATAAAAGGTGATGTGAAGTATACGTCAATGAGACAGCAATCCAACTACACAAATAACCAAAAGACATCGAGAGGGGGACGTGTTATCTTAAAAAATGGACCGATGTCCTGACAATATGGTATATAGGTGCGATCAGATTTATATATTAATATTTTTCTCACCTAGTAGTGTACACGGAAAATTAAGAATGAAATAGAAGGAGAACCAGATGAGGGTTATAATATGTCAATTGAACAATAACCTAACGACAGAAATAACGGAAATAAATATATTGATGCATACGTACAGTCCGCGACAATAGTCAGGTCACCACACAACATTTCTTGCTCTTTATTGTCTCGATTATATGAAAGATATATTTGTTTTTCGTTACTTATTTTGTACATAGATGAGACAGTTAGTTATTTTATTTGAATTCTATTACATTTCCTTTAAAGTTGACTTTGAGATATGGACTTTGCTCATTGTTGAAGGCCGTACGATGTCCTATAGTTATCAATATCTGTGTCCTTTGGTCTCTTATAGAGTTGTCTCATTAGAAATCATACCACATCTTCTTTGTTTTTAAACATATAAATTCAACAAAATAAATCTAAGCTCTATATTAATAAAAGGGGGGCGGTACTGACAATACAATATGACGAAAGACAACAATCGACAAGTATTCTGACATGGACAAAAAACGTCAAACAGGGTTATAGAACAGTTATAGATTTGTTCCCATCATCCCCCTTTTCATTGGCAAAAGTAACAAGGAGAGAAATGGAGAAAGATGTGTCTCATAATTAATCTCATCGCCTAGACGTACGAGTTTCAGCCAAACCCAACAAGGGTAGAGATCCCATCAGGTCTAAACTATTACTTCAATTCTGTGGTTAACATGAAACTGTTTCTTTGCAAATTTATATGTAAACATTATTTAATGAAAAAGGTATACTAATAAACGGATAAATTCACAGATATGCAAAATTATGAATTGTTTTCTAAAAACAAACACGATAAAGACTCATTTCATGATTTATACGTTGTTTAACTCTTTTTGCAACTATCTAATTTTAAACTTTGCAGATCACAACTTCGAAAAAGACGAAAAATGCCCCAAAACCCACAAACGTATACAATACGTATATTTCTGTCCAGATTTTTTCAATACCTTCTCTGAGGAAACTTTACAAATTGTGTACTATATAAGGATTTCGAACCCAATACAATGTACAGTGTATGTGACTTGAAAAAGAACAAGCTTGTTTTGTTTCGTATTATGATTGGCAAAGGCTTTTTTTTAGTGTATTTATGTTTTATTTTTGCTTTTTGCATTGCTTTTAGATTTATTTAAGAAAAAGGGGGGGGGGGGGGGGGGGGGGTTGCCGTCAAATAGATTTATTCCCCTGATAATCAACAGCTATCAAATGCGATCATATTTTCAATGTTTTAGTAAAAAGGAAACTACTTTTTTGAAACATAAAATAGGAATAAAGGAAGATACAAGTTATACGTCAATAAAACAGCAACACGCTACCGATCGGCATGAAGTTCGCTGTTTTTACCGTGTTAGATTGTTCAAATTTACACCACTTTTCACGAGCAAAGAGTGGTGTTTTACTTTTAAGTATGAATGTAATTGCATTAGAAAAGTTTCTAAAAAAATCCGGTATATTATCGCACGAATTTCTTCAGCGCAGGTCTTCATAAAAGAGGCAAGTTAATGGTTGTGTAATACCGTCAATCTAAGTAGACGTACACTTTATGTCACAGTAGACGAAAGCAGCCTCATTTCATCGTAAACGATGAAGTCTTTCAAAGCCAGACTCACGCTGCCATAACCACTCCTTGAAGGTAAAAACAAGTCGTAAGTCGAAGTTAACGTCATGCATTATGGCAGATGTAACGGAACTACATATCGAGTAACAATCCACTTAGTGAACCATGCAGAGGGGAAGTCCATGTAATAAATCGCCTAATGGAAAAAATACAGGGAGAGGATCTAAAAAAAAATCGGTCTACACTGCAGTGTAAGATGAAGAATCAACTAGAGTTAACACTGCCGAAGAAACAAATGAAGTTGTTACATCCGACAGAAAATAACCCCCCCGCCCAAAATAAACCCCAAAGACAATTGCATATAAACAAAAACCTGCTCTTTTGTGAGTCACAAAATCCTTTCAAAAAGATTCTGAATTTTGTTGAATTAAAACATATAACAGTATTTGTTTTAATTATCGCTTAAATTATTTTTTTCTTTCTATCCAGTAAATAAGTAAGACTTATTTAATGTTCGAAGGGGTGTCTGCGCTAATTTCCAAATTAAAATAGAGTGTGTCAGTCCTTTCATTTTTCGCTTGACACCAATAAGGTATTGAAGCAAAAATGCTGGCCCGGTCACAAAAGAACATACCAGAAAGTAGTACATAAGTTAAACAAAATAGTTCCTACGCATAGCTGTAATTTTGTCAAAACGTAAACAAAAAGAGTGGTATTTTTGTGTCAAATGAAAGCGCCAGGTCTTGGGATCACTGTAGAATCCTCGATGACAGTTTCTCTTGAATAACAAATTAATATTTGATACTTTGATAGGTGTCATATTCACTGTGTATCATCGCCACCGGAAATTGGGTACTAACGAAGCGGAGAGAAGCAGAAAAAAAAATAAACAAGTTAAGAATTCATTCAATTTAAAGCATTTCCACTCATTTGATGAGGGTGTCGCTTAAGAAATGATTTTCTGATATATAATTCTTTTAATTATTAGGCCAATAAGTACAAAATAAATACAAGATTTTGTGTAATACTCCAAAACTTGCCACTTAGTACCGGAAAATTTCGAGGTCTATCGTCCTCTGTAGCCCCATTCTCAATATATTGAACTGTTTTTCATTATTTTTCCAGACACGATTTTAGATTATTATAGTGTGGCAACATATTTACTGAAATTTGTTGTCAAAAAGATGCATTTTAAAGAATATAGACCACAAAAAATAAATTCTAGGGTACGGCAACTTGCTCGTGTTGAAAAATTTACTGTATGGCAACTTGTTTTCAACTGTATGGCAACTTGCTAATTTTAGAATAGTTATTTACCGCGTCCTTTCAAAGAAAATAAAGTATTAAGTTCAACTATCTCAGATGGGAGGGGGGGGGGGGGGGTCTTTTCAAGGTTGAAAATTTTTAAAACTGTTATTTGACTGATAAATTTTAAAAACTTAACTGTTTTCGACCCACTGTCTGTAATCTGTTTTGTTAAAATTTGCAATGATGTTAACTGTTTATTTGAAATTGAGATTCTTGTTATCTGTTACTTTATACTTAAAGTGTTCACTGTTTTTGACATTATTTTCTCTGTTAACTGATCTTAACTGTTATTTAACGTTGCTTCCGCAAAGGAGTGACATTAACAGCATAATTATATGTAACTGTACATGTCTTTAAAAAAATCTTCAGTGAGTATAGTAAATCCTTGATTAAATTGAGAATGGAAATGTCAAAGAAACAGAAGCTCGACCAAATAGAAGAAACAACCCAACGCAGCGAGAAAATTATGCACTAGGGTGGGCGTCAAGTCACAGATAGGAAAAAAACTAAGAATTGACACTCGTAATTTTTAAACACCCTCTTTCCCTTCCTTCCTAATAAATAAGGCTTAATATTAAAGCTATGCATGTGTATATTTTATGGAAAGAGAATCGTCCATAGATTTGATTTCCAATAGTAATAATGGTGAAATATAATCTCTTTTTTTGTGTAACTATGGCAACAATGAGCAATTATTTGATACCAAATATGGCAAAATAGGGGGTTGAACATATCACAAAGATCTGAAAAATTTGGTCCAAAGGAAAATTTCAATCAATAAGAGTGATACCTTTCCTAATACCATAGACATATATCTATCAAGAGGTAAAAAAAATCATATGCATTTCTGCTGTTTTTTTCCATGAAATTGAATTGAAAAGATCGAGCGTCGAATCTTGGTTGAAAAAAAATACAAAATTTTCAAAATGTATGGCGGTACGGATAGGAACGCTTGGACGGTCAAACTGAACAATGGCTTATAAAACATGCTAAAAATAATCTAAATGTTCATATAAACCCACTAGGAAGGCTATATTATTATTCAACTATCTAAAAATCAATTCAATTGTACAAAAACGTTCATATTTAGAAAATTCACCATGGCTCGAAACTAAACATGTATGGAATACCTGAAGCTGTCTCCTAAGTGAGCAATCAATTAACTACAAAAGGGGGTCGAAGTTCAATGTTTGTTTCTTGAAACATATAAATGAACCCAAATTTAAAAAAATTAAATAAATACAAGACTTTATAGCAAAGGTTACGGACTCAAGTTGGGTCATGCAGGTGCAACAAATGCGGCAGTGTTAAACATGTTTAAAGATATTTCATGCCCCTCTTTATACGTCTAACCAATGTAGTTATTTCTGGCTTCTATTTGAAATGTATCCAAAACGTTAAAGGGAAAGGCCACTTCTTATCCAGCTTAAACCCTGGTCAGTCCTATGACGAAAATAATTCACATGTATATGGAATGTTTGATAAGTTATATCGACCCAGAGTACCTGGACGGAATTGTGAAAAAATAAAGTACCTTTTCAATTTGCAATTCGTAAATTAACTGAACAGTGTTGGCCTGGTAGAAGAGGCCGAAAAAAATAGGAATTGGTTCTCAAATTGAAATCAAATTTGCTAGTCTAAGAAATTCAGAATGGATCTAAAGATAGACCAAGGCTTCTTTATATCAGCTCAGATGGAGATGAAAGAGTGCTTCAACTTGTGACACCTTACATGTTACTTTCTGATTTTACACTGGTTTTGATGATTTAAAATTAAAATCAGTAAACCTTCGTAATTACTATATTATATATAAAAATGTTAATTTTCGCGAACCATTAAGGTCATGGAAATTCCAAAATATGGCATCAGTAAGGAGAGTTGTGCAAATAATGTGAATACACAGAACCCCCATCCAAATTATCTATAGCTAAAAGTATTCATCATTTTCTATTTTATATGTACTAACAACATTCCATTTTTCTATAATTTCGATTGAAATATTCCAAAATCTGAGTTAAAATCGATCGAATGCCCCAAATAAACATTGTCTGATTGGTTGAAGTACTGTGGCGTCGATGATTTATTATATATATTAGCATAATAAGCCTCGATGTAAAGAATAAGCCTCGATGTAAAGCACACGCTTCACATGAATAAGGAGAGTTTTACAAATAATGTGAGTACACAGATCCTCCATCCTATTTATATTTTGCTGGAAATGTTGCAGTATTCATCATTTCTGTTTTGATTCTGCTCACAACATTCCATTTTTTCTATAATTCCGATTTAAATATGTGGAACCCGCAATAAAAATAGATGGCCTCAATGATCTTATAGCAACGGAAAAATTCCGTTACCCTGAGTTTTACGATGTTACATTAGTCTGGGATCCGGTCCAATCTAGCTGCGCGTCGTAAGGTCAAGATTAGCCAGGATCCCAGTCTAAATTATAAATGTTACATAAACCAACCAAACCACATACAGAACTTTGCGCTCAAATGTAATTCTTGGTAATTATACGGGTAACTTCGTTTAAGAAAACTTATACACACTTTATCATTAACATATTACCTGGCTTTTGCATATTCACGTTTTTTTTATGCTGAACTGTAGTCGAATTCAATTTTATAAAAAAAAAATTACATGAAGCAATAGGAGTAAGAATATTTATTTCGCGCTAACCTAACCAGCATCATATCAATCAGCAAAATTATTTACCGGTATTTTTGTGAAATTTCAGTTCTATAGGTTATCAATACCAGACTCAAGCTAGCGAACAATAAGCCAGCGAACAATAAGGTGAATCAAGCTAGCGAACAATAAGCCAGCGAACAATAAGAAAACGCGCCAACTTGATCATGCCCAAAAACCGAAGACTTACAACAACACCAAACGTACTTATAATTATGACAAATAAATAAATATGATGACAAATAATTTCCAGTAGGAAGATGAAATGTAATTCCATTTTAACACATACAAAGTTTAATTATTTATTCGTGTACTAAATACGACTTTTTTTTAAAGCCGGGAATCTAAAAAATGTTTTAGCTATTAACCCTTTCACCTTTCTCTCTGATAAGGGATGGGTTATTATCTGTATAATAATAATAATAATAATAATAACAATTTATAACAACGGGTAACAATAAACTAGTGTAGCGATACAATTAGATCTTCAAGCTTATAGAAATTATTCGATTGAAAAGAAAAGCTGATAACCATTATATTCACTTTTCGCCTAAGAACAAGCTAGTTCAGGAAATTATTCATAAGTAAATAGTCACTCTAGTAATTTATTTATTACATTCTTATAAGAAAAGCGATAAGTGTAAAAACAACAGACATCAAATAGAACGAGAACGATTTGACATAAATATTCAGATTCAAGCCTATGTAAAATAACTATAATCCGTAAACATTTCCCTACGGCAAAGTCCCGGATGTGGTAGGGTCGGCAAAGTCCCGGATGTGACATAGGACATTTGAGCGAAAAAGAAAAAAGCACATAGGGTCATTTGAGCGCCGACTTCATAGGACATTTGAGCGCCGGGATATTAACCTTACCTGAGTTTTCAGACAGGACATTTGAGCGAAATTTTCCCTGATAATTTTACACGAATTAAGATTTTTTTTTTAAAGTAAGAAAAAAAAGTAAGATTTAGTTATAAATATTTTTTATTTTATTTCACACCCGAGTAATTCGACCGGTTCTGGCTGGTTTATGTAAGTGAAATCCTAAGTTGATCTCTATTTACCAATCAATTCTACTATAATTCATTGGCTATGCAAATTTTCTTTGTTCTAAAATTCTTATATATATATCTATTAAGTTAAATGTCCCTTGGCACTTGAAATCTTAATACTAATAATACATGTACGTGTTAAAATGGATATTATTTTGACCGAGACTAATAAGGGAAAAAGAAGCCTTGTTTGTGACAGTTTCCGATATAGAGTGGACAAAACACTAAAAGGAGAAGAAATATCCTGGAGATGTACAGTAAGTACCTTTTTTTACAAATTTAATGTTAATGTAAACTACTTGTTCGTCTGTTACGCTTCAACTTCCATAACTTCTTTTAATTTTGATTTATATCTATATCATTATATGTCTATCTTATACCTCCTTTAGATTAATTTTTTAACACATTTGAATATAAGCTACCACATATAGGGTTAGGTATCAAGGCTCCATGTTGAAGGTCGTACTGTAACCTATATAACATTGTTAGGTTGATTTTCTAGGCACTTTACAATATTCATACAATACACTGTAAAAATTGTGCTTAGAGCCTAAATATTTCCTAAACATGTTTAGATCTAAACATGTTTAGGAAAATGTTTAGAAGCTAAATACATAAATGTCTGTGGTGTTCCCATTCTAAACATGTTATGAATTTCAACATGTAATGCCACACATGCTTAGAGCCTAAACATGTAACCAATTGTATAACATGAAATGTGTATAGAAAAGTGTTTAGGCCCTAAACACAATTTTTACAGTGTATATATACAATATATAATTGCTTGTTTTAATTATATTGTGTCTTGGATGAGGAGTTGTCTTTTTAGGATTCATACTACATCTTATTTTTATGTCTTGCAATAGCAAATGAAAAAGCATTTAAACACTTCAATTGTATTTGTCCTTTCAATATTTTTCAGGCAAAAGGTTGCAAAGCAAGACTGAGGACGGATTGTACCGGAACCGTTATAATTCAACAGAAAAATACTCATAACCATGATACCAGTGATCGTGACAATGAACGTCACTTGCTGCGGGTACGATCAAAAAGAAAAGCGGATGATGATATTGCTCAACGTCCTTCAAAAATTATCCGTACAGAGTTACAGAACATGGATGAAGCAAATCTAAAGTCTGAAGACATTGGCAGCGTTTCAAAGGCTATATATAGAAAGAGGCGTAAATCTCACCCTGCACTTCCTAAATCTAGAGAGGAAACACACCAATCATTAAAGAAGATTAATATTCAGTCAAATAAATTTGAAAATTTTGTGCAGTTTAATGATGAACAAACTGGTATAATTATTCTTACGTGTCCAACCAATCTTGAATGTTTATGCAGTGTGCCGGAAATTTTTATGGATGGTACTTACAAATATTGCCCAAAGTTCTTTAAACAGTTATATACTATTCATGGCTATAACAGAAAAGGAGAAGGAACAGAATCTCCGGGATTTGCATTCGAAATACTGCCAGCAGGAAATTACGAGGGATTTTTATGTCAGAAGCCTGGGATATAAGTTCCAAGCCCGAACAGACTTGTAAATAATGCCGTTGCCGAGTTTTATGTTTTATGACAGTGCTTTGTTTTTAGTGCTTTGTTTACAATTAAAAGATGTTTTAATCTTTTTGTTGGTAAACTCCTGTTTTATGACTGTGCTTTGTTTTTAGTGCTTTGTTTTTTACAATTAAAATATGTTTTAATCTTTTTGTTGGTAAACTCCTCATTTAATGAACTATATTCGTAAGAAAAAGTGGTATGATTGCCAATAAGACAATTCTCTATCCAAGACTTGTTTTCGCTCAAATGTCCTACGCTTATTCTTATTTTCGCTCAAATGTCCTAAAATTTAGGCGCTCAAATGTCCTATACTTTGGCGCTCAAACGTCCTTTTTTTTTCGCTCAAATGTCCTGTCAATGCGCTCAAATGTCCATTGCCGCGGATGTGGTAGGGTGACCCCTAAGTTGGGGTCGGTTGACCCTACCCTCCCCCTTCTTTAATTCATAGCCAAGTCCCTACGGCAAATCTTTTAACCACACTAGGTACACTCGATAGGCAATTGCCTAAGTTGCCTGGGCCCAAAGATCCAGGTGGGTAAAGTTATGGATTTTTTTTTTCTGAAGTCCAAAGTTGGGGTCGGGTGACCCTACTCTCCCCCTTCTTTAATTCATAGACAAGTCCCTACGGCAAAGCTTTTAACCACACTAGGTACACTCGATATCCACTTGCCTAAGGTTGCCTGGGCCCAAAGATCCAGCTGGTGGGTAAAGTTACGGAACTTTTTTTTTTGAGGTCCAAAGTTGGGGTAGGGTGACCCTACCATCCCCCCTTCTTTCCTTCACAAAATTTTTCCTACGGCAAAGCTTTTTTGCCCACTAGGTACAAATGATAGACACTTGCCTAAGGTTACCTGGGCCCAAATACCCAGGTGGGTAAAGTTACGGAACTTTTTTTTTTGAGGTCCAAAGTTGGGGTAGGGTGACCCTACCATCCCCCTTCTTTCCTTCACAAAATTTTTCCTACGGCAAAGCTTTTTTGCCCACTAGGAACAAATGATAGACACTTGCCTAAGGTTACCTGGGCCCAAATACCCAGGTGGGTAAAGTTACGGAACTTTTTTTTTTGAGGTCCAAAGTTGGGGTAGGGTGACCCTACCATCCCCCTTCTTTCCTTCACAAAATTTTTCCTACGGCAAAGCTTTTTTGCCCACTAGGTACAAATGATAGACACTTGCCTAAGGTTACCTGGGCCCAAATACCCAGGTGGGTAAAGTTACGGAACTTTTTTTTTTGAGGTCCAAAGTTGGGGTAGGGTGACCCTACCATCCCCCTTCTTTCCTTCACAAAATTTTTCCTACGGCAAAGCTTTTTTGCCCACTAGGTACAAATGATAGACACTTGCCTAAGGTTACCTGGGCCCAAATACCCAGGTGGGTAAAGTTACGGAACTTTTTTTTTTGAGGTCCAAAGTTGGGGTAGGGTGACCCTACCATCCCCCTTCTTTCCTTCACAAAATTTTTCCTACGGCAAAGCTTTTTTGCCCACTAGGTACAAATGATAGACACTTGCCTAAGGTTACCTGGGCCCAAATACCCAGGTGGGTAAAGTTACGGAACTTTTTTTTTGAGGTCCAAAGTTGGGGTAGGGTGACCCTACCATCCCCCTTCTTTCCTTCACAAAATTTTTCCTACGGCAAAGCTTTTTTGCCCACTAGGAACAAATGATAGACACTTGCCTAAGTTACCTGGGCCCAAATACCCAAAGTTACGGAACTTTTTTTTTGAGGTCCAAAGTTGGAGGTGTAGGGTGAACCTACCATCCCCCTTCTTTCTTCACAAATTTTTCCTACGGCAAACTTTTTTGCCCCCTAGGTCAAAATGATAGACACTTGCCTAAGGTTAACTTGAAAGTGGCCCAAATACCCCAGGTGGGTAAAGTTACGGAACTTTTTTTTTTTGAGGTCCAAAGTTGGGGTAGGGTGACCCTACCATCCCCCTTCTTTCCTTCACAAAATTTTTCCTACGGCAAAGCTTTTTTGCCCACTAGGTACAAATGATAGACACTTGCCTAAGGTTACCTGGGCCCAAATACCCAGGTGGGTAAAGTTACGGAACTTTTTTTTTTGAGGTCCAAAGTTGGGGTAGGGTGACCCTACCATCCCCCTTCTTTCCTTCACAAAATTTTTCCTACGGCAAAGCTTTTTTGCCCACTAGGTACAAATGATAGACACTTGCCTAAGGTTACCTGGGCCCAAATACCCAGGTGGGTAAAGTTACGGAACTTTTTTTTTTTGAGGTCCAAAGTTGGGGTAGGGTGACCCTACCATCCCCCTTCTTTCCTTCACAAAATTTTTCCTACGGCAAAGCTTTTTTGCCCACTAGGTACAAATGATAGACACTTGCCTAAGGTTACCTGGGCCCAAATACCCAGGTGGGTAAAGTTACGGAACTTTTTTTTTGAGGTCCAAAGTTGGGGTAGGGTGACCCTACCATCCCCCTTCTTTCCTTCACAAAATTTTTCCTACGGCAAAGCTTTTTTGCCCACTAGGTACAAATGATAGACACTTGCCTAAGGTTACCTGGGCCCAAATACCCAGGTGGGTAAAGTTACGGAACTTTTTTTTTTGAGGTCCAAAGTTGGGGTAGGGTGACCCTACCATCCCCCTTCTTTCCTTCACAAAATTTTTCCTACGGCAAAGCTTTTTTGCCCACTAGGTACAAATGATAGACACTTGCCTAAGGTTACCTGGGCCCAAATACCCAGGTGGGTAAAGTTACGGAACTTTTTTTTTTGAGGTCCAAAGTTGGGGTAGGGTGACCCTACCATCCCCCTTCTTTCCTTCACAAAATTTTTCCTACGGCAAAGCTTTTTTGCCCACTAGGTACAAATGATAGACACTTGCCTAAGGTTACCTGGGCCCAAATACCCAGGTGGGTAAAGTTACGGAACTTTTTTTTTGAGGTCCAAAGTTGGGGTAGGGTGACCCTACCATCCCCCTTCTTTCCTTCACAAAATTTTTCCTACGGCAAAGCTTTTTTGCCCACTAGGTACAAATGATAGACACTTGCCTAAGGTTACCTGGGCCCAAATACCCAGGTGGGTAAAGTTACGGAACTTTTTTTTTTGAGGTCCAAAGTTGGGGTAGGGTGACCCTACCATCCCCCTTCTTTCCTTCACAAAATTTTTCCTACGGCAAAGCTTTTTTGCCCACTAGGTACAAATGATAGACACTTGCCTAAGGTTACCTGGGCCCAAATACCCAGGTGGGTAAAGTTACGGAACTTTTTTTTTTGAGGTCCAAAGTTGGGGTAGGGTGACCCTACCATCCCCCTTCTTTCCTTCACAAAATTTTTCCTACGGCAAAGCTTTTTTGCCCACTAGGTACAAATGATAGACACTTGCCTAAGGTTACCTGGGCCCAAATACCCAGGTGGGTAAAGTTACGGAACTTTTTTTTTTGAGGTCCAAAGTTGGGGTAGGGTGACCCTACCATCCCCCTTCTTTCCTTCACAAAATTTTTCCTACGGCAAAGCTTTTTTGCCCACTAGGTACAAATGATAGACACTTGCCTAAGGTTACCTGGGCCCAAATACCCAGGTGGGTAAAGTTACGGAACTTTTTTTTTTGAGGTCCAAAGTTGGGGTAGGGTGACCCTACCATCCCCCTTCTTTCCTTCACAAAATTTTTCCTACGGCAAAGCTTTTTTGCCCACTAGGTACAAATGATAGACACTTGCCTAAGGTTACCTGGGCCCAAATACCCAGGTGGGTAAAGTTACGGAACTTTTTTTTTTGAGGTCCAAAGTTGGGGTAGGGTGACCCTACCATCCCCCTTCTTTCCTTCACAAAATTTTTCCTACGGCAAAGCTTTTTTGCCCACTAGGTACAAATGATAGACACTTGCCTAAGGTTACCTGGGCCCAAATACCCAGGTGGGTAAAGTTACGGAACTTTTTTTTTTGAGGTCCAAAGTTGGGGTAGGGTGACCCTACCATCCCCCTTCTTTCCTTCACAAAATTTTTCCTACGGCAAAGCTTTTTTGCCCACTAGGTACAAATGATAGACACTTGCCTAAGGTTACCTGGGCCCAAATACCCAGGTGGGTAAAGTTACGGAACTTTTTTTTTTGAGGTCCAAAGTTGGGGTAGGGTGACCCTACCATCCCCCTTCTTTCCTTCACAAAATTTTTCCTACGGCAAAGCTTTTTTGCCCACTAGGTACAAATGATAGACACTTGCCTAAGGTTACCTGGGCCCAAATACCCAGGTGGGTAAAGTTACGGAACTTTTTTTTTTGAGGTCCAAAGTTGGGGTAGGGTGACCCTACCATCCCCCTTCTTTCCTTCACAAAATTTTTCCTACGGCAAAGCTTTTTTGCCCACTAGGTACAAATGATAGACACTTGCCTAAGGTTACCTGGGCCCAAATACCCAGGTGGGTAAAGTTACGGAACTTTTTTTTTTGAGGTCCAAAGTTGGGGTAGGGTGACCCTACCATCCCCCTTCTTTCCTTCACAAAATTTTTCCTACGGCAAAGCTTTTTTGCCCACTAGGTACAAATGATAGACACTTGCCTAAGGTTACCTGGGCCCAAATACCCAGGTGGGTAAAGTTACGGAACTTTTTTTTTTGAGGTCCAAAGTTGGGGTAGGGTGACCCTACCATCCCCCTTCTTTCCTTCACAAAATTTTTCCTACGGCAAAGCTTTTTTGCCCACTAGGTACAAATGATAGACACTTGCCTAAGGTTACCTGGGCCCAAATACCCAGGTGGGTAAAGTTACGGAACTTTTTTTTTTGAGGTCCAAAGTTGGGGTAGGGTGACCCTACCATCCCCCTTCTTTCCTTCACAAAATTTTTCCTACGGCAAAGCTTTTTTGCCCACTAGGTACAAATGATAGACACTTGCCTAAGGTTACCTGGGCCCAAATACCCAGGTGGGTAAAGTTACGGAACTTTTTTTTTTGAGGTCCAAAGTTGGGGTAGGGTGACCCTACCATCCCCCTTCTTTCCTTCACAAAATTTTTCCTACGGCAAAGCTTTTTTGCCCACTAGGTACAAATGATAGACACTTGCCTAAGGTTACCTGGGCCCAAATACCCAGGTGGGTAAAGTTACGGAACTTTTTTTTTTGAGGTCCAAAGTTGGGGTAGGGTGACCCTACCATCCCCCTTCTTTCCTTCACAAAATTTTTCCTACGGCAAAGCTTTTTTGCCCACTAGGTACAAATGATAGACACTTGCCTAAGGTTACCTGGGCCCAAATACCCAGGTGGGTAAAGTTACGGAACTTTTTTTTTTGAGGTCCAAAGTTGGGGTAGGGTGACCCTACCATCCCCCTTCTTTCCTTCACAAAATTTTTCCTACGGCAAAGCTTTTTTGCCCACTAGGTACAAATGATAGACACTTGCCTAAGGTTACCTGGGCCCAAATACCCAGGTGGGTAAAGTTACGGAACTTTTTTTTTTGAGGTCCAAAGTTGGGGTAGGGTGACCCTACCATCCCCCTTCTTTCCTTCACAAAATTTTTCCTACGGCAAAGCTTTTTTGCCCACTAGGTACAAATGATAGACACTTGCCTAAGGTTACCTGGGCCCAAATACCCAGGTGGGTAAAGTTACGGAACTTTTTTTTTTGAGGTCCAAAGTTGGGGTAGGGTGACCCTACCATCCCCCTTCTTTCCTTCACAAAATTTTTCCTACGGCAAAGCTTTTTTGCCCACTAGGTACAAATGATAGACACTTGCCTAAGGTTACCTGGGCCCAAATACCCAGGTGGGTAAAGTTACGGAACTTTTTTTTTTGAGGTCCAAAGTTGGGGTAGGGTGACCCTACCATCCCCCTTCTTTCCTTCACAAAATTTTTCCTACGGCAAAGCTTTTTTGCCCACTAGGTACAAATGATAGACACTTGCCTAAGGTTACCTGGGCCCAAATACCCAGGTGGGTAAAGTTACGGAACTTTTTTTTTTGAGGTCCAAAGTTGGGGTAGGGTGACCCTACCATCCCCCTTCTTTCCTTCACAAAATTTTTCCTACGGCAAAGCTTTTTTGCCCACTAGGTACAAATGATAGACACTTGCCTAAGGTTACCTGGGCCCAAATACCCAGGTGGGTAAAGTTACGGAACTTTTTTTTTTGAGGTCCAAAGTTGGGGTAGGGTGACCCTACCATCCCCCTTCTTTCCTTCACAAAATTTTTCCTACGGCAAAGCTTTTTTGCCCACTAGGTACAAATGATAGACACTTGCCTAAGGTTACCTGGGCCCAAATACCCAGGTGGGTAAAGTTACGGAACTTTTTTTTTTGAGGTCCAAAGTTGGGGTAGGGTGACCCTACCATCCCCCTTCTTTCCTTCACAAAATTTTTCCTACGGCAAAGCTTTTTTGCCCACTAGGTACAAATGATAGACACTTGCCTAAGGTTACCTGGGCCCAAATACCCAGGTGGGTAAAGTTACGGAACTTTTTTTTTTGAGGTCCAAAGTTGGGGTAGGGTGACCCTACCATCCCCCTTCTTTCCTTCACAAAATTTTTCCTACGGCAAAGCTTTTTTGCCCACTAGGTACAAATGATAGACACTTGCCTAAGGTTACCTGGGCCCAAATACCCAGGTGGGTAAAGTTACGGAACTTTTTTTTTTGAGGTCCAAAGTTGGGGTAGGGTGACCCTACCATCCCCCTTCTTTCCTTCACAAAATTTTTCCTACGGCAAAGCTTTTTTGCCCACTAGGTACAAATGATAGACACTTGCCTAAGGTTACCTGGGCCCAAATACCCAGGTGGGTAAAGTTACGGAACTTTTTTTTTTGAGGTCCAAAGTTGGGGTAGGGTGACCCTACCATCCCCCTTCTTTCCTTCACAAAATTTTTCCTACGGCAAAGCTTTTTTGCCCACTAGGTACAAATGATAGACACTTGCCTAAGGTTACCTGGGCCCAAATACCCAGGTGGGTAAAGTTACGGAACTTTTTTTTTTGAGGTCCAAAGTTGGGGTAGGGTGACCCTACCATCCCCCTTCTTTCCTTCACAAAATTTTTCCTACGGCAAAGCTTTTTTGCCCACTAGGTACAAATGATAGACACTTGCCTAAGGTTACCTGGGCCCAAATACCCAGGTGGGTAAAGTTACGGAACTTTTTTTTTTGAGGTCCAAAGTTGGGGTAGGGTGACCCTACCATCCCCCTTCTTTCCTTCACAAAATTTTTCCTACGGCAAAGCTTTTTTGCCCACTAGGTACAAATGATAGACACTTGCCTAAGGTTACCTGGGCCCAAATACCCAGGTGGGTAAAGTTACGGAACTTTTTTTTTTGAGGTCCAAAGTTGGGGTAGGGTGACCCTACCATCCCCCTTCTTTCCTTCACAAAATTTTTCCTACGGCAAAGCTTTTTTGCCCACTAGGTACAAATGATAGACACTTGCCTAAGGTTACCTGGGCCCAAATACCCAGGTGGGTAAAGTTACGGAACTTTTTTTTTTGAGGTCCAAAGTTGGGGTAGGGTGACCCTACCATCCCCCTTCTTTCCTTCACAAAATTTTTCCTACGGCAAAGCTTTTTTGCCCACTAGGTACAAATGATAGACACTTGCCTAAGGTTACCTGGGCCCAAATACCCAGGTGGGTAAAGTTACGGAACTTTTTTTTTTGAGGTCCAAAGTTGGGGTAGGGTGACCCTACCATCCCCCTTCTTTCCTTCACAAAATTTTTCCTACGGCAAAGCTTTTTTGCCCACTAGGTACAAATGATAGACACTTGCCTAAGGTTACCTGGGCCCAAATACCCAGGTGGGTAAAGTTACGGAACTTTTTTTTTTGAGGTCCAAAGTTGGGGTAGGGTGACCCTACCATCCCCCTTCTTTCCTTCACAAAATTTTTCCTACGGCAAAGCTTTTTTGCCCACTAGGTACAAATGATAGACACTTGCCTAAGGTTACCTGGGCCCAAATACCCAGGTGGGTAAAGTTACGGAACTTTTTTTTTTGAGGTCCAAAGTTGGGGTAGGGTGACCCTACCATCCCCCTTCTTTCCTTCACAAAATTTTTCCTACGGCAAAGCTTTTTTGCCCACTAGGTACAAATGATAGACACTTGCCTAAGGTTACCTGGGCCCAAATACCCAGGTGGGTAAAGTTACGGAACTTTTTTTTTTGAGGTCCAAAGTTGGGGTAGGGTGACCCTACCATCCCCCTTCTTTCCTTCACAAAATTTTTCCTACGGCAAAGCTTTTTTGCCCACTAGGTACAAATGATAGACACTTGCCTAAGGTTACCTGGGCCCAAATACCCAGGTGGGTAAAGTTACGGAACTTTTTTTTTTGAGGTCCAAAGTTGGGGTAGGGTGACCCTACCATCCCCCTTCTTTCCTTCACAAAATTTTTCCTACGGCAAAGCTTTTTTGCCCACTAGGTACAAATGATAGACACTTGCCTAAGGTTACCTGGGCCCAAATACCCAGGTGGGTAAAGTTACGGAACTTTTTTTTTTGAGGTCCAAAGTTGGGGTAGGGTGACCCTACCATCCCCCTTCTTTCCTTCACAAAATTTTTCCTACGGCAAAGCTTTTTTGCCCACTAGGTACAAATGATAGACACTTGCCTAAGGTTACCTGGGCCCAAATACCCAGGTGGGTAAAGTTACGGAACTTTTTTTTTTGAGGTCCAAAGTTGGGGTAGGGTGACCCTACCATCCCCCTTCTTTCCTTCACAAAATTTTTCCTACGGCAAAGCTTTTTTGCCCACTAGGTACAAATGATAGACACTTGCCTAAGGTTACCTGGGCCCAAATACCCAGGTGGGTAAAGTTACGGAACTTTTTTTTTTGAGGTCCAAAGTTGGGGTAGGGTGACCCTACCATCCCCCTTCTTTCCTTCACAAAATTTTTCCTACGGCAAAGCTTTTTTGCCCACTAGGTACAAATGATAGACACTTGCCTAAGGTTACCTGGGCCCAAATACCCAGGTGGGTAAAGTTACGGAACTTTTTTTTTTGAGGTCCAAAGTTGGGGTAGGGTGACCCTACCATCCCCCTTCTTTCCTTCACAAAATTTTTCCTACGGCAAAGCTTTTTTGCCCACTAGGTACAAATGATAGACACTTGCCTAAGGTTACCTGGGCCCAAATACCCAGGTGGGTAAAGTTACGGAACTTTTTTTTTTGAGGTCCAAAGTTGGGGTAGGGTGACCCTACCATCCCCCTTCTTTCCTTCACAAAATTTTTCCTACGGCAAAGCTTTTTTGCCCACTAGGTACAAATGATAGACACTTGCCTAAGGTTACCTGGGCCCAAATACCCAGGTGGGTAAAGTTACGGAACTTTTTTTTTTGAGGTCCAAAGTTGGGGTAGGGTGACCCTACCATCCCCCTTCTTTCCTTCACAAAATTTTTCCTACGGCAAAGCTTTTTTGCCCACTAGGTACAAATGATAGACACTTGCCTAAGGTTACCTGGGCCCAAATACCCAGGTGGGTAAAGTTACGGAACTTTTTTTTTTGAGGTCCAAAGTTGGGGTAGGGTGACCCTACCATCCCCCTTCTTTCCTTCACAAAATTTTTCCTACGGCAAAGCTTTTTTGCCCACTAGGTACAAATGATAGACACTTGCCTAAGGTTACCTGGGCCCAAATACCCAGGTGGGTAAAGTTACGGAACTTTTTTTTTTGAGGTCCAAAGTTGGGGTAGGGTGACCCTACCATCCCCCTTCTTTCCTTCACAAAATTTTTCCTACGGCAAAGCTTTTTTGCCCACTAGGTACAAATGATAGACACTTGCCTAAGGTTACCTGGGCCCAAATACCCAGGTGGGTAAAGTTACGGAACTTTTTTTTTTGAGGTCCAAAGTTGGGGTAGGGTGACCCTACCATCCCCCTTCTTTCCTTCACAAAATTTTTCCTACGGCAAAGCTTTTTTGCCCACTAGGTACAAATGATAGACACTTGCCTAAGGTTACCTGGGCCCAAATACCCAGGTGGGTAAAGTTACGGAACTTTTTTTTTTGAGGTCCAAAGTTGGGGTAGGGTGACCCTACCATCCCCCTTCTTTCCTTCACAAAATTTTTCCTACGGCAAAGCTTTTTTGCCCACTAGGTACAAATGATAGACACTTGCCTAAGGTTACCTGGGCCCAAATACCCAGGTGGGTAAAGTTACGGAACTTTTTTTTTTGAGGTCCAAAGTTGGGGTAGGGTGACCCTACCATCCCCCTTCTTTCCTTCACAAAATTTTTCCTACGGCAAAGCTTTTTTGCCCACTAGGTACAAATGATAGACACTTGCCTAAGGTTACCTGGGCCCAAATACCCAGGTGGGTAAAGTTACGGAACTTTTTTTTTTGAGGTCCAAAGTTGGGGTAGGGTGACCCTACCATCCCCCTTCTTTCCTTCACAAAATTTTTCCTACGGCAAAGCTTTTTTGCCCACTAGGTACAAATGATAGACACTTGCCTAAGGTTACCTGGGCCCAAATACCCAGGTGGGTAAAGTTACGGAACTTTTTTTTTTGAGGTCCAAAGTTGGGGTAGGGTGACCCTACCATCCCCCTTCTTTCCTTCACAAAATTTTTCCTACGGCAAAGCTTTTTTGCCCACTAGGTACAAATGATAGACACTTGCCTAAGGTTACCTGGGCCCAAATACCCAGGTGGGTAAAGTTACGGAACTTTTTTTTTTGAGGTCCAAAGTTGGGGTAGGGTGACCCTACCATCCCCCTTCTTTCCTTCACAAAATTTTTCCTACGGCAAAGCTTTTTTGCCCACTAGGTACAAATGATAGACACTTGCCTAAGGTTACCTGGGCCCAAATACCCAGGTGGGTAAAGTTACGGAACTTTTTTTTTTGAGGTCCAAAGTTGGGGTAGGGTGACCCTACCATCCCCCTTCTTTCCTTCACAAAATTTTTCCTACGGCAAAGCTTTTTTGCCCACTAGGTACAAATGATAGACACTTGCCTAAGGTTACCTGGGCCCAAATACCCAGGTGGGTAAAGTTACGGAACTTTTTTTTTTGAGGTCCAAAGTTGGGGTAGGGTGACCCTACCATCCCCCTTCTTTCCTTCACAAAATTTTTCCTACGGCAAAGCTTTTTTGCCCACTAGGTACAAATGATAGACACTTGCCTAAGGTTACCTGGGCCCAAATACCCAGGTGGGTAAAGTTACGGAACTTTTTTTTTTGAGGTCCAAAGTTGGGGTAGGGTGACCCTACCATCCCCCTTCTTTCCTTCACAAAATTTTTCCTACGGCAAAGCTTTTTTGCCCACTAGGTACAAATGATAGACACTTGCCTAAGGTTACCTGGGCCCAAATACCCAGGTGGGTAAAGTTACGGAACTTTTTTTTTTGAGGTCCAAAGTTGGGGTAGGGTGACCCTACCATCCCCCTTCTTTCCTTCACAAAATTTTTCCTACGGCAAAGCTTTTTTGCCCACTAGGTACAAATGATAGACACTTGCCTAAGGTTACCTGGGCCCAAATACCCAGGTGGGTAAAGTTACGGAACTTTTTTTTTTGAGGTCCAAAGTTGGGGTAGGGTGACCCTACCATCCCCCTTCTTTCCTTCACAAAATTTTTCCTACGGCAAAGCTTTTTTGCCCACTAGGTACAAATGATAGACACTTGCCTAAGGTTACCTGGGCCCAAATACCCAGGTGGGTAAAGTTACGGAACTTTTTTTTTTGAGGTCCAAAGTTGGGGTAGGGTGACCCTACCATCCCCCTTCTTTCCTTCACAAAATTTTTCCTACGGCAAAGCTTTTTTGCCCACTAGGTACAAATGATAGACACTTGCCTAAGGTTACCTGGGCCCAAATACCCAGGTGGGTAAAGTTACGGAACTTTTTTTTTTGAGGTCCAAAGTTGGGGTAGGGTGACCCTACCATCCCCCTTCTTTCCTTCACAAAATTTTTCCTACGGCAAAGCTTTTTTGCCCACTAGGTACAAATGATAGACACTTGCCTAAGGTTACCTGGGCCCAAATACCCAGGTGGGTAAAGTTACGGAACTTTTTTTTTTGAGGTCCAAAGTTGGGGTAGGGTGACCCTACCATCCCCCTTCTTTCCTTCACAAAATTTTTCCTACGGCAAAGCTTTTTTGCCCACTAGGTACAAATGATAGACACTTGCCTAAGGTTACCTGGGCCCAAATACCCAGGTGGGTAAAGTTACGGAACTTTTTTTTTTGAGGTCCAAAGTTGGGGTAGGGTGACCCTACCATCCCCCTTCTTTCCTTCACAAAATTTTTCCTACGGCAAAGCTTTTTTGCCCACTAGGTACAAATGATAGACACTTGCCTAAGGTTACCTGGGCCCAAATACCCAGGTGGGTAAAGTTACGGAACTTTTTTTTTTGAGGTCCAAAGTTGGGGTAGGGTGACCCTACCATCCCCCTTCTTTCCTTCACAAAATTTTTCCTACGGCAAAGCTTTTTTGCCCACTAGGTACAAATGATAGACACTTGCCTAAGGTTACCTGGGCCCAAATACCCAGGTGGGTAAAGTTACGGAACTTTTTTTTTTGAGGTCCAAAGTTGGGGTAGGGTGACCCTACCATCCCCCTTCTTTCCTTCACAAAATTTTTCCTACGGCAAAGCTTTTTTGCCCACTAGGTACAAATGATAGACACTTGCCTAAGGTTACCTGGGCCCAAATACCCAGGTGGGTAAAGTTACGGAACTTTTTTTTTTGAGGTCCAAAGTTGGGGTAGGGTGACCCTACCATCCCCCTTCTTTCCTTCACAAAATTTTTCCTACGGCAAAGCTTTTTTGCCCACTAGGTACAAATGATAGACACTTGCCTAAGGTTACCTGGGCCCAAATACCCAGGTGGGTAAAGTTACGGAACTTTTTTTTTTGAGGTCCAAAGTTGGGGTAGGGTGACCCTACCATCCCCCTTCTTTCCTTCACAAAATTTTTCCTACGGCAAAGCTTTTTTGCCCACTAGGTACAAATGATAGACACTTGCCTAAGGTTACCTGGGCCCAAATACCCAGGTGGGTAAAGTTACGGAACTTTTTTTTTTGAGGTCCAAAGTTGGGGTAGGGTGACCCTACCATCCCCCTTCTTTCCTTCACAAAATTTTTCCTACGGCAAAGCTTTTTTGCCCACTAGGTACAAATGATAGACACTTGCCTAAGGTTACCTGGGCCCAAATACCCAGGTGGGTAAAGTTACGGAACTTTTTTTTTTGAGGTCCAAAGTTGGGGTAGGGTGACCCTACCATCCCCCTTCTTTCCTTCACAAAATTTTTCCTACGGCAAAGCTTTTTTGCCCACTAGGTACAAATGATAGACACTTGCCTAAGGTTACCTGGGCCCAAATACCCAGGTGGGTAAAGTTACGGAACTTTTTTTTTTTGAGGTCCAAAGTTGGGGTAGGGTGACCCTACCATCCCCCTTCTTTCCTTCACAAAATTTTTCCTACGGCAAAGCTTTTTTGCCCACTAGGTACAAATGATAGACACTTGCCTAAGGTTACCTGGGCCCAAATACCCAGGTGGGTAAAGTTACGGAACTTTTTTTTTTGAGGTCCAAAGTTGGGGTAGGGTGACCCTACCATCCCCCTTCTTTCCTTCACAAAATTTTTCCTACGGCAAAGCTTTTTTGCCCACTAGGTACAAATGATAGACACTTGCCTAAGGTTACCTGGGCCCAAATACCCAGGTGGGTAAAGTTACGGAACTTTTTTTTTTGAGGTCCAAAGTTGGGGTAGGGTGACCCTACCATCCCCCTTCTTTCCTTCACAAAATTTTTCCTACGGCAAAGCTTTTTTGCCCACTAGGTACAAATGATAGACACTTGCCTAAGGTTACCTGGGCCCAAATACCCAGGTGGGTAAAGTTACGGAACTTTTTTTTTTGAGGTCCAAAGTTGGGGTAGGGTGACCCTACCATCCCCCTTCTTTCCTTCACAAAATTTTTCCTACGGCAAAGCTTTTTTGCCCACTAGGTACAAATGATAGACACTTGCCTAAGGTTACCTGGGCCCAAATACCCAGGTGGGTAAAGTTACGGAACTTTTTTTTTTGAGGTCCAAAGTTGGGGTAGGGTGACCCTACCATCCCCCTTCTTTCCTTCACAAAATTTTTCCTACGGCAAAGCTTTTTTGCCCACTAGGTACAAATGATAGACACTTGCCTAAGGTTACCTGGGCCCAAATACCCAGGTGGGTAAAGTTACGGAACTTTTTTTTTTGAGGTCCAAAGTTGGGGTAGGGTGACCCTACCATCCCCCTTCTTTCCTTCACAAAATTTTTCCTACGGCAAAGCTTTTTTGCCCACTAGGTACAAATGATAGACACTTGCCTAAGGTTACCTGGGCCCAAATACCCAGGTGGGTAAAGTTACGGAACTTTTTTTTTTGAGGTCCAAAGTTGGGGTAGGGTGACCCTACCATCCCCCTTCTTTCCTTCACAAAATTTTTCCTACGGCAAAGCTTTTTTGCCCACTAGGTACAAATGATAGACACTTGCCTAAGGTTACCTGGGCCCAAATACCCAGGTGGGTAAAGTTACGGAACTTTTTTTTTTGAGGTCCAAAGTTGGGGTAAGGTGAACAACGTACAAAGATGCGCCCCCTACATTGGTACATAATATAGTTCTCAGTTATTAAACAAAAAGAGGAAAGAAATATGCTTTATCAACAGAAGTAATATTTTTCAAACGCTTTTGTTTTTGAAAGGTTATCGTCTTAATAGTTTATACATTGTCTATACGTTAAGTATACAGAAAATGTTATTTAAGGAACTACTTTACAGGATGCCGAAAGTAAGGAAAGCCATTTCACACAACACATAATTTCTAGTTGGAAAGTTGAACACCGTTTACACTTTAGATGCATAAACATAACACAGAAATGTATCAGCACAATATACATTTGTCAACAATCAACAGTCAACTGACGACAATAAATACTTAAGTAGATCTGAATGAGCGATTTATTTTTGAGGAAAGTCTTTGTAAAAATAAACGAATGTCGGTTGCGGACGACTACGGATTACAAACGACGGACACCATTTTTTTTTAAAAAGCTCACACTGACCCTGTAGAGCACGTTAGATATGAAAGTGAATGTGTTTTTAATAATACATACAATTACTTTAGACTATTATTTTCTACTAAGCTAGCCTAATAACCCAATTAACCCGTATATTTGATTAAACATTCTTGTTACTGAAAAAACATGTTGTTAGTGAAGCTGATAATACTAATTTGTTTTTACTTTTATATTATGGAACTGTAGAATCATGTGACATAAAAAAAAAAACCAGAAATATTGTTTACCGTTCCCAGAAATTTAGAAAACGATCCTGGTATACTTATCGATCCGTCAAATAAACTTGTTTTAAAAAGTTACCAAATCAACACTGTCTATTGTTTTCATGGGTCTCAATATCGATTTTATTATCAGTATATTAAAAGCAAACTAAATATTACTATTATGTTATATACATTTACCAATTCATAGATCTACGATCTGTCGATACCTGTATCGTCATAACACAAGGTCATGTTTTTTTTCTAACTGGTTATGATGTTTTACACTAAATCCATTGGATGTTGGATGAGTACTGATTGATAAGTTAGTCTCAGATGCATGATTCTTTTCATTAGTGGCTTTAAACTAACGGTCAGTAATTGCGAGTACTATAAGGTATGTACTCGGTGTCTTTTCTTGCTTTTAGGATGTACAAGTACCAGGCCACGTCCAATTGTATTTTCAATATTTGTATTTTTTTATCCATCTGATGAGTTTGGCTTTGTTCAAATGATTTTGATAGTTCGTTCTTATATTGTACTATTATACCAATGTAACAGGTTAGTTAGGGTAGGGATCCCGCTTAAATGTTTAACCCCGCCACATTCTTAGAGATGTACCTGTCCGACGACAGGAGCCTGTAATTCAGTAATTGTCGTTTGTTCTTGTGTTTCAAAATCTGTTTTTCCGTTCATTTTTTGTACATAAATTAGGCTGTAAGTTTTCTCTTTAAAGTTTTGATTTTTTTTTACATTGTCATTTCGGGGCCTTTTAGAGCTGACTAGGCTGAATTGGATGTGCTTATTGTTGAAGGCCGTACGGTGACCTATAGTTGTTACTTATTTTGTCATTCGGTCTCTTGTTGAGAGTTGTTTCTTTGGCAATCATATCACATATTATGTTTTATATTTCCAAATTGGAAACACAATGTTTGTCAATGCAAAGAATAAAAAAACTGTTTATATAAACAACATTGATTTAAAATCTGAATGTTTGTTTCGCTAAGTTCATAAATTAATGTTAAAAGAATTCTTGTCATAAGAATTTCATCTTTAGGAGGTTCGTTTTTTGGTTTCAAAATAACAAGCTTTTCATAACACTAGTATATAATGATAGGGATTGACAAAGGAACCAAAAGAGCAAAAGTAAAATGAAGGTCAATGTGCTTCTTTCGAGATATAAGCCATTGGAATTCCAGCGGGAAAATGTTATCTCTTGGCTTTTCATAGCTTTATCATTGACAAGTTAAAGTTCTCTAAAGCTGTTCAATATAACAACGATTTTATAAGACTTTTAAAGATGACTTTTAATGATACATGTTAAAGATTTATAAAAAGAAAAATGGGGATCAATGAGCAAAATGTGATAGTACATTCAAATGGATAAAACCATAAATTCTGACAAAAATTCCAAAACATGACAATCGAACGTCTTAATATGCTCACTTCACAAACGTTTTATGCAAGTGTAGATTTTGTCTAGTTCACCTCGCAACATCAGCATTCGGAAATTCCTAATCAGAAAAAAAGCCTTCTACAACAGGAAACATCTTAACATTAAACATAGTTTATGTTTCAAAAAGTAGAAATAAACACTAAGATGATCCTTATAAGTTATGCGAAATAAAAAGAACAATCAGAAAACAAGCATACATCTGCGGGAATTTGTCGCGCTGTTTAATATTGCAGAGTTGTAGAAGGAATCAAGTAGTTGTTTGGATGTTGATCCTTATGACATATTTGGTCCGCAGTTTTACTATTCTTGATTCATGGTACTTAGAAAGAATTGCCAACATCTGGCAAAGCACGATCTCCTAGAAGTTTTTAACTAATCTAATAATGTCTATCAATAAAATGCACTTTAAGAATCATATATTTTTTAACCTTGTAAACATCGTAACAATGATGATCCAGTTCCTTTATCAGGGGACTATCAGGTGCAGTCTCCATCATCGGCTGTTTCGGCGCTATTTAACACCAACCTCCAGAGGTGCGCCGGCTCAGTCTTACTCTGAAACTGGATGGCCTATGCTGCACCCGATATGACAGCTGATGTAACTTTTGCACCGTCACTGAATGATGCTTTCACCAGAGCTGTTATAGAGTCGATTCTATCATTAGTTCATTATTTCCACTAAATGTCTTCAAATCATTTAATATCTCTAATTGCCACTTTTACAGATCTCACCTTTCTCCCCTATCTTCACTATGATGACACTTCCACTTGTCTTTACAATTCTGAAATAAACTTCTCACTATCTGCTCCTCCCAATTCTAAGGTTCTGAGAGCTTGTCATATTGTTTATTCCGCAAAGCCCCATGTACACAAGTTCTCCATCCCTGTTGTTGGCAATTTGATACAAGCTGCTGGAATTTTACCTTCTCCTTTTTTTCTTTTCTTTCCTGTATCTCATACATCCTTTCCTCACAAAGGACTGTCAGTTCCAGCAAGACTGTCTGAACAGTTCCCTGTGACCATAAAACCATATCTGTTCTTAGCCATATTGCTGCTATTGTGGCACGAAAACTCATACATTGCTGGATATATGTAGTACACTTCTAGTTTGTTGCTCTTGCGTAGATCCCATTTCCTTAAGTTGTGCTGACATGCTCTCAAAAGTGATGTGTTATTTTTACCTTTTTCTTCTTCCTCCTGATGAAGTACAACCTCGCTGCTAATGTGTTAAGTGAACTATATCAGGTCTGCATGTGTTTCTAAAAAAAATTCAGTGCCACTTGACAGGTTGACGACAACACATGTTGTAGAGATGCTGGTTCGTCTTTGAAAAAGGTGCACATTGGATCTTCTATCAACCCCTACCCATAGGGATTTGATGGACTTGGTAGTACATCATACACTGATCTCAGATTGAAGCTGAAACAGTATCCCTTCATACTCCAAATATTGCTCCAGGCAAAAGGCCCCGCTTTTAGTTCCTTGCCAAATAAACCATATACATTGCTGCTTCATGACTTCCGCCTTGCTATTCCTGCTCTATTATTTTGTCTGTCAACTTCCTGCTTCCTGCTTTCTTCTTGTCCGGATCTTCATTTTGGCTCCTCTAACTTTGGCATCTTTGCTGTTTCTCTACATCATGACCTGTCGTGTTTTTTTTTACTTTAAACTTTTAAGTAAGTTGTATTAGTAATTGCTGTTTGGTCACTGCATTGTATAAGTCAACTTCAACTTTGGACACGGAAAACTCATATACCAAGCACGGCCGTAGTGTTCCTGGCAAGACACCATGTTGATACATCCAAGCTTTGAATCTTCCTGGCAGACACTTTGGTCTGTCTTCTACAGCCAATCTACCTATACCAGATGCCTTTGTATGTATATGGTGGTTTTTCTGTCTACTGGTGTCAAACTTTTCCCAAAGCATTCTATCTCCAACTGTTGGTAGAATTTCCCTTCTAATTCGAAAGTTTCATCTCTCACTTTGCTTTAACTCATAACTAAACTTCTTCAATTTACTGGGTTTGAATTTCATTGTTACCCAACTTATCATTCCTGCCAACTCCTGTAAGGTCCATTTTCCCTCTATTTTTGGGTTTGCGGTAACAGTCATGTCATCTATAAATGCTCTTATTGGTGGTTGTCTTCTACTTGATTACATTAATGGTCTTCTTCTTAGATTTTCCACTGACTTCATAATGAAGATTTACAGCTGCTGCAAATAATATAAGAACAATGTACATCCCGTTGATATTCCTTCTCATAGTCTCGGCCAAGCTGTTTTGAAATCTCCTGCTGTAAATAGTTCTCAATGTGTTCAAAGTATTCCTGTAGCATTGTCCTGTTGTGGTTGGCACAAAGTACATCTGCAATGTCAAATTTACCAGTTTGTGATGAATGAATCAGTACGCATAAGCAAGATATAGCCAAAATCGCTTTTCTTCTCCTTTGATTCTCTTAAGATCTGTGTCAAAACACTAGCTATATATAGTATGTTCAATTCATCCGGATACCTCTGGCATGCCTCATTTCTGAACCAATAAGTCTATGCATTCATTACTTAGCAGAAACCTTATTGTTCTTTGCTAAAACTGGTAGGATTGTACCCTCGATGTTCAGTAAAGAGATAGTTCTAAACAGCTTAACTTTTATGGAGTTATCTCCCTTCTGAATAAACATCCATCTGTTTTATACCATACATTTATCATCTTTCGTCTTCTCCAAACTACTCCCAAAGACTTCCACAATCGTCTGCAGTTTAGCTTGGGACATTTCTTGTACCCGATACTAAATACTATATGGCCCTGGTACTGATGCTGATCTTGCTTTCTTCAAAACATCCTGCACTTCATTATACTTCAGTTCTGACTCATCAATTGCAAATAGTTATATTGGTTCCTCTGGTGTGTGCTATGTTCTCACATTCTTCCAGATCTTCTTCCTGCATTTCATCACTTTGTGTCATTCTATGGTGTTCTTCGACTTCATCCTTTGAGTTTCCCAATAAACCAGATCCTCTTGCTCCAAATAATCTCTTCATATGCAGAAAAGGTTGTGCTGTGAATTGAACTCTTTCCTTTGTCCCTTTCTTTCTGTATGTTACCAGTATATGTGTGTTTGCTCTTGTTAGTGTTTGAAATTCTCCTAGGTCTCCTTCCTTAACTGTTGTTATCTTTCGTACTCCATAGCATCTCTATACCTCTTCTTTAAACTTCTGAATGCCACTCTCCGTTCCTTTTTCTTCTACTGTCTGCGGTTACTCTGAAGTTGTGTTTTTTCTCTTCTCCCAGATGTAATCAACCCAAAATCTCTCCTTTCCTACGAAGTAAATAATGAAAGTCACTGCTCATACCTTTTCCTGCTAATTTTGCTTTTAAAATGTTTTCGAGTTCATCGTCGACATCTTTCCATATCACTGTGTCTGCACTAGTTGACTACTTAATATTTTCCTTCCTTGGCTGTAACATTTTTCTTCTGACAATTAGTTTTATTGGGTTGATCTCTTCTCCTTCCGTGAGGTGTTCTATCTCTGTAAGCTGATCTGTGTCTTATCCTAAACCTAGTTCGCATGGAGGTTACGATAGCTGTGATTTGCTTTCTGAATGGTCTGACCAGATATTACTGTGTGTCGTTTGCCAGAATGTGGTGGTACACATTTCATTCCACTTTGATGGATCTTCAAATATCTAGCATTTTTGCAATATCGAATTATGTTTATGTGATGGATGTATAGAACAAGCTTCGATATCAAATCGAAATCGATTCGACTATGTCGATATCGTCGATATCCACATCTGGTATGTCTGAGTTTGAAATAGATGTCTTATGAAAATTCCCTATCATGCTGACATTGTTGATATTTACATCTTGGTATGTCTTTTTGTGTCATAGATGTTTGAAACAAACATCAATATCGATACGATATCATGTCAACATTGCCTATATTAAAGGTATTGATTTATTGGTACATCTTTGATATGATTGACTCAAATGCATCATCTACTAGTAATTAGGACAACTTTGTAACTTAAATTGTATATGTATCTGATGTTGTTTGGAGCGTTTTTGCATACAGATTTATTTTCACGAATTTAAGCTTTGGCAAAGGGATTGTTCTATGAATTAAAGAATGGAGGTGGTAGGGTCACCATACCCAAAAGTTGTACCTCAATTAAAAGATTTCCATCACTATACCAACTGGGTCTTTGCGTTCATGCAACCTTAGGCAAGATCCTTTCTAGTGTTCCTAGTGTGGACAGAATCTTTGCCAAAAAAAATCAGTAACTTTACCCACCTTGGTCCTTGAACCTAGGCAACCTTAGGCAAGTGGGGACGAAAGATTTACCGTAGGGAATTGTTTTATGGATAAAAAAGGGGGATGATAGGGTAACCCTATCCCAACTTTGGACTTAAATTTAAAGGTCAGGCAATCTTTGAAAAGTGCAAATTAATTGTATCTAGTGGGTTCAAAAGCTTTACAGAAATTGCAGTCGGATTTTTTTATGATTTAAACAAATGGGCTAGTAGGATCACCCTACCCTAACTTTGGACCTTAAAAAAATCCGTAAATTTAACCACCTGGGTATTTGGGCCCAGGCAACCTTAGGCAAGTGCCTATCATTTGTACGTAGTGGGGGAAAAAGCATTGCCTTAGTGAAAACTAAATGAAGGAAAGAAGAGGGATGGTAGGGTCATCCTACCCCAACTTTGGATCTAAAAAAAAGCCCCACAACTTTACCCACCTTGGTATCAAGGCCTAGGCAACCTGAGGCAAGTGCTTACTTATCATTTGTACCTAGTAAGGAAAAAAGCTTTGCCGTAGGGATATTTGTGAATTCAAGAAATGGGATAGGTCACCCTACCCCAACTTTGGGCCTCAATTAAAAAAGTTCCGTAACTTTACCAAACTGGGTCTTTAGGTTCAGGTAACAACCTAAGGCAAGTGCTTATTACTAATTCATAGTGGGACAAAAGATTAACGAAAGGGGATAGTAGGGTCACCCGACCCCAACTGTGGACCTCAAAATAAAAATTGCGAACTTTACCCTCCTGGGTCTTTGTGTCCAGGCAACTTTAAACAATATCCTATCGAGTGTTCCTAGTTTGGACAACAGCTTTGCCGTAAGGACTTTGCTATGAATTAAATAAGGAGGTGGTAGGGTCACCCGACCCAAACTTTGGACCTAAAAAAAAGTTCCGTTACTTTACCCACCTGGATCATTGGGTCCAGGCAAGCTTAGGCAATTGCCTATCGAGTGTACCTAGTTTGGATAAAAGCTTTGTCGTAGGGACTTTGCTATGAGTTGAATAAGGGGGAGGGTAGGGTCACCCGACCCCCACTTTGGACCTCCGAAAAAAAAATCCGTAACTTTACCCACCTGTCTCTTTGGGACCATGCAAGCTTATGAAATTGCCTATCGAGTGTACTTAGTTTGGTTAAAAGCTTTGCCGTAGGGACTTAACTATGAATTGAAGAAGGGGAGGGTAGGGTCACCCGACCCCAACTTTGGACCTCCGAAAAAAAAAATCCGTAAATTTACCCACCTGGATCTTTGGGCCCAGGCAAGCTTAGGCAATTGCCTATCTAGTGTATACAGTGTGGTTAAAAGCTTTGCCGTAGTGACTTGGCTATGAATTAAAGAAGGGGAAGGGTAGGGTCACCCGACCCCAACTTTGGACCTCCGAAAAAAAAAATCCGTAACTTTACACACCTGGATCGTTGGGCCCAGGCAAGCTTATGCATTTGCCTATCGAGTGTACCTAGTGTGGTTAAAAGCTTTACCGTAGGGACTTAGCTATGAATTTAAGAAGGGGGAGGGTAGGGTCACCCGACCCCAACTTTGGACCTCCGAAAAAAAATCCGTAACTTTACCCACCTGGATCTTTGGACCCAGGCAAGCTTATGCAACTGCCTATCGAGTGTACCTAGTGTGGTTAAAAACTTTGCCGTAGGGACTTAGCTATGAATTAAAGAATGGGGAGGGTAGGGTCACCCGACCCCAACTTTGGACCTCCGAAAAATAAATTCCGTAACTTTACCCACCTGGATCTTTGGGCCCATGCAAGCTTAGGCAATTGCCTATCAATTGTACCTAGTGTGGTTGAAAGCTTTGGCGTAGGGACTTGGCTATGAATTAAAGAAGGGGAGGGTAGGGTCACCCGACCCCAACTTCGGACCTCCGAAAAATAAATCCGTAACTTTACACACCTGGATCGTTGGGCCCAGGTAAGCTTATGCATTTGCCTATCGAGTTTACCTAGTTTGGTTAAAAGCTTTGCCGTAGGGACTTGGCTATAAATTAAACAAGGGGGAGGGTAGGGTCACCCGACCCCAACTTTAGACCTCCGAAAAATAAATTCCGTAACTTTACCCACCTGGATCTTTGGGCCCAGGCAAGCTTAGGCAATTGCCTATCGATTGTACCTAGTGTGGTAAAAAGCTTTGGCGTAGGGACTTGGCTATGAATTAAAGAAGGGGAGGGTAGGGTCACCCGACCCCGACTTTGGACCTCCGAAAAAAAAAATCCGTAACTTTACCCACCTGGATCTTTGAGCCCATGTATGCTTAGGCAATTGCCTCTCGAGTGTACCTAGTCTGGTTAAAAGCTTTGCCGTAGGGACTTGGATATGAATTAAAGAAGGGGGAGGGTAGGGTCACCCGACCCCAACTTTGGACCTCCGAAAAAAAAATCCGTAACTTAACCCACCTGGATCGTTGGGCCCAGGCAAGCTTATGCATTTGCCTATCGAGTTTACCTAGTATGGTTAAAAGCTTTGCCGTAGGGACTTGGCTATAAATTAAAGAAGGGGGAGGGTAGGGTCACCCGACCCCAACTTTAGACCTCCGAAAAATAAATTCCGTAACTTTACCCACCTGGATCTTTGGGCCCAGGCAAGCTAAAGCAATTGCCTATCGAGTGTACCTAGTGTGGTTAAAAGCTTTGCCGTAGGGACTTGGCTATGAATTAAAGAAGGGGGAGGGTAGGGTCACCCGACCCCAACTTTGGACCTCCGAACAAAAATTTCCATAACTTTACCCAATGGATCTTTGGGCCCAGGCAAGCCTAGGCAATTGCCTATCGAGTGTCCCTAGTGTGGTTAAAAGCTTTGCCGTAGGGACTTGGCTATGAATTTAAGAAGGGGGAGGGTAGGGTCACCCGACCCCAACTTTGGACCTCCGAAAAAAAAATTGGTAACTTTACCCACCTGGATCTTTCAATTGGACCCAGGCAAGCTTAGGCAATTGCCTATCGAGTGTACCTAGTGTGGTTGAAAGCTTTGCCGTAGGGACTTGGCTATGAATTAAAGAAGGGGGATGGTATGGTCACCCGACCCCAACTTTGGACCTCCGAAAAATAAATTCCGTAACTTTACCCACCTGGATCTTTGGTGCCCAGGCAACCTTAGGCAATTGCCTTTCGAGTGTACCTAATGTGGTTAAAAGCTTTGCCGTAGGGACTTGGCTATGAATTAAAGAAGGGGAGGGTAGGGTCACCCGACCCCAACTTCGGACCTCCGAAAAATAAATTCCGTAACTTTACCCACCTGGATCTTTGGACCCAGGCAAGCTTAGGTAATTGCCTATCGAGTGTACCTAGTGTGGTTAAAAGCTTTGCCGTAGGGACTTGGCTATGAATTAAAGAAGGGGGAGGGTAGAGTCACCCGATCCCAACTTTGGACCTCCGAAAAAAAAATTCCGTAACTTTACCCACCTAGATCTTTGGGCCCATGCAAGCTTAAGCAATTGCCTATCGGGTGTACCTAGTGTTGTTAAAAGCTTTGCCGTAGTGACTTGGCTATGAATTAAAGAAGGGGGAGGGTAGGGTCACCGACCCCCAACTTTGGACCTCCGAAAAAAAAATCCATAACTTTTTACCCACTTGGATCTTTGGGCCCAGGCAAGCTTATGCAATTGCCTATCGAGTGTACCTAGTGTGGTTAAAAGCTTTGCCGTAGGGACTTGGCTATGAATTAAAAAAGGGGGAGAGTAGGGTCACCCGACCCCAACTTTGGACCTCCGAAAAAAAGAAATCCGCAACTTTAACCACCTGGATCTTTGAGCCCATGTATGCTTAGGCAATTGCCTATCGAGTGTCCCTAGTATGGTTAAAAGCTTTGCCGTAGGGACTTGGCTATGAATTTAAGAAGGGGGAGGGTAGGGTCACTCGACCCCAACTTTGGACCTCCAAAAAAAAAATCCGTAACTTTACCCACCAGCTGGATCTTTGGGCCCAGGTAAGCTTAGGCAATTGCCTATCGAGTGTACCTAGTGTGGTTAAAAGCTTTGCCGTAGGGACTTGGCTATGAATTAAAGAAGGGGGAGAGTAGGGTCACCCGACCCCAACTTTGGACCTCCGAAAAAAAAATCCGTAACTTTACCCACCTGAATCATTGAGCCCATGTAAGCTTAGGCAATTGCCTATCGAGTGTCCCTAGTATGGTTAAAAGCTTTGCCGTAGGGACTTGGCTATGAATTAAAGAAGGGGGAGGGTAGGGTCACCCGACCCCAACTTTGGACCTCCGAAAAAAAAATCCGTAACTTTACCCACCTGGATCTTTGGGCCCAGGCAAGCTTAAACAATTTCCTATCGAGTGTACCTAGTGTGGTTAAAAGCTTTGCCGTAGAGACTTGGCTATGAATTAAAGAAGGGGAGGGTAGGGTCACCCGACCCCAACTTCGGACCTCCGAAAAAAAAATTCCGTAACTTTACCCACCTGGATCTTTTGACCCAGGCAAGCTTAGGTAATTGCCTATCGAGTGTACCTAGTGTGGTTAAAAGCTTTGCCGTAGGGACTTGGCTATGAATTTAAGAAGGGGGAGGGTAGGGTCACCCGACCCCAACTTTGGACCTCCGAAAAATAAATTCCGTAACTTTACCTTAATGGATCTTTGGTGCCCAGGCAAGCTAAGGCAATTGCCTTTCGAGTGTACCTAGTGTGGTTAAAAGCTTTGCCGAAGGGACTTGGCTATGAATTAAAGAAGGGGATGGTAGGGTCACCCGACCCCAACTTCGGACCTCCGAAAAATAAATTCCGTAACTTTACCCACCTGGATCTTTTGACCCAGGCAAGCGTAGGTAATTGCCTATCGAGTGTACCTAGTGTGGTTAAAACCTTTGCCGTAGGGACTTGGCTATGAATTAAAGAAGGGGGAGGGCAGGGTCACCCTACCCCAACTTTGGACCTCCGAACAAAAATTTCCATAACTTTACCCAATGGATCTTTGGGCCCAGGCAAGCCTAGGCAATTGCCTATCGAGTGTCCCTAGTGTGGTTAAAAGCTTTGCCGTAGGGACTTGGCTATGAATTTAAGAAGGGGGAGGGTAGGGTCACCCGACCCCAACTTTGGACCTCCGAAAAAAAAATCGTAACTTTACCCACCTGGATCTTTCAATTGGACCAAGGCAAGCTTAGGCAATTGCCTATCGAGTGTATCTAGTGTGGTTGAAAGTTTTGCCGTAGGGACTTGGCTATGAATTAAAGAAGGGGGAGGGTATGGTCACCCGACCCCAACTTTGGACCTCCGAAAAATAAATTCCGTAACTTTACCCACCTGGATCTTTTGGTGCCCAGGCAACCTTAGGCAATTGCCTTTCGAGTGTACCTAGTGTGGTTAAAAGCTTTGCCGTAGGGACTTGGCTATGAATTAAAGAAGGGGAGGGTAGGGTCACCCGACCCCAACTTCGGACCTCCGAAAAATAAATTCCGTAACTTTACCCACCTGGATCTTTGGACCCAGGCAAGCAAAGGCAATTGCCTATCGAGTGTACCTAGTGTGGTTAAAAGCTTTGCCGTAGGGACTTGGCTATGAATTAAAGAAGGGGGAGGGTAGGGTCACCCGATCCCAACTTTGGACCTCCGAAAAAAAAAATCCGTAACTTTACCCACCTAGATCTTTGGGCCCATGCAAGCTTAAGCAATTGCCTATCTGGTGTACCTAGTGTTGTTAAAAGCTTTGCCGTAGTGACTTGGCTATGAATTTAAGAAGGGGGAGGGTAGGGTCACTCGACCCCAACTTTGGACCTCCAAAAAAAAAATCCGTAACTTTACCCACCAGCTGGATCTTTGGGCCCAGGTAAGCTTAGGCAATTGCCTATCGAGTGTACCTAGTGTGGTTAAAAGCTTTGCCGTAGGGACTTGGCTATGAATTAAAGAAGGGGGAGAGTAGGGTCACCCGACCCCAACTTTGGACCTCCGAAAAAAAAATCCGTAACTTTACCCACCTGAATCATTGAGCCCATGTAAGCTTAGGCAATTGCCTATCGAGTGTCTCTAGTATGGTTAAAAGCTTTGCCGTAGGGACTTAGCTACGAATTTAAGAAGGGGGAGGGTAGGGTCACCCGAACCCAACTTTGGACCTCCGAAAAAAAAATCCGTAACTTTACCCACCTGGATCTTTGAGCCCAGGCAAGCTTAGGCAATTGCCTATCGAGTATACCTAGTGTGGTTAAAAGCTTTGCCGTAGGGACTTGGCTATGAATTAAAGAAGGGGGAGGGTAGGGTCACCCGACCCCAACTTTGGACCTCCGAAAAAAAATCCGTAACTTTACCCACCTGGATCTTTGGGCCCAGGCAAGCTTAAACAATTTCCTATCGAGTGTACCTAGTGTGGTTAAAAGCTTTGCCGTAGAGACTTGGCTATGAATTAAAGAAGGGGAGGGTAGGGTCACCCGACCCCAACTTCGGACCTCCGAAAAAAAAATTCCGTAACTTTACCCACCTAGATCTTTGGGCCCATGCAAGCTTAGGTAATTGCCTATCGAGTGTACCTAGTGTGGTTAAAAGCTTTGCCGTAGGGACTTGGCTATGAATTTAAGAAGGGGGAGGGTAGGGTCACCCGACCCCAACTTTGGACCTCCGAAAAATAAATTCCGTAACTTTACCTTAATGGATCTTTGGTGCCCAGGCAAGCTAAGGCAATTGCCTTTCGAGTGTACCTAGTGTGGTTAAAAGCTTTGCCGAAGGGACTTGGCTATGAATTAAAGAAGGGGAGGGTAGGGTCACCCGACCCCAACTTCGGACCTCCGAAAAATAAATTCCGTAACTTTACCCACCTGGATCTTTTGACCCAGGCAAGCTTAGGTAATTGCCTATCGAGTGTACCTAGTGTGGTTAAAAGCTTTGCCGTAGGGACTTGGCTATGAATTTAAGAAGGGGGAGGGTAGGGTCACCCGACCCCAACTTTGGACCTCCGAAAAAAAAAATCGTAACTTTACCCACCTGGATCTTTCAATTGGACCAAGGCAAGCTTAGGCAATTGCCTATCGAGTGTATCTAGTGTGGTTGAAAGTTTTGCCGTAGGGACTTGGCTATGAATCAAAGAAGGGGGAGGGTATGGTCACCCGACCCCAACTTTGGACCTCCGAAAAATAAATTCCGTAACTTTACCCACCTGGATCTTTGGTGCCCAGGCAACCTTAGGCAATTGCCTTTCGAGTGTACCTAGTGTGGTTAAAAGCTTTGCCGTAGGGACTTGGCTATGAATTAAAGAAGGGGAGGGTAGGGTCACCCGACCCCAACTTCGGACCTCCGAAAAATAAATTCCGTAGCTTTACCCACCTGGATCTTTGGACCCAGGCAAGCTTAGGCAATTGCCTATCGAGTGTACCTAGTATGGTTAAAAGCTTTGCCGTAGGGACTTGGCTATGAATTAAAGAAGGGGGAGGGTAGGGTCACCCGATCCCAACTTTGGACCTCCGAAAAAAAAATTCCGTAACTTTACCCACCTAGATCTTTGGGCCCATGCAAGCTTAAGCAATTGCCTATCTGGTGTACCTAGTGTTGTTAAAAGCTTTGCCGTAGTGACTTGGCTATGAATTAAAGAAGGGGGAGGGTAGGGTCACCGACCCCCAACTTTGGACCTCCGAAAAAAAAATCCATAACTTTACCCACTTGGATCTTTTGGCCCAGGCAAGCTTATGCAATTGCCTATCGAGTGTACCTAGTGTGGTTAAAAGCTTTGCCGTAGGGACTTGGCTATGAATTAAAGAAGGGGGAGAGTAGGGTCACCCGACCCCAACTTTGGACCTCCGAAAAATAAATTCCGTAACTTTACCCACCTGGATCTTTGGTGCCCAGGCAACCTTAGGCAATTGCCTTTCGAGTGTACCTAGTGTGGTTAAAAGCTTTGCCGTAGGGACTTGGCTATGAATTAAAGAAGGGGAGGGGAGGGTCACCCGACCCCAACTTCGGACCTCCGAAAAATAAATTCCGTAACTTTACCCACCTGGATCTTTTGACCCAGGCAAGCTTAGGCAATTGCCTATCGAGTGTACCTAGTGTGGTTAAAAGCTTTGCCGTAGGGACTTGGCTATGAATTTAAGAAGGGGGAGGGTAGGGTCACCCGACCCCAACTTTGGACCTCCGAAAAAAAAAATCGTAACTTTACCCACCTGGATCTTTCAATTGGACCAAGGCAAGCTTAGGCAATTGCCTATCGAGTGTATCTAGTGTGGTTGAAAGTTTTGCCGTAGGGACTTGGCTATGAATTAAAGAAGGGGGAGGGTATGGTCACCCGACCCCAACTTTGGACCTCCGAAAAATAAATTCCGTAACTTTACCCACCTGGATCTTTGGTGCCCAGGCAACCTTAGGCAATTGCCTTTCGAGTGTACCTAGTGTGGTTAAAAGCTTTGCCGTAGGGACTTGGCTATGAATTAAAGAAGGGGAGGGTAGGGTCACCCGACCCCAACTTCGGACCTCCGAAAAATAAATTCCGTAGCTTTACCCACCTGGATCTTTGGACCCAGGCAAGCTTAGGCAATTGCCTATCGAGTGTACCTAGTATGGTTAAAAGCTTTGCCGTAGGGACTTGGCTATGAATTAAAGAAGGGGGAGGGTAGGGTCACCCGATCCCAACTTTGGACCTCCGAAAAAAAAATTCCGTAACTTTACCCACCTAGATCTTTGGGCCCATGCAAGCTTAAGCAATTGCCTATCTGGTGTACCTAGTGTTGTTAAAAGCTTTGCCGTAGTGACTTGGCTATGAATTAAAGAAGGGGGAGGGTAGGGTCACCGACCCCCAACTTTGGACCTCCGAAAAAAAAATCCATAACTTTACCCACTTGGATCTTTTGGCCCAGGCAAGCTTATGCAATTGCCTATCGAGTGTACCTAGTGTGGTTAAAAGCTTTGCCGTAGGGACTTGGCTATGAATTAAAGAAGGGGGAGAGTAGGGTCACCCGACCCCAACTTTGGACCTCCGAAAAAAAAATCCGTAACTTTACCCACCTGAATCATTGAGCCCATGTAAGATTAGGCAATTGCCTATCGAGTGTCCCTAGTATGGTTAAAAGCTTTGCCGTAGGGACTTGGCTATGAATTAAAGAAGGGGAGGGGAGGGTCACCCGACCCCAACTTCGGACCTCCGAAAAATAAATTCCGTAACTTTACCCACCTGGATCTTTGGACCCAGGCAAGCTTAGGCAATTGCCTATCGAGTGTACCTAGTGTGGTTAAAAGCTTTGCCGTAGGGACTTGGCTATGAATTAAAGAAGGGGGAGGGTAGGGTCACCCGATCCCAACTTTGGACCTCCGAAAAAAAAATTCCGTAACTTTACCCACCTAGATCTTTGGGCCCATGCAAGCTTAAGCAATTGCCTATCTGGTGTACCTAGTGTTGTTAAAAGCTTTGCCGTAGTGACTTGGCTATGAATTAAAGAAGGGGGAGGGTAGGGTCACCGACCCCCAACTTTGGACCTCCGAAAAAAAAATCCATAACTTTACCCACTTGGATCTTTTGGCCCAGGCAAGCTTATGCAATTGCCTATCGAGTGTACCTAGTGTGGTTAAAAGCTTTGCCGTAGGGACTTGGCTATGAATTAAAGAAGGGGGAGAGTAGGGTCACCCGACCCCAACTTTGGACCTCCGAAAAAAAGAAATCCGTAACTTTACCCACCTGGAACTTTGAGCCCATGTATGCTTAAGCAATTGCCTATCGAGTGTCCCTAGTATGGTTAAAAGCTTTGCCGTAGGGACTTGGCTATGAATTTAAGAAGGGGGAGAGTAGGGTCACTCGACCCCAACTTTGAGCCTCCAAAAAAAAAATCCGTAACTTTACCCACCAGCTGGATCTTTGGGCCCAGGCAAGCTTAGGGAATTGCCTATCGAGTGTACCTAGTGTGGTTAAAAGCTTTGCCGTAGAGACTTGGCTATGAATTAAAGAAGGGGGAAAGTAGGGTCACCCGACCCCAACTTTGGACCTCCGAAAAAAAAATCCGTAACTTTACCCACCTGGATCATTGAGCCCATGTAAGCTTAGGCAATTGCCTATCGAGTGTCCCTAGTATGGTTAAAAGCTTTGCCGTAGGGACTTAGCTACGAATTTAAGAAGGGGGAGGGTAGGGTCACCCGAACCCAACTTTGGACCTCCGAAAAAAAAATCCGTAACTTTACCCACCTGGATCTTTGAGCCCAGGCAAGCTTAAGGCAAGCTTAGGCAATTGCCTATCGAGTATATCTAGTGTGGTTAAAAGCTTTGCCGTAGGGACTTGGCTATGAATTAAAGAAGGGGGAGGGTAGGGTCACCCGACCCCAACTTTGGACCTCCGAAAAAAAAATCCGTAACTTTACCCACCTGGATCTTTGGGCCCAGGCAAGCTTAAGCAATTTCCTATCGAGTGTACCTAGTGTGGTTAAAAGCTTTGCCGTAGAGTCTTGGCTATGAATTAAAGAAGGGGGAGGGTAGGGTCACCCGACCCCAACTTAGGGGTGACCCTACCACATCCGGGACTTTGCCGACCCTACCACATCCGGGACTTTGCTGTAGGAAAATGTTTACGGATTATAATTATTTTACATAGGCTTGAATCTAAATAATTTTTTGTTTAGATTAACCAAAATATTTATGTCAAATTGTTCTCGTTCTATTTGACGTGTGTTGTTTTCACACTTATCGTTTTTCTTATAAGAATGTAATAAATAAATTACTAGAGTGACTATTTACTTATGAATAATTTCCTGAACTAGCTTGTTCTTAGACGAAAAGTGAATATAATGGTTATCAGCTTTTCTTTTCAATCGAATAATTTCTATAAGCTTGACGATCTAATTGTATCGCTACACTAGTTTATTGTTACCCGTTGTTATAAATTGTTATTATTATTATTATACAGATAATAACCCATCCCTTATCAGAGAGAAAGGAGAAACTTTAAGGGTTAATAGCTAAAACATTTTTTAGATTCCCGGCTTTAAAAAAAAATCGTATTTAGTACACGAATAAATAATTAAACTTTGTATGTGTTAAAATGGAATTAAATTTCATCTTCCTACTGGAAATTATTTGTCATCATATTAATTTATTTGTCATCATATTTATAAGTACGTTTGGTGTTGTTGCAAGTCTTCGGTTTTTGGGCATGATCATGTTGGCGCGTTTTCTTATTGTTCGCTGGCTTATTGTTTGCTAGCTTGATTCACCTTATTGTTCGCTGGCTTATTGTTCGCTAGCTTGAGTCTGGTGTTATCAATTAGAGAAATTTTGGTAAGTATTACTTATTTATGTTAAGGTTCTACTGATGTGCTTCTCTGGACCTTTTTGGCGGTCCGTTTTATCCCGTTTATCTCAATACCATCTCCGATGACAGGAATGTCAACTCGACCTATTCGTGTCGAAAGTGAAAATCCAATCTATTTGATGAAATAATTTCTTCTTCAACGGTTCATGCATTATTTTCGTATTATTTGATAACCAATCACATTCACTTTGCGTGTTTGCATGAAAATGGTTATGTACATGTATTAGTGAATTGTAATGGCGATGCAGCATGCGAGGTCAGTGCGCGATCACGTGACATTATTATTTGTAAACAAACATGCTCCCCGTGTAACACGTGTCTGAATTATCCTTTCAAAGTGTTATGAATCTTTCAATCACTATTTTAAGATATTTTCCTTTTTGTTTTTAGGTTTGCATATCAGTAGTGCAAGTGAATTAGAAATAGTTCCGAGTTGTGTGTGTGTTTTTTTTTAATAGTCTATAGAATTAGAAGGTAAGTCTACATAAGTTATATTTACATGTTACTAAAGTCTAAAAAGATGACTCCACTTTCCCTCTATATTTAAAACCCGCTTACCAATTTAAACAGCATTTGCTCCCCTTGAACGCTAATTTCCCCCTTCCCCGTCATTTCCCTTTAAATTTGCTCAACAGTCATACTTATGGTCCATTTACATGAACGGCTTATTTGTGATTTTACCATCTTAACTCAAATTTTCATATTGTACACATTTGACCATTCAGTATGAGTTCCCATGTTTTTTGTCTTATATGAAGGAGGTTTTAGGTCATGTTTTCCTAAACATCTTATTGCTATTTGTCTGTCTGGATCGTTAAAACCACAAAATCAGATAGTGATGAATATGCAAGTTTTCAACAATCCCGGAAATTACACCTTATTTAATTATCGCTATTTAGTCCAATCTGGGAAAAACAGTCATACATTGTATGTACAACTTCCTGTTTGGGTCATGCGGCCGAAAATAAAGGTTTTTTAGTAGAGAGCTGAGGGAGGAAAAACTTTAGAAAGCGATCATCAAGAAACTTTAATAGAGTATGATCCACTTTTTTTCGAAATTAAAATTGAAGTAAAAAATTATTTTGTTTAAAGTATTTACAATAAGTTAAAACGGGTCTCATTAAAAAGTATTGTGCATGGTGAATTGTTTCAACGGCCCCCAGATAGCTTCAACTGGATGAAAAAGTTGTATAATTTTAGAATTTATCCGGTATGGAATAAATAGCGATTAGGTGTATTGACATCCATGAAAAAATATAGGAAGTAAGATACATGTAACTCCCCTTTAGGTTTTGATAAATATTGGATATGACATTAAGAAGTTATAAAACTTTATTCTTTGAATATGTTTCTAGCGTAACATGCACGCTTAGTACTGCTTTTTGTACGTCCGTCAAAGACGGGACGTATAAAGGTATACAAATGTCAGGTGGCCGTCTGTCTGTCCAGCGTAAACATGTGGCACCGTAACTTGAGAACGACTTATCCAAATTTCATGAAACTTAATATAGTTGTTTCTTATGATGGTCACATGATCTGTACTTTTTGGTGATGATTCAAAATTTCATATTGAGTTATTGAGTATTTATCATGTTTTTTCCAAGTCCGGATCCTTAATTAGTTTCAAAAACCGGAAGTGTGCCATTTGGCCACAGACCACAATTAATTTCTCTATCATTTCTTTTGAACATTTTGTATCATTAAAAAAATTGCACCATGCACTTTTGTCAAATTTTTTGTGTGTCTTATGTATAGCACTAGTCCAAAAATATATCCAAAATTCAGAAAGATTGAAGGAATCACTTTTACAAATTTAGCCAATATACATCCATACCCCTATGGACAAGTCAAGAGATGTTCCGAAAACTGTAAATATGACCTTTTTGCACTTGGCCTAATCACTCATTCCATATCAAAATCAGTTTAAATACAACATCCAAAATTTTTTTTCAACTCTGATCTTTCATTTCCACCCAATAAAATCTAAGAAATGAGTGGGAAAGGGAAAGAAAAAAAATTCAGGAAAAATACACTCTAATGACTAATTAAAAGGACTACATTCATGAACAACGAATAGTGGGGTCATTAATTGTGGTCTTGGGCCATTTGCAATGTTTTTGAAACACCTGCTGTGCAAATTTCTTGGATTTTAACCTGTTTGGAATACCTTTTGACATTAATAAAATGTTTTACTGCCTTTCTATGCAAGAGGAAGCAAGAGAGAAAAAAATATGATGTCATTTATCAGAAGCCTGTGTCAAAATCAGGGTCGGTTGATAATTTTTTTTTTTTTTTTTTTTAAAGATCCAACATAAAAGTTAAGGTCGGGGCTAAAAAACAGGGTCGGTCGGGTTACCTGAAACACGGATCTTTTTTTTCTCGGCCCAAGGAGAGTTGTTCAAATAATGTGAATACACACAACCCCCATCCAATTACGGTTATTTTTGGAAAACAAATAGTGTGATTTGTCAAATTCAGCTGATTTTTTAATCTTCTGGAAAAAAGTGTACATTTTATAAGGGGGGATAATCCTGAGCTTAAAACACCCGATCCTGGAGTCCCGATAAAGGTCCTATCCCCCTCTTTTATGGTCATGTCTAAGAATTACTGTTTAATCTTCATTTGGCAAGAATACTTCAATAAGATACCCCCATTTCTACCGTCATACATGTATATGGACAGATCATATGTTATCCTATGTCATTTGAAATTGTGACGCCAAAATGCATTCCCCCAGCGACCGCCAGCGAAAACCCTGTGTGAGGACACCCTATCAAGCTTGCACTCGTGTTGTGTTAAAACATTTTTAGTATGCTGAAAAATACCAACAATAGAAAAATAAACAAATAATCGATATTGTAAAATATCATTGGTTGAAGAGCCAATGATTTACATACATGTATATACATAAATATATCAACCATAAAATACAACTAATTTAATTTACAACACAACTGTTGGAAAAAAGCTTTATGTCTATCATGTATATAACTTATCTCATTCTAGTCCATTCAACTGACAGAATCAGTGTAAATTTCATGAATTCTTTAATGTCATGTACATGTATAATCATGGACTATTCTTTTATATAGCAATATCTGTTAGCCATTTAGAGGTCTTTTGCATTTAAAGTTCAGTTTAAGTGGGCTTATTTTGTGAAAACGAAGTCAATTTCCAGATCATAGTTTACATTTTCTTTATATTTTGCTGTGTCAAAATAACCTCAATATCAAGGACAATATATAGACCCAAAAAATTTGATCTCCTCCACTAATTGAAGTAGAATATTTAATGAAGGTGTGTCCACAACTTAGAATATGTTTATATATGTATAGAAATGATGTTGAGCCTGTTTTATAAATTGAAAAGGTTACATTTTCCTCCTTATTTCAAAATCTAAGCTTGAACCTCTGTGGTCTTACAAAGTTGCTCCCTGCTGGGAATCTGGTTGTAACATGTACAACTATCAAAGATAAACCCACACTAAACTGAATGTAATTGAAAGACATCTAGAGGTTGATATCAGAGGCAAATTTAGGGGAGGGGGGCTGCTTTTGGGGAAAAAAATTGGTTGCTTATACATTGTATAGGGAATCACTGAATCATGACTTGAGCAAGCCCCCTCTTAGGTCAGTCAGTGGGCCCCCACTTAAAAAAATTTCTGGATCCGCCACTGGATATACAGTATCTAACAGAAGATGAAATAGGGAACAATATGGTGAATTTTAGAGATTTATATTATTTCATGTACAAGTGTACATGCATTTGAAATATATCAGATATATTGTTCGATATTTTTTAGTTCTGAGTTCCAAGGTGTCCTAGCTTCCATTTTAGAAATCGGATTTAAATGCTACTCTATCAGAGGGATTTTTCCTTTTAATTGGTTGTAGATATGGAATCTTATTTCACCATGAAGTCAGATTTGAAAATGACTTTGGGAATGAAGATGTTGTAAAGACTGAATGTCAGTTTTAGTCTTATATACAAACATGTATGTACTTTATAATATTAGTCTTGCATGTATATAATTATGTGTACAATACATGTACATATATCACTGATTCAGTGGCAATGGTAAATAGACACTGACAAGTCTTAGATCTATAATATTTTATAGTTATGAATGTTTTGTCCATTGACTAAAACTAGGTGGAGGTTTGTGTGTTCTTATTTCCAACAGAGGTACACTCAACATATATGATTATCAATATGTGCATTAAGCAAATTGATAGTTTCTAGCTATATATATATAGATACGGAATGATTATACAACAAGAAAGTTTTAACCTGTGTATATATACTTAAAATATGTTAAAAAAATCATGTCTTTTTCAGGACTTCCAAATCCAACCATGTAGTATGGAATGTTGTTGAGATATGGTTTTGGTCAATGGATGTTAATGAAGGACCTGTAGTACAAAGTATATCACTGGATTTAGCTCTTTGTCTAAGTGTTTTATTAAAGTACTTTGCTTTGAGCTCAGTTCATTGTTATGCAATTCATTCTTTGTGAAATAAAGATTTGACAGAAAACTCTCATGTACAAGGATTTGTCAAAGTAGTACCACCTCTATTTACAATGTAAGTATTAGGGAGATAAAAGCATTCAATTTTGATTTGAACCAAACATATTATAAAACAAAAAAGAACAAATGTACCCAAGAATGCTACTCCCACTACTAGCAATATGATGCTAGGTTGTTTTAATACATCTGTAGACTGTACTGTCTACTTATGACTCGGTCCTGAGAGTAAATGGTCCTTCAACTATGTGGGGAAAAAATTATAAGGCCTATCTAGGCTTACCAATTTCTAAAACTATATTTCATTGTACATATTTGAAATTTTTATATAACCACAGAAACGTTTGCAGTTGAAATACATGTAGGTATCCTGTTGTCGTCTTGGGAAGACGGATGGTTTCCAGATAATAACTTCAGTATAAGTAAAAAGGAAGCCATTAAATTATAACATAATATTTATAATCATAAAAGGAAGCTTGGGATTGTTTTGGGGCGGTTATATATATATATATATATATAGTCCCTAAGGTTTATGAATAAGGGTTCCAAAGGTGCCCAATACACACATTAATCTTGTGTCAGTACAAAAAGTTGTGTGTAAGTATTTCAATTGTTCTGAAACTGTACCATAATATTTAATACCATAAGTAGAAGTTTGGGGTCTATTTTGTGGGTTATGGGGCAAACAGTAGAGGAATTGAGGGCCCAAAATAAACATTTTTGTAGATTCAAGACAATAAATTGGAGTTATCTTTCTTTGTCCAGAATGGTTGTTGAATTAATATTACCTAAAACCATTGCTTTATGAAATCTTCTTTGAAAATTGGAGTTATCTTTCTCTGTCCAGAATAGAAGTTGAATCGACTTAAAATAAAGCTATATATACAATATACAATGCAAAATTCACTTTACTACCAACTGATAAATTTAAGCAGTCTTTAATAGCCATTCAGTGATTACAAGCACTTTGATTATCATTCTAGGGTTATCCCCTTTCACAAATGGAAAAATTTCTCAAGTTTGTCTCAACTTAATTTAGTGAAATATGTATACAATGCTTATTACCGGTACCTCTAAACTTGGTTTAAGTTCAATTTTTAGCAGCTTCACTTTTACAGATCTTGATTTATGTACCTTTATAACGTTATATGCTAGCGGAGGCATCATCACCATGACTGTTTGGCATTAACACTTTAATACTTTATGATGTATTAAAATGAGTAGTTGAATAATTACTGTTGCAAACTCCATTAAAAATTTGATTTGAGATCATTTTTATACAACCGCAAAAATTGAAAACTTTTTGGTTGTACATTGTATCACGTTGGCATCATCGTCTTCATCCAAAGACATTCGGTTTTCGCACTCTAACTTCAGTAAAAGTAAAATAGAAATATATTTTAGACACAAGATTTATGACCATGAAAGGAAGGTTGGGATTGATTTGGGGTATTTTGGTCTCAACAGTTTAGGAATAAGGGGCCAAATTAGCATTGTTCTTGGTTTTTGCTCTATAACTTAAGTATTGGTAAACAGAAGGTCTATGGCCACATAAGGAGGGTTGGGATAGATTTTGGTAATTTTAATTCCAACAGTGTAGGATTTAGGGGCCAAAAACAGGCCCCAAATAAGCATTTTTCTTGGTTTTTGAACAATAACTTAAGTATAAGTTAATAGAAATCTATAAAGGTTTATGACCACAAAAGGAAGGTTTGGATTAATTTTGGAGTTTTGGTCCCAAGGAATAAGGGGCCAAAATTAAACTTTGTTTGATTTCATAAAAAAAATGAATTACGGTATTGTACTTCTTTGATATGCCAAATCTAACCATGTCCAAATTCTTAATTTTAGGTCCTGTTTTCTAATTGGTCTACATTAAAGTCCAAAGGGTCCAAAATTAAAATAAGCTTGATTTTAATAAAAATTGAATTCTTGGGGTTCTTTGATATGGTGAGTCTTAACATGTACTTAGATTTTTGATTATGGGCCCAGTTTTCAAGTTGGTCCAAATCGGGGTCAAAAATTATTATACTAAGTATTGTGCAATAGCAAGAAATTTTCAATTGCGCAGTATTCTGCAATAGCAAGAAATCTTCAATTGCACAGTATTGTTCAATAGCAAGAAATGTACAATTGCACAGTATTGCACACTAGCAAGAAATCTCCAATTGCACAGTATTGTGCAATATCAAGAAATTTTTAATTTGCACAGTATTGCACAATAGCAAGAAATATCTAATTGCACAATATTGCGCAATAGCAAGAAATTTTCAATTGCACAGTATTGCCAATAGCCAGAAATATTCAATTGCACAGGATTGTCCCGTTTTCAAATTGGTCTACATTAAGATCCAAAGGGCCAAAAATTGAACTTTGTTTCATTTCAACAAAAATTGAATTCTTAGGATTCAAACGCATTGATCTCAGCAATTTCTTCACTGTCGTTCCCTCAATAACTGCATTAAACAGTTTCTAATCATTATTCATTCAAAACCATTTTATTATACCAATGCCTCACACACAACATATTATAGTATACTGTTGTCTATCCGTCCATCATCAACACTTCAGACAATAACTAGAAAACACTTCCCCCTACTCTCAAGAAACTTTGTTGAAATGTTTATATCTATTGACATTAGCTCCACATCGATTTTATAAATTTTAGAATTTTCATTTCCATGTTATGAAGAGAGATTTTATCCTTAAAAAAGAGAGAATTTTCCAATTTTGAACAATAACACAAAAATGCATCCATCACCTTTAATTAAACTTTGGGGAATTGTTTACACTATTGACCTAAGGTCCCTTTTGATTGTAATAAATTTCAGATTATACATTTCTGTGTTATGAATTTTTATATATGCTAAAAAAAAATAAGGGATTTTATAGTTTTTGGACACCTATAAGTGCAGGAGTTTCTGGCTACATTGAAAACCCATTGGAGGCCTTCAGCTGTTGTCTACTCTATGGTTGGGTTGTTGTCACTTTGACACTTTCCTTATTTCCCATCTTAATTATTCACATAAACACTTTCACATCATTTTATAAAACTTGGGTGAATTGTCTATGTCTGTTGACTTCAGCTACATTCCAAAATTTAAAACAAGATTAACAACTACAGGTCCCCAAATAGCCTTCAACAATGACAAAAGCTCATACAGCACAGTCAGCTATAAAAGACCTTAAAATGACAAATATAAAACAAATGAAATGAGAAAACAAATAGACTAATAATTGTACAAAACAAAATAGTTCAACCTTTAAGCAAGCTTTAAAGGAATCGAGACATATCATGCGCTTAGAGTGCAGCTATTTATTAACAAACTCCATATTCAAACACTCAAACAACTAATTCATAGAGAGGGGTGGAAGTTGAAGCCCCCTTTTTTATCAGTCAATGCATTTGAATGAAGACATGTACACATCAACTCAATTTGTTAATACACATTTCCAGTCTAGCTTTCAATACATTTGTAACGACCTTTAACCCCACTGACAATTTGCGTCTGTGTCCATACTTGTTTCCTTTACAAAATACTATCGATTTTCCATTTTATCTTGAATCTTGAATGCTGTTTTGAATATTCTTTACTGAATGATGTCTCGACCAGCGTGTATTAGTAAAAGGATACAGACTTTTCTAGTTTTTGATTTGTTAAATTGGAAATATTTTTTTATAATTTAAATTGAAAGAATTCGCCTGGAATCATCAGCAATATAGTCAACAAATTTAAAATTATTTTTTGGTCCCTTTTACTGTTCACTCTGTAAAAGATTTCAGTGACACGTATGGTAGTGTATCTTTTTGGACATGGGATTATAGATTGGACATATAAATACGGCGTACCATAATTTGCTGTTTTTTTATGTTGTGTCTTTTGTACTATTATTTGTTTGTTTGTCTTTTTTGATTTTTTAGCCAAGGCGTTGTCAGTTTATTTTCGATCTATAAGTTTGAACGTCCCTCTAGTATCTTTCGCCCCTCGTTTGCTGCCGTATCGAAAATACTCAGCCCCAGCCTTTAACAAAAAGGTGTACGCACAATTGAAAATTGAGATCGCTCGAGTAAGATATATAATAATACTCAATTAATTTATAAACACCTCAGATAGCAGGATGTTTAAAATAATTTTATCTCCTCATTTACTGAATTCCGATGGACGGTATCTTATTTTCTGAAAAAAATCATTAACTCAATTTATGTCATCCAACATATATTAACTAAAACCAGCTTTATTCGACAGCAAATTAAATGTCTATTTTATTGATCGTCCGTAGAATATTTCCAGAAGAGGTCCAGATTCAATTTCTTTTACTCTTCACCAGAAGACATTCTGAAGATGTGTAGAAGTCAAGAGACCAATAAAACACGCCCCTAGTATTGATTCAATGATAAACATAATGCTTTTTTAATAAAAAATCAACAGTCTTTCCCCTTGTACTCTCATATTTGGCAATTCGGTGCTTGATATATATAGGATTATTGCATGCAGTGATAGCAATGATTTCCTTAAATCAAGTTTGAATTTAGATATTGATTAAAACAAATATAAATATGGACCAATTCAAGTGAACCTTCTTGGGTGCGCTCGACGTTAGTGACTAATCACAAGGTAATCTGGAATTTAAAGTTTGTTTTGGACGTTTTGTAAACAATTAATGCTAGCACATCATACAAAAACAAGTGAGTAATATATGTTAAAAATTTCTGTGGATTTGTTACAAAATTTTTTGGTAACATAGGTTTATTTGCCAAAAATTCCTCTTTTTCTATTAAATGGATCCTGGATTTGTACCAAACTGACAAAAGCTTTTTTTAATGATCATAAGATAGCATCCAGATGTTAATATATTTACCCCCCCTCCATTTTACTTATAACTGGACTTAGTTTTACTGCAAAGAAACAATGCATTCACTCTGTGGTTATTTTTTTTTAAATTTTAATAACTTTCTTAAACTATCCTGGATTTGTACCAAACTTGGGCAAAAGGTTGCTCGTCGTGATCAAAAGTTAGTATCTAGACGGATTTGTTTTTGTATTTTACTTTTAAATGGACTGAGTTATTTTTCCAGTTTACATTACATGTACAGTTTCCAGTTAAAGTTTTTAAAACATTTATTAGATTCATAACTATCTTGGATTTTTACCAATCTTGGACAGAAGCGTCTTACAATAAAAAAAATAGTATCGAGAGGAATATTTTAAATAATTTTGTTCATCGGTTTTATTTGAGTCTGCGATTAACAGCAAAAGTAGGCGAGAATACATTAAGCGGAAATCAACGACCTACCAGATAAAATCACTGTGAATTTATTTATTTTCGTGGATATTTGATTATAGATAATGTGTTGGATATCAAATTTGTGGTTCACATGAAACCACGAAATCAGCGAAAGTTGGTATCCAACGAATAATGCTGAAATAAAAAGCTATCAATAAAAAGACATTGCAAGAAGAAAGAATATAACGAAGTACAGTTGAATTCAACAATAAAAAATGTAATTCAAGAGATGACTGAAGCATGACAAATATGATGAACAAACGGGCCAACCAAAGATAACTTAGGAAACAACAAGGCTGATATTTATATTCAACAGAGTTTTTGAGAGTCAGATAAAAAAAGTTATATAGCAAATTTTAATTCATTAGACAAATCCTTATAATATAAATTAAAATTTAACATATAAATGTTCAATTGATATTTCTACAGTTCAGTGATTACTACGATTACAAGTGAACTGATTTTGACATACATTGTGCAATCTGTTAATTAGCCGTATATTTATAACGTTATATATTATCATTGACTTAAGGATTTTCACAGTTAGCACCCTTTATTTCATCTCATTTAATATTTATTGTACACTCAAAATGTAATTTTTTTTATAACTAACTGAACATAAAAAGTGTCAAGAATATTAAAAAAGTGATATGCAAATGAAAACTAAAAAATTTGGTTCTTCATACAGGTATATATTGCAAATTGTAAAATGTTAAAAGACCGTTGAAGTATGACATTTTCATTGCAATAAAAAGCATATATTTTCTTATGTTATGTCGTACTCTAACCTAATGAAGGCTAACTGAAGGAATGAGTACCAACCTTTCCCAGACAATGGTAGACAGTGGCGTTGTCCCCGATGGACTGTGGTGTCCACAGCCCTGACGGAGTAGAACTCCTGTACAGTCATAGCCATTTAGGATCTCTGTCATATTGATATTTATACAGAGCATTCACTGGGAGAGGATTTGGGGTCATGTATAGGACTAAGGGGTAATGTATAGGATTATGGGGTAATGTAAAGGAATAAGGGGTAATGTATAGGAAAAAGGGGTAAGGTATAGGGGTAAGGGTCATGAAGGGGGGTAAGGGTCATGTTAGGGGGATAAGGGTCATGTTAGGGGGTAAGGGTCATGATGTCAGGCGGTAAGGGTCATGTAGTGTATGGGAAATGACGGGTTGTATTTTTGTTAAGGGTTAACAGGGTAAAGGGTCAACATGGTAAGGTAAAGGGTCTCAACAGGGTAAAGGGTCAGCAGGGGGTCAGCAGGGTAAAGGGTTAGCAGGTTCAGCAGTGTAAGGGTCAACAGGTTTAGCAGTGTAAGGGTCAACAGGGTAAAGTCTCTGTGTGTGAGAGAGAGCAGCTGTGTGTGAGAAAGAGGAGCTGTGTGAGAGAGCTGTGTGTGAGAGAGGAGCTGTGTGTGTGAGAGAGAGGAGCTGTGTGTGAGAGAGTTGTGTGTGAGAGAGCTGTGTGTGTGAGAGAGGAGCTGTGTGTGGGAGAGCTGTGTGTGAGAGAGCTGTGTGTGAGAGAGCTGTGTGTGTGAGAGAGGAGCTGTGTGTGGGAGAGCTGTGTGTGTGAGAGAGCTGTGTGTGAGAGAGCTGTGTGTGTGAGAGAGCTGTGTGTGAGAGAGCTGTGTGTGTGAGAGAGGAGCTGTGTGTGGGAGAGCTGTGTGTGTGAGAGAGCGGAGCTGTGTGTGTGAGAGAGAGGAGCTGTGTGTGAGAGAGGAGCTCTGTGTGTGTGAGAGAGGAGCTGTGTGTGTAAGAGAGAGGAGCTGTGTGTGTGTGAGAGAGAGGAGCTGTGTGAGAGAGCTGGGTGTGAGAGCTGTGTGTGAGAGAGTTGTGTGTGAGAGAGCTGTGAGAGAGTTCTGTGTGAGAAAGGAGAGAGAGCTGTGTGTGAGAGAGCTGTGTGTGTGAGAGAGAGGAGCTGTGTGTGAGAGAGTTGTGTGTGAGAGAGCTGTGTGTGTGAGAGAGGAGCTGTGTGTGTGAGAGAGAGGAGCTGTGTGTGAGAGAGAGAGGAGCTGTGTGTGAGAGAGAGAGGAGCTGTGTGTGAGAGAGGAGCTGTGTGTGTGTGAGAGAGGAGCTGTGTGTGTGAGAGAGGAGCTGTGAGTGTGTGTGAGAGAGGAGCTCTGTGTGTGTGAGAGAGGAGCTGTGAGTGTGTGTGAGAGAAGCTGTGAGGAGACAATGTGTGTTGAGAGTAGAATGTGTGTTAAAAGGAGAGGGTGGGTGAGAGCAGAGTGTGTGTTGAGAGTAGTGTGTATGTGAGGAGAGTGACTGTGTGTGAGAGGAGGGTGCACGAGGAGATATAGGGTGTGTTAGAGTAGAAGAAGAGGAGAGTGTATGAGTGGAGACAATCAGAGAGAACGTGTGAGAGGAGAGAGTAGACATAGTGTGTGTGAGTGAGAGGATTGCATCAGTGTCTAGGTATGTTTATGAGAGAGCAGCGACAGTTTCTCTGTGTGTGTGAGAGTGAGAGAATTGCATCAGTGTCTGGTATGTTTTGGAAAGAGGAGCGACAGTTTCTCTCTGTGTGTGAGAGTGAGAGAATTGCATCATTGTCTGGTATGTTTTGGAGAGAGGAGCGACTGTTTCTGTGTGTGTGCAGGTGGGTGTGAGAGTAAAGAGTGAGCAGCATGGAGACAGAGTGTGTGAGATAGTGGTTGTGGGAAAGAAAAGACAGAGGATGTTAGAGAGTCTATAATTTTTTTTTTTAAATCAAAATTATTTGAAGAAAAATAGAGATACGTTCATTACAATCTTGAATCTGATTTGGATATCATATAAAATTGCGTAGAGTCACATTCTTTAACAGAGAACCATGGAGTTTGTTTTATTTGAATTGTTTGGTACATAACCTGCATTAAATTGTTTCAGATTAAACAATTGATTATAGTATCAACTATTTTAATTCTCAATGAAATTCGAAATATAATCAAAGCTGCCATTCTAGTAGGTTTTACCTTTTATAACGATGCAGGTGGAAATCTATATATACTTCTGTTCAAAGCCATATTTTGGTTTATTGGTTTAAGAAAATTACATTTCATCAACAGTACGTGGAATCTTCTTGTGTACCAAGGTGTTTTCTTGGCTTCTAATAGGTTTGGTTTGATACTTGATATAATTTGCTTGTGAGCAATTGATGGTCAAAATTAAGAAATATTTCGAAAATATTCCGCGAAATGTGACTAAAACAAGACAGTTAGTTAAAAGGAACCGACCATAACATTTCGTGTCCAACTCCAAATAAATAACCAACATTTAGACTTGTTGTAGTAATATTAACCTGTACTATTGTTTACTGCCTAGGAGGCAACAGAAAATACAATGTGTTTTTACAATTAAATATCCAACGGCAAATGTGGTGAGATTAAGTATGAGATATACAAGTAAAATAGTTAAAGATGTATTCAATCTGTTGGTAGCTGCATTGTGCAGGTTTTTTACTGTGTGTTTTATGTGTTATCACATCAAAGTCTAGATAGGGAAAATAATGAAGTATGTATGACTATACAACTGTCCCAGTCCCGTAGCCGTAGCCAGAAATTTCCAAGAGGGGGGAGGTATTTGGACTCACGAACTCAACTTTACCAGTCACAATTCAAACAAAACGTTGACTTATACGTTTTCAAAGGGAGTTGGTTGTGTCGTACGAACCCCATGAACCCCCTGGCAACGGGTATGTGACCTCATCACTTATTGTACCCAGACTGTGAGCACCATGCATGCGTTGTTGACTTGTTATTGTGTATCTCTGTTTGAACTTTTATCGGAGTAGTCACATGGTGTTTGTTTGTGGGGTTCGGTTTATCTAATTTCTTTTATGTATATAAAGTGATGGTTTGGTTACAGTCTTAAGATAAGTCATTATAGAGAATGTTGCATCTCAGCGACAATCTAGCATTAAATACAGTTTATTTGATCCTGATGGATAGTTATCTTATTTGCTATCATACCACATCTTAACTGTTTTTATCTAAAAAAAAAACCAAAAAACTAGCACCAGCAAAAGATGAATGGACGGTTTATTTTATTGAACTTACAAAATTTCACCCTAACAACAAATAAGACAACATTTACAGTCGTTAGTAGTATAACGATGTATATATATTAATGTATTTAGGATAATATGGTTTAAAAAAAACCACTTTTTTTACAAAATCGAAAAGCGGAAGGCAACGAGGCCTCCTGAACTGAATTAATGGCATGTATTTGATAATATTTGATTAGTAAGACATGTTGTATGTTTGTAAGCCTGTAAAGCTTTGATATCAACAAAATATCATCACTTGATATTATCTAAACAGTGATTAATTTCCTCTTAAAATTATAATATATTGCATGACGCCGTACAGACAAAAGTTGTTATTTTGCAATTCGCCGTACAACGTCCTGCAATTCGCCGTACAACAAACAAACAGTGTTTTTGTCCATATTCCATAAAAAACATGTTTTTGACAACAAATTTCATTAAATATGATGCCACACTATAATATTCTAAAATCGTGTCTGGAAAAATAATGAAAAACAGTTCAATATCTTGAGAATGGGGCTACAAAGGACGATATACCTCGAAATTTTCCGGTACTAAGTGGCAAGTTTTGGAGTATGAGATATACAAGTAAAATAGTTAAAGATGTATTCAATCTGTTGGTAGCTGCATTGTGCAGGTTTTTTACTGTGTGTTTTATGTGTTATCACATCAAAGTCTAGATAGGGAAAATAATGAAGTATGTATGACTATACAACTGTCCCAGTCCCGTAGCCGTAGCCAGAAATTTCCAAGAGGGGGGAGGTATTTGGACTCACGAACTCAACTTTACCAGTCACAATTCAAACAAAACGTTGACTTATACGTTTTCAAAGGGAGTTGGTTGTGTCGTACGAACCCCATGAACCCCCCTGGCAACGGGTATGTGACCTCATCACTTATTGTACCCAGACTGTGAGCACCATGCATGCGTTGTTGACTTGTTATTGTGTATCTCTGTTTGAACTTTTATCGGAGTAGTCACATGGTGTTTGTTTGTGGGGTTCGGTTTATCTAATTTCTTTTATGTATATAAAGTGATGGTTTGGTTACAGTCTTAAGATAAGTCATTATAGAGAATGTTGCATCTCAGCGACAATCTAGCATTAACAATGAACTACACGATTAGATTAATAGCAAGATTTTGCTGGAATTCAATATTTGACGTCAAACAATTCAGCATAAGTTAGTTGATTTTAATAAAGCTTGAACGATCACAAAATCAGAATATCATTAACAGTAATGTTTTATCAATCAGTTCCATGGATGCTAGTCGTGGTTGCTGCAATCCTTTTAACAAAGTATGCAAACTTTCTTACATATCACCAGAGCTCTAAGTATTTTTTAAGAAAATAAAATTGTAGCACATTTTATTTCATACGATTTGATGTCTTGCAGTTTAGTTGTGTATCTGTTCAAAGTGACGTCATATCACATCTGTGAATAGATAATAAAGTTTTTTTTTCTTTAGACCATGACTAAATTATAAAGGTATATAAAATAGGTAATTAAATCACACAAATAAAACAAAGGTAAAATAAACATACATGATTCACCAGTTGCCGTGGAGCATCTTTTACCTGCGAGAAATATCCATACAGCAATAGATTAATTTACCTGTCCAGATCTATGTGGTGATATAAATTAATGGCTTTAGGACATTATATCTATCAAAGAATTTTTGTTACTTTATTTATTCACCTTTTGTAACATCACGAAAAGACAGTTCCAGAAAAGTGTTCATTAGTGTATATAAAACGACAGCCATGACATCATTATACAGTTCGTCTATAGATTCTGGATGATAAAGCTGTTTGAATTGGACTTCCTATAAAAACTGTCAGTGTTCTTTATACAGAAAAGTTGGAATAAGTTTTGACGACTCCAAAATGTCAATGTTACCTAGATCGGTGCCTATCCGATATGAAAGAGACTTTTGGCCGTCGTCTTATGATTGTCGAATGCCGATTTATCACGACTCTTTCCCCTCATATGACTATAGATATTCAACGTCAATGCAACCATCTATGCCTATGACAACGTACAGAGATCAGATTCCATTCGAATATGAGCGACCTTTGCAAGAAACCAGAGTGGTGCCGATTAGCAGCGTCGACCATGAAATGAGGAGAATGAACGATGAAATGAAACGCATGTGTGATAGTATGTCTCGAAGTGTAGCAGTAGCTCCATCACAGCCACCCGTCTTGCCGTCAGTCGACGATTGGCGTCTAACAGAAAATTTTAGGATGGACAATCCTATAACTCAGGAACGTGACGGTTCAAGAAAATTTTATCTAGAATTCGATGTTGCGCAATTCAAACCGGAAGAAATTACGGTCAAAACAACCGGAAATCAACTGTCCGTTCATGCTAGGCATGAAGATAAAAACGACCCAAACAGATCAGCTTACCGTGAATTTGCTAGACAATATGTCATACCAAAAGAAGTAAGGCCAGAGTTTTTGACATCAAAATTGAGCGATAGGGGAAAACTGATCATTGAAGCACCACTACCAGCATTAACAGGAGGCAGAGACAAGCTTATTCCAATTGAACATAGGAAATAACTAGACTTGTTCCTTTCAATAAAATCATGTAAGCAATGAGTCGTATGAATACCCTGACTGCAATGTACCTATAATTTATAAAAGCCCCCGCCAAAATAAAAAATGTTCGCGCCCTATAGTATTCACTCATTCTATCTGTTTGTTACACTTTCCTACGCCATGACGATAACCCAAGTTTTCTTCGATTGATTGACACAAAACATTTACTCAACAATATACATAACCAGAAGAAGCCTCCCTTTTGGTGTTTGAAGCATTTTCGATTATTCATGACATACTAGTCTTTTTTCTTAGAGTCAATCACTCCGTCTGCTTTTCCATCAGTTCAATTGTCTGTCCATGTGTCATTAAAGTTGCTGTTAACTCCTATCAGCATTTAAAATTTGTTGTTATCTGTGTTTGCCAAAATCGAGGTGTTGTTAACATGTTAACAGACCCACTACCCCCCCCCCCCCCCCCCCCCATCTAATTATGCATTAGATAAAATGCATTAGATAGAAACAGACAAAACAATTAATTCGAAATGCAATTCACGATTTGTTTCTCCTTACTTTCGATGAAAACAAAGTATTTTCTTAATTCAAAGTTTATTTTTACAAATGAGTCATTTCAGAAATTAAATAACTAAACAATTTTATGTGTCTGTCCGGATTCTCGATCCTGTGGTTCGGTGGTTGTCGTTGCTTCATCTCTTTTTTTTCATAAATTGTTTTGTTATGAGTTAGGCCGTTCGCTTTCTTGTTGAGTCCTTCCACATTTTTCGTTCGGTGCTTTGTATAGCCGACTATAAGGGACGAGTTTTCGTTGTTGAGGGCCGTACGATAGCATATAATTGCCTACATACAGTTTATTTGATCCTGATGGATAGTTATCTTATTTGCTATCATACCACATCTTAACTGTTTTTATCTAAAAAAAAAACCAAAAAACTAGCACCAGCAAAAGATGAATGGACGGTTTATTTTATTGAACTTACAAAATTTCACCCTAACAACAAATAAGACAACATTTACAGTCGTTAGTAGTATAACGATATATATATATTAATGTATTTAGGATAATATGGTTTAAAAAAAAACAACTTTTTTACAAAATCGAAAAGCGGAAGGCAACGAGGCCTCCTGAACTGAATTAATGGCATGTATTTGATAATATTTGATTAGTAAGACATGTTGTATGTTTGTAAGCCTGTAAAGCTTTGATATCAACAAAATATCATCACTTGATATTATCTAAACAGTGATTAATTTCCTCTTAAAATTATAATATATTGCATGACGCCGTACAGACAAAAGTTGTTATTTTGCAATTCGCCGTACAACGTCCTGCAATTCGCCGTACAACAAACAAACAGTGTTTTTGTCCATATTCCATAAAAAACATGTTTTTGACAACAAATTTCATTAAATATGATGCCACACTATAATATTCTAAAATCGTGTCTGGAAAAATAATGAAAAACAGTTCAATATCTTGAGAATGGGGCTACAAAGGACGATATACCTCGAAATTTTCCGGTACTAAGTGGCAAGTTTTGGAGTATTACACAAAATCTTGTATTTATTTTGTACTTATCGGCCTAATAATTAAAAGAATTATATATCAGAAAATCATTTCTTAAGCGGCACCCTCATCAAATGAGTGGAAATGCTTTAAATTGAACGAATTCCTAACTTGTTTAGTTTTTTTTTCTATTTCTCTCCGCTTCGTTAGTACCCAATTTCCGGTGGCGATGATACACAGTGATATTGGCCCTGTTATTCAGGACGGAAGTACCTGGTTGTTTTTTTGGATTTTTTTTTCTTTATATAACCCAACTTTTTGGAACCAGTGCATTGTAATATGCAAATTAAGATATTTTTCAGCGCATTCAAGTCGATTATGTATATAAAAATAAAGACTGCTAATGAGAGAACTATCCACAAAAGTTCAAATGAAGTCGATGTAAGTAATTATAGACAATCGTACGGTCTTCAACAATGAGAAAAACCCAAACCGTAAAGTCGGCTACGAAAAGACTCAGACAAAAATAAAATAGGAGACAGTTTAATTTAGAAACCTAAAGGCCTAATTCAACGTATAGTTTTGTTATGAAATGACTGACACTGTACTAATTAAAAGACAAAAGTAGCTTTAAATGCTCAAATTTGCATAATTTAACACAGAAGGCTATGCATTAGTGTTTTTTGTTCCAGAAAACACACTTGAAGTAAGTGCGCAAGTTTCTTTCTTTCTTCACTCAGAAAATACAAAAATAGCAAATGTTGAAGTGGACAAGACATATGCGCAATATCTTTACGATTTAATTTCAAGCTGATACAATGGCCTTGACTATCCATGAAATATTTGTCACTGGACGTTAAAACCCGACACAATTATGTCAATCCGCTATATTATAAACAAAGCCAAAAAAAAATTAGCAGTGTACTATCAGGCTGATATGATAATATTTTGTGTAGTCATAACCTGCATGAATAAAAGGTGATGTGAAGTATACGTCAATGAGACAGCAATCCAACTACACAAATAACCAAAAGACATCGAGAGGGGGACGTGTAATCTTAAAAAATGGACCGGTGTCCTGACAATATGGTATATAGGTGCGATCAGATTTATATATTAATATTTTTCTCACCTAGTAGTGTACACGGAAAATTAAGAATGAAATAGAAGGAGAACCAGATGAGGGTTATAATATGTCAATGGAACAATAACCTAACGACAGAAATAACGGAAATAAATATCTTGATGCATACGTACAGTCCGCGACAATAGTCAGGTCACCACACAACATTTCTTGCTCTTTATTGTCTCGATAATATGAGAGATATATTTGTTTTTCGTTACTTATTTTGTACGTAGATGAGACAGTTAGTTATTTTATTTGAATTCTATTACATTTCCTTTAAAGTTGACTATGCGATATGGGTTTTGCTTATTGTTGAAGGCCGTACGATGTCCTATAGTTATCAATATCTGTGTCCTTTAGTCTCTTATAGAGTTATTTCATTAGAAATCATACCACATCTTCTTTTTTTTTAAACATATAAATTCAGCAAAATAAATCTAAGTTCTATATTAATAAAAGGGGGGCGGTACTGACAATACAATATGACGAAAGACAACAATCGATAAGTATTCTGACATGGAAAAAAAACGTCAAACAGGGTTATAGAACAGTTATAGATTTGTTCCTATCATCCCACTTTTCATTGGCAAAAGTAACAAGGAGAGAAATGGAGAAAGATGTGTCTCATAATTAATCTCGTCGCATAGACGTACGAGTTTCACCCAAACCCAACAAGGGTAGAGTTTCCATCAGGTCTAAAGTTTTACTTCTATTCTGTGGTTAACATGAAACTGTTTCTTTGCAAATTTATATGTAAACATTATTTAATGAAAAAGGTATACTAATAAACGGATAAATTCACAGATTTGCAAAATTATGAATTGTTTTCTAAAAAAAAACACGATAAAGACTCATTTCATGATTTATACGTTGTTTAACTCTTTTTGCAACTATCTAATTTTAAACTTTGCAGATCACAACTTCGAAAAAGACGAAAAATTCCCCAAAACCCACAAACGTATACAATACGTATATTTCTGTCCAGATTTTTTTCAATACCTTCTCTGAGGAAACTTTACAAATTGTGTACTATATAAGGGTTTCGAACCCAATACAATGTATGCTGACTTGAAAAAGAACAAGCTTGTTTTGTTTCGTATTATGATTGGCAAAGGCTTTTTTTTTAGTGTATTTATGTTTTATTTTTGCTTTTTGCATTGCTTTTAGATTTATTTAAGAAAAGGGGGGGGGGGATTGCCGTCAAATAGATTTATTCCTCTGATAATCAACAGCTATCAAATGCGATCATATTTTCAATGTTTTAGTAAAAAGGAAACAACTTTTTTGAAACATTAAATAGGAATAAAGGAAGATACAAGTTATACGTCAATAAAACAGCAACACGCTACCGATCGGCATGAAGTTCGCTGTTTTTACCGTGTTAGATTGTTCAAATTTACACCACTTTTCACGAGCAAAGAGTGGTGTTTTACTTTTAAGTATGAATGTAATTGCATTAGAAAAGTTTTTAAAAAAATCCGGTATATTATTGCACGAATTTCTTCAGCGCAGGTCTTCATAAAAGAGGCAAGTTAATGGTTGTGTAATACCGTCAATCTAAGTAGATGTACACTTTATGTCACAGTAGACGAAAGCAGCCTCATTTCATCGTAAACGATGAAGTCTTTCAAAGCCAGACTCACGCTGCCATAACCACTCCTTGAAGGTAAAAACAAGTCGTAAGTCGAAGTTAACGTCATGCATTATGGCAGATGTAACGGAACTACATATCGAGTAACAATCCACTTAGTGAACCATGCAGAGGGGAAGTCCATGTAATAAATCGCCTAATGGAAAAAATACAGGGAGAGGATCTAAAAAAAATCGGTCTACACTGCAGTGTAAGATGAAGAATCAACTAGAGTTAACACTGCCGAAGAAACAAATGAAGTTGTTACATCCGACAGAAAATAACCCCCGCCCAAAAAAAAAAACCAAAGACAATTGCATATAAACAAAAACCTGCTCTTTTTAGAGTCACAAAATTATTTCAAAAAGATTCTGAATTTTGTTGAATTAAAACATATAACAGTATTTGTTTTAATTATCGCTTAAATTATTTTTTTCTTTCTATCCAGTAAATAAGTAAGACTTATTTAATGTTTGAAGGGGTGTCTGCGCTAATTTCCAAATTAAAATAGAGTGTGTCAGTTCTTTCATTTTTCGCTTGACACCAATAAGGTATTGAAGCAAAAATGCTGGCCCGGTCACAAAAGAACATACCAGAAAGTAGTACATAAGTTAAACAAAATAGTTCCTACGCATAGCTGTAATTTTGTCAAAACGTAAACAAAAAGAGTGGTATTTTTGTGTCAAATGAAAGCGCCAGGTCTTGGGATCACTGTAGAATCCTCGATGACAGTTTCTCTTGAATAATAAATTAATATTTGATACTTTGATAGGGGTCATATTGGCCCTGTTATTCAGGACGGAAGTACCTGGTTGTTTTTTTTGGACTTTTTTTTTCTTTATATAACCCAACTTTTTGGAACCAGTGCATTGTAATATGCAAATTAAGATATTTTTTCAGCGCAGTCAAGTCGATTATGTATATAAAAATAAAGACTGCTAATGAGAGAACTATCCACAAAAGTTCAAATGAAGTCGATGTAAGTAATTATAGACAATCGTACGGTCTTCAACAATGAGAAAAACCCAAACCGTAAAGTCGGCTACGAAAAGACCCAGACAAAAATAAAATAGGAGACAGTTTAATTTAGAAACCTAAAGGCCTAATTCAACGTATAGTTTTGTTATGAAATGACTGCCACTGTACTAATTAAAAGACAAAAGTAGCTTTAAATGCTCAAATTTGCATAATTTAACACAGAGGCTATGCATTAGTGTTTTTTGTTCCAGAAAACACACTTGAAGTAAGTGCGCAAGTTTCTTTCTTTCTTCACTCAGAAAATACAAAAATAGCAAATGTTGAAGTGGACAAGACATATGCGCAATATATTTACGATTTAATTTCAAGCTGATACAATGGCCTTGACTATCCATGAAATATTTGTCACTGGACGTTAAAACCCGACACAATTATGTCAATCCGCTATATTATAAACAAAGCCAAAAAAAAATTAGCAGTGTACTATCAGGCTGATATGATAATATTTTGTGTAGTCATAACCTGCATGAATAAAAGGTGATGTGAAGTATACGTCAATGAGACAGCAATCCAACTACACAAATAACCAAAAGACATCGAGAGGGGGACGTGTAATCTTAAAAAATGGACCGGTGTCCTGACAATATGGTATATAGGTGCGATCAGATTTATATATTAATATTTTTCTCACCTAGTAGTGTACACGGAAAATTAAGAATGAAATAGAAGGAGAACCAGATGAGGGTTATAATATGTCAATGGAACAATAACCTAACGACAGAAATAACGGAAATAAATATCTTGATGCATACGTACAGTCCGCGACAATAGTCAGGTCACCACACAACATTTCTTGCTCTTTATTGTCTCGATAATATGAGAGATATATTTGTTTTTCGTTACTTATTTTGTACGTAGATGAGACAGTTAGTTATTTTATTTGAATTCTATTACATTTCCTTTAAAGTTGACTATGCGATATGGGTTTTGCTTATTGTTGAAGGCCGTACGATGTCCTATAGTTATCAATATCTGTGTCCTTTAGTCTCTTATAGAGTTATTTCATTAGAAATCATACCACATCTTCTTTTTTTTTAAACATATAAATTCAGCAAAATAAATCTAAGTTCTATATTAATAAAAGGGGGGCGGTACTGACAATACAATATGACGAAAGACAACAATCGATAAGTATTCTGACATGGAAAAAAAACGTCAAACAGGGTTATAGAACAGTTATAGATTTGTTCCTATCATCCCACTTTTCATTGGCAAAAGTAACAAGGAGAGAAATGGAGAAAGATGTGTCTCATAATTAATCTCGTCGCATAGACGTACGAGTTTCACCCAAACCCAACAAGGGTAGAGTTTCCATCAGGTCTAAAGTTTTACTTCTATTCTGTGGTTAACATGAAACTGTTTCTTTGCAAATTTATATGTAAACATTATTTAATGAAAAAGGTATACTAATAAACGGATAAATTCACAGATTTGCAAAATTATGAATTGTTTTCTAAAAAAAAACACGATAAAGACTCATTTCATGATTTATACGTTGTTTAACTCTTTTTGCAACTATCTAATTTTAAACTTTGCAGATCACAACTTCGAAAAAGACGAAAAATTCCCCAAAACCCACAAACGTATACAATACGTATATTTCTGTCCAGATTTTTTTCAATACCTTCTCTGAGGAAACTTTACAAATTGTGTACTATATAAGGGTTTCGAACCCAATACAATGTATGCTGACTTGAAAAAGAACAAGCTTGTTTTGTTTCGTATTATGATTGGCAAAGGCTTTTTTTTTAGTGTATTTATGTTTTATTTTTGCTTTTTGCATTGCTTTTAGATTTATTTAAGAAAAGGGGGGGGGGGATTGCCGTCAAATAGATTTATTCCTCTGATAATCAACAGCTATCAAATGCGATCATATTTTCAATGTTTTAGTAAAAAGGAAACAACTTTTTTGAAACATTAAATAGGAATAAAGGAAGATACAAGTTATACGTCAATAAAACAGCAACACGCTACCGATCGGCATGAAGTTCGCTGTTTTTACCGTGTTAGATTGTTCAAATTTACACCACTTTTCACGAGCAAAGAGTGGTGTTTTACTTTTAAGTATGAATGTAATTGCATTAGAAAAGTTTTTAAAAAAATCCGGTATATTATTGCACGAATTTCTTCAGCGCAGGTCTTCATAAAAGAGGCAAGTTAATGGTTGTGTAATACCGTCAATCTAAGTAGATGTACACTTTATGTCACAGTAGACGAAAGCAGCCTCATTTCATCGTAAACGATGAAGTCTTTCAAAGCCAGACTCACGCTGCCATAACCACTCCTTGAAGGTAAAAACAAGTCGTAAGTCGAAGTTAACGTCATGCATTATGGCAGATGTAACGGAACTACATATCGAGTAACAATCCACTTAGTGAACCATGCAGAGGGGAAGTCCATGTAATAAATCGCCTAATGGAAAAAATACAGGGAGAGGATCTAAAAAAAATCGGTCTACACTGCAGTGTAAGATGAAGAATCAACTAGAGTTAACACTGCCGAAGAAACAAATGAAGTTGTTACATCCGACAGAAAATAACCCCCGCCCAAAAAAAAAAACCAAAGACAATTGCATATAAACAAAAACCTGCTCTTTTTAGAGTCACAAAATTATTTCAAAAAGATTCTGAATTTTGTTGAATTAAAACATATAACAGTATTTGTTTTAATTATCGCTTAAATTATTTTTTTCTTTCTATCCAGTAAATAAGTAAGACTTATTTAATGTTTGAAGGGGTGTCTGCGCTAATTTCCAAATTAAAATAGAGTGTGTCAGTTCTTTCATTTTTCGCTTGACACCAATAAGGTATTGAAGCAAAAATGCTGGCCCGGTCACAAAAGAACATACCAGAAAGTAGTACATAAGTTAAACAAAATAGTTCCTACGCATAGCTGTAATTTTGTCAAAACGTAAACAAAAAGAGTGGTATTTTTGTGTCAAATGAAAGCGCCAGGTCTTGGGATCACTGTAGAATCCTCGATGACAGTTTCTCTTGAATAATAAATTAATATTTGATACTTTGATAGGGGTCATATTGGCCCTGTTATTCAGGACGGAAGTACCTGGTTGTTTTTTTTGGACTTTTTTTTTCTTTATATAACCCAACTTTTTGGAACCAGTGCATTGTAATATGCAAATTAAGATATTTTTTCAGCGCAGTCAAGTCGATTATGTATATAAAAATAAAGACTGCTAATGAGAGAACTATCCACAAAAGTTCAAATGAAGTCGATGTAAGTAATTATAGACAATCGTACGGTCTTCAACAATGAGAAAAACCCAAACCGTAAAGTCGGCTACGAAAAGACCCAGACAAAAATAAAATAGGAGACAGTTTAATTTAGAAACCTAAAGGCCTAATTCAACGTATAGTTTTGTTATGAAATGACTGCCACTGTACTAATTAAAAGACAAAAGTAGCTTTAAATGCTCAAATTTGCATAATTTAACACAGAGGCTATGCATTAGTGTTTTTTGTTCCAGAAAACACACTTGAAGTAAGTGCGCAAGTTTCTTTCTTTCTTCACTCAGAAAATACAAAAATAGCAAATGTTGAAGTGGACAAGACATATGCGCAATATATTTACGATTTAATTTCAAGCTGATACAATGGCCTTGACTATCCATGAAATATTTGTCACTGGACGTTAAAACCCGACACAATTATGTCAATCCGCTATATTATATACAAAGCCAAAAACAAATTAGCAGTGTACTATCAGGCTGATATGATAATATTTTGTGTAGTCATAACCTGCATGAATAAAAGGTGATGTGAAGTATACGTCAATGAGACAGCAATCCAACTACACAAATAACCAAAAGACATCGAGAGGGGGACGTGTAATCTTAAAAAATGGACCGGTGTCCTGACAATATGGTATATAGGTGCGATCAGATTTATATATTAATAATTTTCTCACCTAGTAGTGTACACGGAAAATTAAGAATGAAATAGAAGGAGAACCAGATGAGGGTTATAATATGTCAATGGAACAATAACCTAACGACAGAAATAACGGAAATAAATATCTTGATGCATACGTACAGTCCGCGACAATAGTCAGGTCACCACACAACATTTCTTGCTCTTTATTGTCTCGATTATATGAAAGATATATTTGTTTTTCGTTACTTATTTTGTACATAGATGAGACAGTTAGTTATTTTATTTGAATTCTATTACATTTCCTTTAAAGTTGACTATGCGATATGGGTTTTGCTCATTGTTGCAGGCCGTACGATGTCCTATAGTTATCAATATCTGTGTCCTTTGGTCTCTTATAGAGTTGTTTCATTAGAAATCATACCACATCTTCTTTTTTTTTAAACATATAAATTCAACAAAATAAATCTAAGTTCTATATTAATAAAAGGGGGGCGGTACTGACAATACAATATGACGAAAGACAACAATCGACAAGTATTCTGACATGGACAAAAAACGTCAAACAGGGTTATAGAACAGTTATAGATTTGTTCCCATCATCCCCCTCTTCATTGGCAAAAGTAACAAGGAGAGAAATGGAGAAAGATGCGTCTCTATATTAATCTCGTCGCCTAGACGTGACGAGTTTCACCCAAACCCAACAAGGGTAGAGTTCCCATCAGGTCTAAAGTTTTACTTCTATTCTATGAAACTGTTTCTTTGCAATTTTATATGTAAACATTATTTAATGAAAAAGGTATACTAATAAACGGATAAATTCACAGATTTGCAAAATTATGAATTGTTTTCTAAAAAAAAACACGATAAAGACTCATTTCATGATTTATACGTTGTTTAACTCTTTTTGCAACTATCTAATTTTAAACTTTGCAGATCACAACTTCGAAAAAGACGAAAAATGCCCCAAAACCCACAAACGTATACAATACGTATATTTCTGTCCAGATTTTTTCAATACCTTCTCTGAGGAAACTTTACAAATTGTGTACTATATAACGGTTTCGAACCCAATACAATGTATGCTGACTTGAAAAAGAACAAGCTTGTTTTGTTTCGTATTATGATTGGCAAAGGCTTTTTTTTTTTAGTGTATTTATGTTTTATTTTTGCTTTTTGCATTGCTTTTAGACTTATTTAAGAAAAGGGGGGGAGGGTTGCCGTCAAATAGATTTATTCCCCTGATAATCAACAGCTATCAAATACGATCATATTTTCAATGTTTTAGTAAAAAGGAAACAACTTTTTTGAAACATTAAATAGGAATAAAGGAAGATACAAGTTATACGTCAATAAAACAGCAACACGCTACCGATCGGCATGAAGTTCGCTGTTTTTACCGTGTTAGATTGTTCAAATTTACACCACTTTTCACGAGCAAAGAGTGGTGTTTTACTTTTAAGTATGAATGTAATTGCATTAGAAAAGTTTTTAGAAAAATCCGGTATATTATTGCACGAATTTCTTCAGCGCAGGTCTTCATAAAAGAGGCAAGTTAATGGTTGTGTAATACCGTCAATTTAAGTAGATGTACACTTTATGTCACAGTAGACGAAAGCAGCCTCATTTCATCGTAAACGATGAAGTCTTTCAAAGCCAGACTCACGCTGCCATAACCACTCCTTGAAGGTAAAAACAAGTCGTAAGTCGAAGTTAACGTCATGCATTATGGCAGATGTAACGGAACTACATATCGAGTAACAATCCACTTAGTGAACCATGCAGAGGGGAAGTCCATGTAATAAATCGCCTAATGGAAAAAATACAGGGAGAGGATCTAAAAAAAATCGGTCTACACTGCAGTGTAAGATGAAGAATCAACTAGAGTTACCACTGCCGAAGAAACAAATGAAGTTGTTACATCCGACAGAAAATAACCCCCCGCCCAAAAAAAACCCCAAAGACAATTGCAAATAAACAAAAACCTGCTCTTTTTAGAGTCACAAAATCCTTTCAAAAAGATTCTGAATTTTGTTGAATTAAAACATATAACAGTATTTGTTTTAATTATCGCTTAAATTATTTTTTTCTTTCTATCCAGTAAATAAGTAAGACTTATTTAATGTTTGAAGGGGTGTCTGCGCTAATTTCCAAATTAAAATAGAGTGTGTCAGTTCTTTCATTTTTCGCTTGACACCAATAAGGTATTGAAGCAAAAATGCTGGCCCGGTCACAAAAGAACATACCAGAAAGTAGTACATAAGTTAAACAAAATAGTTCCTACGCATAGCTGTAATTTTGTCAAAACGTAAACAAAAAGAGTGGTATTTTTGTGTCAAATGAAAGCGCCAGGTCTTGGGATCACTGTAGAATCCTCGATGACAGTTTCTCTTGAATAATAAATTAATATTTGATACTTTGATAGGGGTCATATTGGCCCTGTTATTCAGGACGGAAGTACCTGGTTGTTTTTTTGGATTTTTTTTTTCTTTATATAACCCAACTTTTTGGAACCAGTGCATTGTAATATGCAAATTAAGATATTTTTTCAGCGCAGTCAAGTCGATTATGTATATAAAAATAAAGACTGCTAATAAGAGAACTATCCACAAAAGTTCAAATGAAGTCGATGTAAGTAATTATAGACAATCGTACGGTCTTCAACAATGAGAAAAACCCAAACCGTAAAGTCGGCTACGAAAAGACCCAGACAAAAATAAAATAGGAGACAGTTTAATTTAGAAACCTAAAGGCCTAATTCAACGTATAGTTTTGTTATGAAATGACTGCCACTGTACTAATTAAAAGACAAAAGTAGCTTTAAATGCTCAAATTTGCATAATTTAACACAGAAGGCTATGCATTAGTGTTTTTTGTTCCAGAAAACACACTTGAAGTAAGTGCGCAAGTTTCTTTCTTTCTTCACTCAGAAAATACAAAAATAGCAAATGTTGAAGTGGACAAGACATATGCGCAATATCTTTACGATTTAATTTCAAGCTGATACAATGGCCTTGACTATCGATGAAATATTTGTCACTGGACGTTAAAACCCGACACAATTATGTCAATCCGCTATATTATAAACAAAGCCAAAAAAAAATTAGCAGTGTACTATCAGGCTGATATGATAATATTTTGTGTAGTCATAACCTGCATGAATAAAAGGTGATGTGAAGTATACGTCAATGAGACAGCAATCCAACTACACAAATAACCAAAAGACATCGAGAGGGGGACGTGTAATCTTAAAAAATGGACCGGTGTCCTGACAATATGGTATATAGGTGCGATCAGATTTATATATTAATATTTTTCTCACCTAGTAGTGTACACGGAAAATTAAGAATGAAATAGAAGGAGAACCAGATGAGGGTTATAATATGTCAATGGAACAATAACCTAACGACAGAAATAACGGAAATAAATATCTTGATGCATACGTACAGTCCGCGACAATAGTCAGGTCACCACACAACATTTCTTGCTCTTTATTGTCTCGATTATATGAAAGATATATTTGTTTTTCGTTACTTATTTTGTACATAGATGAGACAGTTAGTTATTTTATTTGAATTCTATTACATTTCCTTTAAAGTTGACTATGCGATATGGGTTTTGCTCATTGTTGCAGGCCGTACGATGTCCTATAGTTATCAATATCTGTGTCCTTTGGTCTCTTATAGAGTTGTTTCATTAGAAATCATACCACATCTTCTTTTTTTTAAACATATAAATTCAACAAAATAAATCTAAGTTCTACATTAATAAAAGGGGGGCGGTACTGACAATACAATATGACGAAAGACAACAATCGACAAGTATTCTGACATGGACAAAAAACGTCAAACAGTGTTATAGAACAGTTATAGATTTGTTCCCATCATCCCCCTCTTCATTTGCAAAAGTAACAAGGACACTGTGTCTAAACCACACCGGCAAAATTTGCTCGGACTCGATGCTATCTAACATCCGGCACAATGACGGAACACCAATAGACAAAAGAAAGGTAGGTTTCTCCTTATTGTTTTATTCTTTTTATGATATCGAAGAATATATATACATATACAACTATTTTCTATTGTGAGATGCAATATTTTCTACAACCGTTTTCTATTAACGGAGAAATAAGTCAAAATGCATGTCAAAATGACGAATTGAGTGAACCTTGCCTCCAAATTGTTTAATTTCTCGGTAAATTGTTCACATTGTACGGAAAGAAAGGTACGGGAAGATAGATATTGACACGGAGATTGCAAATTAAGTTATTATGAGCATCTCATTATTTGTATCTCTGTGTATGGAACGAAAGAAAAGGGGCATGTCAAATTAAAATAAACCGGTTTCGTCAATGTTGTTACTACACAATCACCCGGTTTCGTCTATATATATCACCCGGTTTGGTTGGTTTTTTTTTAACAAACAATTTATGAAAAGCAACTTTGGCACGGATCTGAACATTGTATTTCGAGAATTTAATTATATATGTATTGTAAGGTAAACTTGGCGTGTTAAAATCTATTTTAAACAGGCACTTTTGGACATAGTTAATTATGATAATACACATTTTCCTAATGAAAGGCGTATCCCTTATTTCACTTAACTTCAAACTAATTTTAAATTGAATATAAATACTCAATAGCAAACACTGGTATCTAATTATTTTGTAACATTATTATATTTTCTTTGTTTATAATAGTAGTATGTAAAGATGAAAAATAAAAGTATGTGTTTTGATTGTGCCATAATTTTAATTTACTATACTAAATTATATACACTATGCATTCAATCATTGACGAACAGTCCCAAACCGACTATAGTCTATACTGTTCTGCACAAGTTTATCATGCATGCATTCCTGCCATATTTTCTGGTTCTATATATTCTGTGTTCCTTGCGCACTAAAGCAAGTTTTCACACTTCAGCATCCATAACATAGCAATGAGATTTGTATCTTTCTCCCCGTTTCTGGTAGGCACATTTATTTTCCTATAGGCATGTTTTTCACATTATTTTTACAGTTCAAAATAAAAAAAATTGCATTTCAAATTCATCATTTTTACAGTTCGAATTCAATTGAAACTTCAAGATAACTTTCGAAAACAATACCTGACAGTATTGTATTTTCAATGTATATAAAAGTTGGTTTGCAAAACATGACCGTCATTTATATCTAGGTCTTATTTAGAGTGACGGTAACCACTTATCCCATACACATTGACAATGAGACAACTTTCTTTAAGACACAAAAATGATGTTGAATTAATCAAGTTTAGGTCACCGTATGCCTTAAACAATGAGAAAAACACACAAACCGCATGACAGCAAGCTATAACAGGGCCCTAAATTATAAATGTAAAACAGTTCAAACAAAATAACTACCTGCCTATTTTATGTTCAAAACACATATGGTATAAAGCAACCAAAGACAACCATGGAATATCAAGCCTGTGACTCGGGAAATGGACTGAGTCAAAGTGTTGTCGCTGACACAAACAGTACAACAAAAGTACAAATAATAAAAAATGATGAATAAATCTTAACTCGTCCTATTACAGCGCCTTTATAGTGAATTCGCGAGTTGTGCCAAAACTTGTATCATAGTTTAAATTATCCATTAAATATGATAAATATACATGTATTCGCAGTTTACTATGAAATCCACTATTACTGACTAGTATACATGTTTATTAAGGGACCAGCTAAAGGACACCACCAGATGCGGGAGTTTCTCGCTTCATTGAAGACCCATTGTGGCCTTCGGCTGTTTTCTGCTCTATGGTCGGGTTGTTGTCGCTTGGAATTTGTATGAACTTTTCATGTTTAAATGCCCCCCCTTTTTTGTTTTTGTTTTACCAAAAAAAAATCAATCCCTCTAAACCAAAATTTTAAACATCATCAAAAAGTAAACAGAAATTTATATATAGTATTTATATAACTAAGAAGTGTATAAAGTTTGATGCAGTTATAATACTTCGTTTTTGAGATATGGCGCGACATGTTAAAAAAAAACCCACATTCCTGTTTCACTTACATGTTCTGTAACTCAAAAAGATTTAATTTGATTTTCACTTAAAGGTTTACAGATCATGTCAAATTTTAAGAAAATAAGATAAGCTGTCCTGAAGTTACGGTGCGACATGTTTATGGTGGACAGACGGATAGATAGACGGACGGACGGACGGACAGAATGACTGATAGATGGAGGAACGGACGGATGGAAGGACGGACGGTTAGACGGGTGTATACAATAAGTCGGCCTGTGAAATTGAGACGGGCGTGTAAAAACGCGAAGAAATGGGGAAAAATTCGTAATTAAAGGTCAATAATTTTTATTAGGATATCGGCCAAGTCGATTTATTTGTATATTTGTCTGCCTTATCATTTTCCTATATAACTTTTATATATATTTGAAAAAAAAATGTATAGAAATCGATAAAAAGAACTTGATATTCGGCATTTATTATGAAAAACATAATCCAACTGACATAATCCGATTTCCCGGGTGTCCCCGTTTTTCTCATTTCTTACAATATTTTAATTCGGTATACACTTTATAAGATAAGTGGCGAATCTAGATGACGTATATGTTGCACGCCCCGACCCAACCTTTGGTTTCCAAAACTTTATTGATTCCTGTATTTAAAGGTTTTGTAAAGCAAAAAATAATCAAAATATTGTTCGACTCGCTACGCTCGGCGGTATGTAAGAGTGAATTCGTCTATCCGTATATATTGTCAAAATATATTGATCAACATCAGTGTACGATCATCATAACACAATGGCGACAGTGCAGACTCGGTTTTTTTAATAATGTTAACAAAATAATTATTATTGAATTGTATCGATGACCTGAGACTATTATACTAATTTGTACATAGCAGTATAGTGATAAATAAATTTTATTTTAATGCATGGTAGTTGTAACCCTTCATTCATTTTCTATGCCGATTATGCATGCATATACATTTGTCTTATTATCAACGTTTATCCTTAAGAAGATTTATTTTAAACGATGGTAGAAAAGATTACATACATGGAATGATTAGATTACTTATAAAGGTGTCCATTCTTTTGTGCTAGAAAATCACATATCAATTGTGTGTTTCGATTTTTAAGACCGTAAACTTTAATTTCAAGTTTAAAATTGTTCAACATATTTTCCCATAACTCATATAGAAAAAACATATTTAGAGAGCTTTAATCTCAATATGCTGTTAAAAAATTTCGGAATGCAAAGTAAAACTAAAATATATATGTCGGCTATAAGAGTATGAATTTGCTTATTATTTATTTGAATCTAAGACTCATATAAATAATAAGCCGCTGTCCGGTGAACGGCGTCAACTAGATTTATTCCCCTGATAATCAACAGCTATCAAATAGGAATAAAGGAAGATACAAGTTATACGTCAATAAAACAGCAACACGCTACCGATCGGCATGAAGTTCGCTGTTTTTACCGTGTTAGATTGTTCAAATTTACACCACTTTTCACGAGCAAAGAGTGGTGTTTTACTTTTAAGTATGAATGTGATTGCATTAGAAAAGTTTTTAAAAAAATCCGATATATTATTGCACGAATTTCTTCAGCGCAGGTCTTCATAAAAGAGGCAAGTTAATGGTTGTGTAATACCGTCAATCTAAGTAGATGTACACTTTATGTCACAGTAGACGAAAGCAGCCTCATTTCATCGTAAACGATGAAGTCTTTCAAAGCCAGACTCACGCTGCCATAACCACTCCTTGAAGGTAAAAACAAGTCGTAAGTCGAAGTTAACGTCATGCATTATGGCAGATGTAACGGAACTACATATCGAGTAACAATCCACTTAGTGAACCATGCAGAGGGGAAGTCCAATGGAAAAAATACAGGGAGAGGATCTAAAAAAAATCGGTCTACACTGCAGTGTAAGATGAAGAATCAACTAGAGTTAACACTGCCGAAGAAACAAATGAAGTTGTTACATCCGACAGAAAATAACCCCCCGCCCCAAAAAAAAACCCAAAGACAATTGCATATAAACAAAAACCTGCTCTTTTGTGAGTCACAAAATCCTTTCAAAAAGATTCTGAATTTTGTTGAATTAAAACATATAACAGTATTTGTTTTAATTATCGCTTAAATTATTTTTTTCTTTCTATCCAGTAAATAAGTAAGACTTATTTAATGTTCGAAGGGGTGTCTGCGCTAATTTCCAAATTAAAATAGAGTGTGTCAGTCCTTTCATTTTTCGCTTGACACCAATAAGGTATTGAAGCAAAAATGCTGGCCCGGTCACAAAAGAAAATACCAGAAAGTAGTACATAAGTTAAACAAAATAGTTCCTACGCATAGCTGTAATTTTGTCAAAACGTAAACAAAAAGAGTGGTATTTTTGTGTCAAATGAAAGCGCCAGGTCTTGGGATCATTGTAGAATCCTCGATGACAGTTTCTCTTGAATAATAAATTAATATTTGATACTTTGATAGGGGTCATATTGGCCCTGTTATTCAGGACGGAAGTACCTGGTTGTTTTTTTGGATTTTTTTTTTCTTTATATAACCCAACTTTTTGGAACCAGTGCATTGTAATATGCAAATTAAGATATTTTTTCAGCGCAGTCAAGTCGATTATGTATATAAAAATAAAGACTGCTAATAAGAGAACTATCCACAAAAGTTCAAATGAAGTCGATGTAAGTAATTATAGACAATCGTACGGTCTTCAACAATGAGAAAAACCCAAACCGTAAAGTCGGCTACGAAAAGACCCAGACAAAAATAAAATAGGAGACAGTTTAATTTAGAAACCTAAAGGCCTAATTCAACGTATAGTTTTGTTATGAAATGACTGCCACTGTACTAATTAAAAGACAAAAGTAGCTTTAAATGCTCAAATTTGCATAATTTAACACAGAAGGCTATGCATTAGTGTTTTTTGTTCCAGAAAACACACTTGAAGTAAGTGCGCAAGTTTCTTTCTTTCTTCACTCAGAAAATACAAAAATAGCAAATGTTGAAGTGGACAAGACATATGCGCAATATCTTTACGATTTAATTTCAAGCTGATACAATGGCCTTGACTATCGATGAAATATTTGTCACTGGACGTTAAAACCCGACACAATTATGTCAATCCGCTATATTATAAACAAAGCCAAAAAAAAATTAGCAGTGTACTATCAGGCTGATATGATAATATTTTGTGTAGTCATAACCTGCATGAATAAAAGGTGATGTGAAGTATACGTCAATGAGACAGCAATCCAACTACACAAATAACCAAAAGACATCGAGAGGGGGACGTGTAATCTTAAAAAATGGACCGGTGTCCTGACAATATGGTATATAGGTGCGATCAGATTTATATATTAATATTTTTCTCACCTAGTAGTGTACACGGAAAATTAAGAATGAAATAGAAGGAGAACCAGATGAGGGTTATAATATGTCAATGGAACAATAACCTAACGACAGAAATAACGGAAATAAATATCTTGATGCATACGTACAGTCCGCGACAATAGTCAGGTCACCACACAACATTTCTTGCTCTTTATTGTCTCGATTATATGAAAGATATATTTGTTTTTCGTTACTTATTTTGTACATAGATGAGACAGTTAGTTATTTTATTTGAATTCTATTACATTTCCTTTAAAGTTGACTATGCGATATGGGTTTTGCTCATTGTTGCAGGCCGTACGATGTCCTATAGTTATCAATATCTGTGTCCTTTGGTCTCTTATAGAGTTGTTTCATTAGAAATCATACCACATCTTCTTTTTTTTAAACATATAAATTCAACAAAATAAATCTAAGTTCTACATTAATAAAAGGGGGGCGGTACTGACAATACAATATGACGAAAGACAACAATCGACAAGTATTCTGACATGGACAAAAAACGTCAAACAGTGTTATAGAACAGTTATAGATTTGTTCCCATCATCCCCCTCTTCATTTGCAAAAGTAACAAGGACACTGTGTCTAAACCACACCGGCAAAATTTGCTCGGACTCGATGCTATCTAACATCCGGCACAATGACGGAACACCAATAGACAAAAGAAAGGTAGGTTTCTCCTTATTGTTTTATTCTTTTTATGATATCGAAGAATATATATACATATACAACTATTTTCTATTGTGAGATGCAATATTTTCTACAACCGTTTTCTATTAACGGAGAAATAAGTCAAAATGCATGTCAAAATGACGAATTGAGTGAACCTTGCCTCCAAATTGTTTAATTTCTCGGTAAATTGTTCACATTGTACGGAAAGAAAGGTACGGGAAGATAGATATTGACACGGAGATTGCAAATTAAGTTATTATGAGCATCTCATTATTTGTATCTCTGTGTATGGAACGAAAGAAAAGGGGCATGTCAAATTAAAATAAACCGGTTTCGTCAATGTTGTTACTACACAATCACCCGGTTTCGTCTATATATATCACCCGGTTTGGTTGGTTTTTTTTTAACAAACAATTTATGAAAAGCAACTTTGGCACGGATCTGAACATTGTATTTCGAGAATTTAAATATATATGTATTGTAAGGTAAACTTGGCGTGTTAAAATCTATTTTAAACAGGCACTTTTGGACATAGTTAATTATGATAATACACATTTTCCTAATGAAAGGCGTATCCCTTATTTCACTTAACTTCAAACTAATTTTAAATTGAATATAAATACTCAATAGCAAACACTGGTATCTAATTATTTTGTAACATTATTATATTTTCTTTGTTTATAATAGTAGTATGTAAAGATGAAAAATAAAAGTATGTGTTTTGATTGTGCCATAATTTTAATTTACTATACTAAATTATATACACTATGCATTCAATCATTGACGAACAGTCCCAAACCGACTATAGTCTATACTGTTCTGCACAAGTTTATCATGCATGCATTCCTGCCATATTTTCTGGTTCTATATATTCTGTGTTCCTTGCGCACTAAAGCAAGTTTTCACACTTCAGCATCCATAACATAGCAATGAGATTTGTATCTTTCTCCCCGTTTCTGGTAGGCACATTTATTTTCCTATAGGCATGTTTTTCACATTATTTTTACAGTTCAAAATAAAAAAAATTGCATTTCAAATTCATCATTTTTACAGTTCGAATTCAATTGAAACTTCAAGATAACTTTCGAAAACAATACCTGACAGTATTGTATTTTCAATGTATATAAAAGTTGGTTTGCAAAACATGACCGTCATTTATATCTAGGTCTTATTTAGAGTGACGGTAACCACTTATCCCATACACATTGACAATGAGACAACTTTCTTTAAGACACAAAAATGATGTTGAATTAATCAAGTTTAGGTCACCGTATGCCTTAAACAATGAGAAAAACACACAAACCGCATGACAGCAAGCTATAACAGGGCCCTAAATTATAAATGTAAAACAGTTCAAACAAAATAACTACCTGCCTATTTTATGTTCAAAACACATATGGTATAAAGCAACCAAAGACAACCATGGAATATCAAGCCTGTGACTCGGGAAATGGACTGAGTCAAAGTGTTGTCGCTGACACAAACAGTACAACAAAAGTACAAATAATAAAAAATGATGAATAAATCTTAACTCGTCCTATTACAGCGCCTTTATAGTGAATTCGCGAGTTGTGCCAAAACTTGTATCATAGTTTAAATTATCCATTAAATATGATAAATATACATGTATTCGCAGTTTACTATGAAATCCACTATTACTGACTAGTATACATGTTTATTAAGGGACCAGCTAAAGGACACCACCAGATGCGGGAGTTTCTCGCTTCATTGAAGACCCATTGTGGCCTTCGGCTGTTTTCTGCTCTATGGTCGGGTTGTTGTCGCTTGGAATTTGTATGAACTTTTCATGTTTAAATGCCCCCCCTTTTTTGTTTTTGTTTTACCAAAAAAAAATCAATCCCTCTAAACCAAAATTTTAAACATCATCAAAAAGTAAACAGAAATTTATATATAGTATTTATATAACTAAGAAGTGTATAAAGTTTGATGCAGTTATAATACTTCGTTTTTGAGATATGGCGCGACATGTTAAAAAAAAACCCACATTCCTGTTTCACTTACATGTTCTGTAACTCAAAAAGATTTAATTTGATTTTCACTTAAAGGTTTACAGATCATGTTAAATTTTAAGAAAATAAGATAAGCTGTCCTGAAGTTACGGTGCGACATGTTTATGGTGGACAGACGGATAGATAGACGGACGGACGGACGGACAGAATGACTGATAGATGGAGGAACGGACGGATGGAAGGACGGACGGTTAGACGGGTGTATACAATAAGTCGGCCTGTGAAATTGAGACGGGCGTGTAAAAACGCGAAGAAATGGGGAAAAATTCGTAATTAAAGGTCAATAATTTTTATTAGGATATCGGCCAAGTCGATTTATTTGTATATTTGTCTGCCTTATCATTTTCCTATATAACTTTTATATATATTTGAAAAAAAAATGTATAGAAATCGATAAAAAGAACTTGATATTCGGCATTTATTATGAAAAACATAATCCAACTGACATAATCCGATTTCCCGGGTGTCCCCGTTTTTCTCATTTCTTACAATATTTTAATTCGGTATACACTTTATAAGATAAGTGGCGAATCTAGATGACGTATATGTTGCACGCCCCGACCCAACCTTTGGTTTCCAAAACTTTATTGATTCCTGTATTTAAAGGTTTTGTAAAGCAAAAAATAATCAAAATATTGTTCGACTCGCTACGCTCGGCGGTATGTAAGAGTGAATTCGTCTATCCGTATATATTGTCAAAATATATTGATCAACATCAGTGTACGATCATCATAACACAATGGCGACAGTGCAGACTCGGTTTTTTTAATAATGTTAACAAAATAATTATTATTGAATTGTATCGATGACCTGAGACTATTATACTAATTTGTACATAGCAGTATAGTGATAAATAAATTTTATTTTAATGCATGGTAGTTGTAACCCTTCATTCATTTTCTATGCCGATTATGCATGCATATACATTTGTCTTATTATCAACGTTTATCCTTAAGAAGATTTATTTTAAACGATGGTAGAAAAGATTACATACATGGAATGATTAGATTACTTATAAAGGTGTCCATTCTTTTGTGCTAGAAAATCACATATCAATTGTGTGTTTCGATTTTTAAGACCGTAAACTTTAATTTCAAGTTTAAAATTGTTCAACATATTTTCCCATAACTCATATAGAAAAAACATATTTAGAGAGCTTTAATCTCAATATGCTGTTAAAAAATTTCGGAATGCAAAGTAAAACTAAAATATATGTGTCGGCTATAAGAGTATGAATTTGCTTATTATTTATTTGAATCTAAGACTCATATAAATAATAAGCCGCTGTCCGGTGAACGGCGTCAACTAGATTTATTCCCCTGATAATCAACAGCTATCAAATAGGAATAAAGGAAGATACAAGTTATACGTCAATAAAACAGCAACACGCTACCGATCGGCATGAAGTTCGCTGTTTTTACCGTGTTAGATTGTTCAAATTTACACCACTTTTCACGAGCAAAGAGTGGTGTTTTACTTTTAAGTATGAATGTGATTGCATTAGAAAAGTTTTTAAAAAAATCCGATATATTATTGCACGAATTTCTTCAGCGCAGGTCTTCATAAAAGAGGCAAGTTAATGGTTGTGTAATACCGTCAATCTAAGTAGATGTACACTTTATGTCACAGTAGACGAAAGCAGCCTCATTTCATCGTAAACGATGAAGTCTTTCAAAGCCAGACTCACGCTGCCATAACCACTCCTTGAAGGTAAAAACAAGTCGTAAGTCGAAGTTAACGTCATGCATTATGGCAGATGTAACGGAACTACATATCGAGTAACAATCCACTTAGTGAACCATGCAGAGGGGAAGTCCAATGGAAAAAATACAGGGAGAGGATCTAAAAAAAATCGGTCTACACTGCAGTGTAAGATGAAGAATCAACTAGAGTTAACACTGCCGAAGAAACAAATGAAGTTGTTACATCCGACAGAAAATAACCCCCCGCCCCAAAAAAAAACCCAAAGACAATTGCATATAAACAAAAACCTGCTCTTTTGTGAGTCACAAAATCCTTTCAAAAAGATTCTGAATTTTGTTGAATTAAAACATATAACAGTATTTGTTTTAATTATCGCTTAAATTATTTTTTTCTTTCTATCCAGTAAATAAGTAAGACTTATTTAATGTTCGAAGGGGTGTCTGCGCTAATTTCCAAATTAAAATAGAGTGTGTCAGTCCTTTCATTTTTCGCTTGACACCAATAAGGTATTGAAGCAAAAATGCTGGCCCGGTCACAAAAGAACATACCAGAAAGTAGTACATAAGTTAAACAAAATAGTTCCTACGCATAGCTGTAATTTTGTCAAAACGTAAACAAAAAGAGTGGTATTTTTGTGTCAAATGAAAGCGCCAGGTCTTGGGATCATTGTAGAATCCTCGATGACAGTTTCTCTTGAATAATAAATTAATATTTGATACTTTGATAGGGGTCATATTGGCCCTGTTATTCAGGACGGAAGTACCTGGTTGTTTTTTTGGATTTTTTTTTCTTTATATAACCCAACTTTTTGGAACCAGTGCATTGTAATATGAAAATTAAGATATTTTTCAGCGCAGTCAAGTCGATTATGTATATAAAAATAAAGACTGCTAATGAGAGAACTATCCACAAAAGTTCAAATGAAGTCGATGTAAGTAATTATAGACAATCGTACGGTCTTCAACAATGAGAAAAACCCAAACCGTGGAGTCGGCTACGAAAAGACTTAGACAAAAATAAAATAGGAGACAGTTTAATTTAGAAACCTAAAGGCCTAATTCAACGTATAGTTTTGTTATGAAATGACTGCCACTGTACTAATTAAAAGACAAAAGTAGCTTTAAATGCTCAAATTTGCATAATTTAACACAGAAGGCTATGCATTAGTGTTTTTTGTTCCAGAAAACACACTTGAAGTAAGTGCGCAAGTTTCTTTCTTTCTTCACTCAGAAAATACAAAAATACCAAATGTTGAAGTGGACAAGACATATGCCGTCAACTAGATTTATTCCCCTGATAATCAACAGCTATCAAATAGGAATAAAGGAAGATACAAGTTATACGTCAATAAAACAGCAACACGCTACCGATCGGCATGAAGTTCGCTGTTTTTACCGTGTTAGATTGTTCAAATTTACACCACTTTTCACGAGCAAAGAGTGGTGTTTTACTTTTAAGTATGAATGTGATTGCATTAGAAAAGTTTTAAAAAAAATCCGATATATTATTGCACGAATTTCTTCAGCGCAGGTCTTCATAAAAGAGGCAAGTTAATGGTTGTGTAATACCGTCAATCTAAGTAGATGTACACTTTATGTCACAGTAGACGAAAGCAGCCTCATTTCATCGTAAACGATGAAGTCTTTCAAAGCCAGACTCACGCTGCCATAACCACTCCTTGAAGGTAAAAACAAGTCGTAAGTCGAAGTTAACGTCATGCATTATGGCAGATGTAACGGAACTACATATCGAGTAACAATCCACTTAGTGAACCATGCAGAGGGGAAGTCCAATGGAAAAAATACAGGGAGAGGATCTAAAAAAAATCGGTCTACACTGCAGTGTAAGATGAAGAATCAACTAGAGTTAACACTGCCGAAGAAACAAATGAAGTTGTTACATCCGACAGAAAATAACCCCCCGCCCCAAAAAAAAACCCAAAGACAATTGCATATAAACAAAAACCTGCTCTTTTGTGAGTCACAAAATCCTTTCAAAAAGATTCTGAATTTTGTTGAATTAAAACATATAACAGTATTTGTTTTAATTATCGCTTAAATTATTTTTTTCTTTCTATCCAGTAAATAAGTAAGACTTATTTAATGTTCGAAGGGGTGTCTGCGCTAATTTCCAAATTAAAATAGAGTGTGTCAGTCCTTTCATTTTTCGCTTGACACCAATAAGGTATTGAAGCAAAAATGCTGGCCCAGTCACAAAAGAACATACCAGAAAGTAGTACATAAGTTAAACAAAATAGTTCCTACGCATAGCTGTAATTTTGTCAAAACGTAAACAAAAAGAGTGGTATTTTTGTGTCAAATGAAAGCGCCAGGTCTTGGGATCATTGTAGAATCCTCGATGACAGTTTCTCTTGAATAATAAATTAATATTTGATACTTTGATAGGGGTCATATTGGCCCTGTTATTCAGGACGGAAGTACCTGGTTGTTTTTTTGGATTTTTTTTTTCTTTATATAACCCAACTTTTTGGAACCAGTGCATTGTAATATGAAAATTAAGATATTTTTCAGCGCAGTCAAGTCGATTATGTATATAAAAATAAAGACTGCTAATGAGAGAACTATCCACAAAAGTTCAAATGAAGTCGATGTAAGTAATTATAGACAATCGTACGGTCTTCAACAATGAGAAAAACCCAAACCGTGGAGTCGGCTACGAAAAGACTTAGACAAAAATAAAATAGGAGACAGTTTAATTTAGAAACCTAAAGGCCTAATTCAACGTATAGTTTTGTTATGAAATGACTGCCACTGTACTAATTAAAAGACAAAAGTAGCTTTAAATGCTCAAATTTGCATAATTTAACACAGAAGGCTATGCATTAGTGTTTTTTGTTCCAGAAAACACACTTGAAGTAAGTGCGCAAGTTTCTTTCTTTCTTCACTCAGAAAATACAAAAATACCAAATGTTGAAGTGGACAAGACATATGCCGTCAACTAGATTTATTCCCCTGATAATCAACAGCTATCAAATAGGAATAAAGGAAGATACAAGTTATACGTCAATAAAACAGCAACACGCTACCGATCGGCATGAAGTTCGCTGTTTTTACCGTGTTAGATTGTTCAAATTTACACCACTTTTCACGAGCAAAGAGTGGTGTTTTACTTTTAAGTATGAATGTGATTGCATTAGAAAAGTTTTTAAAAAAATCCGATATATTATTGCACGAATTTCTTCAGCGCAGGTCTTCATAAAAGAGGCAAGTTAATGGTTGTGTAATACCGTCAATCTAAGTAGATGTACACTTTATGTCACAGTAGACGAAAGCAGCCTCATTTCATCGTAAACGATGAAGTCTTTCAAAGCCAGACTCACGCTGCCATAACCACTCCTTGAAGGTAAAAACAAGTCGTAAGTCGAAGTTAACGTCATGCATTATGGCAGATGTAACGGAACTACATATCGAGTAACAATCCACTTAGTGAACCATGCAGAGGGGAAGTCCAATGGAAAAAATACAGGGAGAGGATCTAAAAAAAATCGGTCTACACTGCAGTGTAAGATGAAGAATCAACTAGAGTTAACACTGCCGAAGAAACAAATGAAGTTGTTACATCCGACAGAAAATAACCCCCCGCCCCCAAAAAAAACCCAAAGACAATTGCATATAAACAAAAACCTGCTCTTTTGTGAGTCACAAAATCCTTTCAAAAAGATTCTGAATTTTGTTGAATTAAAACATATAACAGTATTTGTTTTAATTATCGCTTAAATTATTTTTTTCTTTCTATCCAGTAAATAAGTAAGACTTATTTAATGTTCGAAGGGGTGTCTGCGCTAATTTCCAAATTAAAATAGAGTGTGTCAGTCCTTTCATTTTTCGCTTGACACCAATAAGGTATTGAAGCAAAAATGCTGGCCCGGTCACAAAAGAACATACCAGAAAGTAGTACATAAGTTAAACAAAATAGTTCCTACGCATAGCTGTAATTTTGTCAAAACGTAAACAAAAAGAGTGGTATTTTTGTGTCAAATGAAAGCGCCAGGTCTTGGGATCATTGTAGAATCCTCGATGACAGTTTCTCTTGAATAATAAATTAATATTTGATACTTTGATAGGGGTCATATTGGCCCTGTTATTCAGGACGGAAGTACCTGGTTGTTTTTTTGGATTTTTTTTTTCTTTATATAACCCAACTTTTTGGAACCAGTGCATTGTAATATGAAAATTAAGATATTTTTCAGCGCAGTCAAGTCGATTATGTATATAAAAATAAAGACTGCTAATGAGAGAACTATCCACAAAAGTTCAAATGAAGTCGATGTAAGTAATTATAGACAATCGTACGGTCTTCAACAATGAGAAAAACCCAAACCGTGGAGTCGGCTACGAAAAGACTTAGACAAAAATAAAATAGGAGACAGTTTAATTTAGAAACCTAAAGGCCTAATTCAACGTATAGTTTTGTTATGAAATGACTGCCACTGTACTAATTAAAAGACAAAAGTAGCTTTAAATGCTCAAATTTGCATAATTTAACACAGAAGGCTATGCATTAGTGTTTTTTGTTCCAGAAAACACACTTGAAGTAAGTGCGCAAGTTTCTTTCTTTCTTCACTCAGAAAATACAAAAATACCAAATGTTGAAGTGGACAAGACATATGCCGTCAACTAGATTTATTCCCCTGATAATCAACAGCTATCAAATAGGAATAAAGGAAGATACAAGTTATACGTCAATAAAACAGCAACACGCTACCGATCGGCATGAAGTTCGCTGTTTTTACCGTGTTAGATTGTTCAAATTTACACCACTTTTCACGAGCAAAGAGTGGTGTTTTACTTTTAAGTATGAATGTGATTGCATTAGAAAAGTTTTTAAAAAAATCCGATATATTATTGCACGAATTTCTTCAGCGCAGGTCTTCATAAAAGAGGCAAGTTAATGGTTGTGTAATACCGTCAATCTAAGTAGATGTACACTTTATGTCACAGTAGACGAAAGCAGCCTCATTTCATCGTAAACGATGAAGTCTTTCAAAGCCAGACTCACGCTGCCATAACCACTCCTTGAAGGTAAAAACAAGTCGTAAGTCGAAGTTAACGTCATGCATTATGGCAGATGTAACGGAACTACATATCGAGTAACAATCCACTTAGTGAACCATGCAGAGGGGAAGTCCAATGGAAAAAATACAGGGAGAGGATCTAAAAAAAATCGGTCTACACTGCAGTGTAAGATGAAGAATCAACTAGAGTTAACACTGCCGAAGAAACAAATGAAGTTGTTACATCCGACAGAAAATAACCCCCCGCCCCCAAAAAAAACCCAAAGACAATTGCATATAAACAAAAACCTGCTCTTTTGTGAGTCACAAAATCCTTTCAAAAAGATTCTGAATTTTGTTGAATTAAAACATATAACAGTATTTGTTTTAATTATCGCTTAAATTATTTTTTTCTTTCTATCCAGTAAATAAGTAAGACTTATTTAATGTTCGAAGGGGTGTCTGCGCTAATTTCCAAATTAAAATAGAGTGTGTCAGTCCTTTCATTTTTCGCTTGACACCAATAAGGTATTGAAGCAAAAATGCTGGCCCGGTCACAAAAGAACATACCAGAAAGTAGTACATAAGTTAAACAAAATAGTTCCTACGCATAGCTGTAATTTTGTCAAAACGTAAACAAAAAGAGTGGTATTTTTGTGTCAAATGAAAGCGCCAGGTCTTGGGATCATTGTAGAATCCTCGATGACAGTTTCTCTTGAATAATAAATTAATATTTGATACTTTGATAGGGGTCATATTGGCCCTGTTATTCAGGACGGAAGTACCTGGTTGTTTTTTTGGATTTTTTTTTTCTTTATATAACCCAACTTTTTGGAACCAGTGCATTGTAATATGAAAATTAAGATATTTTTCAGCGCAGTCAAGTCGATTATGTATATAAAAATAAAGACTGCTAATGAGAGAACTATCCACAAAAGTTCAAATGAAGTCGATGTAAGTAATTATAGACAATCGTACGGTCTTCAACAATGAGAAAAACCCAAACCGTGGAGTCGGCTACGAAAAGACTTAGACAAAAATAAAATAGGAGACAGTTTAATTTAGAAACCTAAAGGCCTAATTCAACGTATAGTTTTGTTATGAAATGACTGCCACTGTACTAATTAAAAGACAAAAGTAGCTTTAAATGCTCAAATTTGCATAATTTAACACAGAAGGCTATGCATTAGTGTTTTTTGTTCCAGAAAACACACTTGAAGTAAGTGCGCAAGTTTCTTTCTTTCTTCACTCAGAAAATACAAAAATACCAAATGTTGAAGTGGACAAGACATATGCGCAATATCTTTACGATTTAATTTCAAGCTGATACAATGGCCTTGACTATCCATGAAATATTTGTCACTGGACGTTAAAACCCGACACAATTATGTCAATCCGCTATATTATAAACAAAGCCAAAAAAAAAATTAGCAGTGTACTATCAGGCTGATATAATATTTTGTGTAGTCATAACCTGCATGAATAAAAGGTGATGTGAAGTATACGTCAATGAGACAGCAATCCAACTACACAAATAACCAAAAGACATCGAGAGGGGGACGTGTAATCTTAAAAAATGGACCGGTGTCCTGACAATATGGTATATAAGTGCGATCAGATTTATATATTAATATTTTTCTCACCTAGTAGTGTACACGGAAAATTAAGAATGAAATAGAAGGAGAACCAGATGAGGGTTATAATATGTCAATGGAACAATAACCTAACGACAGAAATAACGGAAATAAATATCTTGATGCATACGTACAGTCCGCGACAATAGTCAGGTCACCACACAACATTTCTTGCTCTTTATTGTCTCGATTATATGAAAGATATATACTTATTTTGTACATAGATGAGACAGTTAGTTATTTTATTTGAATTCTATTACATTTCCTTTAAAGTTGACTATGCGATATGGGTTTTGCTCATTGTTGAAGGCCGTACGATGTCCTATAGTTATCAATATCTGTGTCCTTTGGTCTCTTATAGAGTTGTTTCATTAGAAATCATACCACATCTTCTTTTTTTTAAACATATAAATTCAACAAAATAAATCTAAGTTCTATATTAATAAAAGGGGGCGGTACTGACAATACAATATGACGAAAGACAACAATCGACAAGTATTCTGACATGGACAAAAATCGTCAAACAGGGTTATAGAACAGTTATAGATTTGTTCCCATTATCCCCCTTTTCATTGGCAAAAGTAACAAGGAGAGAAATGGAGAAAGATGTGTCTCAAAATTAATCTCGTCGCCTAGACGTACGAGTTTCACCCAAACCCAACAAGGGTAGAGTTCCCAACAAGTCTAAAGTTTTACTTCTATTCTGTGGTTAACATGAAACTGTTTCTTTGCAAATTTATATGTAAACATTATTTAATGAAAAAGGTATACTAATAAACGGATAAATTCACAGATTTGCAAAATTATGAATTGTTTTCTAAAAAAAAACACGATAAAGACTCATTTCATGATTTATACGTTGTTTAACTCTTTTTGCAACTATCTAATTTTAAACTTTGCAGATCACAACTTCGAAAAAGACGAAAAATGCCCCAAAACCCACAAACGTATACAATACGTATATTTCTGTCCAGATTTTTTCAATACCTTCTCTGAGGAAACTTTACAAATTGTGTACTATATAAGGGTTTCGAACCCAATACAATGTATGCTGACTTGAAAAAGAACAAGCTTGTTTTGTTTCGTATTATGATTGGCAAAGGCTTTTTTTTAGTGCATTTATGTTTTATTTTTGCTTTTTGCATTGCTTTTAGATTTATTTAAGAAAAGGGGGGGGGGGGGGGGGGGGGGTGCCGTCAAATAGATTTATTCCCCTGATAATCAACAGCTATCAAATGCGATCATATTTTCAATGTTTAAGTAAAAAGGAAACAACTTTTTTGAAACATAAAATAGGAATAAAGGAAGATACAAGTTATACGTCAATAAAACAGCAACACGCTACCGATCGGCATGAAGTTCGCTGTTTTTACCGTGTTAGATTGTTCAAATTTACACCACTTTTCACGAGCAAAGAGTGCTGTTTTACTTTTAAGTACATGTATTTGAAACTGTTGTTTCTTCATACTAGTATATAGTCCAATGTGGATAACAAATAATTAGAGAAAAAAAATCATATATTCCATATGTATTTCTTTATCTATGGATTCACGTTGTAAGATGAGGGAAGAAATTACTTGTAAACCAAACTTGGGTCGTCATTCACTCGTGCATTTTAAGTCAATGTAAAGGATTTGCTATAGCTGAAAAAGGTACAAAATTATTATGCATGAAGCAGTGAAACAGAACTGAGAGCCGTGGTGTAGTATTTAGCGCATCGGAATACAAACGCAAAGGTTCCTGGTTTGATCCCCGCTCTCCCTTGTAGATTTCGAAAATGAGTAGGATACTGCCGCTTCAAGGTAGCACTCGCATCCGCAAAGTGGAAAGGGATTAATATAAGTTGTAATAACTTGTTTCCCAAACCACTATAAATAAATATGTTTAAACTAAACAGAATTATAGAACCCTTAACATCCAGTTCTCCATATTATAGATGCCTCCAGGTATTCCCACCGAAAAAAGATGGTTTAGAGTTTGTAGAAATCAAGATAGACTTGAAAAGGTATTCAGATGCATGCTGTCACAATATTATGCACTGAATGCTATTATTTTCTTATTTTTACTTTCTATGTTATGGACAATAAAACAATCTGTTCACATCCACATCCCCACTTCTTCCACTCTTTCCCTTCCCCGTGTCTTTCCCCTTCCCCTTCTTTGTCTCACAATTTCTCCCACTCACAATATACAAACCCATACATTTCTCATGTACCCAATATCCATATTCACTCTCTTCTCCACTAGTACTAACAAAATCACATCCAATCCACCTCGAATCAGTCGCTATATCATCCTCACTCTCATGCTCAATACCACACACCCTACATCTATTCGATGCCTTCTCACTCTAACTCACACCCATTGATATAGTTTGCACTGCTTTAGTTACACTGGTTTTTAGTTTTTTAAATGGCGGCCTTCTTTTTGTTGGACTGTTATAATACTGTCTTCCGTTGCTACTGCTGGTGCTGCAAGCACTGTTATCAAGAGTTTCTGCAGACTCATTCAGGCTTATTGAACTGTTATTGTTGTAATCGATATCTTCTTCGTCATCTCTCTTAAGTTTGTGATCCTAAAAGGACAAATGTTGTAGAATTTTAACAATATCTGAGTGATAAAGCATCTGTCTTTCAACTTTGTATATTTTTTTTGGGAGCGTTGAACATCACTGGAGAGACATTAATTTACGAAATGCGGTTCTGGTGGCGTAAAATTTGGTTTTTGTTATAACTTATCGTATAATAATACATTTACATACACTGATATACAATCATCACAATTAAATATATATATATATATATACCTTATAAAAATCTGTTTTGAAATACATTGGCTGCTGGTTTTGAGGTTTGATTTCTACAAAAATCTCACTGCCAGTAGACACATGTAATTCTTCTGCCTATTTCGAATTATAAAAAAATATATATACAGTATATTTATTGCAATGCAAACTATAACTTAATGATAATTTTCAGATTAAGGACGAAGTAACAAAAATGCTTGGAATGACTGATTCAAAAATTGATATATATTTCATTACGATCTTTCCGGAGAAATATTTTAGTGGAGATGTAGAATTCGCAAACTTAACTTTTTGGAGAACCCACAAGGTAATTTTAAAAGATAAAATATGTGAACAAAACATAAATCAATTTTCTCCCCCTTACATTACGAACAAGATTAAAACAATAGAATTATTTCGAAATCCTAAAAAGATAACTGCCACTGGACGTTAAGCAACCAACAATCAATCAATCAATAACTCCTACAATTTCATCGTTTAAAAAAACCAACGTTTATTGTTTTATGAAGTATTGATGCATCATATACGTATTTGAATCTATAGTTCTATTTCATTCATTCACGCTACTATTGATTAGAAATGAATATTTGAAATAAAATTAATTACGCTAAGAATACAAGATGCAATTACCTGATTTTTAAATCATTTATTAGATTCATAAACCATCCTGGACTTACAAAACTTGGATAGAAGCTTCTTACAATCAAAAGGAAGGATCAAGAGGAACATTTTTAATATTTTTTCGCCATTGTTGTTGAGCCTGCGACTAACAGCAAAAGTAGTCGAGACACTGGGTTCCGCGGAAGCTTTACGAATTTTAACTGTATTGGAACACCCCATTTAAAAACAAGGCTTAATCTGCCCATGTAATATTTATGAAAACTGATAGACAATATTACACCAATAACAACTTCTTGTATAATATTGGATTTCAGGTTTTTAAACGAGGGAACTTAACCTCTATTTGTTTCCATGGGTTTGTAGACATAACAGCTCTTTTTATAAAGTTTACCAGAGACATGTATATATATGTAAGTCTCTAAGTCTACCTTCCGTAAACCTGAAAACCTAACTTGCGTAATTTATATGTATTCCCATTGATGGAAATCAATAACTGATTCTTATCTTCATAATTTTGTTTCCACTTTAAAGCAAACCAAAGGCAACAATATTGAAAGAAATATTGGTTGCATTGGAGGAAATAGAGATGACGGAAGAAGGGGTGATTTTAGAACAACAGTGGAAGGCAGAAGTGAAGAAAGGGACTAAAAGCGAGTACATTACATTTTACCGAGAAGTCATCCAAGCTGTAGATGAAGCAACCAGCAACGAAGATCACGATTTACAAGATGTATAAACGTTAGTACCTTAAAAACACTATATAAAATATTGCTGTTCACCTTTGCGAATAATGTTTTCCTTCTTTTATATAATGACTTTGCTCTGGCTCTTTAATAAATTCTTTTCCTCTTGGCCCAGTATGGTGCACTTGAAATGATGGCTCTTGGCCTTTTTTTGTTGACCAGGATTTCTAGGCACAACAGTCTTATTATAAGGTTTACTTTCCTGGAGAAAATAAGATACAAACTCATACTGTACTTGAATTTTCATTTCCTTTCATGAAAAATTTCATATTTGTGTGTTTAATATTGATAAATATATATAATACGATATGAATTTCTCGAAAAATCGTTTATAATTGAAATTATTCATGTTCAATAAATTTGTACAAAATACACTATGTTGTTACACATTGCTTTCCATAACTTATACGGAAAATGATGCTATCCTGAACTGACATACCTTTAATACAGCTTCTGCATCCGGGAACTAACAAAATGGAGTTTCAGAAGCAAAAACATGTAAACGATGTTGAGATATAATGGTAAAATCAAATATTTCGTCTCAAATATTCCTCCAAAGCTAATTATTTACCCTATTTATGTATAAAACACAAAATATGCATTGATGATATTATGTTGCTATGAATATGCAGCATCCAAATACAAACTTCAAGTTATCAAACGGAAGAGAAAAACATGTCCTAAAAGACTATGTACTTACCATCTTGCACTTTGTAAGCATTGAATAGAAGGCGCGAAAAATAACACGTGATACGCCAATTGGGGTATACGTAGATACTTCAATTAGGATACAATATCCCAATTAGGAATATTCCGAACCTGATAAACATGCTATGATCACTAAAACTCGTGTTTTGATCAGCTACTAGGTCTGTGTGCTTCTGCATTTATGAACTCTTTGCAGCATGGTGATCTAGAATACAATTCATTACTTTTTTTAGGGTGGTTTTTCTCTTTCTGTTTGTTTTTAAAGCTTCTGTTACTCTTTTAAAGTTTAAGATCATAGGCAGAAAATTAAAAAGTGAAACTCCTCTGACAGTAGAGGTAACTACCACAATAAGGGTCCAACCGAATATTTCGACCATGTTGATTTGTGTGTATGTATGAGCTTAAATATTTAGATTGGTTGAATCTTCAAACGAACTTCCGCACTTATCACATTTGTGTTCCATTGTTGCCTTCCTCCCTATCATTGTGGCGCTTCAAATCCTTCTCAGAGAAAAACAGTTTACTACAATTGTCACATTGCTATTCTCTTTTCCGAGTGTGGGTTTTTAAATGCCTCTGGTGATTGGAGGGACTAAAAGAATTAAACCAACATTCCAAACACTTATATCTCCCTGTGTGTCTGTGTCGGGCTTCATGCTGTGACAACCCTGCCCTTGTCCTTAATCTGTTTCTACAGACCGAACAAACAAACACTGGCATCTAGTTTTAAATTATCATTGTTAAAGAAGTGACAGATTAACAATTGCAGTGAAACCCTTTAATCATGAGCATCAAACTTATTCTACTCCAAAATATTATGATCCCCAATGTTATGTGAAACCATTAAGCAAAAGAGAACATATATCCATATTTCCTTACACCCTCGTAGTTTTAAGTAATATTCAATATTCAAACCATAGGAATGTTTTAATGAACAAACGCAAAAGAAAAATGTTCACCTCAAGATCTTTCCCTGAATCTGGTGGTTCTGTTTAGATTTCCATTGCTGGCACCCTTTCCGAAATGGAAGAAGAATAGTTATCACAAAAATGAATGTCAATGTAGATCTGGTAACCGAACATGCAAAATATTCCCTTTTTGTAATTTAGAAAATGTGATTGTCTAGCACACATTCAATATTAAAAATTTGATGTGGTTTCATTTCAAATGAAAAAAATTATCAATCAGAAACTAAATTATGATTACGTTGATGAAATTCAAATGAAATTATAAGGAATCATTTCTAAATTTTCTATGACGATGTGCTATTAGTTTAAAAAATATTTTTTCTACAGGTATAGTCACAAAGTTCTTCCAATCTTTCAATAAGTGATTATTACCAGGGGATATCAAAAAGAAGATGTGGTTTGATTGCCAATGAGACAAGTATCCACAAAAAACCAAAGTGATACAAACATTTAACAACTATAGGTCACCGTACGGCCTTCAACAATGAGCAAAGCCCATACCGCATAGTCAGCAATAAAAGGCCCCGATAAGACGATGTAAAACAATTCAAACGAGAAACTAACGGCCTTATTTAAATAAAACAATGAACGAAAACACATATATTACACATAAACAAACGACAACCACTGAATTACAGGCTCCTCACTTGGGACAGGCACAAACATATATAATGTGGCGGGGTTAAACCCTCCTCCTAACCTGGGACAGTGGTATAACAGTACAACTGTTAGATAGACAGTTTCTCCGAGTGAATTGATGTCAATATGAATTGGCAACCACTCAATTCAGTAGAGGACACACATGATTTGAAGTTATGCACACACCGCTATTTCAAACTTTCAAATCACATTGGTTGATGAAATTGATTGTCTGGCAAACTAATTTTAGGACACATTTTCTCTTATTAAATGTTTGGTGAGGTTTTATATATCTGTTGGAAGACCTAATTTGGTTTTGTTCTGATTATAAGTCGATCCTCTTCTTTTTCATGGAAAGACCTTATGGTTTTGTTCTGATCATCTTTCTCCAAGACCCCCAATGGTGACTGGGGTATAGAAATATGGTCACTTGGTCTTTCCCCGACCGGCAGTAAAACACTTGCCGAAGTGGGGCGTCCGTTTGGCTGTGCGGGATGTATCAAGTTCGCAGTTACGTCCGGTCAGAACCGATGCCTCGTGTAAAGAGAGCGCCACGCTCTTTGCACGTTAAGAACCCTTGCAACAACTCCTTTGAGGGGTACGTAGGTGGCCTGTTGCAAGGCTAAATTTCTGTCCCTATCCAAGATACCCTCATTTTCCAGTGGCAGTCAAAATTTCCCCGACCATCATCCCTCTATCGTGTCTACCTACCTATTGTATTTATTGTGAACTTGTTCTCGTCCTGAATATGCATGAAATATTTGCCACTGGACGTTAAGCAACCAACAATCAATCAATCTTTCTCCCAGCTTATTTTATTCTTCTGCTGTATTGATGCTCAAAAGATGTCAATTAGTTTTATGCCCCATTCATGTGCATTGTGTTTTCTGGTCTGTGCTTACATCTGTTCGTTCGTTGTCTGTCCCGCATCAGGTTCAAGTTTTGATGAAAGTTTTTGGTCGAGGTAGTTTTTGATGAAGTTGAAGGGACCAATCAACATGAAACTTAGTACACATGTCCCTATAATATGATCTTTCCAATTTTAATGCCAAATAAGAGATTTTCTCTCATTTTCACGGTCAACTGAACATAGAAATTGATAGCGCAGATGAGGCTTCCGTGTACTGGGGTACGTTCTTGTTTGGCATATGATATTACTCAGTTGCTGCCCTTTTGATACTTACCCTTTTAAACCGAACACTCTATTATAAGAGTTATCTCCCCAAACACTGATTTTCTTGTGATCAGAACAGAGTTACAGTAAGTAATAATTTAATGAAAACTCTTAATTGTTGTTCATATTTAGATAACTTTTCCTGTGACTAAATGAAGGTTAAGTTCAATTTTCAAGATTTTAGCTTTTCTCTTTGTTGAATTATCACCCCTTTTAATATGCAAAAGTGGTATTTATAATCTGATTGAGTTAATTATATCTCTTTGTACAGAAAGGGTTAATTATACATATAAGCATAGGCGGATCCAGGAGGCCCCCTTTTGTGGGATTAATTTGGTTGATTATATACGGAATCACTGAAACATTACTGGAGAGGGCCCTCCCCTCCCTTTTAGGAAAAGTTCTGGATCTGCCACTCATAAAGTTTGAATGCAGTAAGTGTTTTTAAAATATTTTCTCTGATCTGTTATCGGATTATGTTATAGCATATGGTAAATTTCTTATCTCACAATTATATAGTTAAAAAAAACGAAAGGGAGTTTAGGTTTACTCAATAGATTAAACAATTCACTTAAATTTCATGGAAATTGGTGAAAGTGTTTTTGAGTTATTGTTCGAAGTGTCGACGACGGACGGACGGACAACGATATACCAAAATACGTCCCGTCTTTTATAAAAACGGGTAAATAAAGAGAGGCTTTGAAAGCAGAGAAAACTTTTGCACCTTACAACGACTATTGTTTGTCTTCTTTTTAGCCATGGTTGTCAGTTTATTTTCGACTTATGGTATCAATGGCTTCTCTTGTACAAGTAGAGATATATAATCAGAGCTGTTCCCTTGATCACTTAAATTAATCCAAATAGTTATTTTTCTGTAAAATTATGTAAGTACTATTTTTACATTGCTTTCATAATGAATTCTGAGTACTATCGTTAAAACACATGCACTACTAGTCAGTATGGCAGTAGTCACACCTATAAACATGTATAAACAGTGGAACAACGATAAAATGACAAAAAGAGCATACTAACATACTGAGTTACCTCTGCTCCATCTTCATGACCTGCACCTTCATCACCACTTGTTACATGATCTTCAATATTACTTACACTCTGTCCAGTCGCAGAGAGAATCTGTTGTTAAAATAATATATTGACAGTAGTCGTAATATGTTAAATAGTTTTCAGTAGCAAATAAAAGATATAAGATAAACAGAGTGCACATACTGAAATATCTCACCTTAATTACTAATTACATTGCATCAATAGTATGTTGATAGTTCTTAATATAAAGCTTTATTACAACAGTGTCACATAAACTTAACATTAACCAAAGAACCATGAAAATGAGTAATAGTTGAGGAAGATCTATGCCAAATTTCATGCTTGTAGCAGGATGTGCACAATTGGTCTGAAATATGCTTGTAGCCGCCCGACTAATGATATCCTTATAATCATGTTAAAGAGCAAAGTTGGAATAAATAAAGAACATACAAGTAAAGGCTTACTTTTGACATATCAACTTCAATATCTTTAGCTGTTTGAACAATATCTTAAGCTGTATCAACTTCTTCTCGACTAAGGTCCTCTGCCATTGTATAATTGAAGGACAGCTGTAGATTATAAAATTGCAGAGGATGAGCGTTCCTCAAAAAGAGCAACTGTCCCGATATAGTTTTTAACATACATATTAATTATTATTATTGGTCTTTTTGTGTGAAGTGTGTGTTTTAAATTGTTTCATACTCGTTACCCCTTTGTGTTTTAGAGCATCTTTTAAAATAACAGATATTGATTTAGATCTTTAAAATATCTTATGAAATTTCCTCTTTATTTCAACAATACTTACATATTTTGTGGAACCAGGCTTAAAAGAGAGCCATGATAAAGATGTGTCTGTGTATTTTTGATTGTCACAAGAATGTATGTGATTTTTGCAAGATTTACCCAAAAATGCTGATGAAAAAAAGCCATTGCACAACTTTAAAATTGCATCCTTTATTTTGTGCATACACAAAATTCAGATTACGTAACAAAGGTAAGGGGGACATTATCTTCTTTTTCAATTGTTTATAATTACAAATATTGTTCATTTTGCTCAGTCTTTATTTTTCTATGTTGTGTTTACAGTGACCTTTGTTTGTTTTCTTTTTAGCCATGGTTGTCAGTTTATTTACGACTTATGGTATCAATGGCTTCTCTTGTACAAGTAGAGATATATAATCAGAGCTGTTCCCTTGATCACTTAAATTAATCCAAATAGTTATTTTTCTGTACAATTATGTTAGTTCTATTTCTACATTGCTTTCATCATGAATTCTGAGTACTATCGTTAAAACACATGCACTGCTAGTCAGTAGGGCAGTAGTCACACCTATAAACATGTATAAACAGTGGAACAACGATAGAATGACAAAAAGAGCATACTAACATACTGAGTTACCTCTGCCGAACCATCTCCATGACCACCTTCATCACCACTTGTTACATGATCTTCACTATCACTTCCACTCTGTCCAGTCGCAGAGAGAATCTGTTATTAAAATAATAAATTGACAGCAGTCGTAATATGTTTAATAGTTTTCAGTAGCAAATAAAAGATATAAGATAAACAAGAGTGCACATACTGAAATGTCTCACCTTAATTACTAATTACATTGTATCAATATTATGTTGATAGTTCTTAATATAAAGCTTTATTACAACAGTGTCACATAAACTTAACATTAACCAAAGAACCATGAAAATGAGTAATAGTTGAGGAAGATCTATGCCAAATTTCATGCTTGTAGCATGATGTGAACCATTGGTATGAAATATGCTTGTAGCCGCCCGACTAATGATATCCTTATAATCATGTTAAAGAGCAAAGTTGAAATAAATAAAGAACATACAAGTAAAGGCTTACTTTTGACATATCAACTTCAATATCTTTAGCTGTATCAACTTCTTCTCGACTAAGGTCCTCTGCCATTGTATACTTGAAGGACAACTGTAGATTATAAAATTGCAGATGATGAGCGTTCCTCAAAAAGAGCAACTGTCCCGATATAGTTATCAACATACAAGGGGTTTGAAAGTACTTAAATGGGTGTATTGTTAGTTACAGCACCAACTTTTGACTTTTGTATGTACATGTATTTATTTATAGTTGTATATTAATTATTATTGGTCTTTTTGTGTGAAGTATGTTTTTTAAATTGTTTCATACTCGTTACCCCTTTGTGTTTTATAGCATCTTTTAAAATAACAGATATTGATTTAGATCTTAATATCTTATAAAATTTCCTCTTTATTTCAACAATATCTACATATTTGGGGAACCAGGCTTAAAAGATGTGTCTGTGTATTTTTGATTGTCACAAGAATGTATTTGATTTGTGTAAGATTTACCCAAAAATGCTGATGAAAAAAAGCCATTGAACAACTTTAAAATTGCATCCTTTATTTTGTGCATACTCAAAATTCAGATTACGTAACAAAGGTTAGGAGGACATTCTTTTCTTTATCAATTGTTTATAATTACAAATATTGTTCATTTTGTCAGTCTTTTTTTTCTATGTTGTGTTTACAGTGACTATTGTTTGTCAGTTTATTTTCGACTTATGCTATCAATGGCTTCTCTTGTACAAGTAGAGATATATAATCAGAGCTGTTCCCTTGATCACTTAAATAAATCCAAATAGTTATTTTTCTCTAAACTTATGTTAGTACTATTTTTACATTGCTTCCATCATGAATTCTGAGTACTATCATTAAAACACATGCACTGCTAGTCAGTAGGGCAGTAGTCACACCTATAAACATGTATAAACAGTGGAACAACGATAGAATGACAAAAAGAGCATACTAACATACTGAGTTACCTCTGCTCCATCTCCATGACCACCTTCATCACCACTTGTTACTTGATCTTCAATATTACTTCCACTCTGTCCAGTCGCAGAGAGAATCTGTTGTTAAAATAATAAATTGACAGTAGTCGTAATATGTTTAATAGTTTTCAGTAGCAAATAAAAGATATAAGATAATCAAGAGTGCACATACTGAAATTGGTCACCCTAATTACTAATTACATTGTATCAATATTATGTTGAAAGTCCTAAATATAAAGCTTTATTACAACAGTGTCACCTAAACTTAATATTAACCAAAGAACCATGAAAATGAGGTCAAGGCCAGATGAACCATGCTAGGCAGGCATGAACAGCGAACAATTCTTCCATTCCACAGATATAGTTGACCTATTGCACATATTATTTGAAAAAAACTTAACTGAACCATGAAAATGAGGTCAAGGTCAGCTGACACCTGCCAACTAGAAATGCACACCTATCGGTCATTCCATACCCCAAATATAGAAGATTTTTTGCATACAATATAAGAAAAACAGATCAAAACCTAAAATTAACTATAACCACTGAACCATGACTATGCGGTCAAGGTCAAATGACACCTGCTAGTTCGTGATGTACACTGTACAGTGCTTCCATGCACCGAATATACTAGACCTATTGCGTATAGAATATGGACTTGTATTTACTGGCTACAGCCATTTTATTTTATTTGCTTTAGGCTTGAAATTAGTGTTGTCAAATCGTACACTTTTGCCTAACCGGTTACTCGGATAATCGTTCGACCGATTAACCGGTTAACCGGTAATCTTAAGTTGTCTTTTGAAAGCCTTTTCAATAGTACCATACATAAAATTGAGAATGGAAATGGGGAATGTGTCAAAGAGACAACAACCCGACCGAAGTAAAAAAAACAACAGCAGCAGGTCACCAACAGGTCTTTAATGTAGCGAGAAATTCCCGCACCCGGAGGCGTCCTTCAGCTGGCCCCTAAACAAATATATACTAGTTCAGTGATAATGAACGCCATACTAATTTCCAAATTGTACACAAGAAACCAAAGTCAAAATAATACAAGACTAACAAAGGTATGTACACATAGTTATAAGATGTGGTATGAGTGTCAATTTGACAACCTTTCATCCAAGTCATAATACTACGATTAAAGAATTGAAGTTTGTTCTTTGGCATTATAATGCTTGTCTGTGAGGATTCCTGGAGAAGTTTGGTTTTTAATAAACAAATACACCGTATCAACTATAGCATTTGTACCAACTTCAGATTGAAAAATATAAAATAAAATTACGTCTTGATCTCGTATAATTGAATTTTTCTGAAACCGATCATTGTTTAATTTTCTCTTGTTGTCTTCGAAAATAATTTGGAGTGTTTCAATTTGAAGTGATTAATTATATAAAAAAAAAGAAGAAATGGTATGATTGCCAATGAAACAATTCTCCACAAGAGACCAAAATGACACAGAAATTAATAACTATAGCTAAACATACGGCCTGTTTCGCTTTGTTTGCTTGTTTCTTTAAGCATGTTACTCGTACTAACACGTATACCTTAAGTACATTCACATTAGTTTGCATTTCACAATTTTTATGGTAGCATTTCGTTTAAAGAAAGACTAAACCTTACACTACGGAGGTTACACATTTAGATGTTGGTTTACACAATATTAGATCAAAAACGAAATAATGAACCAATTAGTAAAATTTAATCGCATCCCTGATTTAAAGTTATTGTTAAAAAACATGTTTACCAATCATGTTTCTTTAAGGTCCTGCCCCGAGCTGTAATTAATTTATGTATTTAGGATCAATAATAGCAATCAATATACTGGACAATTGATCTGTCAAATTAATAACCACGACGACAATTTTTAAATAAAACATAACTATTTAATGATTTCCATACAAATTTATATCAAAACTATCAAAATTGAAAAAAAGTCCGGTTAAAAGGTTAGCGTTTTAGGTATTCGGTATTCGGTCGTTCGACCGGTTAACCGGTTAAGTTGACAACACTACTTGAAATGCTTACTTTTGTAACTGTTGAAACATGTTTGCAATTGCTTGTGTTCATTTATATTGTTTTTTTGTGCTGCTTTGTTCAATTGGTTTGTTATTAGAGTACATTATCACGGTGGGTATGGTTGTCCTGCGAGAGAACGTACTGTGCTGGTGATTCGGTCCTGACGGGTGCTGGTGATCAATGAAAAAATGTAAACAAAGACGAAAATGATGATTTTTGACGTTTTCACTCATAAAAAATGGAAGAAAACAGTTGAGATTTTTCAATTTCGTTTCTTATGGGTTCATATATAAACCATTAAAAAATTGACCCTCTAAACTGTTTCAGTAAGCGTAACACAAAAATGCTCATTTTCAAAAAATCAGAAAAAATAAAACAAAAATGCTCATTGAGTCCGCTTTCTATACCGCAATCCACACGACAAAACAATTTTGTGAAAAAACATTGCAATTTATTAAAATTAAGCCTTTTCTCAATTTATTCATGTCCTGATACTGTGCTGGTGGGTCCTGTCATTGTGCTGGTGGGTCCTGATACGGTGCTGGTGATTTTGGATAAGAAGCTGGTCATATTTGAAACAAATGTTACAAAATCAATAAAGTTAGCCAGATAATTGTTGCCAACAGGATCTATAACTCCTATTTTAGGTCTTGTGCATCCATTTGGTTGTTTAATATGTGTTTTCAAATGATCTGAATTTGTATTACATAATAACATAAAAGGGCAACATCTTTCGTCCAATATCAGATAACAATATATAGTATCTAAAATAAGTTAAAAATTCCACAATACTATTTAATTCATTTTATGTGTCGATTTGTTCGAAAAAAGTCGAAAAGAAGAGACTTTTTTTAATGTCATGATTATCTGTCGCTTTCTAGATCTATTCTTAGCATTCATTGCAGATGACATGGACTCCTCACCCTGATGACCCTGCTGCCTTTCATAACTTTATCCGTATACATATATTAATAGATAAACAAAAGGCTGCAACACGTATTTTTGTATTTAAAATGATTCATTGTAACGAGAATATTTGTGGTGAATGGAAACTGTGAGGGTCACAATCTTAAATTGCTTATAAATGTTGCTGGACCCAGTTTCGTTATCTGATCTGAATTTTCTAAAATGTGCAAGGTAGATAGACATTTTGATTTTTTTTTACTCGGTAATGAACCATTGTGTTGATCCCATGCTAAACATGACAAAAATCTCTGTACAAAGGTCTGTGAATTCTCTACAAAAATAGTGATTTTATTTTCACTAAATTCTCTTTTTCTACTAAATACAATAATGAACCATAAATAATAATGCTTTGCAAGAAGTTTTCCCTCGATATATGTACAAAATTATATCTCTATTATTCATTGTCTGTACTGTTTTGATACTATTGCAGTTTGCACATTTCGGAATTGACAGGCCACAGGAGGGGTCATAAACCGTACACGAAAAGATAAAATATTGATATAAGAACTTAATTTGCATCTTTGAACCCCCACTCCGGCTTGTTTTTTTAGAAGCCTGTGGTGTCTAAAAATGGTCGATTACAGACAGCCGAGTACGCATTTTCCAGGCGTATTATTGTTGATTGTTTAAGTCCTGAAAACGGATAGATGAGAACAAAAATGTTTGATATATCTGGCTTTAGATTCATTTTTTTTAAATATAAATTATGGCTACATTATAATATAATAATTCTATGAATTCACAATATAAAAAAATGCAGAAAAAATAATGAATGAAGTGAAATATCTTAGTAAGGAGTCATTACTACAGAGATAATGTGTTTGACACACAAAAATTAAAAGCTTAGTGATATTTCCAATATTAAAATAAAAGTGTATTTTAGTTGGGTATTTTTTCCATTTACTCATTTTCAATTATAATCAAGGCACATTTTATTTTTATTCATGAAAAATATTTAAATATAGAAAAGAAGGACACATTGTTCACTTCCTCCCCCGTAATTCTTTATCAAAAATATTTATTTTGAAATGAAAAAGCTAAGAAATCTTAATTTTGTTAGTGTTCTCTAGGTTATCTCGTGACGTCTTCATTCTCTGACATATTCTAGCCTGCCCTTTCATAAAATAGTGATTTTTTTAGTGTTCTATCGAACTTTCGAAAAAAAAAAAAAATACCTGATAACCTTTTAGACAAAAAAAATATGTTGGAAAAATCTAACAGAAAGTGATTCTTAACAGCTATAAGATACATTTTTCTTTTACAATACAACTTTTAAATCTTACGGAAAACTATTACAAGCTTTCACTGTAACCTTGCTCTAACTTACCCCCATCCCCCCACAAAAAAACCCAAACAAACAAACCCGCAATACTATTGTCATTCTTATAGTCAGCACTCAATTGTTCACAAACAAATGGGTTTTAAGCTGCTAAAGACATGATTCAAACGCCAAGAAAGTCCTTTGTTCTATATTTTTGCTCTCCATTTTTAGGTAAAACCTTTTACATTTTTATTTTATGGGTTATTGTTGAAGGTCGTACGATGACGTATGTTTGTTAACACATACTTCCTTTGGTTTCTTATGGAAATTTGTCCATTGACAACAAACACTCCACATCATCTACTTTATATAAGTATTGTAAAAACTACAACGTATTTTGGTGATCTTGCAAAATGATCGTAATCCCGTAAATCGTAAACATATTTTCTTATCTTAAAAGGGGGCAAGAAGGGTTCCATTAACAGGCCAATAAATAAGATTACAGTTAATTTAAAAAAAAATTAAAAAAATAGGGGTATTTTTTCTCTCATAATAACAGTAAACAGATTCACAACAATGTCAATTTCAAGAAAGCAGACAACAGCTAATTAGTCAATAACAGTACAGCATCAATGATCTTGAATATATGCCACTTTTAACTAAAATATAAAAGCACAGAACCAGGACATAGGAGCACAGAACCAGGACCGTTTTTCTTATCACCAGCACAGCGTCAGGACAATTCCGTTTAACGAACTTGCACGACTTTTGCAATTTAATATTGTTGTAATATACTTTGCATGGTACTTTTGACACATCAGAGAAAATTTTAGCAACAAAACAGTCTTTTTATTGCCGTTTTGATACAATGTAAACAAACCCACCAGCACAGAATCAGGACCCACCAGCACCCGTCAGGACCAAATCACCAGCACAGTACGTTCTCTCGCAGGACAACCATACCCACTGTGATTATGTACAAGAAATTTGCATCCTTGTTATGAATAACCAACATACATGACATATACAAGGAAAACATTTTAAAGTATCAAAATACGTTTCCATTTTATGGTTATGAGACCAATGTCATTCTTTGGACAATTGTGAAAAAATAACTCTAGGAATAACAAGAACAATTATATAACATTTAAATTAAGACTTTGATAATAGCCATAGAATCACTATGCTGATTAAAATCTTGACTAAAATATACATGTTTGCAATCTTACAATTCGAATTCCCTTTTCAATTTTTTTCTTCAAAATTTTTTTTTTCATTGATTCATGAATATTTAATTATTTTTTAAAAGTAAAATGAGCAAGATATTTTATATTTTTGATTATTTAAATGAGAGTAACATGTAGGTTTTAAGATTGAACCCATTGCTCATTTGCAGAATTATTAACAAATGCTAGCTCATAAACTAAAAGCACATAGAATCACATGTAAGACCAATTCAACACACATATACTTACACTCATTGTAGTATTCTAAAATGTATAAAAGAAATAATAAATACATCAGAAAAGGTCGATATATGTACAAATATGCAAGCAAAGTATATGTTTTTTCACTGAAGACCTTGAGGCAAAGAATGCCCTGGGTGGCCCTCTATCTAACTGTGAGATACCATATACTGATTTTAAATCTAATATTAGAGAATATGTTTTTAATATATTGAAAAATAAATGGAGTAAAAAAGATGATAATAAATTGCATGAAATTAAACCTAATTTAGGAAAACCTTTTAATAATATAATGTGCAGAAAAGATCACAGTGTTATTACTAGATGTCGTTTTGGTCATACTAGAATAACACACGAGTATCTTTTTAAAAAATGAAGATGAACCACAATGTGTTCCTTGCAACTGCAAGTATACTATTAAACATGTTTTAATTAATTGTATTGACTTTGCTGATATTCGTAAGAAGCATTTCAATGTCAATAATATGTATGATTTATTTAATAATGTTCCTTTTACAAATATTGTTGCTTTTTTAAAAGAAATTGGAATTTATTATAGAATATAAAAATGTTATTATATTTAAATCGATTTTAATTTTTATTACGTTATTTTACTGTTGATTTTTATTTGTATATACTCAATTTGCTTTAGTCAAGCATTTAAGTATATTGAAGGACTTTTTGTCTTATTTTAAAAATATGATTTAAATTGTAAAAATATTCGAATTAGCTCTCGCCACGATATAGCCTTTTTGTGCTAATGCGGCGTAAAGCAACCAACAATCAATCAATCAATAATCGAAATAATTCCTTCATGTCATGCTCTATGCTCATTTTAACATGGGTAGGCATTATATTTGACCACATGTTACACCTCGCTGTCGCTCAGTGTAAAATATCGACAAATATAATGCCTACCCATGTTAAAATCAGCATAGAGCATGACATGAAGGACTTATTTCTTAATTAGAGAATATGTTTTTAATATATTAAAAAATAAATGGAGTAAAAAAGATGATCATAAATTGCATGAAATTAAACCTAATTAAGGCAAACCTTTTAATAATATTATGTACAGAAAAGATCAGTGTGTTATTACTAGATGTCGTATTGGTCATACTAGAATAATACACGAGTATCTTTTAAAAAATGAAGATGGACCACAATGTGTTCCTTGCAACTGCAAGTGTACTATTAAACATGTTTTAATTAATTGTATTGACTTTGCTGATATTCGTAAGAAGCATTTCAATGTCAATAATATGTATGATTTATTCAATAATGTTCCATTTACAAATATTATTGCTTTTTTAAAAGAAATTGGAATTTATGATAGAATACAAGAATGTTATTATATTTAAATCGATTTTAATTTTTATCACAATATTTTACTGTTTAATTTTATTTGTATATAATCAATTTGATTAGTCAAGAATTTTAGTATATTGAAAGACTTTTTGTCTTATTTTAAAAATATGCTTTAAATTGTAAAAAATATTCGAATTAGCTCTCGCCGCGATAACCAGTTTTATTTGCTAATTGAAAATTAAGCGGAATGAAATAATTTAAGACAGCAGAGAAGATAATTCTGTTTGATTGGTTATTACTAACCGACTTAAATAAAAGAGTGAGCTATTATTACTGTAAATGTATAATGTCTCTAGTCTGGTCAAAGGGTCAGAGTGTCCTACTTAATTAAACGATAAATTGTTGAAATTAGATTACTTGTTTTCACGTGCAGAGAAATTTCTTTTATGACCAATGCATGACCGGATATCATCTTTCTTATTGGTCAATGGCATTGCGGGTCAGCACGAGTTCACGTGTAAGTGCATTGTGGTCACTTCCTTTTATCATCAGCATTTGATGTGTTAACTTGTGATTCTTATCAAACAATTTGTTCAAAATTCCCACCCACATACCGCCCTTTATATTATCTTTTGAAGTAGATATGTATTATATATGTTTATGTATGGGGCAGGTTTTTCTCCCCACCTTTGCTATTCTTTGTCATTTATTCAATTGACATGATATTAGTTGATGTAATTTCGTAGTAATTATGTATTATTATTTCATATTAAATATGAACTTTTATGTCAAATGTTTTATTTGCAAAATGTATTTTTTGCATTTTATGATTTTGAATAAATGACCTTTTTTCGTCAGTTTAGTTTTTATATCATATAGCAAATCAAGCTCAGACTCTGGCTTGCGTATACGTAGTATGTTTATGGTATCTAGCTGTCTGTCTTAAATAGCCTTTTTGTGCTTATGCGGCGTAAATCAACCAAAAATCAATCGACAATGAATGGAATGTTCATAATTCTCACATACGCCATCATGATGTAATTTACCATATTAAAGTGAAATATTTGTCACATACATAGATATTAACCAAGGATGATAAAACAATGTCCTTTGGAGAAACTACAACAAAATGATTCCTCTTTTTCAATCGGCCCATTGTTGACGGATTTTAATTTTTATTAAGTTAAACGTGTGTCGCTAATTTTAAACAGAAACTACCAACAGGCAGTGCTTCTGTATAGGTTTATAATTTCATATAATAGTAACATTATTTTCGTTTACCCCTTACTCTCATGGTCATGCTATTGGTTGTGGTATTTTTTTGCCGTTTACAATTTATCTTTTTATATCATTATTTCATCTTTGGCCCGGGCCAAAAAATTGTTCATTTGGCAATAATATCATCGGATACAGACATTACACAAACAACGGTATTGTCTTGCTGTATCCTAGCACGATGTTATTAACATTAAAGTTGAGACAAAGTGATTTCAAGAAAATAGTTTTTGGTGTTTATAAAAGCAATAAGATGCATTGTTTTTAATTTTTGTTTAAATCGTCGTCCGAAACGGGATTATATTCTACCTGCTAAGTGAATCTTACAATCAAAAAGGAAGTATTATCCTACACCTGTGTTAAACTACAACACAGGGAAGTGGTTATTTATAGAGAAATGGATTTCTGTTTTTGAATTTTACTTACATTTGTACAACGAATGTTCATATAGCCTTTGTGGCACAGAACTGTAAGTGTTTTTTTTATCTTATATTATAATAAGCTAGTTAAGGTGAAATCCAACCGAATGTGATGTGTTGGTTGAGCTTTGCTTACATCAAGAATTGTCACAGTCCACGTAGAAAAAAAATGTAAATGCGACTTAAGTTTAAGCAATAACTACCTCTAAGAAATGGCCTCGTGTCAACATTATTTTTCTCTTAAGAGGAGAAAGTATTGATTTGCTTTTTTTAGGTATTGTATACATAGATATATGTGAACGATTATAACAAAAAAATATAAATGGTTTCCTCGTTATTAAATTAAATCTGCTAGGTAATGAGCCATGAATGTATTACTTGAAATATTCATGTATAATTCACGAGGCGTATGTGCATTCTGTTATCCTTCACAAATAGAAATTATTATATTTCCGTTGACTGTGATATAGTAAAAAAATATTTTGTTGTAAATTAGATGTTGTAGTTTCTGGTTACCGAAGTTAACAAATTATGCCTTACATTGAAAAAGAGACTGTAAAGATACTTATTGAAAAGAAGATGTGGTTAGATTGCAACTGTCCACAAAAGTCTAAATGACAGAAATTAATAACCATAGGAGACCATACGGCCTCAGTCATCACTGAGCAAACCCCATACCGCATAGTCAGCTATTGAAGGCAACAAAATTACAATGTTAAACAATTCAAACGAGAAAACTAACAGCCTAATTGATAGGTCGAAGTTGATTTAATTACTAATTTGATTGCCCTCATATTTACAAAATTAATGACAACCTAAAACCAAAGTAAGAAAACACGTATAAATATAAGAAATCCGCCATGATAGCGATAAATAAAGTGTTCCTAGAAACAAGTGAAGTTCCAAATATATCATGCATATTCATAAAAACAAAAAGAAGGTACGTTCAGTTTAATCTACAACAAGAAGGACACGGGGCTACCATGCAAATTTATTGTTAGTTAGATAGGGCAAAATATTTCACTGTCCTTTCAATGTGTTTTGGATTTAACGCCCTTTGTGCTTAGACGTTTATTATATTCCACGCAACACGTGTTTGGCCCGTCATGCTGCTTTTTGCATCCTGTTCTTCAGGGCAACTCCTCTGTAACAACAATTCAGAATTTCATGAAACTTTGCAGATATTTATAACATATTATACAGATGATTGTGCAAAATGACATGACATTATATTTTTTCTAGGGGTCATACTACTTTTAATTTAGTATGTTAGAAATGATTTGCATGTACCACTACATCAGTTGGTCTGCGCGCAACTCCTTTGAAACCTAACAACAATAAAGTTTATGTAACTTTGTAGATATTTACACATCTTTACACATAATCATGCTGCTGCGAATAGTTTGTAAGCGTAACTCTTTTGAACCACCCGACAGATTTATATGAACTTTGTAGTGTATGAGGACACATTGTGTTGATGTGCATAAAAACTCATCTTTGTACAGGAACTTTTATTTACATGTTCAAAACCAAACCCAGATCCAACTCCATTAATACATAACCTTTATAAAGTGGTAAAATACAGTAAAACAAGAATGTGTCCCTTGTACATGGATTCAACATCCGCACTATCATTTTCTATGTTCTGCGGACCGTGAAAATGGGGTAAAATATATAATTTGACATTTAGATTAGAAAGATCATGTTGGAACATGTGTACTTAGTTTCAAATTGATTAGACTTCAATTTCATCAAAAACTACTTTGACCAAAAACATTGACGGACGGACGAACGGACGCATATGTTTTCTCTTCTTTTTTTTTAGTGTAAATTCACATTGCGATAAGACGTGTCACGGTACTTGTCTATCCCAAATTCATGTATTTGGTTTTGTTGTTATATTTGTTATTCTCGTGAGATTTTGTCTTATGCTCGGTCCGTTTCTGTGTGTGTTACATTTTAGTGTCATGTCGTTGTTCTCCTCTTATATTTAATACGTTTCCTCGATTTTTTTTTGTCCATGGATTTATGAATATTGAACAGCGGTATACTACTGTTGCCTTAATATACCAGAAAATATAATGCACTTAAAAAGCATAAAACCTAAAAGTCTGAATAAAAGTGTTGCTGACACAGTTCTTGAAGCTCGGCCAGGATTGAGTTGCTAGACTCCGTACTACAGTTATGACGCAAAGGTGAAGCATAGATCTGAATGCAATATAAAAGAGGAAGTGAAAACCTGTGTCGAGGATAGCAAATAACTACTTTAGGTGGCAGGTTCAAGTTTTGGTGTAATAGAACATGTGTCCCATGCAGAAGTTTTGTTATAGATAAGCATTGATGTATATAATTGCATCATGTGGACTGAAACAATAAATGAATGTAAATTCTATGCTAGTGTACTACACAAGTGATTAGTTTGCTTTTATCAGGATTCTAAGAATTCGATTGGTATCAAAAGCATCACATTTTTTGCCTTATTTACAATGCATTTATATATTTTAAAATCTCCATGCTGGACAGAGACCCAAATTTAAAGGTTTTTTTTTATATATATTTACATATACACGCACACACCTTAAATTAGTTTATTGAAACCATACATCTTATTTGTATATAATCTTGAATGAATTTTCAAGAAAATATAATCATAAATCCATGAAATTCTAAAGATTTATTTTAAAATAACTGGTATCTGCCTCCTTAGTATTTATTTAGAATATTTGTAAAATATTTATTCAAGAACATCGCATGGAACAATGTTGCAAAGAACGTGCAGAACAAATTGATGACCAGGACAAAGAAATCGATTCACAATACATCAAAAATAAAAGATCTACAGACTCGACTCGGAAATCAGAATCTTTTTTAGTCCAACCCGTGTCAGATTTCATAATATTCCAGTCCTTGTTGATTGGCCAGGTCAAATTCAACAGCCAATTAACACTGATCTTGTAATTTTAATACTCCATATGAAAGAGTGAAACCGAATGCCTAACCATGATTATAATATTCTATTATTTATTTTATATTGCAGGGAGACAAGATGATTTTCTTTATAAAGCCAGTCATATATCCCATACTGTTGAATTTGATAGCAATTGTCGCCTGCACAGTTCCGTGAGTTCTTGTCTGAATATTTCATTTTAAAACAATTAAAGCTATCATAATCAGTTAACGATTATTTGATATAAATACATATATTTTAGAAAAAGGGACAAATGAACTATATATAAATAAAAAATGCTGTTGTTAGGTAGATAAAGTCATCTGAACTTGAAAATTAATGTTTAGTCTTGACTAAAAGCCATGTCATGAAAGACATTTTATAGATTTCAAAAACATTAATTTTCATCGGGCATGCTTTAAAGTTTACTGTTAGGTTTATAGGATCGACAAAAAAATTTACATGACAATTTGTATACATTGTACCTAATATTGTAATACATTACATGCGTAAAATCAGAAACAAAAATATATAATTTACGATTTTGTTTTTCACTTATTTGTACATACTTTAGCAACAGACAAAACATGAAAATCGCAGTTGTACTGTTTAAAAAAAAACTTACACGAATCAAAAACGTATTGTGGTTGTTAATGTAACTGTACTCAAAAACTAAACCTGCTAGAACATCTTAGCCGTAAACTGTGCGTTCCTTTGCAAGTAGGCAGAAATAATATTCTGAACGCTTTGCCTATTAGCAATAGAAAGGGATTAAGGGCAGCAAACCCTCTGAAACTTACTGTTCCTAAAAAACAAAAACATTTTAAATAGAACAATTGTGAATTTATAATCTACTCCGGTTACTGGAGCTAGTCCTACAAAGGACAGAACTACTACAAGTCAAGACAAGTTGAACGATTAGGAACGGACCGCCAGGATGACCAATCTTGAAATATGGACTTACAAAGCGAAATTTAGCATGTTTAGTTTTAATAATTGGAATGCTCATATTAGTAGAATCATAACACAAGATTACAATATTCGTGAAAATACCATTTGGACCTAATTTATGTTACCCAGGACTCTATAGACAGGTCAAGAGAACTTTCCAAAATGTTTGTTAATTCTGCGAAAAAGATAAAGGTCAGTTTTTATCTTTCTCTTTTAGCTACTTTCTAGCATCAGCCAAAGAGAACAACGGTTTCCCATTCATCAGGTAATTGTTATGCGAGATGAATACATGTCTGTGCAACATAGGTGACTCTTTGTTGAAATGAAATTGCTGGTGTTTCGTTGTATATAGCGTTAATGGTAGTAGTTCACACACCATTGTAAATATTACGAATTTGATGAGACTGTCATCAAAGTGAGAGGGTGAGCGCTATAAAACCAGGTTTAATCCACCATTTTCTACATTTGAAAATGCCTGTACCAAGTCAGTTCTTGTCCATTCGTTGTTGATGTGTTTTGTTATATAATTTTGCCATGTGATGAAGGACTTTCCGAATTGATTTTCCTCTAAGTTCAGTATTTTTGTGATTTTGCTTTTTATACCTATGTGATAAATGATCATAAATGGTTATTTTTAGCTACTTTCTGTCACAAGCCGAAGAGACAATACAAAAATTCTCATTCATATGGTCATTTCTGTGTTTAGAAAAATGCGCGATTATCATACAGTAAAGATCAGTGCATTGTGTGCGAATTTTATATAATAGACATAGTATATTTTATGCAAATGGCAAAATATTGTAACATTTTCATTAATCTATTTTCAAAACTACATGCATCTGAGTATTAAATAAAAATTATCAGTCTATGTTTGCTGCTTTAATACATTTTGTGTATGTCCTGACGGAAAACAGAAGAGAAAATCTTGTCGCTCTGAAATAAGAGTAAACTCACTGCATGCATGATATTTCTGAATTTATCTCTACCATGTGCACAATATTTTAACATTTTACTTGAATGTAATTTCTAATTTTGTTCTAAAATTATACGCATTCAAAAGTATTCGTGGTTATCACAAATTAATCTAAAAAATATTTCTAACTTCTGTAATGTTGTGTTTCAGTGACAGTGGACGACAAGGTGTTGCTGCAGCAGTGTTCAGCTTGTTTTTCACACTTTACGCATTTATTTGTAAGATTTTTACCTTATATTACCATGATAACATAAAATACATGTAACTTTCTTTTGCCATAACACATTTTTGAAAAATTGTATCCGAACTTTGTTTGCACCAAATGTTTGCCACTATTTTTGAATATAACATACAAGGCCTGTTTTAAAGTGACTAGTATTAAGTTGATGACAACAATTATGTATCATTTGGTTTGTATAATTTTTGTAATTGAGTAATGAGCATAATTTCAGGTTGGTTTTCAACTGAATCGCCTTTTGTATATTTCAGAGTTTCGTAAAGTAGCGTACTAACCTTCATATAAAGCACCCGCTCAATATTATATTCATTTGTACATTTAATGATTTATAACTCGGTGTCGTCACTACAAGCTTTTCCGGTCGCTATTACGATTTGCTTTGATTGAAACCTTATATAATTGTTGTAACAAATTTGAGAACTGACAAGTATAACAATGTGCATGCAAAAAAACTGAGTTGAAATTATTTCGGAGCATCCAATTTTGCACACTGCTCCCGGCTTACAGGGAGTCGAACTTTAGTTTTTATTACCACCTATCGTTTATGTATCATGCATATAATTTTATTGAAACCATCACCGATATTTTTTGCTTTCATTTGTATCTGGTATCTGAAGTAAAATGTATTTCTAACTTTGATCTGGTTTTATATAAAGTGTTAGCTTATATTATAAATATTGTTGAAGACGTATGGTGGCTTATAATCTCTTGCATCCATGCACTTCATTTGGACTATGGTTGATAGTTGTAACTTTTAAAATATCTATCGCGATGTGGACGAAAACATGCAAGCATATAATCTTTAGCTCGCAAATTTTTTACATTGTGACTTAAAACAGGATTTTAGTTGTCATTACAATAGTTCAATTTCATAACTGAAAGTCACTTATAATATCTTGCATTTTTGTGGTCTTTTAAATTTTTCAGTTTTCATAATTTTAACACTGAGATTTGAGCAGATTAAGGCAGTATACAGCAACAGGAGTCATAAATGTTTACATGCTGTTAACACAGTCACATACTGTATCGGATTGCTAGCTTGTGCAGGTGTTTGGTTGCTAACAAACTTTAGAGAGGTACTTGAAAATTAACGATTAAATTAATTTATCAAATTAAAGGTTTTTATGATAAAAGTTTAAATGTAAGTTTTATTGTTTTAAAACCAAGTACACAGATTATGTAAGACGATGAAATGGATCTCGCAAACGATATATCATTTCTCCGCGCAAATGTGAATTAATGTTTGCCAAATCCGCGCAAATATAGGTCGCCCGAAATGATGTGAAGGATTGCTTAGTTTAAATGTATGCATAAAATGCTTTAATAAATAATGACGCAGAAAACAGGAGTACTTACTAACAAATGCTATTGACAATTAATAATCATTTTATAGTACAACAAACATGGAGTAATAATGATAATAAAACTCTTCCATATTTTCAATGTTTCAAAATGCCTCTATAGGAAATGTTACCATACATATATATGGAGGTAGTGATGCTGTTGTTGAACAATTATGGTATATTTGATTCATAACTTAACATCTTTAAAAAGTTTTTGACTGTTTTAGTTATTTCATCTGTTTGTTCGCCATACATAAAACTATAATTGTCGGAAGTATATGATAAAGCGATTAATACATAGCCTTTTCCATTTCAGCCTGTGTATCATCCCTCGACTCTGTCTCGGGCTGATATGGGGGTCTCGGGATGATACACAGTCTGATATGGAAAAGGTCATGTATTAATCTCTATATAATTCCGATAGATATGTATAGGATCAATCTGGAAGTGATTTTGGAAATCAATATTTCCACTGCGAAAAGAAAATATAGAGACTAAAGGTAAAAACTAAGCATTGCAGGAGCTAGACCACCCATTGAATCCATGCAGTGTTGTTACAAGGGCAATTAAAATGCATTGAGAAGTGAGGCTCTCCCTTTACACGAGGTATCAGAATTAATGTTCCCATTCAAACAAAGCGTATAGTAACGTATAATTAAGGTGTAATTAGTTGTGTTTACAACTTTACAGTCCTGAACTCTGTGCGAGGTATTATATCATTTTCATTAGAGGTTAGAAGTGATCTCCACTGTATACAGTCCTGAACTCTGCGAGGTATTATATCATTTTCATTAGAGGTTAGAAGTGATCTCCACTGTATACAGTCCTGAACTCTGTGCAAGGTATTATATCATTTTCATTAGAGGTTAGAAGTGATCTCCACTGTATACAGTCCTGAAATCTGTGCGAGGTATTATATCATTTTCATTAGAGGTTAGAAGTGATCTCCACTGTATACAGTCCTGAAATCTGTGCGAGGTATTATATCATTTTCATGTTAATAAATATCTTTACAGAAATCTGAACCAGAAGAACTCATGAAAGTACATAATGCAGGTTCGGTCATAGGATTTGCGTTGGGAACCATATACTTTTTGCTACAGACAATATTCTCATTTTTCTGGAAAGAGGTTCCCGGCAGAACACTTGTTGTCAACATTTGCAGAGGAATATTTTCGAGTCTGCATTTTGCATTTTTAGCCGCATGTATCCTTTAGTTATAAATACAGAAACTTGTGTTTCAAGGTAGATATATTTGATATGCAAGTTGTCAAATACAACGATTCCGATGATCTGTGTGTGTTTAGGGGAGAGGAGCGGGCCATAATGTAGTGTTATGCCATGTTGTCGCTAAGTGACAGGGATTAATAAAGGCCTTTTTTCTTTAGATGGCTATCAATGTGTGTATCAGATATAATGCAAATGAACTAGTTAAAGTTATAAAGTACGAAAGCCCAAAAGGACCATGCGAGATCCGATATTCGAAATTCGAGATTCAATATCCGAGGTTCGAAATTCGACATTCGAAATTCGAGATTCATATCTTAATTTCGAGATTCGAGATTCTTAATTCTATATCCAGTGTAACCAATCAGAAGAAAGCTTATAACTTGTGAATTTACTTTAGACCAATGAAATGTGTTTTAACAAACATTTGGGTAAACTTTCCACAAATGCAAAGATTCCCATTACCAACATAAATTCTTAAGCCTCAAGGCTTGACACCGTTTTTATAGAGTCGTAATGACTAATTGCCTTTTTTTTACTAGAAATATATATATATAATTAATCAACGGTGTTTCGGGATTTTTTAGCTAAGTTTTATTTTAGCAAGGGTCCCTTCTCAAAAGTCTCCCTATTTAAAAGTCTTGTTTTTGCTAGGTGCTCTTTTAAATTTTTACTGCGTTTATACGCAATGATAGGCATCTGTTTAAATATTGTTTTACAATATTCATCTCTTTGCAATTTTGCCAATGCTTCTTAATAGCTCTGTTAAGATTTATAACTGTAGGGTTATATGTAGTTACTAGTGTAAGTGGAATTTCCCTTTGTCTAAAATTATCTGACAGAGTACTGCATCGTTTAATCTTGTGTTTCACATCTTTAATGTTTTTTGCAGTTTCCAACTTATCATATGCTCTATCTATAATTTTATTCTCCAAAGTCAGAAGATGTTTGTTGAGATCAGTTTCGTTGCTATTATTTCTTATGTGACGAATTGTTTCACCTGTAATAATACTTCTAAAAGTATGTTTAGGATGTGCACTTGTAATTGGGAGGTACTGATACGTTTCAGTTGGTTTGACATGTAACCTGATGTAAAGGACACCACTCGATTTAAAACGCTCCCCTTTGTACACCTCAGTATCTAAGTACGTCACTTCTGTATTGGAGAAATTATACGTAAACTTGCAAAGAACTCATCAATTTGTGATTTGTTGCACTCTGTAATCATGAAACCATCGTTACGATATTGACAAATCATACTAATGCTATTTTTAAATTGAAATCTGTCTAAGATTTTTGTAAGTATTGTTGACAGATGCAGATCGGTGGCAGTGGGAGATAATATTCCACCTGGTGGCGCCCCTATAACTTGTTTATATAAAGTCCCATTAAATTGGAATTCATTGTTTTCCAATATAATTTTTGCAAAAGATATTAGATCTGATTTGTTTGGTACTTTAAACTTATACTTTGTTCGATCAATTTGATTTAAGAAATTCTTCGTTGTATCTAGTAACTTGTGGATGTTCATGTTTGTATACATTGAAGTTACATCATTGGCAATTAGTGTACAGCTACGTTTTGTTATAATAAAACACCCATGCAACCACGCATCCCATATTGCTGATAGGACCCGACACAAATATCAATTTCGTGTTTCGGTAGTTAAGCTTGGGATGGTCAATTTAAGATGCATTATTTGAATATAATCAAATATGAAAATTATTCATATTTATATTGATATATTTATATTTTTATTCTTCTTCTTTATATCTAGTTATTATGACAGATCTACCATCATCAGGGGTCCAACTGTCAATTTAATGTTAAAGTCTTTAACTTTGATCTACTAAGCATATCTCCAATACTTTTATGTTTGCTATACGCAACTATTGGTGCTGCATTGAATATTTGTGCACAGTCTTCATCGAACTGTAATAACTGCCAGTGTTTCATTATACGTTTCTTTATTTTACGTATATATGGATTATATTTAGTTATTAAAACTAACGGAATACTTTGCTTCTCTTTAGATTTGTTTTGTTGTAATAAATCAGTACGGTCAATTGCTAAAGCATCAGTAATACTATCATCTATTTCCAAGTTATCATAACCCCTATCTAATAATTTCACTTTGAAATTAGTTAGATTGTTTATTAATTTGTTATGGTCACTTGTATTTCTAATTTGCCGTATTGCTTCACCTTTAATAAATCCTCTGAATACATGCTGTGAGTGACAGCTATTTCTGTGCAGAAACAGATAAGAATTAGTTTCTTTAAAATGTATTTCGAGGTCAAGAATGCCATATGTTGTAAATCTTTGACCTTTAATTACATCAACATCCAAGAACGACATTTTATCGTTTTTGATTTCATAGGTGAACTTTAATAAGGGGTTATAATCATTTGCTAGACGAAAAAAATCTGTAATTTCATCTGATGTTCCATCATATATTATGAATCCATCGTCTCTATATCTGCCATGATAGAATATTTTGTCTTTATATTGAAATGCAGAAATAATTTCATTCATTATTTCAAACATAAGAATGTCACAGATTTCCGGTGACGGAACTGCACCAATTGCCGTACCTATTATTTGTTTGTAAATTTTCCCATCAAATTCAAATACATTGTTTTCTAAAATGATTCTCAACAAATGTATTAATACATTGACTGGCGGAGCATTGACCTTGAAGTTTGATTTGTCAAAACTGTCATATGCTCGTTCAACTGCACGCAATAATGCTTCTTGAGGTAGATTTGTAAACATCTGTGTTATATCATACGAAACTAACAGGCTGTTTGCCATAGGTTTTAATTTCTCAATGATATTAATGAACGATGTAGTATCTTTTATATATGTGGACTGATTTTGAACTATTGGTATAAGAAAATAGTCAACGTAATGACCTATAAGTTCAGTTACAGAACCACACTGTGATATAATTGGTCTGCCAGGTGGAATTATATTTAATTCATTTAATCCATCTTGTTGTATTTGTTTAAACGTTTCTATTTCAAGGCGGTGAATTTTTGGAAGAATATAAATTCTCCCTAATCGTGCATCTCTTAATTTTTGACCATTTGTTAAAAATCTAAATGATATTTTGTCGATTATGCCTTGATCGTATAATGATTTAACATACTCAATGACTTGGATTTTCAGTTCTGCCATGTTAAATGAATCTAATTGGCAGTAATGTTGAGTATTTAGTTGTCTTGTGACTTCTGTTATATAGTCTAGCCTGTCTAAAATAACACAATTTGAATTTTTATCTGCCTTTTTTATTACTATTGTTTCATCATTTTTCAAATTGCTTAGCGCTATTCTTTCGCCCTTAGTAAGATTGTTTTTTACATTTCTTTCTATTGGTAGAAAAGACAATTCAAGCTTGGTTAACTCTATATAGTTTTCCAACGTATGGCACGTAGAGGCAGGTTTATATCCTGTATTGTTACGAAATGGATGAAGGTCAGTTTTTTCTTGACTGAACATATACCTACATCGTAATTTTCTAGCAAATTCATTGTAGTCTTTTAGTATAGACATTTTTGCATTTTTGCTTGATGGCGTTGGTATAAATTTCAAGCCTTTCGCCAACAGGATATATTCCTGATTTGATAATCTGCGTTTCGATAGATTAATTACATGCTTTTTGGCATGTGCAGTTCTTTGCTGCATATTGTATTTATTCCGTTCTTTTTTATTGTAGAATCGGAATTTTTGCTTTTTAGCATTTCTATTAAAACGACGTGCCATTTTTGAGTTCACATTGGGTGATTCTCTTAGCTACGTGCCTTTGTTGAGCTCACATTGGGTGGCTCTGTTTAAATAAAAACGAGTCCTTAACCAATCCAAATATCTCAATACAACTCCTAAGACACAATTCTTCTTTTCTTGTAACAACATAAATCTGCAAAGATGTTGAAATAAGAACGAGTCCTTAAGCAATCAAAACATCTCAATATTATCGCTAGGACATACTCCTCTATTTTTGTAACAGTATATATCTTCAGAGAATCAGTGACCTATTGTATCATTAAATACATATGTCGGTTTTTTTCTATTTAAATATTTGAAATAGTCGGTAAATATTACTATTAATTATAATCCTGGTACTTTTGGTAACTATTCACTATTAGTTTCGTTTTGAACCAAACTATGTAGGCAAGTATCTATCTATTATTACTTCAATAGTAAAATCATACACGCATAAATACGCATAGATAAGAACTAATTGGTTTGATGATGTAAATTCACCTGGTGTTTCGGTTTAGGTTTTATATTACCTAGGCATTATCCTCATCAGGTACCCTAGCCTTACAGCAACATGATAAAAATAAACGAAAATTCTGGGGCACGACACTCGGTGAATCATCTCTCTGTTTTCCTTAAATTGATTTGCAAATATTGTGATATAGCTTAATCGCCTATATTCTATTTTAATTTAGAAGATGTTAAATATTCTTTTAAGTTCTTGTGTTTCTGGTATGCAATAATGGGTGGTTTTTTAAAAAGTTGATTTGCTGTGCCATCATTCGAAATTAAGTGCCAGTATTTTCTTAAAGTTTTACCTAGTTGTTTAACTCTAGGATTAAATTTTGTTATGAAGCATAAAGGTGGTGATTTCCCTTTCTTCTTAGATATGTACCGTAATGTACTTTCCCTTGTTCTTTTCATTGTTGTTGTTATTAACGGGTCAATTTCGTCTGCAACATAACCCCGTTTCTGAAGTTTTTCTCTGAACAATTGAATTTGTGCTTCTATGTCCTCTACATTATTAGATGACCGAATAAATCTTATAATTTCTCCTGTAATAAAACCTTTAAATACAGACGATGGGTGGGATGATGATCTATGCAGGTATTGGTAGTTATCTGTTGGTTTGCGATATAGTTTGATATCTAAGATTTTATTTGTAATAAATCTTTTTCCTTTGTACACTGTTACATCTAAAAATTGAACGTTTGTCCTTGAGGTTTCATGTGTGAACTTAATGAGTGGATGAATGTTGTTAGCTATTTCAAAAAAGTCAACCAGTTCATTTTCATTTCCGGCAAATAACATAAAGCCGTCATCTCTATATACTGACAAATGTATAATTTTGAAAGCGTGTGTAAATTCTTTCAGTATTTTTGAGATGATTTCAAAAATTCTCAAATCAGTTAAGCTTGGCGACATAGGGGCTCCCATGGGAACACCCACTATCTGTTTATATATTACGCTATTAAACTCAAATTCATTGTTTTCTAGTGTAATTCTTAGTAATTCCAGAAATTCAGTCCGTGGTGGGAGTGGGATTGCATAATTATATGCCATAAGTGTAGGCCATGCTCTGTACACAGCCTGAATTATTTCTTCGTGACTCAGATTTGTGTACATACTGCTTATGTCAAAAGTCGCTAAAATGACATCATCAGGTGCCTCTATTCTTTCAATTTTGTTAATGAAGAACGTCGTATCTTGTGTAAATGTCCATAATTGACGTACAATAGGTTGAAGAAAGTAGTCAATGAATTGGCCAATTCTTTCAATTGGGCTATTACAAAGTGAAATGATAGGTCTACCAGGTATTTGTACTCTTTGAAGTAGTTCTTTATTATTCCTGATTTCATTTCTAATGTTGAGGTCAATTTTGTGAATTTTAGGTAATAGATATAATCTGCCAACTTGAATTTTTTCGACTTTTGTGTCTAAAAGATATCTCAACGATATGTCATCTATGTGTGATTGTTCATGTAATATCTTAACTTTACCCTCTATTAGATTGTAAATCTCCGTACAGTGTGATATTGCAATTTGTTCGTAATGTATTCCATCGTTAAGCTGAGATAACGCTTGTTCAATATAATTCTTTTTATCAAGAATCACTGTTGAAGAGTTTTTATCAGCTTTTTTAATTACTATTTCTTTATTTTGTTTCAGTGACTGTAATGCCATTCTTTCTGATTTTGTTAAGTTATCTTTGAATTTATGCAAGTGTATTCTTCCTAATTCAATTTTAGTTGCAAATATATAATTTTCTATAGCTGTATTAGCAAAGTTTGGAATATATCCTGATTTCATAGTAAATGGATGATTATTTATGACATTTTCATTGCCATAGAACAGAAATTTAAGTCTCATTTTGCGTGCCAATTTGTCAAAGCTTTGTAATAAATTACGCTTGATGTTCTTCTCAGCAGGGGCAGGTATGAATTTTAACCCTTTAGCTAATAATGATATTTCAGAGTCGCTTGGTTCTGTTTGAGAAAATACTTCAATATACTGTCGAGATGATTCTATCTTTTTAATGTGTCTATTTTTTCTGTTTAAGACACGTTTATTTTTGAGATGTGTGCGAAGTTTTCCTTTGTATTTTCTTGTTTTCTTTCTCTTATCACGAGACTTGATGTGTCTGTTTTTCTTAGACATTATCTTAAGTGTTTCACGTTAACCTGTTTACGTTTAGTAGTAAGTTCAAATTGACCTTTTTACAGGCAATTGTGAATAAGATTGATTCTAAATTACTGTTCACCGTCTCTGTTGGAGAGATAAGTGTTGCAGTATTTGTTACAATAATTAAACTCTATTGGAGAGATTAATATGTATTTAATTGACTGGCAAATTAATCACTATTGGAGAGATTAATTTTTAATCATGTGCAAAACATTTAATCTCTATTGGAGAGAGTTATGTATGCATATTATCTGTTGCAGTTCACAGTAACAGCTAACCAGTATTCTGAATGAAATATTTTTAAGAAACGGAATACCACCGAAACAGTCATGCGCACACACTCTGTAATCTGATTGGTGTTTTAATGTTCCGAGGAACAATGGATTCCCACGTATATCAGTTAGAACCGCCCCTGTAGTAGTAAGATTAGATGATTGATACATACGCTATTATTTGTGTAAAAACGTATGAATCGATTTGAGAAAAAAATATCAATAAATCAATGCCAATAATTAATTCTATAGATTTTTCAGCTATACCGTATTTGCAATGGATGTTTTACTCTCATTACAGTAAACAACAAAACATAATCCTATGTTTGTTAGCAATACGGCATGTTCCTGGTAAGATATTATACACAGGAAACTAGATTGTTGAGCATTAAGTTTGAAACATGTCAAGTTCAATAAATAAGTAAGATATTACCATTATAAAAACATTTATAATTATTGAGGATATCAACAATATAATAACATTCTGCAAATTAAGTCAATAAGCCAAACCTTCATTCACAGTCATTCTTATCTAGTTATTCACAATAAGTAAATCATAATTCCTCTCACTATTAATTCTCTGAGTTCCTAGAAATCATAACGACGTCCTCGGCGTCCCCCACGACCACCTCTAAACTCCTTCCTGCCATACCGGTTTCCTTTGTCCTCAATCCTCGCTTTAAGTTCATCTAATTCCCGTTTTAAATCTCCTAAAGTGTTAGTTTCCTTTGAGGAGCGACGACTTGAATTAGTATCCTTTAACTCTTTAATTTCTTTTTTCAATTTGTCAATTTCTTTATTCTCATTAAGATCATCAATTCCATTGTTTCTATATTTTTCTGCCCATTTCTCTTGAATTCGTTGAATTCTTTCATTAAATTTCCTTAGAATGGTATGTCCTCCTGGTCTTCTGATATCGATTTTTTCTGTAGCTTCGGTCCATAGTTTCTGCATTTCCGCGGTAAAGTTGTCAAACAATTCTTTTGTTGATTCGATCATTGATGTGCGAAATGTCTGGCGCATGGTTTGCGTGAATGCAATCATCTTTTCTTTGAAGAATGAAGAGGCTTCTTCAGATCCAAATTTAGGCGCAAAAGTTGCGGTAGCTATTCTGGCATATATGGGTAGGTTATCTCCTTCGTATTTTCTGAGATCCCTTAATAGGTTGGCTATATAGTTCCTCTTTTCCAAGATTTTTTCGATCTTCCCAGAGTATTCACTGATCACTTCTTCTCCTTTAAATTGGTCGCCTTCAATTCTTTCAAAATTGAAATCGATTGGGATAATTTTGAAAGTATGTTCAGGTTCATTTGTCTCCTCCTTCATCTTTTGGCTCATCTCCATGATTTCAGTAACGATTTCAGTATCCGATTCCGTATTTTCCTGTGTTGTATTAGTCTCTTTATTGTCGATTTTCTTTAACGATAGCTTTCTCTTGTCCATAACTAAGTAATTTGAATTATGCTGGTAACGCTGTTTAGATAATGTATAATGTTATCATATACTGACCTAATATTTTATTTTTACTGAACTCTCTAGGAAACATTTTATTGTTTTAGACAGTTATTTTAACAACAAACTGTTATCTAAACAGCTATAAATTTGTCGTTTATGTCAAGCACGGTGGTCATTTGTACTTAAATATTATCTAAGTGAATGACAGACAAGAAACAGAGAGCTGATTCACCAAATTTGTTGGGAACCCCAGTATTTTCTCGTAAGGCTACTTAGGTGCTTCAAGTGCAATTTAACTCTGTCACTAAGTTAATGGATGAAGCATTTTTGATAAATGCAAATATTTGTTCATTTTACTAAAAATTATTGACCGCCATTGGATTTTTGTACTTTTTATAGATTAGAATGTGTTTTTTCCATGAAATTAAAAGAGTGTCAAAGAAATCATACTAAAATTTTATTAACGTTGTTTAAAATAACCAAAATTGGTCTTCATTTTATTAAAAATGAAGCTATTTTATTTAAAATCAGTTATTTTTACCATCTTCAGACAAGTGTTCTGATCAGAATTGAGATATAATGAGAATTAAAATACTTAAACTTTTATTTTTGTTGAATAAGAATGCAGTTGTTGATTAATTTTGATACAAATTATTAACCTTCATATGATTTCAGTACTTTTTGTACATCAAGATTGGCTGTTTTTCATAAAATATGCTTACTGTAAGGAAAAAGATATTAAATTTTTGTATGCGTTGCCTGAAATGCAAATATTCCTTCATTTTACTAAAATTATTGACCGCCATTGGATTTTAGTACTTTTTAAAGTTTAGAATAGGTTTTTTTCATGAAATTAAGAGTGTCAGATAAATCTCACTTAAATTTTATTCGCGTTGTTTAAAATTTTATAGGCTTCGATTGTGACAGGAATAAAAAAAAGTCCTTGCGTTATGATAAAAAAAAATTAAAGGATTTTATCATGATAAGGATACAAAATTTTTGAATATAGACTACATCTTTCAATAACTGATCCTTTCATTTTGCTTTTCCCGAGTATGTTTGGAAAATAATAAAATCAAAATCGCGATGTAGACACCGTTTTAAAACCCGCCGGGTTTGAAAATATATTACCTAAATAAAACAAAAAGACCATTCTTTAATAATAATATATTTATGTTAGGTTTTATCTGTACATTTCTTTTCAATTAAACTTTGCTAAATTATTATTATTAAAGCAAAATGTATCATCATGATCATTGAACGTTCGATTTTCACTAGTCGCCATTTTAATTAAACAAAACGAAACTAAGATTCCGTAATTTGTATTAGTTTATCATGTGACGTATTACAGGTCAATCCGTCATCAAAGGTCGATCGGTTGTATCCGTCCGATCAGTCCGATCAGTCAATTACTTTTACTATAAGTCTGACGGATTGCTGACGTGAGTTTGACGCGAACTTGACTGATCGGTGACTGATCGATGACCGCTGATTGATCGCTGAAATAGTAACGCCTAAGGTTGCAAGTACTGTACACTAGTAACTAAATATAACCCTTCAGTTATAAATCTTAACAGAGCTATTAAGAAGCATTGGCAAATTTTGCAAAGAGATGAATATTGTAAAACAATATTTAAACAGATGCCTATCATTGCGTATAAACGCAGTACAAATTTAAAAGAGCACCTAGCAAAAACAAGACTTTTAAAAAGGGAGACTTTTGAGAAGGGACCCTTGCTAAAATAAAACTTAGCTAAAAAATCCCGAAACACCGTTAACTAATTATATATATATTTCTAGTAAAAGAAAGGCAATTAGTCATTACGACTCTATAAAAACGGTGTGAAGTTTTGATGTTTAAGAATGTATGTTGGTGATGGGAATCTTTGCATTTGTGGAAAGTTTACCCAAATGTTTGTTAATGTGGTTAATTTTGATATACGCGGGATATCCATTCAGTCGCTGCATTTTGTTAGTTTGTTCTGTGATAAGATATTTCATTGGTAAAAAAAAATTCAAAACTTATAAGCTTTCTTCTGATTGGTAACGCTGGATATAGAATTTCGAATTTCGAATCTCAAAATCAAGATATTTGAATTTCGAATTTCGAACTTCAGATATTGGATCTCGAATTTCGAATATCGGATCTCGCATGATCCTTCTGGGCTTTCGTAATAAAGGTTTCATCCAATATGCATGCCAGATTTTAAAGGGAATTTATTATTCGCCATTTGAAATTAAATCATTCAAGCAACGCTCATTTTATGTAAATTAATATTGCAATAGCAAAAATAGAATGAAAATTATATTTAACTGTATTATTTAACTATGATATCGTTTCTTACGTTTTCTATAAAGCAAGATCTTCTTTGACACAGGATTTTGTAACCTAAGGCCGTGTTCACACCAAACGCCGTGTATAGTAAACATGTTTACATTTGGTTTAATGTTATCTACACTAGTTTCACATAAGATTTGTCCACATCTATACACCTTGTTTAGTTACCTGTACATACGATTTGTTCACACTTGTAAACTAAATGTCATTTAAATGTTCATTACGTAGAACCGAACTAAAGTTTTCGAACAACTTTTGTAGCATTAAGGGAACGACCATTTGACTTTAAAAAAAGGGGGGATGGATTTTCCCACAATTTGATTTAAAAAAATCGGGTCATACAGATAATAAGAATGAAAAAATAGTCTGAATCCAAAGTTTCCCCATACATTATAGTGTTAAATATTGAATTGGTACCATCGAAAAAAATTAATATTAACTTTCGCGCGAGAAAAAAAATCGGACTCAGACCCGCCCCACATTTTTTTTTTTTTAGTTAAGTAGTTGCTCCTTTAAGAAAGTCATTTTGGATGATTTGCAGTAGTTTAAAGATGTCTCGAAAACGCATTAAAAATGTAGGTTGCATCAACGTGCTTATAGACAAAGAAAAAGAATTGCGATGTTGAGGATCACTACATTTCTATCTTTTCTGTTTGTTTCAAATGGTATTGTTTCTACAATTTTTTTTTTTTTTTTGGCACAAGGAGAGGGTGATATTTTTTTTATTTCTAATTGTATATTACCGAACGGATCTGAGATTCTACACAAACAAACAATTAACCCCACCCTTTTTCAGTAATGCATTTATGAGTGAATCGTTAAAAAAATCGGGTCATACAGATGATAAAAATTAACAGATGAGTAAAGACCAGTGACAAATATTTATGTCAGTGTGTACGTCCCGTCGATTCGGGAAGACCTTTTCTAATGATTTATGTGTTCGACAATGATAATGGATGAGTCTTGATAAGGGGTTAATAAGGCTACGTAAAGTGTTTTATAACAAATAAATATATTAAGTTTAGACAAATTTTTATGTAAAGAATTTGATTAATAAGTGTTATAAGTAACAATTTTAAATAAAAATCGTTTCTTTTTTACATATAAATGGAAAAACTACAGTTCGGAATGTCTAGTTTTGTGTACACTGAACCTACACAAGGCCTACATCGACTATCGACTATCGACTGCATGTAGACAAAACATGATTTAAACTACATGTAAACATTGAGTTTTAGCAATGGGAACGTAATTATGTTTAGTTTATGTGTGAGTTACACTAACACAACGCCGAGTTTAGGCCAATGTGAACACGGCCTAAGTTCTAGAACACTGACATAATTATTGAATGTAATACTTGAGTATCTGATCCAAAGCAATACGTTCCTTAATGTCATGCAGTCATGGTCCTATTGCAGAACTTCATGAACACATATGCAAGTATTCCACTTTTTTTATGCCCCATTTATAAACATTATGTTTTCTGATATGTGTGTCCACTCGTCCGTCTGTTCGTTCGCCTGTTCCGCTTCAGGTTAAAGTTTTTGGTCGAGGTATTTTTTGATGAAGTTGAAGTCCAATCAACTAGAAACTTAGTACACACGGCTCCAGTGATATGATCTTTCTAATTTTAATGCCAAATTTTCACTGTCCACTGAACATGGAAAAATGATAGTGCGGATGCGGTATGGACACATTATTGTTCCATCTTAAGATTGCGAACATCTAACAATAAGCATGCTTATACGAAACACGTGATACATTTCAGATTCCATATTATCTGTGTTAAATAGTTATATATAATAGTATTGTAAAATTCATCAAAGGTACCAAGCTTATTTGTATATTTTTGTTGGGTATGACTGGCAATAAGAAAAATACCGCTAACAGAGCACAACTTAAGTAGATTTAGTCCACCATTAGTCACCATACGTGTTTCGATAATGATTAAAACAAAACCCGAATTTTGCTATTTCCCAAAATGTCAAATTATAAAACTATTCAATGGAAATTAATATACAATAAAACAGGAATAGGAAAAGAAAAAAAAACCAAAGAAAAACCAATACGACAGGCAGCATCCCTCCCCTAGTCTGGGACAGCGGTGTAACAGTGAAACTACAAAACTTTTAAGTTTGGATTCATCAGTTTAATACGAACACAACGGGCATAAAGACAACAGACACAAAATATCGATCCCAAGAGTAAGCAATACGCACAGTCATTTCGTCTTTAAAAGCCCATTAATATAAAAAAAAAAGAAGAAAGAAGATGTGATATGATTGCCAATGAGACAACTATCCACAAAAGACCAAACTGACACAAACATTAACAACTATAGGTTACCGTACGGCCTCCAACAATGAGCAAAGCCCATACCGCATAGTCAGCTATAAAAGGCCCCGATAAGACAATGTAAAACAATTCAAACGAGAAAACTAACGGCCTTATGTATGTAAAAAATGAAAGTATACTTGAATGTTATAATTTGGCAGGCTGAATACATTACTTGAAACACCTTTTTTTCAAGTTTTTCAAAATCCTGCTTTTACACCAAATTACACTTACAAATATCAAATAATATGCATGAAAAAATAGATTGTAGTTTTAATAACATAAGTTGTTGCAGGATATCACAATGAGGAAAAATGCAGCTATCATGGAGTGGATATTTGTATTTTTAGTGACACTTTATCCTCTGACGTTCATACCTGAATTTTACAAAGCCAATTTCAAATGCACCGTCGATTTTTCTGGTTCTGATAGAGAGGCTCACGATCCACGTCTCGATTTGTATGAGTCGGGTATTGCAACTAACAGACATAGAGGGTCCGACGAACAAAATTCTCGTCTCATAGAGATTGAAGAAACTCAAGAATTATTGGATGGTGACATTACCAGTGATGAAAATATGTTATTATAGTGAAAATATATTAGTTGATGTGAAAAAAAATACACTTTAACTTGTATACTTAAAATAAATAACATTTTAGTTCAGGGATAGTGCTTGTGTATCAGAAGACTTAGTAATAAAGTAATGAAATGAATACATGGATAGAAAATAAAAATAAAAACAGTTCAGGTTAAACAAATGTACTTTAAATAAGTTGTAAGCTCGCTCGGTTTCCCTATGAGCACTAATGTAACCCTTTAATAACATAACATTTAGTATCTTTGAGTTTCACAAGTGACCAACATTTTGGCCAATAGACATGAATAATTGTTTTCTGTTGCTGATGTTAGGACGGTAATACCCTTCTCCCTTTCTGTATAGTTCGTAACTTATTCTCGAGACGGTCTGCAGACTCTGCAGACTTGTTTAAGATTCAAATGACGTTTTCGGTTTAGGCAAAACTGGTAAATAATTAAGTTAGAAATTTCTTAAAACCTTTACTAAGGTCTTTTACTGAGAGCTTGAGTTTTTGTGATGGTTTTGTAGTGACTCGGTTCATATTCTTCCAACCGCTGTATTATAGTGCTATATAGTGTAGCGAGCCAGGGGTTGACTAACCCAACAGAAAACAAAATTAAATCTCTGATCATGAATTCCAACCACTTGGAAAAGTATAAAACTCAAGACTATATGAATATTACTGCATGACAAGACTGAATATTCTATGACTAAAGGTTCTTCTGTTTTTATAAGAATCCGGACAATCAGATTATAATGCTATATCCTGGTGAAAAGAACACCAAACAAGTTTTGAAGTTTCCATATATGTCTTTATTTTTATTTTTATATATATATTATGGGTCATTAACTCATCAAATATGTATTTCACAATATAAGTATACATGTACAGTAATAACATAATAATAGTTCTAGCACCTCTCTAAACCACTCTAAACCAGTCTCAGAGCTCCCAATAAAAATGTAGGAACTAATCTGTTTATCGATTCTAAATAAGTTAATTAAATGTGTTTAAATACATGGGGAAAATACAGTAGGAGGTTGTGATCTCTAGTTTTATATAGTACTGTTGGTAGTACTATATAAGAATTTGTACTGATATGTATGTGAAAATTTACATGGTTGAGTCTTGCTATATAAATTACTTATTTAACTAACAATTTCTATAAATATAAAGTTTAATAATTCGTGAAGAAGTTAATCAGAAACCTTTTCTGATTTAGATAAGTAAGTTTAGGAAACTGATACCTTATCAGTTCAATATTTTATATAGCTATTATGACCTTCCTGATATAAATACAAAAACAAATGTGGTTAAAAGAAATACTGTGATCAGAAAACAAGATTAAAATGTTAAGAGCCCGGCTCCTAAAAGTCCGCTAAAATAAGGTTTAACTTTCAAAAACTAAAAAGACATTGTTTTTACCTTTTCAATCTTAAATAACTATAAATTTAGTTAAAATAGATATAGGGAGATGTGGTGTGAGTGCCAATGAGACAACTCCATCCGAATAACAATTTAAAAAGTAAACCATTATAGGTTAAAGTACGGCCTTCAACACGGAGCCTTGGCTCACACCGAACAACAAGCTATAAAGGGACCAAAAACTACTAGTGTAAAACCATTCAAACGGGAAAACCAACGGTCTAATCTATATAAACAAAACCAGAAACGACAAACACGTATATATTACATAAACAAACGACAACTACTGTACATCAGATTCCTGACTTAGGACAGGTGCAAACATTTGCAGCGGGATTAAACGTTTTAATTTATCCAAACCTTCTCCCTTTTACTGAAACAGTTATATAGCATTACATCACAACATAGAAAAACATACGATAAAATATCAATTGGCAGACTTAACTCAATTAAAAAAACGTATGATTACACAATGAACGAAAATTATTGAGATGAATTTCATTTCCCTTTAAAATGTACAAAACTAAATATAATCAGAGACCAACTGTTTTCCAAAATTAGTGAAATAGTTCCCTCTTTTTACAGAATGACTAATGAAGCAAGATTTAAATTTTTGTATACGTGTGTTGAGACTGATATAATTAGAATTATTGTTAAATTTATAAGCGACATGTACATTTCTATAAATGCTCTATTAAGCACTAAATAACTTTGTGGTACCACCTCCGCATATAATGTTTATAAATTTGGAATGATATATTTATGTTTGTATGTTTGTGTATAACAAATTTGTACTGTCTTGATATCAATCCTGTAATTTTGGATTTTAAACCAATAAAAAATACTTACTTACTGTCTTTCAATTTTGCTTATGCGCTTTGTCTATATGCCATTTAGTTTTTCTTTTTGACATAGTATTTTTTAGTGATTTAAATACGATTATAATACGATGTTGACTGCTGTAACCCGTTATTTATTTTACATTTTTACCTTCCATATCTGTGCACATATAGCTTTCAAAATAATGGAATTTTACGCAAATTTCGTAAAATGTAAGCTAGCTTTAAAACTAGAATTGATCCAATATTTTTCTGCTTATTATAAGGAAAAACTTGTACCAAGTCCGGAATATGACATTTGTTATTCAGTCGTTTAATTTGTTTGAGATTTTGATTTTTCCATCTAAATTTGTCTGAACCTTAAACTTACACAGTGGTCCAATGTTTTTTTCGTTCTTCTATAACTTTCGTAGTAAACTACTCGGCTTTCAAATTTATTATTAAAATTGTTTAAATCTGGAACTTTATCATTTTTATTTGTGTACTCTCAAAATAATCTTCAGATCGGCCGGAATGCCACTTTCTGATCGCCCATTTTATTATCTAAAATATTCACGGAGCATTTTATTTTTTGTCACATAAAACTCAATTATTTTGCTTTAAGTGATGCTTTTGTAAATAAAAATTGAGAATGGAAATGGGGAATGTGTCAAAGAGACAACAACCCGACCAAATATAAAAACAACAGCAGAAGGTCACCAACAGGTCTTCAATGTAGCGAGAATTCCCGCACCCGGAGGCGTCCTTCCGCTGACCCCTAAACATATATATACTAGTTCAGTGATAATGAACGCCATACTAATTTCCAAATTGTACACAAGAAACTAAAATCAAAATAATACAAGACTAACAAAGGCCAGAGGCTCCTGACTTGGGACAGGCGCGAAAATGCGGCGGGGTTAAAGATATACCTCTAACTAATGTAGAAAAGTAAACGCATAACAATACGCACATTAAAATTCAGTTCAAGAGAAGTCCGAGTCTGATGTCAGAAGATGTAACCAAAGGAAATAAACAAAATGACAATAATGCATAAATAACAACAGCCCACTAGCATTTAACTGACATGCCAGCTCCAGACTTCTATCTATATAACGCGTTTTATCTATATAACGCAAATGTAAGCAACTGTGATACAGATAGAAGGTTTAGCTAGGTATTAAAACCAGGTTCGACCAGACATTTTATTTTCCGAAAATGCTTGTTCTAAGTCCGGAATATGACAGTTGTCGTTCATTCTATTTGTTGACAAAGTTTTATGTTTGAATGTGTTAGGTTTAATGGACTCCCTCCTTTTTAAATTTACTTTCAACTGAGCAACTTGTCAGCACGTGTTGTTTTTATGATATTTGTAATAATAGAAAGACCGTTTTCCGTCTTTTCTTTACTGAAATAGCTAGAAATCTATAAAAATTACTTGACTTCTATTTAATATCCAAGATATTTGACACAGTTTAATTCGAACTTCTACATGTATTATATATCTGACCTTAAAGAAAAAATCAACAACAGACTTTTAAAAGACGACCTGTTATAAAGGGTGGTCACTTAATTTTTAAAAATAACAATTAAGTGTATTTTTAGAAGAAATCTGAATTGGAGCATATAACGTCTACTTCCAAACAACAATGGGCATTGAAGGTCGCTAAGACCCCCTAGTAGTAATAAACTGTTAGCAAATTTATTTCTTTATATTTCGTGTATTATACATTAAAATTGGATGGTTAAGTATATTTTGAATGGAATGAATTTGACTTGTGTAGGTATGTATTATATATATAGTTATAATGGTTTTTTTTTTGTTTTCAAAGCAGAAATAAAAAAATTAGGCCTAAAGTCATTTCCATTTTTTTACGACATAGGCAAAATGCCAATTATCTACATGTGTTTACATATAACGGTTAAATCTTCAAAGTTGTTTGTCTACCCATGGAAGTAATATCTAAATATTACTTCCATGGTCTACCACATAAAGTAGCATGTCGTTCTACACTTTTCCTGCTGGGTTTGTCATTTAACTTTCAAATATATGAACTGTCGGAGGTTATTTACAAAATGTATGTACACATTATTAGTATACCGTCACTAATTGTTTATCTAAATAACTAAAGTAAGTAAACTATCAGAGACGTATTTGAATTTTTGAAATGATATATTCAACGAAAAGGACAATTAAACTACTGACATATTGAAATTTTATAGGTTTTTAAATTACATTTTTATTTACTAAGGTAACAGTCCTTTATATTTTTGTTGAATGGCTGTTTGTCATTATAACCGTAACCAAAGGAGTATTGTAGTTTAAAGGTATAAAATGTATTACTGCAACGTACGTTGCTATCATCTCAGTATACTGTTACAAATATATTGTCTTGTTATATTTCTTTAATATACAACTGCCCAGTTAAACCAAAGTAGGCTATTTTTTTTTGCTCATTGCCGAAGGCCGTACGGTTGCATATAATTTCTTACATCCACTTCATTTGAACATGTGTTTACATTTAACACATTGTGTTAGACTATCGAAAAGGTACAATTGTGACTTGTGTGGATAGTTGTCTTCTTGGTACTCATACCACATCTTCTTGTTTCTATTTTGTGGATAATAAAAAGCGTATGTTGGCACTAGAAACACAAATGAGCTGCGTTGGGCTTATAAATTATCTTTGTAAAGCCTGTTACTGTTTGAAAATTAAGCTGAAAAAGAACCATTCAAAACAGACCAAAACTCGCAGTAATCATTAAATTTTGAGTATTACGACCATAAATAAGCATTGACTTCCTCTCATAATCAATGACCATTCACATATTTCTAAGTAATCACATATTTGTGAAATTGCAACCCATTGATATTTTTGAAGTATAAGAAAGGGACGCATTGCATTGCAACCCATTGATACTTTTCATAGTACAAAAACGGGACTCATTCCAGCCGTGCCGTCTGTGTATACCTTAATACTGAAAGAGACCCCACATGGTAATTCTATGGTCATAGCAATACTTTTCCTTCTTTGGAGAAACAGGCATGATTGAGAGTTTTATATATTATAAAGTTACTTGTAGATTGATATAAATAATTTTTTGCATTTGTCGTTGCTTCAGGCATACCCCATTTGGCCTTTAATTCATAGAGTAATTGGAGTATATCAACATGTATTCAATTCAAGTACATTTTAGATCGAACTAACAACTGATGTTACATTTAATTGTAAAGATAAAAGTGATTTACATGAATTTCCCGTTGTGTTAAATTTTAATAATCTCGTCTACAACTCATTTATTTTTGCTTTCGATTTTCATGACATTTTTTCAATCTAATTTTGCTTTGACAGTTAACACTAATTGGTAAAAAAAGTGTGACACCCGTAAACAGTTGACAGTATGTGTGGTTCTTGCTGCAAAAAAAAACAACATGCAAAATCTGATAGTTACATTCTTCTCGGGACTGACCATCCGCTATTACATGGAAATATCTGACAGATGAAGAATTCAATTTGTTAATTACTTCTCCTCCTGAATTAGTATGAAATATTTGCCGCTGGTTGTTAAACTGACAAAACCAATCAATACGAAATGGAGGTTTAAAGTCTCATTATTCACGATTTTTACTTGATTAAATCTGATAAAAGATGTAACATAGTTCCAGCCTCTACTCTTGATTCCCTACTTCCTCGAACATAGGTATCGTATTCTTTTAGTTAGCATCGGTATAAATCTTGTCTCTTGTATTCATAACATTACACAAAATCACGACTACAAAGAAAAACGTCAAGCTATGCAATTTTGAATCACAAATTTAGCGATAATTATACATGTATAAATACATTTGTACATGTTTATTATTAATATATATTTTTTAAAGTGTTATTTCCATTTGAAGGGTTCAGTGAAAAGGAAGGAATAAAATGAGAAGTTCGAAATGGCAGCCATTCAAAAAATGCCGACAAGGGATAATAACTGTTGCTGTTATTTTTTTCGTACTGCAGATTTTAAACTCCTTACTATACGTGTATTTACTTGAAACATCTAGTAAAGGTGAGTTTATCATGAAACGGTCATAATCCATACTTCAATAGTGAATGTAGGAATGGTATAAACTCACACAGTGATCAATCTAGGTCTAGTTGTATAGCTTATTGATTGATTGATTGATTGATTGTTGATTGCTTCACTTCCAGTAGCAAATATTTCATGCATGTTCAGGACGATTTATTAAACATCAGGGTTTTTTTCCTGAGGTGTGTACAACATAGTAACTTGTTAAACAACTGTACAGTTTCAATGTGTATAAAAACACGTACATAGACATCAGAGATAGTCTATAATCTTTTGGTACGCTCTAAAAACGTTATGTAAAACTTAAACCACATGAAAAAAACAGAACAGAAATCATTATGAGAAAACAAATATCAATACATTTTCATGTGTTACATTAAACAATACATTTTCACGAACAACTAATGTTAAGCAAGCTTTTGTGATAAACCATGCCATGAGATCAAAATGTTAATCATTTCTTCACAAATGTCAGATATCTTTATTCTCCGGATTAGCAGCATAGCGACTACCAATGTCCCATCTAGGAGATCATAACAGATTCATATACAAATTTTAAAGGGTGGACATAATTCATATTAAATCTAAGATGGTGGACATAATTTATATACAATTTTAGAGGGTGGACATAATTTGTATACAATTTTAGAGGGTGGACATAATTAACTTTAATCTTGAATACAAGCTAGACAACATGAATTTCAGTTATCGTATTTTCTGCAATATTTATGTATTGTCAAACCCAGACTTTATATTCTGGCTAGTTCCATTTTATAACCACGGGACCATTATCAACATTTAAAGCAAACTCTCAGATAAATGTTTTAAGTAACTGAATAAATTTATGACCGTAGACTATTATACTTATATAATAGTCCCAGCTTACGAATTATGTGTTTTATTGTCTTTAAGTGGTACAATGCAAAGGATATGGTCACGTGTATGAAGAAGACAATGGGGTAGGTTTTAATTAAATCCTTATATGGACATATAATTCATATAGCCATGCACCAAAAGAAATCGAATATCGAAACCAATAGAATCAGTATATTATTACACAGTACACATATACGTGTCAGTATATTATTACACAGTACACATATACGTGGTAGAAAATAAATAAAATAGAGCAAGAATAAGGTTCAATCAAAAGGAAACCACACAGGAAATTATCTAAAAGATCATTTATATAGTTTATAATGTATTTGCATACATAGAATTGGCTCATGACTTGTTACATGAATCTTCATTTCATTTATATGTTGTTTTAATATTATAATTGTCTGTATTTGGATCACGCCTCTATTGTGCTCTTTCCAATAAAATATTGAATTGAATTGAATAATCTTTCTTTATCTGAATAGTAAGGATCAAACGTCTATGACATGTAACAATTATTGTTTCCTCTGAGACCATTTTTGTATACGTTAAATACAGAAAAAACAGTACCATATTTAAAAGAGGTTCGAAAGATACCAGAGGGACAGTCAAACTCACAGTCGTCCTTTATTTACAAACTAGTTTCTACATATCTTAAGTAGTGAAAAGAACATGTACAGTGAAAATCTTCATCTTCATTTCATTCCAGGGGAACAACACTGATTTGGAAAGTGTCAACTACTTTCAACTACAAGTCAACAGAAAAACGGCTTTGATACTCGGCCATTTCAGACAAAACAAAAGTAAAATATTATATGTACTTTTAGTTAATGCTATATTTTCAGTAAAGTAGTTTGATTTGCTATCATTCTAAAAGATTAGATAGTTTTTGTATGCGACTTGCTTCCCCACTCAGAGTATCGGATGTCATCGTCTGAACACCCAAAAGGGTGACTTGGGAATAGAAATATGATCACAGTCTGAAAGTTTTTGTCAGACCGTCAGTAAACCCCTTTCCGAAGAAGGGTGTCTGGACGGCTTTGCGGGATGTACAAGTATGCAGCGACGTCCGTTTAGAATGGGGACATTAAACCCATCGTGAAGAGAGATTGCTAAGGTATTTGCACTCAAAGAGACCTTGTACCAACATTTTGAGGGGGGCTGTAGGCAGTTTGTTAAAAGGACTGAACTTATTTTGTCAAGATTGTTTTAATTCTTTTTGATAGGGTTCAAAGCATAGTTCTTCATTGCATCTTCTTAATGGATAATATTGTACCACAATACAATAGATTAGATAGATAATAATCTGTATCGATAAGTTAAAATATGTTTATAAAAGTTTTTTTTTTAGCTTTAGGGCAAAGGCTGAATAAACAGATTTGGGAAACATGCTGATCCCGATTTAAATAGTTTAGTTTGGTCTTTAACCTTAAGACCGCATTTAGTGTAAAACTTATTTAGTGTTGTTAAATACTGAATGTCTATCCTAATTCTAAAACTTTGTAGGAGAATATTATGTATAATGCTATAATTAAACAAATTATTACGCCCCCCTTTTTTTTGTCCAAAACAAAAACCCCAACAACACAACAAATAAACAAAAACCCACGTAAAATACTCAGTCATAGTTTTTACATTCAATCTGTGATACGGTTACGCAAAAAATCGTATTCTCGCATTGTAAAAATGCTATCAAGGTCCTGGTTGACAAATAGTTCTCGAAAATTATATGCGTGCACAAAACAGTACTCTCAATAAAGCATTTCTATCTAAATCTTCATTAAACCTATGCAATAATCCTACATGTACCAACAATAATTTACAACAGTAATTCCCCCGGACAAAGATGACCTAAGACGTTTTGTAATGCTTTTGTTTGTACATGTACCTTCTTGGCTTTGAGGGTTTCATTTGTTTAATGATCACTTTTTGTACCTTAAAGACGGATATACAAAGAAACTGTGTTCGTTATGCATGGTCATACTCGTGCATTAAATAAACAGTAGTCAAGTGAAACATATTACAGTTCATGCAGTAATTATATATAAGCAACTAAAGTTTAAAATCATACAAGACTAACCAAGGCCAGAGTTACATGTAACGTATTGCAAGTTACGTATTTTTTTAAATTTTTGCAGGTTATTTAACAATCGGGATACCAACTGTGTGGAGGAAAGGCGTCAGTTATTTGGACGCAACATTGTCTTCATTAATTAAGAACACCCATGAAAATGAAAGGCAAGAAATTGTATTAGCTATATATTTGGCAGATCAAAACCAAACATGGATAAGAAAAACAGCATACCGTTTAAAGCACAAGTATGCAAATCATTTGAAGTCAGGCTTTATGCAAGTATTTCATTATCGTGAAAACCTATTTCCAGATTTTAAGTCTCTGCCTAAAACTTTTAACGACACACAAGACAGAGTTAAATGGCGGAGCAAGCAGAATATCGACTATGCTTTTATGTTCATGTATTGTAAAAATATATCATATTACTATATGCAGTTGGAGGATGATGTTGAAGCTTCTCCTGATTATTTTGCAAATATGAAATTTTTCATATCAAATGCAAACTTACAAAAAGAATGGTTTTGTTTGGAATTTTCAAATCTAGGATTTCTTGGTAAATTAGTTCGTAGCAGTGACCTACAAGAAATAGCAAATTTCTTACTGATGTTTTACTGGGACCAACCTGCCGATAATTTGTTCAATTATCTTAAACAAATAAAAACACAATTTACGGATATTAGGCGAAGACCGTCTCTTTTCCAACACAAAGGTGTGATATCCTCCCTTACTGGGAAACACCAGTTTTTACAGGATTCCTCGGCAAAACGTTCATTTTCTAGGAAACGATTCTACAATCTAAATCCTCGAGCCGACGTCTCAACCAATATAGAAACATTTGAAGATCATACACCAGAGAAAGCCTACGATCTTTCAGATGATTATTTTTGGGGAATGTCTCCAAAGATAGGAGACCAATGTGTCATCAAATTTTTCAATCAAGAGAATATAACTCGTCTATATATAGGATTTGGTCTTCCACAAAGATCAAATGATATTTTTTATAATTGCGATGTCAAAGTATCCAAAAACTGCAAAGATTGGTCTATAATTGGGAAGGCAAATGGGAATTTGTTCGACACAAACGACCAAAAGATACATCTTCCAACCAATGTTAAATGTATTCTATTGAATGTGACAGCCAATCAAAGTAACTGGGTTGTCATTAGAGAAATATCTGTCTTCAGAAAAGGAGACGTTGTGATCGAGAACCCGTCACATTCATCAAACAAAAATTTCGACAAAGTACAATTTGTAGCTCAAGAGTTAAGAAACCGCATGCAAAATAATCCGATTTATGCACAGCAGATGCAAAAAATGCATTTTAATGCAATGCAATTTCAAGAAGAAATTTTTCAGAAAACAGGTGGTCGGAATAACAAACCATTTCAAAGAATGCCCGCAATTCAACAGAGATTTCCTGCTGCGAACAATTTCAGACAAGGAAATCAGCGCCCAGATCAATTCAGAAGAAATATTAATCGAATTCCCCGTAATAGAATGATGAATATACAATATAAAAAGAAAAGGCATCATTAACACATGATTAAAAGAGAAAATTAAAGTTAATAAAATGGTTTTAAATTCAAAAATGTGTTATATCAATTGAACAGAAGAGAACTAAATATTGTTGAACCTGCATTTCAAAAACCTATCTACTACAAATTGAAAAATTCATTTCTCAAAGTTGTATTGTTTTGTCTACAGTATCTTTTCAATATGTCGAAATCAAAAAAATGGCGTCATTCACAACGATTTTGAAATTAAAGCAAAGCAACACAGTACAATAAACGAAAATAAAATACAATGTATGCAGTTAATTACTAAACAAGAAGTTTTTTTTTTTTTTATCTTTTTCTTTCCAGACTGACGAAAAAGCGGTTAAAAGTTATTACACTGAGACAAATTATTACAGAACAAACAAAATTGCATATTGAAAACAGGCCTTGTAAGAGCCACGAAAACTTTCAAAAAGAGTCTGACTTTTGCTCATATATAAAAAGGTGTGTTTTTTTTTCTCTTTTGATTTCCTCTTCGTTAAGTAACTGCTTAGTTTAATGTGCCTCCAAAAATTAGTAGAACTACCACAGAGGGTGCAAGGATGTCTGCGTTAATTTCGACAAAAATCGTTTTTGAGTAAATTCTTTTATTTATAACTAGACTACCAGATGGTATAGAATGACTCATAACTCTGACCCGGTGACGAAAGAACGTATAAGAAAATAGTGCATATTAAAAAAGGGAAGCTCCCACGGATAGGTGTTAATATGAATCTTTGTAGAACATATTTAAGTTATTAAGGTATCAAATGAAAGGTGAAGGACTGGTGATCCTTGTTAAACACATATCGACTGAATAATACAAAAATGTATGAAGGATCGGATATTAAAATTGAGTGCAAAATACAAAACCAAAAAGAACAGACTCGTTCTGGCATTTCGGTGAACTTTATGAATTTTTGAGAGAAATTTATGTATTACAGATAATATATACAGTAGGGTTTTCGTCATCACAAACTGGTCAAAACATTAACTAAACTTAATCATTCGTAAACATAAGTCAGCATAAAGACATCTTATACGTCCGGGTATTTCACATCCAATTTTTTTATAGTATAAATATTCCTTTTGAAGCACACAAATGTCGGCATTCGCCTCAGAAGCTAACAAAACTTTTAAACAGACTTATTAAGAAGGAATATAGTTACGATACTGTTGTCAGGTCATGAAATATTTTGGCTTTATTATTGATTCACTTATAGGAGCTTTACATCGGAAATAAACACATTAATTCTAAATCCAGTTGTCGGCATGATACGGGTTACGTTCTTTACATATATACTGTATTGATGTATTACAGATAATATATACACTTGTATGATACTAACCCCCTAACGAGATGAATTGTGCTTGATATCCATAGGACGAAGACTCAATCTTTCAATCAGTTTAATTGAGGGTTGGAGCTTCTGGTATGTCAGTAACTACTAGTAGTCCCTTGTTAATTTATGCAACATTGTCTTTAAGTTTGTTTAGATTCTTTTGTTACGTATTCTGACATCGGACTTCTCTTAAACTGAGTGTTACTATGCGGATTGTTGTGAGATCTAAAAAAAAACAACGTTTAACCCGCCGCATTATTGCCCCTTTCCAAAGTCAGGAGCCACTGGCCTTTGCTATTCTTGTGTGATTTCTTATTCTAGTTTATTGTATATAGTTCGGGTTTTAGTATGACGTCCATTATCACTGTACTAGTACTGGTATACATTTTTGTTTAGGGGCCATCTGAAGAACGCCTTTTGGTGCGTGATTTCCTCGCTGTATTGAAGACGCGTTGGTGGCCTTCGATTATTTTCTGCTCGTTGGTCGGGTTTTTGTCTCTGACACATTTCCCATTACCATTCTTAATTTCATTTAAGAAATAGTTATTTCATGCCATGGTCAATGCTCATTTTAACATGGGTATATATGCATTATATTTGTTAAAAGATATAGGAAATAAACTCATCATAGATACCAGGACGACTCAATTTTGTATATACGCCAGACGCGCGTTTCGTCTACAAAAGACTCACCAGTGACGCTCGAATCCAAAAAGATTAAAAAGGCCAAATGAAGTACGAAGTTGAAAAGCATTGAGGACCAACATTCCTCAAAGTGTTGCCAAGGTAATAGATATATTAATATATAAATAGCGAGTGTGACAATGAATGTTGTGTTGCAACGCTTGACCGCCTCTACTGAGTGGAGGTGTTAGATGCATCTCGTGTAACACATGTCCTTAACTTTACATATAGAAAATTAAGGCTTAAGTTTTACAACTATATATATATGTCACCAAGAATGGTCTGTAAAGATTAAAGAAAAATTATTTCATTAATATGATGGATACATTTTGTAACACAAATATTTAACTTTATTTGACAAATAAAATGAGAAATAGTTATTATTGTTAAACTGGATATACATGTATCAATTTAAAAATTAACATTTAATGAAATTTAAAGGTGTATAAGGCCGTGCTCACACCAAACGCCGTTTATTGGAACAAAAGCAATTTATACAGCTGGATAGTATTTACCTGTGAAATAATATCTGTCTTATTAAAAATTTATGTTGTAAGTCATCTTGTTATATAAATGAATATATAAAAAATAAGATTCAAGGAAAATTTTCAATATGAAATAGATTCAAGAATATTTTATATTATATATTTAAAATATATATTGCTCATAATTACCTCCCCTTGATAAATTATGCAAATTTGTTCTACCTTTGTGAAACATTTTATAATTAAAGTCAGGTATATATTGATTGCGAGTAACTTACTTACTAGTTAATGGGAGTATATTTCACAAGGTTCTGTGAAATATGATACGGCAAATATATACCGGTACATACTATCCGCTTAACACAGATAGATTTTCACTCCTCTGGAAAAATTCTACCTGTGAAATACCATGCCTGGATAAAAATTACCGTGACAAATTATCCTCAGGATAAAATATCACAGAGGAAGAAATAAACCGTTACATATACACCTTGTTTAGCTACCTGTACACAAGATTTGTTCCCACTTTATGTCATTTAAATGTTCATTACGTAGAACTGAATTCAAAATTTTTGGACAATTTTTCTAGCGGTACCTTACAATCATTTGACTTCAAAGGGGGTGGGGTGGGAATGGAAATGTTCCGATCCCCAATTTGTAAAAAAAAAAAATGGTCATACAGGTGATAAAAAATATTCTGAATCAAGAGTTTCTCCATACATTATAGTGTTAAATATTGAACAAAATGTATTTGATCACCAGCATCGATGCATCGAAAAAAAGGAATACAAACGTTCGATCGAAAAAGAAATCTGACTCAGATAAAAAAAAAATAACCCTCCCCCTTTTTTGAGTTAAGTGGTTGCAACTTTATGAAAGCCATTTTTATAATTTGCAGTAGTTTGAATATACTAGAGATGTTTCGATTATGCATTAGAAAACGTAAGCTGCAGCAGCGTGCTTACAGCCGAAAAAAGGATTGAGATATTAGGGATCACTATACATTTTTATCTTTTCTGTTTGTTTCAAATGGTAATCTTCTCCAAGGAGTATTTGGTAAAAGAATAGGGTAACGTTTTTTTTCATTTATTTTAGGTTTTATTTAACAGATCTGAGATACTAGACAAACATATCATTTACCCCACACTTTTTTTAGTCATGCACTTATGTGTGAATCGTTGTTTGAGTAAAGACCAGTGGCGAATATTTCTGTGTATGTCAGGACAAAAATCAATATAGCCCACGCCCCTCTACCTCCCCCCAAAAAATGAAGTAAATAGTTGCTGCCTTATTCATTTGAAAAGGTCTTCTAGAATCGACTTGACATACACAGAAATATTCGAAGATTACCATTTGAAACAAACAGAAATCAATTTTAGCATTATATATAGTGGCAGCTGACGGTGAAACAAACAATTTTTTTTTCAGGGCCAAAAACTGGAAACATTTTTTGTTTCAAAAACAAAATCCATAGCTCACCACCCCCACCCCTTGCCTTTATGTTTTATACTCAACTACATGTATAATACCCCCCACCCCGACAATCAATTGGTTGCTGCCTTATGGGTTCGGCAATGATGCTGCTTTGAGTCTTGATCAGGGGTTTATAAAGTACGTGAATTTTATTTTACAAAAAACAATCTGTAAAATTTAGACAACAATTTCTGTAAAAAACTATACTAATAATTATCCAAAATATCAATTTTACTAAAAAATAGTTTCCTCCTTAAATTATACACGGTAAAACAAATGTCCAAAATGTCTAGTTTTGTGTACACTTAATCTACTCAAGGCCTACATTGACTATCGTCTGTGTGTAGATAAAACATGATTTAAACTACATGTAAACATTGAGTTTAATCAATGGGAACGCAATTATGTTTTGTTTACGTGTGAGTTACACTAACACAATACCGAATTTAGGTCAATGTGAACACGGCCTAACTCTATCTCTTTTAATGCAATGCAGTGTATATCGACCAACTATGGTTGACTGCTTTCAACTGGTAACAACCTGGAAGACATTATTTTTAATTAAAAAAACATGTTAAATAAGTTGACATTTTTTTCTTTCAAAATATGTATACATTAATGATGGAGAGACAGAGTTGTCTCACTGGCACTTATAACACATCTTTTTATATTGAAATTACAAAATTTTATGTTAAATATATATTTATATTTTTTTTCAGATTTAATAGCGTTTTTGTTTTAATTTTAGATCAAAACATATTACCCCTGATTGCCCCATCAGTACCAAAACAAATTAGCTTGCTCATGTCTAGTTGAGGAGTTATAAGGAAAAAAACTGTGTGCTGTCATGATCGTATCTGCTCAATCGTCTGGTAAATCAATGAGTTGTAGGAAAGTTGTCTTGAGTCCCATGTTGGTGTGAGGTATCTTGTCGTGAGTGCTATCTGCTTGATAAAAGCAATGTCTGTTGTTTCATCTATGTTTATTGAGTAGTAGGACTTGATATTCACACACTGCATGATGGGTTGTAAAATAGTATATTTTATCGAAATCTTTAGATTTGCAATTTATGTTCGTCAAAGAAATTTTATTAACATATAACGATTCATTCATTATAAAGCGTTTTTGTGTTAAAAGTAACAATTACGTGTTAGTAAACTTAAACTTCAAAAGAAAAAAGTCGATATTGTACCAAATTAATAGCTAGACTTATACGGACAATTATTGCAAATCAAATATTTGTCCGTTAACGTAATTTTATTAACATGTACCGATTCTTCATTATAAAGATTTCTGTGTTATAAGTAACAATTACGTGTGAGTAAACTTATTAAGTTTAAAAATGCACAAAAGAAACCTGGTGAACAAAAAAAAAGTTTACACTCCTTTTTAATTGCAGAAACTGTCAACTGAACGTATTTAACTCTCTTGTCACTTTCTGATATTTTTGTTGGTAGTGTTTTAAATAATGACTGTGAAGTCGTAGGAATTTTTAAAGCAGACGAAATCGATAAAGTCCATTTTTGTAATTGTAAAACATGACTCAGCGTGGAGCAGTCCCATTACTGCTATGGCGTATTTTGAGCTAAGACATTCTCCCTCTACAGTGAAACGTTCACTGCAGATGAGATTTATTTCCCCCAGGTTATCGCAAGCCCAGTAATCAGCACTTCTGTGTTGACTTGAATTATCATTGATATGTTCATAATTACAAATTAACTACTAACAAAACTTAAAATTTTTGAAAAAACTAAGGCTTTTCTATCTCAGGAATAAATTACCTTAGATGTATTTGGCAAATTTAAGGAATTTTAGTCCTCAGTGTGCTTCAACTTCGTATTTTATCTGGCCTTTCAAACATTTTTTGATTCGAGCGTCACTGACGAGTCTTTTGTAGACGAAACGCGCGTCTGGCGTTTATATAATTCTGTTATCCTGGTATATAATAAAAATTGGGTGCGAACGTGTAGGGTGCAAAAGTGAATGGGAGCGAACGTGAATGGGCGCGATCTAACCCGGATTCTATATAATGAGTTTATTTGAACACAAATAACGATATTCTGAAAGGTGTCTACGAGGATTTTAGAGCTTCTTGTCCAATAACCATTCGTAGGTCGATGAATCAGATAAAACTAAATAAGGATGAGTTATACAACATGGTAATAGGTGAATTGCGGCCACGGCAGGCTGGACTGACATTTGAAAATACCTTTTCATTGATAAAACGGAAAACCACAAGACATATATATTATTTCCTGGAAGACCGTAGCAAATATGTGCTATTTACAGAAATATATAACCACAAACCTAGATTTACAATATTACTTAACTAGCTTTATTCCTCCTTTATTTCGGAACACTATTAAAAAATTAAGACTATCTTCGCATTCATTTAAGACTATTCGAGTTTTTTTTTATGTTATACCTGTAGTCGATCTTTTAAGCCATGGTAAGAACGAACCCACGACACATCTATGCAGCGCCACGACATGAAATTTTGCCAAATCGTGGGTCATCTGTGATCTTTGTACGACAGTCGCACGATATTTTGAGTATCTTGGCGCTGTCATGTGTCGTGGGACGAAAATTGCACATGTACCTTTTTTGCTCTACGTTGGGTCACTGTGTTGTGGCTGTCATGAGAGTGTCTTATCACAGCCGTGCGACTGTCATGCGATAAACACATTGTTGTGGGTACCAACATAAACCATTTTAATATATAAAAATCGTACGACTGTCATACGACAATCTCACGACTATTACAAGACACTCGTAATAAAGTGGCACGATTGTCTCACGAATACCAAATTTCGTACGATACTCGCACAGCATTTATTGTCTGTCGAACGACAGTTGTACATTCGTCGTGCCATATATTTTCGTTCCTGACGTCTCCAGTAGTTTCAGAATCTTCATATGTTTCAGCTTGGGGGTCATCCGTCTGGTCAACATCATCCACGTTTACTGCTATCACGTTTCTTTTGTAAATTTTCTTTTCGTGGGCATCCTTGTTTAAAAATCGGTTAAAAAAATTTAATATAAATGAAAACGAAAAAAAAGTCGTTTACTTGGACCGAACTTATATTGACACTGAACAATATTGAAAGCAATCGCAAATAACACGCAATAAATCGGGCCTCCTTCATACACAGGTTGGTCGGAGGCAAACGCGCAAGTGATCCGCGACTGATGTGCGACAGTGGCACGACAGAGACACGACAGTAACACGCGCATTTCATGACATAAAAAACTGAAAAATAGCCCAAAACAACTTACGATTGTCATACGACTGTTGTACGACCGACTTGCGACAGACCCACGACAGTACAATTACAATTCTTTTTTTCTCTCTTTCGTGTATTCATCGTGAACATGTCGTAGCTGATGTGACCATTTGAAATAATTTTTTGAAATTTTGCACGACAACTATTTTATAGATCTTCCACGACAAAAAATCGTACAATTGTTGTGACCGGGGTTTTAGGTGTAATATCACCATCATTTATCAATTTTCCCTGTTAGTCTTTGTTAAATTGCACTTTCAAAAAATTGTGCAGAATTTATCTGTGTTTCAAGTGAAGAAATACTTGGCATGAGTGAAGTTTTATCCTGTCCAGTTCTATAGAAAAAAAAATCAAATGACATTTTGATTTGCATATACGAAAATAAATATATCTGGAAGTTGACCAATCAAATCCCCCTTATTTAGTAACCATATAACCTCAAGTATTCAAAATATTCTATAGAAACCCCAAATAAAAGTAATAATGGTGCTTTGAAATATCCAAGATATATGTGTATGACCCAGAAATGTTTTAGTGATATTAAATGTAGGATTAATTACCTAAAATGTTACTGTCAAAATGAATGGAATTTTTTAGACCTATTTTCGTGATTTGGTGGTATTACATTTTGTGCAATGTATACGCTTTCAATGTATTGGGGACAAGTTCCATGTTGTTCTTGTGTTCAACATATAGAGCCTTGCAAGACAGTTTGTTTCATGATGATAATTTTGATAAATAATAGATAACCTCTCATAATAGTTCTGATAATCAAATAATCCTTTTATCATTTCAATTAGCGCTTATTCAGCCTAATACTTAAGCGACATATCTTTGTTACATTCTTTTGTTAATCTTTAAGTTCTTAATATATAATTTACAATGTAATTGTCATTCGATAACCTCTTTTGTATTATGAGATTGTCGTCAAGCAATTTTTGTAACTAAATATGTTTTCTGAAGTTTTTACTAGTGGGTCAGGCAGTCGTACTGACAACTTCCACCATTTTTTAAACTTCATGTATATTCTACCCTGAAAGCATTTTACTGTTAACTACTGCATAGGAGGTGTATCTAATTCTACCAGTGGGGTTAAAGTTGGTATTCTCAGGCAAGTGACTAGACCAAAGTCATTGTCTATCGTTAGCCTTCAACCGGCCGTGTAGCCTCTCGTTTTCATCGCCAAGCTAGTAGATTACTAGTAGCCAGTCTCCCGGTCACAGTTTTATTCGACTAATGAATTATGTAACTTACCTGTGATACTGTAGTTAAAAGATATTGACCGTGAACTTTAAAAAAATAAATTACGAAAGTGAATCATTTGTCATGATATGAATATGATCTGCTTTGAATGAAATATTTATCAACCCAGTCGATATGAAAATCGCTGTACCATGATACTAAAATAAATTAACTGTATTCCCTTGTTGGGCTGGGATCGTAATATTGTGAATGTCTACTGCATAGTTATTGAGAATGAAATGTTCAAAGCGAAATTATTGTTATTCTTACGGTCAAAAAGTGATTAAAGGAGCTGTTATATTGCTAATGCTGCAGATTACGGTTATTTTCACCTACATGCATTTGACTGTTAATTCAACCAAAGGTAAGTGAATTTATTGAACCCCCTAACAAGTCAAATAGAGGTCAGAAACATATAGTTTATCATATCATATATAGATATATGATTGTCATGAGACAACTCTCCATCCAAGTAACAATTTATAAAAGTAAACCATTATAGGCCAAGGTATACACCTAATACTTTGATATCGAGAAAACTACTTATTTTTTATTGTTTTAATCAATGACACTAATAATATTACATTTGACGAGAACATTCAAGTTAAAAAAGAAATTCTATTACTTGGGATTATTTTACCCTCCTATAGCCATTTTCATTTATAACCTTTTTAGAAAAATCATTGGTTTCTATGTTAAACAAATTAGTTAAACTTTAATTTCATGTCAACTGTAAAATACTATTAACTGTTACAATCTAATTAAATCAGACGTAGAAATTACATATAACACGTTACAGACTAAACGTGCTATTTATACTTGTGTCCTATACTTCATTTCAGACATACTTTTCGAAACAGGCTAAAATTAGTAATTTTAAAATTTACTTTATAACTTTTAAGTTCGATAATATACTATATCTGATGATATTGTTTTTGTTTCAGTTTTTCAAGATAGAAATTATTACAAACTATACCAGAATATGCTATTGGTAAGTCGAAATGTCATAAAATAAAAAGTTAATAAGGCAAAATTTTGAATCTATGTATAACACGACTAATAATACTATGTGACGTTTGATTTCAGCATTGTACTTTTTCAAAACTCATTTTTATTTTATATAAATCTGTCAATTTCAATCTGATTATATCATAGATTATTGTTTCATATTAAGCCAACAAGGATCTGACGCTACGTTTTACTCTCTGTTTATAAACACCTTTTGGGATCCCTTGGTTTGTTAATGTAATAGATATAGGAAGATGCGGTATGAGTGCCAATGAGACAACTCTCCATCTAACTAACAATTTATTAAAGATAACCATTTGTCAAGGTACGACGTTCAACACGGAGCTTTGGTTCACAGCAAGATATAACGGGCCCTAAGTTATTCTAACATCGGACCCTGACCTCTTTAAACTGAGTTTTACTGGGCGTGGTGTGTGTGTTTCTTTCTTGTACATTTAGCGATAGGTATAAAAGGGGTGTTGAGATCGGACAAAACATGTTTAACCCCGTCACATTTTGCGCCCGTCCCAAATTAGGAGCCTATGGCATTTGTTAGTCTTGCATATGTATTTTTTTTAAATTTTAGTTCATTTGTATGATTTTGGAGTTTAGTGCGACGTCCATCTTCACTAAAATGGTACACATTTTTGGGGGTGGCTGGGCAGTAAGATCGACCTTCTCCAAGTGTAGGGTTTTCTCACTGTGTTGAAGGTCCAGTGGCGGTCATCGGCTGTGATCTGCTATTTTACCGGATCGTTGTTTTTCTTGACATCATTCTTCCCCATTTCCATTAATTCTCAATTTATTACAACCTACTAGTATTTTAAACAATCGTTTCCTATTCTTCTTTATATCTGTATTTTTTTTTACATCACAGTCTAATGCAACAAAAATAGAACGTTTGGATACAGCTAACACACAATCAGATACTGCAGTGGGATTCCAGCTCAAAGTCAACAGAGGTGACGCATTAATTTACGGTCACTTTAGAAAAACTAAAAGTAAGTAAAAGTCAAGTTTATTTTTATTCATATGATTGAAGTGAATGTAAAGAGATGGTTAGTGAACATCAATAAGATAATCCGAACAACACAAAAACCATAACACATTTCAAGGTCAGTATAAGGTTTATTTGGTACAAACACAGTATAAATCGTCCTTGGTAAAATGTACAAACAAGGTTTTAACTTGAGTGGAGCCGGTAAAATATACATCAAATCACGATCAAATGTTCGGAAATGTGCACGACATAAGATTTAATTTGTTTATGTTTAATATAATTAATAGTTATTAAAGATAATGATAAGCTCCTATAAAAAAATAAAACGGACGCCCTAAAAGGAATTATCAGAAATATTTTGTTTTGAAGATTTGCTTTACATATTATGTTAATTTATAACAAGCATTTAATTGATAATTTTAAATTTTACTACTTCACCTGATTGAATTACAAAAACTTGATATTTCATTGGAATTTTTGATAAAGATGTTAATGTAAACATTTACGGCAATCTTAGTAATTTTTTATAGGAATTTTCTAGTATTTCAATTATGTATTTCAATGCCAATTTTCCAATTCAACTTCTATCTCTAAATAATATTTGATAATACAATTTAATTGAGTGTAAAGATATATAAACATAAAAGAGAGCCATTCTGTACAAAATTACAAGATAATATGTAATGTTACGACACTAAAGAAAATTCGTGCATTTATATAAAAACATTTAATTTACAGTATATATAATAAGTCTACTTATAAAAGAAATGACACAAGCCAAAAAAAATCGTGTTTCTGTAAAGAAAGTTTTGAATTAATAATCTATAAAGCGTTTTACTAGAAGCTAATTAAATCTTTTGCAATTTTTTTTTATTCGATATTAATAAGGGTTAAATTTGTTTAAACGAATATTTGAATTAACTAAACAAAGAGTTATGTCATTCTTTAGATAACAAAGTTGAAAGAGTTTAAATTTATAAATATTAAGTAATTAGTAAGTCAACACACTTATTTACTACTGAGCCGGGAACTAATAGAGTTCATGAAATATTACAAATAAAGAAGACGATGTTTAACTTTTCTTTGAATTTTCTTTACATCGGGAGCTATAAAAGTTCAAAATACAGAACACGAAGTTAATTTCCCCTGTGAAGTTTCCTAACATCGGTATGAGTATAATCTACATTTCATATGCTTCACCGACCTTTATAATAAACCGAGGTCAGCGCCACAAAGGTAAAACATAAAAACGATTGAATGTGAAAATAAATTAAAACGTAATGACATGAGCAACTTACAATCGTGTATATGATTACAAGGTTTAATTTACCAAAATCTGGGGCGGTGTCAACGAAGCTGTCCTAGGACTAAGACATGTCTTAGGATGGTCTTAGGACACGTCTTAGTCCTAAGTCGGGTTAACGAAAGTCTCCTAAAATAAGATATGTCCTAAACTTGGTCCTAAAGTTAGGATATACAATTAGGTGTCTTAGGAAAGTCCTAATGGTTACATCGTCCTAAAAGGTAATAAAAACAACAAATATGGCATAAGCTCAATACTAAAAATACTAATACAATATTAAACTATCATTTAATAGATAAAATTAATTAAAAAAAATTGTTAAAGATTTAATTGTGTTATATTAAATTATTTCGTGCTGCCTTTTTTGAAGCCTATTAAAACAATACTATTATCATAAGCAACACATATTTTTTAAATAATTCAAATATGGGAACAAGTTAACTTCTTTTTTACCTGATTCGATACATGTAATGACATCGAGTGGACCTATATGTAAGGACAAAACTAGTTTATGTACTAAAATTGCAGAACGAATATGAAGTTTTGTGACTATTTACTTTAATTTTCGTATTAAATTCATTTATATCTTTTATCATATTTAATAACGTATTTATTTGTATTCCGTAAAAACGTTTAACTTTTTTTTTTGCGTTAATTGTTTTCTATATAAGAGTCAGCCTCCCTCTCTTTTCATATAGGTTCTAAAATACAATTCAATCTATGTCATACAAATCTCTACATATATTTTTCATTAAATAAATGTGTTAGGATAGTCTTAGGACCATCGTAGTTGAGACAGTCCTAAGACAGCTTTGTTTTACATCCTAAGACATGTCTCAGACACGTCCTAAGACCATCCTAAATAATGTCCTAAGACCTATCTTAGGACATATCCTAGGATACTTTCTTTGACACGGCCCCTGCATACAAGCCTGTAAAAGGTGTGTACTTCATTTGTATTCATGGTTAATCAATGTCCACGAAATAAAATAAAAAATGGTACTCCACGAACAATGATGAATCCACAGTACATCAATCAATAATTATCGGGGAGACATGGAACGTGAACTAACTAATTTTAAAGAGCTTACGTATATTTCTTATGTGTGTATACGCACATGGTCATGACCATACGCGTATGGTCCGAATACTGGTCCGGAACAGATAAAAAAGATGCGGTATGATTCCCAGTGAGACAACTATCAAAAAGAGACCAATCATAAATAAACAGCTATAGATCACCGTACGGTCTTTAACAATGAGCAAAGCACATACCGCATAGTCAGCTTTAAACAAGCACATACATACAGAATGTGTTTAGTTTTGAGCTACTATTAAACTAAAAAAAAAAATATGCCCTTTCACCTGTCATACAAAATAGATATTTTCTGTTTCTAAAGTGAGCACATGGGAATGATAAACATTTTGAAATGAAATGAAATATTATATTGATTAAGGCAATATAGAGTATCGTGTGATGGTATTAACGGTGCGGATACTCAAACATTCACAGGAAGAAAAAAAGAAATAGAGCAAAAACATTCGCATTGAACGTTATATTTTCATATATTTACCACTGTATATATATACATGCATATCTGTTACAATAACATCTTCATGCCTTATATATCATGTACTGTAGTACGCCGCTAGATTAAAACTGACGAGGAAAGGTAACATATGGCCACCGAAAGCTCTTTTTTTAGAGAGCCCAGGTGGTCGTGTGGTCTAGCGGGACGGCTGCAGTGCAGGCGATTTGGTGTCACGATATAACAGTAGCATGGGTTCGAATCCCGGCGAGGGAAGAACCAAAAATTTGCGAAAGCAAATTTACAGATCTAACATTGTTGGGTTGATGTTTAGACGAGTTGTATATACATGCATATCATATATTCCTAAATCGTTTACTATATATTATTTTATTCTGGTATCACCTATGTTGGACAAGGGTATACTCAAATAAAGAAAGAAAAAAATCGAGATTTATTGTGGTAGTCCACAACCAGGTTTTTTCCTAATACTATTTATAAAACTAACCTTTTTTGTGGTGTTTCTTTGAAACATCTGCCATAATTTTTGCATATGTTTTAATTCATATGGTAGAAACTTTTAAGCAAACTAAAAATATACCTAGTTAGTATTAGTAACTTCTCCTTCCACTGTCTGACATTATATTTTATTAGTCTGGAAAAGAAACAGAAAACCAAAAAGTAGTCTGCATGATAAATGACAAAATGGGAAAAATTCTATATAATTTAAGTCTTCAAAAGTATAAATAAGGAAATTGATATTTTCTTCAACGATGTGAAAACAAAAGTATTATTTTTCTAATCAATTATATATCTATTTATCCAAAACGAAATACCAATAAAGGAATTCTTACTTTTGTTTGATTTATCGTCAATACATGTATTACTACAACATGTTTTGAATGAAAACCATTTTAAAACATTGTAAGTGGTTAATACTATTTGTGTTCTTGCGTGTACTGTCCATTATTATTCATTTGAATGTAAATATTCAAAGTTTGCCTGTGTTGCTCAACCTTAAACTTTACTATATTTCAATATGTTTTCATTTGTTTTATTATTTATTGCTATTCATTTAATCTTAAGAAATGTAAAGTAACATAAGACGATCTTTAAACATTCACACACAAACTTGTACACCGTGGATTTTAGTCATTTAAAAGACAATTGCTATCGGACTTCCCATGCTGGTGAGAATTACAAAATAAATAATCCTAATTATTCAGGAAAATTCCACTAATATATACAAATAACTCATAGATTAATGACAAACGTGTTAAATATCAGAAACTATACATTTGAAAAAAAAGGTATGCTACAGCAAGGAGGGTTGTGTGTAGAGAAAGCTATCACATTTTTACCCCTCGAACGATAAATACAATGTACCGATTATCAGATTGTCTGCTTATTGCATTGATATTGTAAAATGTCAGTTGCGAGTCACAATATGAAACTTTTTGTGAACTGAGCGCAACGAACACGCCAAAAAGAGGTTTTATCATGTGTCCAGCAACGGATATTTCACAATATAGTAACGTGAATATGATAAAAATCTGATACAATAATCAATTTATCGGATAGTAAATGTGTATTTTGCAGTATAGAAACATGTTTTTATTTGTTTCTCATACCCAGAGACATGTAGCATATATTAAAACGTATTTTTACACCCTGGCTTTCAAATGTGATTTACTTACATACATGTATTAATCGATGAAGAAGAAAAACATTTTATATTGGTGGATGAAGATAGGACACTATCTCATATTTTACATTATTGTAGGAGTGGTGTAAACTGGGCTGCTGAATCACAAACTCGAACTTTTATGCAGATTTTGAGCCAAATCTTCCCAGTATACACATCAATAAAAACATCTAAAATAAAATGGTATTCAATCCTCTAATATGTGAACACGATTTGGGATTTAACCTATTGTGTACAATGCAATTGCTTCGTAACACAAATTTCACACATACAAATAGTGAGTGCAATATTTTACTTGAAGAGGTTGTATAAATGTATTTCATGATTAAGTTTCTTGTCTGTATACAATTTCCAATCAATGGTAGGTGGTTATTTAATCCCACAAATTACAGAGTTCTTCTTGTTTCGAAAAGAACTGTCATTTTGACAAGATGCCAACTCAAACAAATTAAATAAGAGACATAATAACTGATAATAGATAGGCTTAAGTTTTTTTTTAACAAAACAAGTTAATCAGTTGTTTTTCAATAACTACAAAACCAATACAATCTGCTTTTGTGATTTTATATGTTATATTTTTCTGTTTTTTTTTTGTTTATTTATAAAGGTTTTCTTACTATTGGTATCCCGACTATGCAAAGACCTGGAATTAGTTATTTGGAGAAAACTTTAGAATCCTTAATAATGTTGACAAGCGAGCAGGAACGATTGGAAATCGTGATTGCATTATATATGGCAGACGAAAATCAAACATGGGTAGACTTTACAGCAAAAGATCTCAAGAAAAAATACCAAAAGCATTTTGATTCAGGATTTTTACACATATTTCACTACCACGAACAGATATATCCTGACTTTAATAGCTTGTACCGTACATTTAACGATGCCACCGAACGAGTTATTTGGAGAAGCAAGCAAAATATAGATTATGCTTTCATGTTTATGTACAGCCACAATATTTCTGAATATTATATTCAGTTGGAAGATGATATACAAGCAATCCCAAATTATTTTTATAAAATTAAATTTTTTATTTCATCGATGAATAAAAAACGCACCAAATGGTTTTGTCTAGATTTTTGTAATCTTGGATTCGTTGGAAAACTAGTACGTAATGATGAATTGTTAGTTCTGGCAAAGTTTCTGTTAATGTTTTTCAACGACCAACCAGGCGACAACTTGCTGGGATATCTTAAGCACGTAAAAACACAATTTAAAGACATAAGACACAAACCGTCGTTATTTCAACATGTGGGTGTTGTATCATCACTCAGAGGTAAAAGACAATTTTTGCAAGATGGTACATTGAAAAAGAAATCTTCTAAAAAACGATTCTATAATGACAATCCGCCTGCAAATATTGAAACAACGATTGAAACATTCGAGAAGAATTTTCCGAAAAATCCTTATGGTCTCTCGGACGACTATTTCTGGGGGATTTCGCCAAAGCAGGGCGACGTATTCACCATAAAATTTCATAAACCAGAACAAGTAACAGGAATATATATAAAATTTGGATTGCTAGAACAACCGGATGATATATTATCAGAGGGAAAGCTTAAAGTTTCACAAAATTGTAAAAACTGGAAATACATTAAGAGTATTCATGGACATCAAAGTGTCATAAATCTGGATAGAGGTTATTCGAATTGGCCAAGTCAATTACAATGTGTGACAATAGAAGTGACTAGAACACAAGCGATATGGATGATCATTCAAGAAATATCTATTTTTACTAAACGGTAAAGCTGGAAATAAAATAAACACAGGTGCAATAATGGTTTTAGAAACAACATTCAAAGAAATAAATGTATGCAATTGTTGTAGATTTTTTAGTATAAACAACCGATTGTTACATGAACGAACATATATACTTGTTTAAACCATCCGCATTTCTGCGCCTGTCCCAAGTCTGGAGCCTCTGGCTTTCGTTAGCCTTGGATGGTTATTCATTTAAGTTCATTTAAATGTTTTGGCGTTCATTTTCACTGAATTCGTACAGTATGTTATTTGGGGTCCAGCTGAGAACCACCTCCTGGTGCGGGATTTTCTCGCTGTGTTGAAGCCACATTGTTGTCTGCTTTTTGGTTGGGTTGTTGTCTCTTTGAAATTCACTATTTCTATTCTCGATTTTATTTTCCACAAATTTCCCAAGGTTGTAAATACCACACTAAAATTTTTCATTCATGATAGTTCTATAACTATCAGAAAGTAGTAAGTATCCCATGATACTAAAACTATTTTGATAAACTGAATTGAATGAAATTTCTAAATTTGTATGAACAATGAACAGTTAAAACAAGAAACGACAAACAATAAGACAAATAACACTGAAAAAAACTAAAACTAATAAGAAACGTGGACCACGAAAAAACAGAACAGAGCTTTCGTCTTGTAAGACACTTGCCGTGAAAAAAAACATTGATATGGAGACAAACTTTTGGTTTTGAAATTTACTACATGAAGCAATTGCCTCAATGTAGTTCAAGTTACGGCTCTATCATAAAAGTGAGGTAAGTGTTACAGAGACAATATAATAATAAATTTAAATGAAACCTATTTCAGACATTTGCATGTGGTTGTTAAATGTTATATTTCTTTTTTTTATGTGCCTCTTTGTTATATATTTGTTTGTTTATGTTCTGATTGAGATTGTGACATAGAGTTGATGGTTGTATCCCTATTTTGACAATTTTACCTAGTATGTTTGTTTTGTAATCGCATCGTTATAAAAATAATGGAATTTGATTCGAATGTCATACAAGTGAGAGTTTTAGCGCTAAAAAACCAGGTTCAATCCACTATTTTCTACATTTGAGAATGCCTGTACCAAGTCAGGAAAATGACAGTTGTTGTCCATTCATTTGATGTGTTTTATCATTTGATTTTGCAATTTGATAAGGGATTTTCTGTTTTAAATTTTTCTTAGTATTTTTGTGATTTTAATTTTGAGTTAGCTTGTAAGAGAGGGACGAACGATACCAAAGGCACACACAAACTCATAAATCGAAAATAAAAGGACAACGCCATGGCTAAAAATGAAAAAGACAAACTGACAAACAATAGTACACATGACACAACATAGAAAACTAAAGAATGAGCAACACGAACCCCTTAAAAAATTAGGGGTGATCTCAGGTGCTCCGGAAGGGTAAGCAGATCCTGCTCCACATGTGGCACCAGTCGTGTTGCTTATGAAATAACAAATCCGATAAATAGTCTAATTCGGTAGGTCACATTCATGAAAGGGAAGGGGATTGTAGTTACGACGTAAGGGACATATCCGATATCATTTGTGAAACGGTATTTCCATAACGGTCAATCAACTCGTCATGGCGTCCGTAAAATTTACGAAGGAACGATTTCAACTTCACCATTTGGAACTCTTGGTTGAAAAGCTTCCTTGTGAGCAGCAACCCTTTATCACGAAAATCATGATAGGAAATGCAAGCACGGGAATATCGTATCAATGGGGAGATATATGCCCCGTATGCAGGTGCTGCTGGAATGTTACTAAATAGAAATGAAAAATTTGCAATTGGAAAGCTGAAAAGTAAGTAATTGGTGCGTTATTATAAAAATATACATGAAATCAGCCAATATGTCATGGAATCATACTACATCAAAACAAAATTTGAAGAATAGTTTGTTTTGTTTTCATTTTTACAAGTGATTGAGTCCTTTAGTTTTGTTAAAGTTTAACTATCTTTTCGTTTAAGCTACATTTGTTATGTCTAATTTAGTTTGCCTTAAAGCTTTTAACTGCGTGAAACCTTTAAGGAACACGACGGTTGCCACATGTGGAACCGGATCTGCTTACCCTTCTGGAGCACCTGGGATCACCCCTAGTTTTTGGTGGGGTTCGTGTTGTAGTTATTTTTTAGTTTTCTATGTTGTGTCATGTGTACTATTGTTTGTAAGTTTGTCTTTTTCATTTTTAGCCATAGCGTTGACAGTTTATTTTCGATTTATGAAATTGACTGTCCCTTTGGTATCTTTCGTTCCTCTTTTAAGATTGATCTATATAACTAAATGGTGTTTATGAGCCTTGTTTCCAGATTAAAATATTTACATCTGAAAAGAATGTTATGTTCTCAAACAGCTATATGTCACTCGTTATCCATTTATTTCATCCATTTGATTCCGGATGCTTTTTCCCGTATCGACAATGGTTTCATGAATTAATATGGACATAAAGCTGACATGTTGATGTTTGACTCGATAACTCATATTTGAATTATAACATGCAATAACGTATATTCAAATTTCAAAATCGTTCAAAATATACATATGTAATGTATGAAGTAGATAATATGTATCATCATTTCATGTATATTTTGGTCCATACATTTTTTGGCGAACCGAATAAGTGAACGAAAATTAAAGTTAACATGAATATGGATTCACATGAGGTCCAATTATTCACTTGTAAGTCAATAAATGATCAGCAATGATTTGAGCTTATTTTTGCCAAATTTAAACCACACTTAACGAAATGTTATTTTAAAATTCCACTTTCAATAATACTTGAAACAGATACACCGTGAAAAACGCCATATGCGGGTGTGGGCTGTGTTTGACACAATAGAAAAAAATTCGAAGTAAGTTCAAGTGTCAGTTTTTTTATATTTTTTTGGGGAATATTCGGTACAAAATTATTGTATTGCACGGAAGGAACTGAAACACAATTTATTTCCTGCAAGCAAAAGCAGTATGTTTTATGCTCTGTTTTTTGAAATACATAGTTTTCCGCGTTGGAGATTTTGAAGCCTCATATGCAAATTTTTGGATAAAAACTACTTTAGACGACTTCCCCCCGTACCATTTATATAGAATTGAATTCCTATCAGTGAATTTAACCAAATACCAGCTTTTTACTTAAGATTAACTGTTTTTTTAACTATTTTTTTTTATCAAAATTCAAAGTATTGCTCGGAGTGTCAGATTTTGCTTTTGATTTCATAAAAAGTAAAAGATGACACAAAATATTATGTTTTAAAGCTATAAAATTATTTCATTTCCTTTTTCGTCACTATCATGGTAAGAAAAAGTCACGGCTGTGGCTCAAGGCATAGAAACATAGAGGAAAATCATAGGGCAAAGCTCCATATAAGATTTGTCCGAAGCTACCAGTCAAACTCAATCAAAGCTCATCACCAGGTTTCTCTCAAAAGCATTCGTGCACACCACAAAAAACTCACTTATTAACAAATTTGATTGTTGTCTCCAATGAAACACTCACCGGCTTCTGTATTATCAAATGACAATACAGCTTCAAGGAGACCTGAAGAACATGACACTACTATTCTTATTCTATCCAAATGGTGAAAGAAAATAAATTTCTTTTAGACAATATTTCTCTCTTTTTTTCCTGGAGACGGTCAGATACTATCCAAAAGAATAACATCGGAAATGTGATATCGGGGAAACAGCAAAGTGTTTTTGGAAAACTAGCAAAAGACTTTTTCACGGTATTTTTTTTAGATTTTATGGGTGGACAAAAAATCTATTGGACACATTACAATTAAACTTGTGTAAGCGCTGAATGGCCGAGCCACAAGACGAAGGAATTAATTTTACAGTTCCCAAGCAAAATATACTATCAGACATCATCGCCATGGACCTTGATATCCTAAAGTCTGACCTCTGCTTTAGATATCTTGTACTCTAGTAATACTATTCTAGTAGTGTTTTTTTATTCTGAAATCTTCAAACCGAACAGAATCTTCATCTCCATTCTTGACATTTACCGTTGCAGTTATCTTTTTTTTCCGTCAGCACATAACATAAACTATTATTTTATTGGTTACGTAACATATTCAATACAGGATAAAGAATACCAGTTGACTTTGGGATATCAAGGCCCATGCAATGAAGCCTGATAGTATATTTTGGCTTGGAACTGCAAAATTAATTCCTGCGTTTTGGGGATCGGCCATTCCGCGCTCACACAAGTTTTTTGTAATGTGTCCAATACGTTTTGGTCCACCAATTAAATATGAACAAATTACCATGGAAAAGTCTTTAGTCAGTTTTCTACAACCTCATATGACCTTCAACAGTAAGCCAATACCGCACAGACAGCTATAATTAATCATGTTCTGTTACAGGCAACATAATTTTATCAGGATGCATTTCAGAACCAGTTGAATTATTTCTCGCTTTGCTTTTCGTTCACTTTTTACCTATGGGATGAGGTTTTCGCATTTTTAAAGGCCGTACGAAGTGACAAGTTTTGACACAAGAAATTAGTTGACGATATCATATTTTACCTCCATATCAAATTGTTTGAAATCCGATCACTTTGCAGTTTACGTAGATTAATTTTGTTTAGGATATCAAGTTTTGTTAAAAAATATAAACTAATCTATATGATTTTAAATAGCACAAGTGAAAAAAAGTTCCTTTTTACCAGTTTTGTTATAATTTTTACACTAAAAGCTGATCGTAAAAACACTGTTAACGTATTTGTTTGTGTTTTGATCATTACAGAAGTTCCTTTAGAAACTTTAAGTTAGATTACACAAGTATAAAAATGATTTTGCAATTGTTCCAGAATTGTTCTTTCATTGAGAAATGCTTTCACCTTTTAATAATGGTTGCAAATGGGACGAAACCCGGTTAGCATATCCTGTCAAGAAAGCACTACCCGTCATGTTATTCCACGCTAAAGTAAGCTTTAAGCATCGAATAAATGTTATATATATATATAAATCAAGCATAAAAACCAGCAGGGGCAATTTTAATTTTCATAAAACTGAAAAATTGATATCGTAAATGTCATAAGAAATTAAAACAATTGTTTATTTTTATTCATATTTACGTCGTCTATTCGTCTAGTTTCAATGCTAGTTCACTTATAATGGCCCATTCATTCTGCGATTTTGTGACCTCGATTTGAATACACGTTATGTTCCTCAACATAACTGGAATGTCCGGATTTTTGACCTTTGCACTATCAAACGATCCTTTTGTCAACTCTCCAAGCTTTATCCAATCAGAACAGTGCTGGGATGAAGATATCTGCACTTCTCCATTTTGAATATAATCTGCCTTTTTTGTTGGATAGGCTCCAACGATAACGAGAGCCTTTAAAGTTTGTTGCTCCTTCAGCACGACTGTATATGTTTGTCCTTTTTGAGGACTTACTGCCCAAAAGTATTTATCATTTATAAGATAAGCTTTATCAGCTGTATATGTCTCGTATACTACCATCGTCGTGTCCACCTCAGCTGGTGGATTTAAATTGTAAAATTTTTTGCGTCTTGTTATTTTTGATCCTTTGAAATAACGGTCTACTATGAGCTGCTTTTTATTCTTTAGAGATGAGATTATACCATGATGTTGAAACAAACTTGGACGATATCGTATTTCTTTTTCTTGCAGTTTTATTTTTGCAATTATGTTCATTAAAAAATCACAAGGTTGTACGGCATAAAACAATAGAAAGAAATCAGAAATTGTCAATAAGTTAGATGATTTAAAAAATATTCCGATAAATCCCATATTTGAAAATCTAATTAAAAACCAATTGTTCATAAAAATTCGTTTATATTTCCTAATGTCTTGAATATAATTTTTGGCTGCAACAACATCATCTTCTAAATGCATGTAAAAGTCTGAGATATTATGACAATATTTGAATAAAAAGGCATAGTGAATATTTTGTTTACTTCTCCACTTTAGACGTTCGACGCTATCGTTATACGTCGTTGGCATTACCTGGAAATCCGGATACTGTTGTGGCGGTAAAGTTATGACCTGAATATGACCAGATTGTATGTATTCATCATACGTTACTGAAACGTTTAATGCTCGTTCATTGTTCCATTCAGTATCATCATCGTTAAACATTATCACTATAGTAACCGTTTCCTTATCTTTTGGTGACGAATTCGCTAATAACGAGTCGATCGTTTTATCGATGTAGTTATATCTTTCTCTTTTTACTGATGGGATAGCAATCGTAAGGAAACCTACAAACGTTTTCAAATGATTAATGGTTCAGTGCAAAAAATAAATATAAAAGAAAGTTGGGTTAATCCATAGTAATATTAAATCAAAGTTGAGTTTAACAAATAACATTTACCAATGTGTTGAAACTGAATGCCCATTGATAGACTTCGGCTGTTGTCTGATCTATGGTCGGGTTGTTGTCTCTTTGACACATTCCTAATTGCCATTCTCAATTTTATCATAACATATTTTTTTATGTTCAAATAACTCACTTTGGGTATTCAATACAAGCATATGAAGATACTTTACATCATTGAAAATGATTAAATAGTAGTCAGAATTAAAAATACAAATAAATATTAAAAGAATTTTTCAAATAATGTAAAAATTGTAATATCTTCGAAAGTTGCTTGATTGGTTCATTTATCAGCTGAACTCTGGATTTGGAATTCGTTTATTAAACTGCAAGTTCCCGCAGGTTGGCATTTGTTAGCTTCTACTTTTGTTAAATGATGTTGTCAGTGCCGAAGTCATACCTTTGTTCTGTCTTTTTCTGGTGTTAAACAGAAGGTTGGGTCCTAATGAGCATTTTCAGTTTAAATCTCAAATTCATATGAAAGTTTATTTCTTTCAATGGGGTAGAAAAAACATATTTAGATAATTCATTTTGTGAAAACACAGTTCTTTGATATACATGTACAAAGAAACGAATCGTATACAGGACCATACGAGTCCAGAACTTCAGATGTACATACCTTTTTGTGGTCTGAAATGACCATACTGTAATGATGCACTTACACTGAAATTTAACGTGAACTCTGTGGATCCCGGAGTCAGCATAGTTGTTTTCTGTCAACATTTTAAATGATTGGAAGAATAAAGCAAATGTTTTGTACTATCTCTTAATACTATATAATGCATTAGATGGCAGTTGTTTTGTGTGAGTTGCATTGTCGTTTTTTTTTCTTCTCACTTCAGTGTATCTGTTGTTTCGTTGTTTTCCTCTTATAGTTGATGTGTTTACCTCAGTGTTAGTTTGGAACCCGGATTTGTTTTCTCTCAATCGATTTATGACTTTCGAACCGAGGTATACTACTGTTGCCTTTATTTGGAGATTAGTTTATTATACGATCAATCTTACTGACGCATTTATGCATTCTTGTAAGACATATTGCATTAGGAGCTATAAGGGATACTATTAATTCTATAAATCAATGATCGGTCATTTGTGTATAACTAGAAATTATTGAAGAAGAAAATGTGCATATGACTCTTTCAAAGTATAGTAAAGTTATACATTGAAGTGTAATTTGCAATTTTTAACAAATTATGGATATGTGACATTTATTTTAAAAACCTGTATACATTACCAATGTTTCCGAATGAGGCGATTTTGTAACCAATTGTAACAGTGCTTTGCTTGTTGTACTTTGACTGGTAACATTTACACTTGTTTTTATTCTTTTGGTACTGTTCTGAATAACTATAGCTGTGTAATTCTGTAAAACAAAAGACGTAGCTTCTTTATTTTTACACTTGACACATTTTGTATTAAATTTCAGAAGATCACAGATAAAGGCTGGTACCAGCCGGTGTAATACATGAAGTTTGACATTAGTTCATCTATATTTATACACTATTGTTTTAGATAAGGATGAAGGTTTGTACCTATTAAAACGTTTAAACCCGATGCAATTTTTTGCACCTGTCCTAAGTCAAAAACCTAATGATCGTCGTTTGTTGATGTGGTTCACAAGTGTGTTTCGTTTTTATATAGATTCGACCATTTGTTTTCTCGTTTGAATTGTTGTACAGCAGTCATTATTGTTGCCCTTTATGGCTTCCTGTTCGATGTGAGCTAAGGCTCAGTATTGAGACCGTACTTTGACCTATAATATTTACTTTTACAAAGTGAGACTTGGATGGAGATTTGTTTCATGCATTGGCACTTATACCACATTGGTACCAAGTGCGCTCATCTACTTGCAGATTTGTTTTTATATTCCTATGAAGCAGAATGTATCCAAGGGCTTGTACAGAAAGGAGGTAAGAAATTAGCCCAGTCTTTTAATTTCACCTTTCGGTATGTTGATAATGTACTGTCTCCTAATAATAATAGATTCAGTGATCACTTACATTTAATATATCCAAGTGAACTTGAACTTAAAAATACTACCGACACAGATAAATCTACTTCATATTTAGACCTTTTTCTCGAAATGACTACTGTTGGTAGGTTGAATACCAAAATTTATGACTTATGTGATGATTTTGATAATCATATAGTCAACTTTCCATTTCTTAGTAGCAACATCCCAGCGGCACCACCATATGTAGTACATGTGTCTCAATTGATACGTTACTCGTGAGCTAGCTCAAAGTACGTTGATTTTGTTGAACAAGGAAAACTGCTTTCTAAAAAGTTGCCAAGACAGGGCTATGAATCAATTAAATTAAGGTCATCACTCAAGAAATTTTACGGTCGCCATCATGAGTTGATTGGCCATAATCATGATTATGACAAAAGTGTGTCAGAAATCATATCTGATATTCTTCCTCAGTCAGAATAACTTTCCATCATTACCGAACTTAACAAAGAAATAACACGACGGACGCCGTATACGGTGCAGGAAATGCTACCCTTCCAGGGCACCTGATTTCACTCCTGGTTTTTAGTAGAGTTCGTGTTGTTTCTTATTTATTAATAATAACTGTTGATATAAAAAGTAAAAACACAAAAATACTGAACTTCGAGGAAATTTCAAAAAGGAAAATCAAAAGTCCAAACACATCAGACGAATGGACAACAACTGTCATATACTGACTTGGTACAGGCATTTTCTAATGTAGAAAATGGTGGATTGAACCTGGTTTTATAGCTAGTTAAACCTCTCACTTGTATGACAGTCGTATCAAATTCAATGTCCTTTGGTTTTGTGAGTCTTTGTTTACCCTTGGTTATGATTGTTATTGTCTTCCTATATCTATGAACGTCTGTAGTACGATTGTAAGTCACTGGTTGGTAACGATTCAATTTCTTTCGGTAGTTTATTCGTCATTTAAACCCTGATAGCATTGCAGAGTTTCAAACTGCTGTACACTACTGTTGCCTTTATATACACAGATCCATTTCGAACATGATTTTATATTATCATATGCTTTTTAATAATAAAGACAAAGTCAACTCAACTCGACAGTCTTAATGGTTATTTTTCGATGTCTTAAAACAGTACAGGTTTCAAAAAAAAGCTTTTCAAATTTACAGAAAAAGGTATAAGTTTCATTATAAGTTCCAACAATTAACACTAAATCCATTGGATGTTGGATGTGTACGGATTGATTGATTAGTCTTAAGATGCATGATTATTTTATTAGTTGTTAGTGGCTTTCAACTAGCTGTCAGATAACTGCGAGTACTCTCAGATCTGTTCATTATGTCTTTTTGTGTCGGGATGTATAAGTACCCGGCCACGTCCACTTGTATTTTTGTCCATCTGATGAGTTTAGCCTTTTTCAACTGATTTTTATAGTTCTTTCTTATGTTGTACTGTTATACCACTGTCCCAGGTTGGGGGAGGGTTGGGATCCCGCTAACATGTTTAACCCTGCCACATTATTTATGTATGTGCCTGTCCCAAGTCAGGAGCCTGTTATTCAGTGGTTTTCGTTTGTTTATGTGTTACATAATTGTTTTTCGTTCATTTTATTTACATACATTAGGCCGTTAGTTTTCTCGTTTGAATTGTTTATCATTGTCCTATCGGGGCCTTTTATAGGTGACTTTGCGGTATGGGTGACCTATAGTTGTTAATGTTTGTGTCATTTTGGTCTTTTGTGGATAGTTGTCTCGTTGGCAATCATACCACATCTTCTTTGTTATATGTATCAGAATTAACCACAAAAACAAGAATGTAGTAGCAAATATAAGTTTTTTCTACAGAATTATGGTGAAGACACAAGTAAAAAAGTTTTTAAATGCTGGAGTTTAATTCGTACCTTATTCAGCAAGACAGCTTTAGTTTCACCTGAAAAAGAACAATTTAAAACATATACATTTTAGTTAGTCACTGGGATTGGGTTTACGTCTACGATGGTGTGTGTATTTGACTCGATAATAAATACGACAGTTTTTTTCACATATAGTCTGTTATAATTATATAAAGTCAACGTTAACATGGTTTTTTTTAAGGTTTTAAAGAATAATAAGGTCCGAGTACACAGTTATTTCGTAGTGCATTTCTTTTCGACAATAAATGAAAATTAAAAAAATCCCACCTGCGCTTTCTCAATAATATTTTTACAGTGTGTTGTACTACTTTTGGGACAAATTATTTCAAAATTATAGAAAACTTCATCAGCTCTAACCCAAAATATGGACAATTGTATGTTGAGGGGGTCTTGAAATCTTTTGACAGCTTCCGAAGTGCTAATTTTTTACCTTTTTCAGCTGGACCTAATCACTACTTTACATTAATATTTATGACCCAAATTTTTTTACAGTGTCATTTCATCCCCCAACTTGCAATATGAGGCATAAAACATGGAGAAATAAATTTGGAAGGGGTATAACAAACATTGGCAAGTAACACACTGTCCACACTAAGGACTATGGACAACGAAAATCAAAGGACGATAACTGTGTACTCGGACCATAAGATTTAACTGAATATAGAAATTTCTAACATAATGGGGACATTATGTGGATGGCCTGATCTTAGGAAATGTTACTTCAAGATGTAGGTATGCATAATAAACCGTCATGTTGCATTTGGTGTTAAAATAAACGTGTTATGATATAAACCCCTTTCCACCCAAACAAAATTAATTAGAAAAATGACACATACATACAATCTTGTGCCTGAGTAAAAACAACAGTTTTGGTGAATTTATCAGTTTGCAGACCAAGAAACCTTATTTTATATAGAATTATTTCGACTTATACCTTTCAAAAATAAGTTCCTTCGTAAAAGGCTAAATATACATTTCAATAGTTATCAAAGGTACCAGGATTATAATTTGGTACGCCAGACGCGACTTTTGTCTACATAGGACTCATCAGTGACGCTCAAATCAAAATATGTATACAACCAAACAAGTACAAAGTTGGGGGATCCATAATTCCAAAAAGTTGTGCCAAATACGGCTAAGGTAATCTATACCCGGGATAAGAAATCCTTAGTTTTTTGAAAACTCAAAGTTTTGTAAACAGGAAATTTATACATTGTAAAAATTACGACATTATTGATATTCATGTCAACACACAAGTGTTGACTACTGGTCTGGTGATACCCTCTGGGACGAAACGTCCACCAGCAGTGGCATCAAAGGTACCAGGATTATAATTTAGTACTCCAGACGCGCGTTTCGTCTACATATGACTCGTCAGTGACGCTCAAATCAATACATTTATAAGGCCAAACAAGTACAAAGTTGAAACACACATTATTAAATCAAGACAATAGTGAAAATGGATCAACAAAATAAACATAATACAGTACATTTGGATATCTATGTTTCTTAGGCAGGAAATACTTGCATTTTTTTGTAGTTAGTGTTAGTGTCTTATGGATTATAAAATGTGACATGAACATTAATTATGTAGTTTGTATACAAGACTGACACACTGAGTCATATCTTAAAAGTGCGAGTTACCAACGTAAAAAAACAGAAGAAACTAGACCTGTCACTTGACCGGACACATTTTAACACTAACCCTGTACTGACCAGTCTTTGCTATGTTACACGCCGAGTGGTACATTTGTAAGAGGAGAAGCAGCAAGTTCTATTTTGAAAAGGAGTAGGTCCGGTAAGGACCGATTTTGGCCTCAAATTTCAGTTTCATCTGACGAAAGATTTTGACCACTTTTTAAACACTTAAGTGTCTATTTCATTTGATTCAATTATTTTTTGTGAGAGATTTTAACTCATTTAGTCAATTAAAACGATCCGATTCAAGCTAAAATATGAAAAATCTACCAAAAATGCGAGAAAATGTCACTTTTCAGATGTTTTTTTTGTCAAAAATGAAAGTGGACGCATCCGTGTTCATCCTCAATCTTTATATATGTTATGTATTATCATCAAATACAACTTCCATTTCAATATTTTGGATGAACACGAATGCGGCCACTTTCGTTTTACACGGAAACCGTCTAAAATTTAACTAAAATGCTGGAATTGTGAAGATTTCCGTAATTTAGCATGACTTAATGGTGCTAGTACTAAATATATGTGCAGTGTTTTGTCAAAAACAGCCAATATTTATGTAGCAGAACCATTCTACTATCCAAAAAATAACTAAAAGTTTACATTTTAACAATTTTGTAAAACTGCTATATTTTGGGGCCAAAAAGGGCTCTTACCGGACCTACTCCTTTATCATTTGACCCGATCGGCGTTTGAGCCAACGACATCATGCAATCAAAACGAGCTCGTAACTACGGAGAAGGTGTGTTGTAATTCGACATCAACGACACAGTTATTAATGTTACGTACTGTAAATAAAATTAAGAAAAAAAAAACCAGATAATCGACTGTTAGACAGGATGACAAGAATAATCAGTTAAAGGGGAATAACCAGAATAATTAGCAATAAAAGTGGAATAATCAACAGTAATACAAATATACTCAACAGTTGGAGTGGAATAACCAAAAAGTAAAATGGAAAATACATGGTAAAAAATTAAAGAGGAATAACCAAATGGTAAAGAGGAAAACACATAATTACAAGTTAAAGAGGAATGACCAAAATAATTAGCAATACAAGTGGAATAATCAACAGTAATGCAGGTACAACAAAACGTATAGTCAACATTTGAAGTGAAATAATCAAAAGTTAAAGAGGAAAACACAGAATTACCAGTTAAAGAGGAATAAAAGTTAACGAGTAATAACCAGAACAATCAACATAAAGCATACGTACTGTTCGGACACTTATATTTTCAAAACATATCATCTAAAAGTAAATTACTGACATATAAACTAACCTGCAAAGTTTAAAGACGTATGTTGGTATCCATCCATAACACTGTTTAGTTTTATAAAACCTAATACACTACATGTACTCAAAAACAGGATCAACGTTTCTTTTCTCCTACCACGAGGCAATATTCGCATTTTGTGTCTGCAATAAATTAAAAAGTGCATTTATAGTACATGAAGCGAAGATAAAAATAATGTTGTATTTTAATTACAAGTCATTCTACAATGTATCAAATTTCTATTACCACGTGGTCACGTAGTAAGAAGCAGTTGAATGAATACCTATATTATCGCTTGCGTTTTTCAAATGCATAGTTTTTTTTTTAAAACACATATAGAACCCATGGGAATAATAATAAAAAAAAAGAACACCAAGATTTCGTAGTTTTGAACCCAACAAACGCATTAAGCCGGGAAATTAGAAAAACAAACGGAAATGATGTCCTTCTGCCATTTTCTGCTCTTTGTTCGGGTTGTCGTCTTTTTGAAACATTCACCGTTTCAGGGCGCAATCTATACAAGAGTTCCTCTTAATTTTGTGAACATCTTATACATTACAGTGATATTATATCAGAGACCAATCATTATGTACGTTCTTTAGGATATGAATTCCAAGCTATAGAAACAGACCTTAAGCATTTGGTTTAACAGTTTTTGACTTTTAGTTAAATAGAACCAATATAATATTCATATCCGATAATTATGAGCATTTATAAGTGATATTAAGTTGCATAGATAAAACAATTTGAAAACTCAACAATAAGCGAGTGTGTGAATCATTTCAAATCCATTTAAGTTGTGAATAAATTAAACCTAAAGTGGAATAGCACATAATAACAAAAAACTTATTACGATAGCCATAAGATGACCACTGACGAGGTCTTGACTTTGTACAGACACGTGCACTGGATATAAGGCGGGTTAAATACTTCGAATGCATGATATTTATAAAGCGTTATTTTGTTTTTTGTAAATATACATTTTGACATGTTTTTAAATCTTATCTATAATTATCATTATATTATTTGACTTCGTTAAAGAAACTATTTGATCATTATTTCCAAGATTATACATTTTATTTTCACAAAAATATCAACAGCCACGCGAGATTGACTTTAAACACGAGAGCTGTAGATTAAGGTTAATTCCAGTAAAAAATAAGTTTAATTTTAAAATTTAACATTTTCTTAATTCTTTTTTATCAATCTTCAACGTTCAGCTAAAATAATTGTAAGAGGAGGGGGAATTACACGATTTAAAAAATAAATAAAATCCTACCTGAGAAGTCACGCTGAAAAAGATGCTTTAATAGTTACTACCCTGATTATATATCGTAATTATTAAGATTTAAATTCCATCCTGTTTCCTCTTCAATTATCGACAATGTCACTTATCATTAGTACGTATCAATTGGAATCTGTGGGGAATTATTTCTTCGGTATCCATTTAGTTATTAAATTTTTTCTGTGTGACAAATATTTACCGGGTGTATCATGTGACTGCGGGAAATGTGTTGGCACACAATAAACAATACGAACATCTTTTATCTTGTACCGACTTTGACTCTGGGTGACTGGGGTATAGAAATATGGTCACTTGGTCTTCTCCCGACCGGCAGTAAAACGCTTGCCGAAGTGGGGCGTCCGTTTGGCTGTCTGGGATGTATCAAGTTCGCAGTCACGTCCGGTCAGAAGAACGCTTGCAACAACTCTTTGAGGGGTCCGTATGTGGCCTGTTGCTAGGCAAAATTTCTGTCCCTATCCAATTTACCCTCATTTTCCAGTGGCAGTCCAAATTTCCCAGACCACCATCCTAGATGGCCTCTATTACAACAAATTAACCTAACTATTGTATTTATTGTAAACTTGTCCTCGTCCTGAATATGCATGAAATATTTGCAACTGGACGTTAAGCAAACAACAATCAATCAATCAATCTGAGACTTACTCTTGCAACAAAAGACGACTCCGGTTAGTGCGATGTATAATTACATAGTTCAGCATGCATGGAATACAATTGAACAGAGTTGGATCTGCTCAGTCTAATGATTAATCCAATGTCATATCGAAATAATAAACAATTTATATATAACAAGACAAAGATTACTTAAATAGACTTTGTTTATGTGTTACATATTTGTTTTTCGTTCATTTTTTTACATAAATAAGGCCGTTAGTTTTCTCGTTTGAATTGTTTTACATTGTCTTATAGGGGCCTTTTATAGCTGACTATGCGGTATGGGCTTTGATCATTGTTGAAGGCCGTACGGTGACCTATAGATGTTAATTTCTGTGTCATTTTGGTCTTTTGTGGATAGTTGTCTCATTGGCAATCCTACCATATCTTCTTTTTAATTTTGACAAATATTTCTCTAAATGAGTGACAAACTCAATTAACGGATAACAGAAAAAATAGCAAATAGACAATAATTGACAATAGAACATACATACTTTAATATGGAATTCAACATAATTAATACGAATAATTACAGATGAATTGAAGTAACATGTCGCAAAATGTCACAAAATGATTTTACAAAAATATTCGAAATGTCGCGAAATCAAATTATTTTCACTGTGACACCTTTCTGCCAGAAAATCATTGTTCTGATCTATACATTGATTGAATTTTTGTAATTTCACAGTTCAAACATCAATTTTGTAATCATGATTTTTATGAAAAAGGGTAAGAGAGCAATTCATTTTTTTTTTGGTGTGTGTGGAGGGGGTGTAAATGAGCCAGAATAGTTTTGATGGGTTTTTTTTTACTTCTGCTTGACCTTTTTTTATTTTTATTTATCGAATTAGGGATTAATATATTGCTAAAATTTATCCCCTTTATTAAATTAAATGTTCTTTCCCCGAACTGTAGACCCGCCAAACAATTATATACCATTTAACTGATCTACACTAAAACCGGAAATAAATAAAGGCCGATTCACTTTCTAGGCAAATATCTAATACATATTCAAATGTTAATTCTTTCAAATATTGGAAACTTTCAGACATATGTTGAAGGAGCAGCAAAAATGGCCGGGAAAAAACGACAAAAAACGAAAACAAACGTGTCATATAGATACTGTTTTGCATGACAGACGCGCGTTTCGTCCACAAAACTCATGAGTGACACCCAATCGAAAAAGCTTACTCGTTCAAATAAAGGACGAATTAAGAGAACACAAAACTTTACATACGAGTTTTTTTCTCTTTTCTTTAGTTTTTCTAATTTAATATTTAGTTTATTGTTTGCTATTTCGCAGGTTTTTTTTAGAAAATGATAACATTCCCTGTGACCTTTTTTTTTGTTATCGTATTCAGAGGCGGATCCAGGGGGTGGTCACCCTGTGCCGGTGACCACCCCCTGGGTTTGCAAAAATGGTGCACCATGTACCAAAAAATGGTGCACCTTGAACATTTTGAAAAATAAATTCGTCGATCAAATCATTTTGTCTATCGTAATTAGCAGTCATAAAGTTGTCATTACTTACCCTAAGACTAAATACATGTACCTTGACAGCAGGTGTTTATACCATGAACATGTAATCAACAATCGCTAATTACTTGGTCGATTTCTTTGATGTTAAGGTTTAAAAATGAAGAGACAGTCCACAAATCTTAGATGTTTTTAGCAGTAAGTTTATACTTTTTTTACATTACGTTTATATATAAATCTTAATTTTTAAAGTTTTTATAATAACTTTTCTCGACCAATAACATATTTTTTATTGTGATGCCAAAATTGAAAAATAATTTTAAAGTTTTAAAGTCACATAAATATTCTATATTGAATAAATACCCCGGTTCCATCATCTGTTTATCTAAAAGTTTCGTTCATTCCAATTTTTTAGTAACTTATACCCTCTTTCCTTCAGGAAACGCCACAAATCAGCCCCCTCTTTAAAAGTACAAACGACTTGTAATGGACCTAATATCATTGATACGAATAAAAGTGATCAGATTAAAGAAACAATCCCCATATTACATACAAGTACAAACGACATTGGTTTTGTAAAATAATCAACACGTAAATTAACAAACAAAGAGAAATTTTATTTGATAAGAAATCTTTTCCAACCTGGAATTAACTATATGCAGGAAAGAACAGACTGTTTCAGCTGAATTGGCATAATCGCTATGATGGGCTAGTGTATTCACCTTCACAACAAGGAGCTTACTGCATATACTGTGCTCTGTTTGAGGTTGATAGTTTGGACAGATTATCATGCAAACCATTAAAAGATATGGCACATGCAAGTACAAGACTTAACGAGCATTTCGGCCGTGATGAAAAATCATGTAAAAAAAATCAAAGATATTACAACATTTATTGATAAAGCAATGAATGAACGTATGAAAGTAAACCTAACTTGATATGTTTGCACGCAGGCATGCAAGAAAAATGAAATTGGAATCAATTTTATAAATAATGTATAACTTTTGTCTAATATAGTTGTAACTATTTTCATGATACCAATATAAAAAAATGAATTTTAATTTAAGATTTCAAAAGGTGACCACCCCCTAATAAATTCCTGGATCCGCCCCTGTTATTGTGGAAATTACGGATGGTTTTCTGATTCATAATAATTCAATGGAAATTCAGTAAAATATCTTGACTGAAAGTAAATGCCATTTTTTGTTAATTATTGTATAATTTGAATCCCCTACCCGTATACTTCTAATATAATGGATCTACACTTGTTTTTTGGGGGACCCTTTATAGCCCGCTGTTCGATGGAAGCCAAGACTCTGTGTTGAAGGTCGTCTTTTGACATTTATATTACTTTTACAAATTGTGACTGAGATGAAGAGTTGGCACTCATACCATATCTTTTTATATTAAGATAATAAATTGATGATTTGAACTTACTGGTTAGAGGGCCGAGGGCCGAGCTTATGCAATAACTATAGTTTTGAAAAGATGATTCAACGAAGTTTAAATAATATACATAATGGACAATCGTTGTATCGTTTAGAAGATAACACTGTCCCTCCGGGTTCGTGGTATCCTTTTAATGACCCAATGCTTAAATCCATTGTACCTTTTTCATGGAACATACCGTGTTCCAATACATCAATGTTGAATATCTTAACTAGTAAATTATTTTAAATAATACAATTTACAAATTATGATTCGCAAAATACTACAAAACTTAAATGATCGCTTGATAAGCTTAAAAGATATTGATAATATATATTTAATATTCGAAGTTGTCGAACTAATTTTTCGTAGATACAAGTAAGATTAGGAGAACACGGACTATTCTATACAATGTATTGATGGGTCGCTATTCCTAATCCAAGTAAACTTGCGTGTTTCCATGAGATTTAACTAAATTATTTTAGTTGTAGTTACTGACGTCTTTCATTTAAGATACTTACCACCTTAAAAGTAGAGTAATCACAACAAATCGTATTATCTTATTGATGACGAACTCAAGAACAGTATCTGTCTTTCTTTACGTTGATTACTACAAATAGAAATAGAAATGTAAGGTTGAATCTTTTATAAAATGTATTGACAATGCGACTGAGTGTTGTGCATACTACATTTCCTTTATGTTCACATTGTCGTAACTAAAATCCCGCCCTCCTTTTCCTGGGATTTTACCTACCGATTTAAACCGATCAATGGATATGTACTTACATGTGGAACTCGGCGGGTGCTACATAAGGAGCAGGATCTGCTAACCTTACCGAAGCTCCTCAGATCAAACAAAGGTTTTGGGTGGGTTTCGTGTTGTTCAGTATTTAGTTTTTCGTGTGATGTATTGTATTGTATTGCGTTGTTTGTTTGGGCTTTTTTTCTTCCCTCCGGCTGGTTCAATGTGCAATACATACGTTATATTGATCTGGGGCATCAGCATAGTCGGCGAAACGCTTGGTATAATTCTACATCTTAAGTATTCAATTGTAGTTTATAAATATGGGTAGACAGTTCTGAACTGTACAATATACAATTTGAGACGTCATACATGATACATTAACTACATGTAACAGGACTTGTTTATTGTGCAACTGGATTTGGAAATTCAATAAAATGATTAAAATGTTGTGTTATATAATCTGTAATGGGTTGTCTGAGCATTTAATAGCATCACATCACACTCAGTATTGGTTCACATTTGAAATTAAAATTAACGAACATTGAAAACATGATAAAAATCATATCCGTGATATGAAATAAAGACAATTAATTTACGTTTTTATCTTTTGTTCTTCGGATTCGGTGATTCATTAGATTGATTGAAGCTTACTGCTATTAAATTAAATATCAATATTATAAGATTGAGGTTTTCCCTATAGACTGCTCGATATTTTATATTCATGACTAAACATGCCATATCCATGTATATCTAAAAGATACAAATTAGGACTAAAACAATACAAAATGTTCATTGATGTGAAAATAAAATATATATTTTTTTAATGTTCAACTATTCATTTATCGATGTTCTCCATCTTAATAAGAGATTGAATATGTATCTATGTTTCAGAGGTTATTGCGTTGTTACAATTTATCGCAGAACTTCCTATCAATTCTCATAGGTTTTTTAAATAATTCATCTCAGGTCTCACGAAACACTGGTGCTAATGAAACATTTATAGTCGGGGACACATGATTTATTCATTAGGAAAGATAGGCATCTGAACTAGTTTCAGCTTAGACGTATTATATTCATTATACATCTAAGATTTCAGAAAGTCACGAGTACTTTTTTAGATTGGTACTTTTCATCCATCGTCATTCTGTTTGTTGCTAATTAGCAATATCATGGGTCAAGCTTTTTCCAACTGAATTTCACCAGTTTGGTATTAAAATATGATGAGTCGTTACAACAAAATCCCAGGCTAGAGGAGACTTAAACACTCACAAACATGTAACTTTTATGTGTAACCTCTCCACATTATGTAAGGGAGCTACCATTTGATTTTTATGGGGGGAGGGGGGCTAGGATGAAATTTAAAAAAAAAAATAGGCAGGACAGGAGTTTTGAGTAAAAAAAAGGCAGGATGAGACACTTGCATAAAAGAAAAGTCAGGACCAGGACAACTATTTAGGTAAAAAAAGGCAGGATAAACTAAAAAAAAAGAAGGCAGGACCGAACAGAGTGAAAAATAAAAAGGCAGGACAGAGATTACAGCTAAAATGCAGGACAAATTTGTTCATCCTAGCCCCCCCCCCCCCCCCCCCCCCCCCCCCCCCCCCCTACTACTAAAATCAAATGGTAGCTCCATAAGTCAATGTCCAAAATTGAGAGAATGTTACCGAATGGTTGTTGTGGATTGCTGTCCGCCATTATTAATGTTTCAACAATACTGAGGACGTCTTTGGCCTATTTTAGTTTAACAGTTACTGTATTTATAGTGCGGTGACAGAAGTGTAAAAAGTCGTCTAGATCGCGAGTTTAATCTCCCCAAATAACACACGGCTAAAAATGGTCTTAACTTAAAGAAAAATATGTCTTCTTTAGTTTTTGCCCTGTCGTCAGAATTTCGTACGGTCACATTTTTCCAAAAAGTCGGTTTATTGACTAGTAGTATATTGGAGAGTTTCAATCCCCCTTTTTCAAAATGAAAAATTGTGTATGTTTGCTTACATTTAACTGAAATAGTTTTTCCTGAAGCTGTGTTTTTATGTCAAAATATTCTATTCAGTATTTCATATTCTTATAATCTATAAAATTTGCGAAGTTTGGACTGTTTAAAATTGAGGTAATTTTAATTGCAAATTCAGACACAAACTTTAGTTTTTTCTTCATAGTAGTAATAAAAATTATCCCATAATATTTTAAGCATATAGTATTTCATAAACTTAATCAGTGATAAAAATTTCGAAACCAAAATATGAAAAAACCTTAAGAAATCAATGGAAAAAGAATGGAATAAAAAACTTCAATTTCAACACGGAACTTAATCACTTGCCTTCCGTCACATTTTGTGTATTAGTCACTAATTTGCTCTCAACTGATATAGGATATTACTACCTTTTCGCTATTATATACAAATATTTTCAATTAAAGTGCACTGATATATGCTTTGTTTGTATGTGTTTATATTCTATGTTTTTTTGTTATAAAACATGATATACTTTGTCAGAAAAGTCGTATTGTAAAATCAAAATAATCGACGGATAGTTTCAGTAAATATTCCGTAAATATCTCAAGTCCGTTGCAACTGGCTCCATGAAGTCCAAAGAAAAGACAAAAGTTTTTAATTTAAGTTTAAATTTTTTCAGTGCTTAATATGGCAAGAAAAAGAAAAAAAACTCGACTGAAATTTTGAGTCAATTAACCAGTATAGGGAAGTCGATTTTTGTATCTGCATTGAATAAAAGATTAGATGAGGTGAACATCAAAATGTTTCATGCGATAGCTGTTAATTTGCAGAAGTCCTTGCAGGCAGTTATAGGTGTCTTTCGTCCCTTTTTTTATCATCTTTCGTGCTACAAAATTATACAAGTAAACATATTTGTTCCCCCTTTTAGAACGAGGAAGCTTCCAATTTGATATTTAATAACGACTTACAACTATCAGACTGTTGTCCCTCAGGTTCGGGTATGTGTACGCGTTCTAGAATGCAGTCGTTCAACTGGAGCGCTTGTATATTTTGTTGCAACAAAACATTTTAGAAAGATCAAAATCTACTCAAGTTTGAATCAGATTAAGAAATTCAATGTTTGAACGGTTCCAGATAAAGTTAAAGTTGAAATAGTTTCCCGTCCATCATTTAAACTTCAAGCACTTTGTCATTTTGTTTGCAATACAAATTATTTGCCAAAAACGAAAAAAAAAATCCAAAAAATAGTTTGGCTATTGACAACGATTTAATGGTCATTCATCACACCGTTACTAGATAAATATAGATCTGTTCTGCCAGCTGATTCTAATTTAAAATATTCTAGTTGTAAAATGCAGTCTAAATTCATTGATTTCTATAGAAATTAAGTTGTCAAACAACTTCAACAAGTTTAAGGCAAATATAACAATATAGGTAGCAGATTAACTATTTGAGATGCCATATCAGCTGCTAGTCAATTGAAAACTTGCCTCAAAATCTTAATGTCAAATGTAACAGACACAAATAACGGATATATCATTCCGCTGCAAGTATACAATAGAAAAGACATATGTACAAACTCTACAGAAGTATACCCAACCTCGGAAGAATTGTCTCTTTTTTCTCCAATTCAGTCAATGCCTTCGTTTTGATTCCAATTCATTTTATGGTAACTCTAAGAAACTGCATACAGCTAAGACTATTCTCAGGAAATGGCACAAGAGAAATTGCGCAAATGCTAAGCAATTGTTGAGTCAACTGTTTGTGTGGCCATTTTTTTAACGCCTTTTCATTTAGGATTGGCTTTACAAGTGTACATGAGTTTGGTTCGAAACACCTTGTTGAAACCTTGAATGCCAATGTATGTTATGCTTCTTAAAGTAAAATGCGACGCTATCTAATGTGTTGCCAACCATTAAATTGAGCAAATTCAAGATAGAGTGTACGTCTCATGCATAATGTTTCCCCATCATCTTTGCAGACAATCAAATGGATGTTAACCCCATTTAAGATCTCTGTTAAATCTTGGATGAATTGAAAGGGATGGTTTGAAGCTGGTATTTTTTTAGGAACAAATGTCTTCGGACTTCCTACAATACCTTGTCTATACTTGTACAGAAAAACTCAAACTTACGTGTTTGATTTGAGCAGAACCTGTCATGTGCAGACCTGTGGCCATGACTGAAATGTGTAGAAATATTAAAACTTGTTTTGTGACGGTTGATGAAAATGTAGATGATTGAGATAACGGTTGATTAGGTATAAAGCTTGTTGCACTGATACACACGGTCCCAGTCCCCGGGTAAGGGGAGTGTTGGCGAGCCCTTGAAAAAAGTCAAACCCCGCCACATTCTGTTTGTGTCTATTTCAAGTCACGAGACGGCAATGCAGTGTTTGTCGTTTGTTTCTATATACTGTATTTGTTTGTTTCTTATTTATTTTGTACATTAATCAGGTTGATAGATTTTTTGTTTATCTTACATTATTCATTTCGGTAATTGAAGACTGTGCAGTATAAATTTTACTCATTGTTGAAGCCCATACGCGACGTATTGGTAATTTATGTCTCATTTGGTCTCATTTGGAGGGTTGCATCATTTGCAATCATATCACATCTTTTTTTTTATATGGAATACTTTTGAAGTTTGTGGTGTGTTGCAAGAAAAAAAGGGGGGATATAGGTACAAAAATTATAATGTAATAGATAGTAACCAGAGTAAAATACACAACAACAGATAATACTTTATGGAAGCATTAATAATTATGTGAAAAAACAAGAGCAACGAGTAGTCTATAATTAAACCTGAAGTATCCACAATTCAATTTGAGGTCATATTTGATTGTAGTGTTCTATTGCTTTGATTTGATACCTCAACCAATATGATAGTTTAAAAAATAATTTTAAAGTATTGTCTTGCATGACACCTGATTTTTATCTGAAATTGTAATTTTTCATAAGGTTAAGGTGCTCTAAACATTTTATAGGTCGAAAACTTAATTTTTGAAGTTTTGTTTATAAAACGTGGTTTTAAGATTTTTTTGATGAAATAAATCTTAATGATTAAGGTTTATGTATAAAAGCAATCATTAATAGAGCCAAAACAGTATCATTTGTATTTATGTAGAGTTAAGAAATAGAAAAAAATGTCAAAATTGAAACCCTCCCAAATTTTTACAGATTTTTACATTTGATCTTTGACCTTAATTTAAAAAAAATATGACCATATTAAGTCTTGACGACAGGCATATTATTCTAGTACACGATTTCCTCTTTCCAATGATATATTATATAGGTGTGTGTTCGGTGGGGAGATTAAATTCAAAATAATCTACCTTCAGTCACCGCACTATTATTGATTATTTGATTGACGTTTGTTAAACTTCAGTGGCAAATATTTCAAACATTTTCAGGAAATATCAATTTTGTAATAGAAGAAAGGGTGGAAGTTATAATATCATTTTCTCGGATTAATTTTCACCTCTTGAGAGTGCAAATTGGAACCACATTTTATTAACGGTAGAATCACCAAACCGTAACTAACGGTTGACAATATTTTACCTTTGGGGAAAGGTAAAACAACACATGTTTTCGCCCTCCTGGTTCAGCAATACTAACGAATAAAAATGGTGAGAACATACGGCAGCATAATATTTTCTCCAAAAGGATTTTTTTTAAATTGAGATTCCTATAGAATAAATAAGTGTACGCCAAGAATCTTACCTTCCTACAGACCTACCTGATTAAATGCATGTTGCAAAGGTGTTTTAGTGGGTACATGTAGGAGTGTGGCACTCTTTATATACAAGCCTTTGGTTTTTAAATTCCCATTCTGACGACGAAGACGGAAGTTTTTAACGACCTTGAAAGGCTTTACGGCCCTTGCACGGTCGGTCCCATTCTGGTCGAACGTGGCTTCGTATTTATACATGAAAAACAGCCAAACGAACGCCTCTCGTTAACATGGCCTTTGTGGACGAATCAGATATCTCGTTTGACAATATATGCACCAGACACAACCCATGAGGTCAAAAATCAAATTACGATAATCATTGTAACGATGATATGGTGGTGTATACTTTTGTAATTGAACCGTGGGCAAGAATGTTAAATTGTTTGATACTGTCTAATTATTTGTATAGTACAGTATTTCCATACATTATGAAAGTAATTTAAAAATATGTTCGTTTCCACAAACGTGTCAAATCAATAAACAATTACCCAAGTATAATTCATTATCTATCAGTTAAAGTTTGTCTCAATGTATTTACCTTTAGCAATGAAACGTTGTTTATCCAAAATTCTTCCGCAGAAATCATTCATGAAGGATATCAGATGTGCTAGCAACGACATTATCTGTCTGAATCCATTATGTAATAAAATAGGTTGTTTTTACGTAGAAACATCAGTTCACACAAATTTGGTAATTTCTTCCTCAATAACAAAAAAAAATCAACCATTCGTGGTACATTTCGTCTATTTGTATGAATTTTTAAAGTTTTAAAATTGATGACCCGATTCGTTTCGGGTCAAATTTTAGTAAAAATAAACTTTATTTAAATGGTGTGTACAGTTATCTCATTTACTATTATACCACATCTCAATGTTTTGAAAGTCACGAGTATTTATAATTGACGTGTAAGATTTACTGAGTCCTATTTTTTTGTAATTGTTGTGGAAAGTTTAATGTTATGTCGATTGTGGTATACATTTTTTCCTGTCTGGTGTGTGTGTTGGGGGGGGGGGGGGGGGGGGAGGGGGACTGGGAATTCATTTGCCATAGCATC